>NC_090436.1:739942504-740559647 GCF_031143425.1 Pleurodeles waltl
TAGGTATTTGAGTAGAGTAGCTAAGGATAATGACATAGTATTAGTTAGAGGTTTTTTTTAACCTACACTAACACTTGGTACAGCTTGTGCTTCCAGGAACAATCTAACATGCTTGCTTACATCTTGAGAGAAGAGCTTCTTAGATCACACAGATGACAGGAGGATGGCATTGAAGGAGAAGTTAGAAGAAGGCCTAGAGAAGAGGACTATTACATGATTATTCTTATAGTACATTAAAAACACAAGGGAAATTAGCTCTAGATGCGCAACATGTAGGGAAATGTTGTATATTTATGCTTAAATCACACACTGACACTTTATTTGTGGGAACGTGTGAATGTAGACATGTGTTTTTGTTTCAGAGTAAATGGACATTTATATTGAATGGACAGGATACAGCGATTCCTGGGATATATTACAACTGTAGTCCTAATGCCTATTACCATGATCCAAGAGGATGGTTTGGGACATGTTAATTGGGAATAGTTTTCCCAAAGATTTTTCAAATGGATGACTTGAAGAAGTTTCCCAAAATTACTAGATTACATCAGATGAGACAGAGCAAAGAGTCACCTTCTCGAATAGTAGGAGATATATTTGGAGCAATATTTCCTTCAGTGGAAGTTGTTTTGAATTCGATAAAGATTTTAAAGTTGTCTACTATTGTGGATAACATGCTGACAAACTTTTCAGGAGCAATACTCCTAATAGATACTGAATTAGCTGCTGAAGGAGCTATGGCTCTTCAGAATCGCCTTGCGTTAGACATTCTTTTAGCAAAAGATGGCGGAGCTTGTAAGATGCTTAATTCTAGGCACTGTTTTTCATTCATTCCTGATAATAGTAAAGAAATTAGAAGCTTACTTATTAACCTGACTAATGAAAGTGCTGATTTGAAAGAATTGAAAGAACCAGGGTCCAGATGTAGGAAGATTTTAATTTGCAACTTGCAACTTGTGAGTCAGAGCGACTCGCAATTTGCGACTCGCAAATTGGAATGTAGGATGGTGTCCCTGACACCATCTGCGACTCGCAAGTGTGTCGCAAAGGCCCACCTCATTAATATTAATGAGGTGGGTTGCAATTTGCGACCCCCTTGCGAGTTGCGGCATTCACAGGGATAGTGGCCTGCTGCGGACAGCAGACCACCATGTCTGTGACTGTTTTCTTGCATTACAAAAATGAAAAATAAAAAAAAAATTCCATAGGACCACTGCCTGCTCTGAAAAATTGTTTGCAGTTCCATTCACAAAGGGGAAGGGGTCCCCTGGGGACCCCTTCCCTTTTGCGAATGGGTTACCACCCATTTCAAATGGGTGCAAACTGCGATTGGTTTCCGATAGCGTTCGCGGTCAAAAAGCAATCTGGCATTGCACTGCGACTCGCAATTAGGAAGGGGACTCCCCTTCCTAATTGCGACTCGCAAACCCATTTTGCGATTCGGTAACCAGGGTACCGAATTGCAAAACGGGTTTTGTGCATTGCATAGTGCAGTTTGCACGTCACAAACAGCGAAAATCACTGTTTGCGACGTGCAAGCTGTTACCTACATCTGGCCCCAGGTGTTTGGGAGAAAGTTGGTAAAGGTTTTGCTTCTGTGGGAAATTGGCTCAGCAACATTGGGAAATTAATATTATTGAAAATTATACAGGGGATATTAATTATCGTGGTTTGCCTGAATGAAATATGGTGAATATGTAAATTGTGTAAAAGAATACAATCGGAAAAAAATAGGAATAATCAGAGGAGGGAAGAAAAGAAATGGAAAAAATTGTTTTAAGGGAAATTCAAAAAGGGAACAAGGATTTGAAGGGACTGAAATGACAGAATTTTAGCTGATGCAAAAAGTTGTGAGTGATAGTTTAGTATGATGACATATTTAGTCATCAGAGGAGGGATTGCTAAAGGAGGTGTTTTAATAAAAAATATTGATGAGTATTCATGTATTCTGAGTAATGGCTTTGCACAGAAAATGTAATAATGGAGAAAAATAATGCAGACATTTGAAATTGTGTACACGTGAGTGGCCGCCAGTGTTCGCGAAGTATACTTATTAATGGCTTACTAATATGACATTGTTTGATTAATATACTAATACATCATATTGAGGGTTATGCATTACGTATTAGCTTTATTAATTGTAGGCCTTAATTTAGCAGAGGTCTTGGCCTAGTTGCACAGCCTCATGTCAAGCTGTATTTCTAAACCGATTAATAAAACGTTTGCTTAGAGAATTAAATTGTGATTTTCCACTGTGCTGACCAAATGTGCTTGTAGCTAAAAGTCTTTTCTCATGAGAACTGATTGCTAGAAGATGCTCTTCTTGCTAAATGTAACATTATGAGTGTAGTGAGTGTAAGACTGACTTTCTCAGGAGAAGAACAATGGAGACACTGACTGGTGTATAAGCTGCAATATGAGCCGGATGATAAGGACATTACAAGAGGAGCCAATCAGCGACATGTGAAGCGAATACTGGTAGAAATTATAGATTTGATATTTTAGTTTTATTGGACAAAGTCCGAACATGCGATCCATAGACCAATAGGGGCTTGGGAAGTAGTTTTAGGAAATCTAACTTATTCCGGACTACACTGTTGGAAGACAGCCCATTTGCCCATTTTCTTTCTGGCCAAAAAAGTTGTTACTTTCTTGAGCATCTTGAACAAGAGACGAGCTTAACTTTACTGCTTAAAGACTTTGAATTTTCTGAACTTTGATACTGAATCCTGATGCCTTGCTGACTGAACTAATGTCCTGATGACAAAACCTATTTTAGCTTGCCGATCCATTTGAGGAGAGGTATATTACTACTGAAGTGTTTCTTAAGACTATTTTCTTTTTCTTTCTAGGTACCAACCACACTATTTTGATAGAGCCATAGTTAGATATTTTCCAAATTTGTGTTCAGTAAATTATTTTGCATGAAGCCCAACATGCTGATGCTAATGTGGTGTTAGCTAAGGATTCCTCACTAATGAAGTTCACTATATGGAGTAGCGTTTGATGTCTTTTCTTTGCTGAAAATAAATGTATGTGATATCAGTTGTACAAAATCTCTTGTTAATCAAATTGCACTGTAACTTTGGAATGTGAAGTGGTTCAAGCTTTGATTAGATTACGCTTCTTTCACTGCTTTGGACAGCCAGTGATGTTTCTGTATGTGTATTATTTGAACTGATTTTATGTTACATGACATTAGCATTGTTAATCTAGGGAAATAAATATTCTAACTTTTACTAAAAGCGTGGTCATTTGTGACTGAAAGGTCATGGTGTGTGAAAATTACTTACTCCATATGATTACTGATGCGATTCATTATCATTGATGACTGACATTATTGATTAATTATTGATTATTGATCTGCATGTACTGGAGTTATAGTGGGAACATCTTAATTGCGAGTCAAAAGATTTGTCGACCTATTCGCGTCTCCTTGTAAGTTTACTTATTAAGGTCTGACGCGCTAACACACCTGACCCTATTCTCACAGTATTCCCTCCTGTCCTCCTGCACGGACAGAATATAACAGGGTGCCATTCTCAAAAAGGCAGAACTACTTGCCTTGGCAGGGTGGCACAACATTGATAAAAGTAGAAATAGACCATATAACATTATTGCAACCTCACTAAAGCCAATGTGGATGGTACTAACATTCATTGGGACATACAAAATGTCATTGTCATATAAGATCATTGTCATGAAAGCATTACATTTTGAATAACATGTGTGCCTTACTGTTTGTTTTCACTTTTATCGTACTGCCAGTGCAGTCCAGAGCCTCTGTGGAAAAGCACAAGCTCCAGTAACATGCAAAACCTCTTCTGTAGTCATGAATATATTAGCCTGAAGACTTCGGGCAACTGTGGGGAAAACTTATGTGGGTCTCTGGTGGGGGCTTCTGAACACCTGGTGGTCTGCAGAACATTTATCAAAATGTTGGTGGGACCCCACCCTTTCCTAAGAAACTGCATGCTAATTTTGAGGTGTACACAGGTGCTCAAGGGGAAATTCCTTGCCCTGCAGTGTGCATATTTGATTAGCAACTTCACTCTTGTCCTTTATTCCTTTTGTTCTTCATATTTTTGTTTTAAGCTGCCGTCTGCCGCGTTTCTTTGTTTCTGATGGAAATCATTACCCCTCTATTAGAGTACCTTGTGTGCGCTTAACACTAGCAGCACAGAGAGCTTACTCCTGGTCTGAACTGGCAGCTCTCCACCTGTCTATGCCAGCATGTTTCTTTTCTCCCATCCTTGTGGCATGATGCGCCCCACTCCCCTCCAGACATGGCCGCAGAGTGGACGGGAGAGCAGACGCCTTGCTGTTCAGTCTCAGGGAATGGGGCATCCGTGTGTCAGTAGAGTCAGAGGGCAGCCCTCAGAAGCACAAGTGGAACCCTCAAGGGTTACTTATCAGGTTTATTGCCCATTACCTTTCCTCAAGGAGCACAAGGGGGGCAGCACATCTGACACTGTAGGCACCCTTCCTTGTCCTGGGTGCCATCTGAAGATATAGTGCTTCAGTCCACCTTCTAGGTGGGGTCAAGTGGCTTCTCCTTCCAGCCCGGTATTCTTTCACAGTCTTAGCTCCCAGGCCCATCTTCTTTTCAAGTGTGTTTCCCTTCCGTATGGGTTTTTAAGTGGGAGTGGAAAGGTCTGGAAGGTAGACACCTCTGCCTAATCCTAGGATGCTTGTAAGGAAATGGCTCCCTGTTGCAGTTACCCCCCACTTTTTGCCTGATACTGATGCTGACTTGACTGAGAAGTGTGCTGGGACCCTGCTAACCAGGCCCCAGCGCCAGTGTTCTTTCACCTAAAATGTACCATTGTCTCCACAATTGGCACAACCCTGGCACCCAGGTAAGTCCCTTGTAACTGGTACCCCTGGTACCAAGGGCCCTGATGCCAGGGAAGGTCTCTAAGGGCTGCAGCATGTCTTATGCCACCCTAGGGACCCCTCACTCAGCACAGACACACTGCTTGCCAGCTTGTGTGTGCTGGTGGGGAGAAAATGACTAAGTCGACATGGCACTCCCCTCAGGGGGCCATGCCAACCTCACACTGCCTGTGGCATAGGTAAGTCACCCCTCTAGCAGGCCTTACAGCCCTAAGGCAGGGTGCACTATACCACAGGTGAGGGCATAGGTGCATGAGCACTGTGCCCCTACAGTGTCTAAGCAAAACCTTCGATATTGTAAGTGCAGGGTAGCCATAAGAGTATATGGCCTGGGAGTCTGTCAAAAATTAACTCCACAGCTCCATAATGGCTACACTGAATACTGGGAAGTTTGGTATCAAACTTCTCAGAATAATAAACCCACACTGATGTCAGTGTTGGATTTATTAAAAAATGCACACAGAGGGCATCTTAGAGATGCCCCCTGTATTTTACCCAATTGTTCAGTGCAGGACTGACTGGTCTGTGCCAGCCTGCTGCTGAGAGACGAGATTCTGACCCCATGTGGTGAGGGCCTTTGTGCTCTCTGAGGACAGAAACAAACGCCTGCTCTGGGTGGAGGTGCTTAACACCTCCCCCCTGCAGGAACTGTAACACCTAGCAGTGAGCCTCAAAGGCTCAGGCTTCGTGTTACAATGCCCCAGGGCACTCCAGCTAGTTGAGATGCCCGCCCCCTGGACACAGCCCCCACTTTTGGCGGCAAGTCCGGGGGAGATAATGAGAAAAACAAGAAGGAGTCACTGGCCAGTCAGGACAGCCCCTAAGGTGTCCTGAGCTGAGGTGACTCTGACTTTTAGAAATCCTCCATCTTGCAGATGGAGGATTCCCCCAATAGGATTAGGGATGTGCCCCCCTCCCCTCAGGGAGGAGGCACAAAGAGGGTGTAGCCACCCTCAGGGCTAGTAGCCATTGGCTACTAACCCCCAGACCTAAACACACCCCTAAATTGAGTATTTAGGGGCACCCAGAACACAGCAAGATAGATTCCTGCAACCTAAGAAGAAGAGGACTGCTGAACTGAAAAACCTGCAGAGAAGACGGAGACACCAACTGCTTTGGCCCCAGCTCTACCGGCCTGTCTCCCCCCTTCTAAGGACACTGCTCCTGCGACGCGTTCGACAGGGACCAGCGACCTCTGAAGCCTCAGAGGACTGTCCTGCATCTAGAAGGACCAAGAACTCCTGAGGACAGCGGCTCTGTTCCACAAAGACTGCAACTTTGCAACAAAGAACCAACTTTGAAACAACACACGTTTCCCGCCGGAAGTATGAGACTTTGCACTCTGCACCCGACGCCCCCGGCTCGACTTGTGGAGAACAAACACCACAGGGAGGACTCCCCGGTGACTACGAGACCGTGAGTAGCCAGAGTTGGCTCCCCTGAGCCACCACAGTGACGCCTGCAGAGGGAATCCCAAGGCTCCCCCTGACCGCGACTGCCTGCTTCAAAGACCAGACGCCTGGTAAAGACTCTGCACCGCAGCCCCCAGGACCTGAAGGATCTGACCTCCAGTGCAGGAGCGACCCCCAGGTGGCCCTCTCTCTTGCCCAGGTGGTGGCTTCCCCGAGGAGCCCCCCCCTTGCCTGCCTGCATCGCTGAAGAGACCCCTTGGTCTCCCATTGATTTCTATTGCGAACCCAATGCTTGTTTGCACACTGCACCCGGCCGCCCCTGTGCCGCTGAGGGTGTACTTTCTGTGCTGACTTGTGTCCCCCCTGGTGCCCTACAAAACCCCCCTGGTCTGCCCTCCGAAGACGCGGGTACTTGCCTGCTGGCAGACTGGAACCGGGGCACCCCCTTCTCCATTGAAGCCTAAGCGTTTTGGGCACCACTTTGACCTCTGCACCTGACCGGCCCTGAGCTGCTGGTGTGGTAACTTTGGGGTTGCTCTGAACCCCCAACGGTGGGCTACCTTGGACCCAAACTTGAACCCCGTAGGTGGTTTACTTACCTGCAAAAACTAACAAACACTTACCTCCCCCAGGAACTGTTGAAAATTGCACTGTCTAGTTTTAAAATAGCTATATGACATTTAGGTGAAAACTGAATATGCTATTTTGCTAGTTCAAAGTTCCTAAAGTTCCTCCCTGAAATACCTTTCATTTGAAGTATTACTTGTAAATCTTGAAACTGTGGTTCTTAAAATAAACTAAGAAAATATATTTTTCTATACAAAAACCTATTGGCCTGGAATTGTCTCTGAGTGTGTGTTCTTCATTTATTGCCTGTGTGTGTACAACAAATGCTTAACACTACTCCTCTGATAAGCCTACTGCTCGACCACACTACCACAAAATAGAGCATTAGAAGTATCTCTTTTTGCCACTATCTTACCTCGAAGGGGAACCCTTGGACTCTGTGCATACTATTCCTTACTTTGAAATAGTGCATACAGAGCCAACTTCCTACAATGCTACATCACTAATTCACCCCTGACCCAATCATTCTGCATAACATTCTGGAGCTTCTGCAGCAATCACAGCACCAAAACTGGTCCGATTGCAACCACTGAAGACATCCGATCCCTTCTTGACTGAGGAGAAACAGAAGCTTTGATCTTCCTTGACCTCTCAGCAGCCTTCAACACCGTATCCCACTCTCCCACCACATGCTGATCGAAAGATTTCACCACATCAGCATCCAATGGGATATGCTCAGATGGATCACCTTCTTCCTCACCAGGAGAAACCAGAGGATTCACCTCCTGCCTTTCAACTCCGAACCCAAGGAGATCACCTGTGGTGTCCCCCAGGGCTCATCCTTTAGCCCCACGCTCTTCAACACATATATGACCCCGTTGGTGAACATTGTCAGATCCCATGGTTGCAACATAATAGCCTACGCAGATGGCATCCAACTCATCCTTTCACCCACCAATGACCCCTCCTCCACCAGACTAAACTTCCTCAGATGCATGACAAACGTTGCTGACTGGATAAAGAACAACTGCCTGCAGCTGAACAAAGACACAGCAGATGTACTGATCTTTGGCAACATTAACAACACACGGAATGACTCCTTGTGGCCAACAGACCTCAAACCTGCACCCACTCGCTACGATCATGCCAGAAACCTCAAAATCATTGTTGAGAACAAGCTCACCATGAAATCACAGATCACCCCATCTCCTCCTTCTGTTTTCTCACTTTGTGCATGCTACATAAGATCTTTAAGTGGCTCATCTTACACAAGAGACACGCAGTGACACAGGCCCTTATCACCAGCTGACTGGACTGCGTCAATGACCTCTTTTTAGGAATTGCCACACACCTCCTACAAAGACTTCAGACCATACAGAAAGCCACAGCCAGATTCGTCCTTGGCCTTCCCCGGAAAGTCCACATCACATCCAACCTCAGAAAAATCCACTGCTTTTCTGAAAGAAGAGATGCCAATTCAAGTTGCTGACCCACACACACAAGCCTCTACACAACCAAGGACCCACGTGCATTAACCACCACCTGAACTTCCACCAACTGTTGAGAAGAGAATGCTCTGCCTCCCTTTTAGTTGCCCATATTCCCTGCATCCACCGAAGGAGAAGTGGAGGACGCTTCTCCTCTCACATCATAGCAAAAACCTTGAGCAACCTCCCCATGTACCTCGGGACCATCACCTCACTTCCACAATTCCAAATGGCCCTCAAGACCTGGATGTTCGAATAAGCCTCTGGGACCTGTAAGCACCTGCATACCCTATTGGGTGATTATGTGTGCTTTATAAATCCTCATTGAGTGATTGATTGATTAAAGATGAAGGCTTCAAATGGTCTATGGAAAAAGCTTCCCTGAGAGCTTCTGCCCTTGCCCTAATTGACACAGTCTCCTGAGCCTTTCCTCCAAAGTTTCAGACTGGAGCCCTTCCTGTATTTGGCTCCTGATGTCTGGCCTGCCTCCTTTGTTTCTTTGTGTCTTGGACTTGTCCAGTCAAGGAACTGTGTGAAGAGTTAATTAGCACAGGCAGATTTCTTCATCACCTCTTCCTTTCCCAGGACCTGGGCCAGGCTCTGGCAAGTGGCTTGCAAATGGTTCATTGTGTGGGGAGGCCTTTGATCCCCTAGCTGACCAGCAGAGTAATTAGCATGCCCCAGTTGGTGGTGGGAAAAGGCCTGGAAATTGATGATGGCAGGAAAATACAATCATTCTCAAAATGCCATAAGGAGTACAGTTAACACAAAAGTGAGAGTGGATCTGCACTTGATGTACCTATTTGCTCCACAATTGATGCATGACCAGGATCTCTAGGCCTAAATATGATGAAACTGTGTGGTGGTGCCAATTTTGCTCACAGGTTATAATGCAGTGATCACGGAGCCTTTTCAGTAATCACTGCAGATGTACATTATGAGTGCTCACTCACATTATAAGACCTAAACCAGGTCACTGCTAATCCCTGAAGGGTTTCTTCTGTGACAGTCTAGCTAGACAGTAGTCTCACATGCTCTAGCTTGCACATGCATGTACATGCCTGTGCTCAAGTGATCATGTGTAAAAAGCCCTGGGCTTCTTACCCAGCTGCACAGCAGTGGATCTTATCTTAAAAGGCAAACACTGGTGGCGAGCACTCTCAGTCCAGTTCCACAGAATTTCACATGATTTACCACAAGAGAGACTCAGTTGATGAACCTCACTCACAATAAAAGTTGGAATCTGGGTAGTCAGAAAGCAAAACCTTAGGGGAGAAATAATGGGTGGAACCCATTTCCTACAGTCCATAAATAGTATCAAATACTTATTGAGCTCCAAAGGCACTCTGTTATTATGGGCCCATACTGCTGTGGGAATGTTCAATCTGTCATTACCAAGACCCATGTTATGTTTGACTGGGAGGATTCTATATTAAAAACCTGTGCAAAGCCTGAGTGTATAAACATGGAACTCCAAAGCTACCTTTCATGAACCATACTTGATTGTTTGACATGCCTTATGATTTAGAAGCTGACAAAGTAATGCAAATGAAACACAGGTTGCTAGGCATTTGAGATAGTAAAACAGGCTCTGAGAAACCATCTGTAGTAATGGTTCCACACTATAGTAAGCCCTTTGTTGTACACATTGATGCTTATTGGATGGAGCTGCTCTCACTCAACTCAATGAAGAGAACCATCTGCGGTCTTAAACAGTCATGCTTTTTTGGTCTGTTGCCCAGACAGCAAAACTGGACAGCAATTAAAAGGAAACATTTCAAAATGATTTGGGTGTTAACTGGATTTTGGCTATAGCAATTTGTGACCCATTCTGCTGCTTATTTGGAATAAAATGCCCTCATGAGAATGATGATAGTGAAGTGCGACAGTCCAAAGCTTTTTCAGTTCTATACATGAATTCATGCTCAACCAATAGAGTTCCAGGTTGAGCTGGAAATAAAGTGTATCCAAAATACCCAACCTCAGTTATAGTGGAGGGTAGCTACCTCCCCCTTACCAGTTGATAGAGAGATTGATGGTTGGTGGCATCCATACTGGATAGGCGCAACTGATATTTTACCCACACCAGGAAGAGGTTATTTGCTCCCTCTTTGGCAAAATCTGATCTATAGTTTACTGTCCCCCTTTGGCAACATCTGATCCTCCATCCATGACTAAGTATGACTTCTCTCCACACTGCCGCCAATGTGTGTTGTGTGGTTCTGTTTTTGTGATGTGCACATGGGATTCCATTTACTTAGTGAAGTTTGTCTAGAAGAATGCAATGCATTTATCCCAAACCTAAGGGCAGACTATCTTTAATATAATGTCTATGACCTGCAACCCAGAAACCTATTTAGATGTCCAAGAGTGTATCTATACTGAACATCTTGTGGGATTGAGTTCTGAAAAATAAAGGTTCCCAATTTAGCGTCTCATCAGAGATGTGCATAGGAGCAGATTCTGTGAAGTAACAATTAGGCCCATATTTATACTTTTTTAGTGTTGCATTTGCACCGCTTTTTGACGCAAAAGCAGCGCAAACTTACAAAATACAACTATATTTTGTAAGTTTGCGCCGTTTTTGCGTCAAAGAATGACACAAATGAGGTGCTAAAGAAGTATAAATATGAGCCTTAGTGTTTGGGGGAGATACCTGTTTTAGAATTCCTAATTCAAATCCTATGATACAGAAATTTAATTCTTCCCTTCCCAAGTATAGAATGCTTAGGAAAAACCCTCAATAGATACATCTACTCGGTTTGTCTGGGTTCCGCCAACACCCGTGGGTGTCAGGTTTTTTATTTATGTTCAGTACTTTAGTATTTTCTTGGGTCCATTAAGTTATCATACTACAAAAAAAAGTCCATATATGGTTTTACTGGAAATTCGGACCACCCATTTGTCTCCCAAACATCACTGATTAAGACATTTTAACTGAAATTCGTAGTAACCAAAAGACATTTGTAGGAATCCAAAAGAAGGGTATGATTTAGAGTTTGCAGATGCAGAAAGGCCATCAAAAACTGTCTGTTTACCCATCTGCTGCCATGGAGGTCTATCCATCTGATTTAGTGAAAGGTGGATTGAGGATGAAAGCCTTACAAACATCTGCCACCTCTATCGCCTTTTCCTTCCTCCATCAATAGAGTTAAGTCCCAAGCAGGATGGATGGAGCGATGGAAAGGCACTACTCTGTCGCCACATTTAGAGAGTAATTTCCCTTGACAGAAACATGGCAGTTCATCCCCCATATATGTGCTGGAGGAGAGAGAGCTAAGTGGAGAAGTGTGGCTCAATGGTTAGAGCGGCAGACCCTGAAGCAGAGCTCTGGCTCAAGACCAGGGTTCAAGTCCCGCTTCGGCAGGTCTTGGGCTCAATTCCCCTTGACCAGATAATTCTCGCCTCGGTGCCTAATCTAATTCATGGGTCCCACTCTGCAACTCTGGGCAATAGCTTGCTTAATCTCCACAACGGCCCCAACAGCGCTTGGATGCCTGGCTTCACCCTGGGGGTGCTCAGGAGTGGGCCCCTCACAGGGAAAAGCCAGGAGGGGTTCCATAGCGGTATGAGTACAGCGCCTTGAGACCCTAACGGGTGAGTAGTGCGCTATACAAGTGCTAATTTACATTTACATTTTTACAGATAGTCAAACTCGGCCTGCAACAATTACAAAATCTATTCAAAGAATATGGACCTTCTATGCCAAGGCCTGAGCCTCTATATGGTAGTGCTGGATGCAGGAAGAAGAACACAATGCACAACAAAATAGAAAGTAAGAACAACTTTTTAAATGCATTTTAAATACACTTTAAGTACCAATACATCTAAAGTAAATTTTATGAACACCAAACCATATCTAGCAATAATTTACACAGTCTCCCTGACTGGCCACATGTCTCACACTACAGACCCAAATTAAATAAACACCTAGTACAGTTTTCCTGACCTCAACACCTCAAATCAGTAGGTGAATACACACTTTTTACAAACATTCACAGTCACACTAACATATATCTAAGCTGTTTAAACATTTTTTTAAACTAATGTGTTCTCTTATTATTTCAAATTTGAAGTATTTATCAGAAAACACAGCACTATTGAGAGTCTAACCCTCATCCCGCTTTACCTATTTACTGCTCACTCCACAATTACATGGCTCAAACAAATACAACAAGTACAGATCTCTACAACCCAATCACTAATATGATACGTCTACATATCTGTTACATTATATCAAGGGCTGGACACACACTCACATACTAGGACTGTACTCATATCTTTAACATATATGTAGGCATACAGAATCAATGGCATGGACTATATGTGAACCACAATATCTTAATCTTTTCCTACATTTATTTGCACAACTATTGGTATTAAATGTAGCCTGAATGCCATGTGCTGTAGGACCTCCCACTAGCACTAACACTTCCTTTAACAAATGTGGAAAAGGAAATGATCTACATTTCCCACAATCCAACACAGGATAAAGATTAAGACCTGGAAGTAAATGTTTAACCTATGCAACATATTGGAATGAACAATAACATATGACAAATAATTTGACATTTTTAAAACACAATGGGGGTCATTACAACCCTGGCAGTCTTTGACTGCCAGGGCTGTTTTGGAGGAAGCACGGCCAACAGGCTGGCGGTGCTTCCATGGGAATTACGACCGCAGCGGAAGCGCCGCGGTCACACCGCCGGGACCGGCAGTTTCCCACCACATTGGTCCCGGCGGTATAAATCCCGCATGGCAGCGCTGCTTGCAGCGCTGCCCAGGGGATTACGAGTCCCCCTCCCACCAGCCTCTTCATGGTGGTAAGAACCGCCATGAAAAGGCTGGTGGAAATGGGAGTCGTGGGGCCGCCTGCCACAGCCCCTGCTATGCAGACAGTGAAAAGCGCAACGGGTGCAAGTGCTTGGAGCTGGCTCCCATTTTGTGGCCCAGCGGGGATCTCATAATAGACCCCACGGGAGTGCGGGTGCATTGGCGGCCGCCCGGCGGTTCAACCTTTGCGGGCAGCCTCTGCCGCCCGCCAAGGTTGTAATGAGGGCCAATATATCCTCAAGTAAACAACAAACAACAAGAAAGTTTAAAAATTAAATATTTAAATTAAAAAGAAAAAGCCACTTCACAATCTTCCTGCTCTTGGTACTATAATGTATTATATAAAAAAAGAAAGATAAAAAATTAAAAGTCTGGAGATGCGTTAGAAAAAATATCATCCAACTGTAGTCAATGTGTTCAAATATACATACGTTCAGGCATTGGTTTTGACTTCAAAATATTTGAAGCAATGGCCTCCTCAGGGGGGTCTCCATCCTCCTGGAGCTGATATTATTTCATGCATCTTGTTCTTGGAATGGGGTGTGGTTTTCTTTTGGGGGGGTAAGGCCAGGTGTTTCTGGGGAGTGAAGATAATAGGAATGTTGTCTTTTTGAGGTATGGAGTGTTTGTAGGTATAGGAAAGTTTTGGGGTTTGGGTGTGATTTGGACAGGTGGAATAGTGGATGATGTTAGAGGGCATGTTTCTGAAGGAGAAAGTGGAGTGGAATGCGGTACAAGATCAGAGCTTTGAATGGGACCAGGTAGTGGAATAGTGTTAGTGCTTAGGATTGGGCCAGGAGGTTAAATAGTGTTTTGGTGGAGTAGAAATAGAATAATTAATAGGAACAGGTGTGCTGGTAGCTCTTTGATCAACTGAGGAACTAGGAGATAGACAATTTCTCCATAAGACAGACAGGCCTGAGTGCGCACCATCAAGATATCTGTGACTTGAAAGAGTAGCTGATGGCCATCATTGTCAGCTTCCAACAATGTCAACTGCTCCCAGAGAGAATCTTAGGAACTTCCAGTGCCTCCTCTGACAGTAGTGCTGGTGTGATGGAGCAGGTGCTGGGGGAGAAATAGACCCTGGCCCTTTTTTGTACTGGGTGTTGGCTCTTTTCCAGGGAAACAGGATTGAGAATGCTGATGATTATAGTGATGGTGTTGGACATAGAAACAGATGATGCATTCTGTTTTGCTTTGGCTGCCACCAGGAAGGTTGGCCCGAATCAAAGGCCTCAGATTCCAATGTTATAGTGGCCTCTTGGCCAGGCCCATCATCCTCAGTTCCACTAGGCCCCTTGGTGTTATGGGCCCCACTATGTGACTCACAGTGACTGTGCTGCATGTTCCCCGACGTCTGGTGAACATCTCACTCACTAGCTCTAGAAGAAGCTGAAAGCACACATCAGTTATTTAATACAGAGTTCAATTACAAAAGCTCCACACATTAAAGAGGGTTAAATATCATATCTTTACCATACTAATTTCAATAAAGGGCACAAAAAGGGACATCATAAAGGGCCTGATTGGGATGTTGAAATGCCAGTTACTCCTTTACTAATGTCAAGGATATCCTTTCTCCTGTATTTATATCATCGACCACTTGTAATAAATCAGGTTCAATAAGTGTCATGTTTGTGCTCGAGTAGTAATGTGGATATCAAATTCTAAAATGGCTTAACTCATACATCTGACTTAGGGCCTAATGTTAAGCTTCCCAGACTGGTTACTCCATCACATATGTGATGGATATTCTGTTTGCCTTATTAGCAGTGGCATAGGAAATAATGCATCTGTAATAATTGTGGAAGGGATACCCATCATGTTTCTGACGCAGTAGCCCATCCACTAAAATCTAAATAACGTTCATATGTTTTGTCCGCCACATTACAATGTATATATCCTTTTAAAATGTTTTTAAAAAGCGTATGCCTATTTTTCCATCATCTTTTTAAAGGACCAGCCTTTCTGTCAGTATGGAAGCCAGCTACATATTTTTGTTTTGTTTTATTAATTGTCTTGACCCCAAGGTTCTGTACGTGGCGTATGTATGCTCATAGGCCATGGAAAACATTTATACATCTACATATCTAATCTAGGCGCCGGGTGGATAAAATATTTGTTAAGTAAATAGTTGAACATGAAGGTAAAGGCCATAAATTTTACAATAGTGTGTTCCTACACTTGGCTTGGCCTTGGATGTCTTATACAATTTACAGACTTAAGCTATGTCTATGGGATATTATCCAAGTCACATATGATACAATCAATCACAAATCAGGCAAGACATCATGTTTAATGTGCATGTGGACACTTTTTAAAGAGGAAAGTACTCTCTTTTTGGCATGGTTACCCCCACGTTTTGCCTGCTGTCAGTATCTTTTGACAGTGTTCACTGAGATCTTGCTAATCAGGACCCCAGTGACTGTGCTCTCTCTAAATTTGGTTGATCAGAATTTAGCAAATCCCACAATTGACATACTGGTGCCCCCATATGAGTCCCTAGTATATGGTACTTAGGTACCATGGGCATTGGGGCACCCAGGGTTCCCCATGGGCTGCAGCATGTATTGTGCCACCCATGGGAGACCATGCAAAATGTGTCTGCAGACCTGCCATTGCAGCCTGCGTGGAAAGGTGCATGCACAAATTCACTACACGTCACTGCACCAAGTCACTGTATGTCACCCCTATGGCAGGCCCTTCTAGCCCAGAGATCAGGGTGCAGGTGCCTGTGTGTGAGGTCACCCTGCATGAGCAGAGATAACCCTATGACGTCCAGTTCCATTTCCCTGGACTTCGTAAGTGCAGGGAAGACATTTTACCAGTGTACTGGACACAGCCATTTTACCCGTCTACTGGACACAGATCACTACCTGTGTCCAGCCACATAATAGTAACTCGAACGTGGGCATGTTTGGTATCAAACATGTGAGAATCCTAGCCCAGTACTGTTGCCAGTATTGGTTGTATGATTCCATGCACCCTGGGGGCACCTTAGAGGACCCCAGCATTGCTCTTACAAGTCTTCTGGGGTTTTCCGGGCTGCCTGCTCTGCTGCCACCCCTCAGACAGGTTTATGCCCTCCTGATGCTTGACCAGCTCAAGCAGAACAAAGGATTTCCTTTGGGAGAGGGAAGCAACACTCTGTACCTTTGGAAATATGCATTACATGGCATGGGAGGGGTAGCCTCTCCAAGCCACCAGCATGCTTTAAAGGGCACATTTGGTGCCCTGCTTGCATAAACCAGGTTACACCAGTCCAGGGACCCTCAGTCCCTGCGCTGGTGCGAAACTGGACAATGGAAAGGGAAGTGATCACTCCTCTGTCTATCACCACCCCAGAGGTGGTGCCCAAAGCTCCTCCAGGTGGCCACTTCATTCCGTCATCTTGAATCCAGGGTGGGAAGAGGCTCCTGGGAGCATCTGAGTGGCCAGGTCAGGCAGGTGACATCACAGTCCCCACCTGATAATTGGTCACCCTGCTATGTGACCAGTTCCCCTTCCTGGGCTATTTAGGGTTTCCCTCCTGGGTGAGTCTTCAGATTCTACATGCAAGATTCCAGTAGGAATCCTCTGCATTGTTTACTTCACCTTCTGGCCACCGGGACTGCAACTTGACCCTCCAGGAACTCACAATCTGGAACTCCAGCGATGACTCCGCTCTGCAACATTGTTTCTCTGGATCCTTCCAGCAACTGCAACATTTCCCTGGCTGTACATCCTCTAAGGGTGACATGTCTTCAGCCTGCACAAGAGGCAAGAATGAATCTCTCTTGGAATGAAGGAGTCACTCCCCTGCATCCGCAGGCACCAACTGCAATGATGAACGGCTGCATGGATCCTCTCTTCTCCAGAATTGTGTGGATCCTGCATCACAGGTGGTAATCTGGAGTGGTCCCCTTGGTCCTCTCTATCAGCTGTCCGAAATGTGAGATGGTAAGCCCTTGACTGTGCTTGCAGGACAGTGCCCCTGTGCACTGCGACTCTTGCAGTTACCGAGGCTTGCTTGTTCCTCCTCCAAGGGATATTCATGCTCCATGTAGCACCAGCATCCACCACTCTTCCCTGCAAACCACAGTCTCCTGACTGCTGCTCCAGCGATGTGGGACTCCTCTTCAGGTGTGCTGAGTGGGCCTCACTGCGATTCCTGTGGCTACTGCCTGTGAGTCACATGTAAGGGCTGCCTCTTCTTCTTGGGACTCTCCCAGCTGCTGAGGGTCACCTTGGGCTTCCCTCCTTAGGTCGAGTCCTCTGGGCCTTGCTGGTCTTCTTCAGACTTACAAAACCTACTTCTCCAACTCTTGCATTTGCCAACGCTTGTTGGTGGTTTTCCAGCACCACTGACTGACTGGATCATGACCGCTGACGTGGGACATCACTTGCATCATTTCTGGAACTCCTCTTCTGCTCCTGTGCTTCACTGCTGACTCTCTGCATCCACCGTCGACTTGGCCCTGCATCCACATAAGAGTGGAGAGTGGCTCCTGCCACAGCTGAACACTCCAACTTGAACTGAACTTGGCCCCCTTCTTTTGCAGGTCCTCTTCTGTCAGGATCCACCTTCAATTTCTTCCAGTCTTGTCCGGGTCTTCCACAGTTCTTTTCCAAAGCTCTCATGTGGTTTTCAGAAAATACAGGTGCTTAACTCTTCTCTCCTGGTCGCTGGGGGCACCCTGGTACTTACCTTTGGGGTTCCTAGTTCCTCCAGCTCCCCTCTACCTATTCCACTTCCTTGGGTGGGGTACTGCTTTTCACATTCCTCTTACTTAGTATATGGTTTGGTCTCCCCCTAGGGCCTTCACTATTTCCTATTGTTTTACTATTTGCTATTGCTTTCTATGCTAATCAGTGACTTCTAATGTGTATATGATAGTGTGCTTACTCACCTCCTAGTGGAGTATTGCCTACACAGTATTTTAATATTTGTGTTACTGTAATAAAGTACCTTTATTTTTGTAATACTGTGTAGTTGTTTTCATGTGTGTAAGTGCTGTGTGACTGTACTGGTATTGCGTAAGCTTTGCATGTCTCCCAGATAACTTTTGGCTGCTCATCCACTGCTACCTCTGGAGAGCCCTGACTTCCTAGAAATTGTTTACACCTCACTAATACAGAATACCTGGACCTGGTATAAGGTTATAATGCCATAGGTGCTCACCACACACCAGGCCAGCTTCCTACAGTTTACATGCACCATAGGAGTGCAAGTTTCATGAACCACTTGCTGAATGTGCAGGTTTTAAATATCTCTAATGACATAATCCTTCTGTAACAGATATAGCATCACAAACTTGCAACTACAGTATTGCCACTGTGCTGCATTTTTACTTTGAGGCATATATCACAGTGCTTCAAATGTGACATATATCCTGTCTTATTGCAGTTATGGGTGCCTTATACGCAATTTAACATGTGATAAGGTGGATGGAATATATGTAACATTTATGATGGTATAGCTGTCCTTCAAAAATTATATTTGGGGCAAAGTCTAATATATTCTTGGATACTTGTGAAAACCTTTAAAAAAATATTGGGGGTCATTATGACCCCGGTGTTCGGAGATAATGTGGTGATAATATCGCCAACAGGCTGGTGGTACTTACTGCCACATTATGACATTGGCAGGTTAGCTGAAGCCAATCCGCCTATGTACCACTGCGACCGCCATGACAGTAGCAGCCGCTGGGCTGGAGATAACAATCTCCAGCCTGGTGGCCGCTATTGTGCCACCGGCAGTATCATGACCGGTCTCCGTGGTGTTCGTAGTGCCACAAAAACCATGGCGGTAAGCCTTATCAGTAACAGGGAACGCCTTCCCTGTCACTGATAGGAGGCCCCCTCCCCCAAACACTCCCCAGACACCCCCCACTCCTCCCATTCATCAACTTTCCCCCTCCCTTCCAACCTCCCCCCCATACACACACGCAGAGACACACTCATTCACACAGACATAAACGCATACATACACGCATGCATTCATTCATTCACGCACAGATCAGCACACACACATTCAAACTTACACGCAGACACGCATTCACATTCCCATTCTTACACGCACGCACACACATTCATAAATGCACTCACACACATTTATACATGCATGCAAACAACACTAAACACACACTCGCATTCATGCACACACTCACATATACATGCACACACACCCCCACACACACACACAACGCCCCCACCCCTCTCCCCTGTCAGAAACCTGACTTACCTGTTTCCAGGGGGTCGTCCAGCAGGGGAAGGAATGGGGCGCTGCTACCGCCAGCAGTGCCTGCCAGCAGAACACCTCTGTGTATATTATTTCACATAATACAGCTGGCGACGGCCTACTAGTGTGGCACTGCTGGTGGTAGCAGCTCCACCTTACCACCATCCGCCAGTATGGCCACAGCTGGATTTCTGCCCTTCTTGTGGCGGAAATCCAGCTGTGGTCATAATTCAGCGAACGGATGGTAGCTGCGGCAATGGCCTTTTGGCTGCCGTCGCCGTGACAGTAGGCGGTTTTTACCGCCATTGTCATAATGAGCGCCTTTGTCTTGCTTTGAAGCTTATTAGATTGGGCATCTCCCTCACAAACATGACATATGTCTCATCAGTCTTGTTGCTAGTGCATTGTATCCTTTCACACTTGCAAAAAGGTGGATATGATATCTATTATGTATAGCCTTAGATTTGTGACACTATGTTACACCCTGAACATTTGAAAGAGTGGTAAAGAGCAACTCCAATAGTTTTTAAGGTGAATACACTTATCCCTTGTTGCTGCTCAATAGCCTTCAGCTCCCTTCCCAAGACGGGGTAGGCCACCGCCAAAAAGTACAGTATCATGGGGTCTGTGAATGATGCATACGCTTCTTTTGGCTGGGAGGAGGACTTTCCTAGTATTGCCAATACAATGAGGTGGATCCACTGTTGAAGGTCCTCAAACCATTTGTGGCACTGATGATGTGGTGCTTAAAGGACCCTGCTGGCAAACACATTTTTTCTTGAAGTGGGAGTGTCCTACAGAGGCTAAGAAAAGAAAAACAAAACAGAAAAATATATTCAATCATGTCCACATAAAGGGGGTCATTATGACCCTGGAGGAAGGCGGAGAAGCGCTGTAAGACCGCCAACAGGCTGGCGGTCTTTTTTTTTGTATTATGACCATGGCGGTTACCGCCATGGCCATCCGCCGGTTCTCCGTTCTGCCCGCCAGGGCGGAGACGACCGCCGGGCTGGAGACCTGGGTCTCCAGCTGGGCGGCCATCACTATACCGCCGGCGGTATTTTGACCCGGCTGACCGCCATGGATTTCATGCGGTTTGAAACCACCATGAAATCCATGGTGGTAAGCACTATCAGTGCCAGGGATTTCCTTCCCTGGCACTGATAGGGGTCTCCCCCACCCCCACCCCGACTCTCTCCCCTACACCCCAACCACCCCTGCCACCCCCAAAGGTGGCAGGGCCCTCCTCCCCACCCCGACCCCCAACATCACATCACTCATACACACACGACACGCACGCAGGCACCACCAACACACACACGCACACACACCGACATACACGCTAACATCCACACACACAGTCAGACACGCACACCCACATTCAAACATACACGCACACATCCATACAGACATACCCACAGACATACATGCACTCATTCCCAAACACGCAACACCCCCGCAAGCATACACGCACTCATACACCCCCTCTACATACACAGACGCAAAACCCCCATGCACGCACACAACACACAACATCCCCCACCCCCTCCCCTAACGGACGATCGACTTACCTGGGCCGTCGATCCTCCGGGAGGGGACGGGAGCCATGGTGGCTGCTCCGCCGGCACCACACCGCCAACAGAACACCGCCACGCCGAATCACAGGACGTGATTCGGTGGGCGGTGTTCTGTTGGCGTGGCGGTGGAGCAACCTCCACTTCCCCGCCGCACGCCATTATGGCTGTTGGCGGCCATCAGTCATAATACGCCGAGCGGCAAACCGCCACTACTGGCGGTCTTCCGCAGGGTGGTCCCTTGGCGGTCTTGTAAAAAGACCGCCGAGGTTGTAATGACCACCAAAGTGTACAAGTTAAAATATATACTTTTGTCTACATATGTTTAATTTTGAGGTACATATGTTGGTAGTGAATGGCATTTTATTTTATGCGTTTGTGTGTCACTAGAGTGGCTGAAAAACAATCCACCTCAGTATGTGATATACAACGTTGTATTTTATGGGGTGGCTAGCATTTCCGTTTGAGGCAATAAAATGTCAAACAACTAACAAATCAAGCAAAATAAGTATTAGCTTATTGTTTAGAAAAATGTTTGTAATATTTATGTGGTCATCACTCAAAGTTGTGTGATGCCATTTATGCCCATGTTCAGGGACATTTGTGTTTTTTAAGTCTAAATTATTCCATGACAATGTAATGGATCCTCCAATGTATGGAGTAGCCATGCTGGCTAAATCCCAGCAACTTTAGACCGTTGTGTTGTATGTACAGGTTAGATCATTTCGCATTGTCAGGGAGTACACAGCTCACAAATTGTCATTGGTCACTGGTAGAGTCATAAAGTCAAGTGCAGTGTGAATTTTTAAAAGACACTTTCACCATTGTCTTAACATTTGGAAAGTTCACTTGGCCACACCCAGGGCCTCCTTTTAAATATACATATTAAAACAACCTTCACCTTAAAACATGAAGTGTCTGATTCACAAAGGTAAACTTACAGTTTATGGTTTTTTTAGTATTCACAAACGACAATTTAATAGTACGTTTTTGATTTCAAAGACTATGCAGTCAGGGTTGAGAATTCTGCACATAACAAGTGAGGCTTGGCCTATCGGCATGACCTTTCCATGAAATTTAGTGTTGTTGTGATATTTTATCTAAATGTTGGGGCATTCCAGATATAATTGCACTTACATTTGCTTTTGTGATTCAGTTTTACAGGAGATTCAGCTCATCCTAGCCACTCATGACCACTCTAGCTGTCATCACCCGCTCTGATGATATCAATGTTCTCTCTTGTGCCGAAGACATGCAACTCATTCTCTCCCTCACAGACAAGATGCCCTATACCCAAATCAAGTTCAATGCTTGCATGAATGAAATCGCTCAACTGTCTACAGCTTAATACTGACAAGACTGAAATTGTGATTTTCAAGAAAGACTAAAATTTTGATTTTCAAAAAGTGAACATCACAGTGGGACTTCATCTGGTGGTCAAGACAGCTAGGACTGACGCCCACCCACAACACACACGGATAGAACCTCTGTATCATCATCAACAACAAACTCAATATGACTGCCCACGTCAATGCTGTCATTGTCTCATACTTCCATACCCTGAAGATGCTGAGGAAGACTTTCAAATGGCATCCAATTAGCTCATGGAAAACCATCACACACACCCTGACACACCCGGGCAACCAATCAGCACAAGGACAACCATCACACACATCCTGGACATAAGCAAGCAGGACTAGGGAAACGCCCTCTATGCCAGGTTATAGACAGTCTGTGTGAAAGGAGGAAGCTCTGCAAGACTTGTGCTTGTGAGCAGGACAGGGGGCAAAGGCTTGCTAGTCTCCTTGCTGGGTGAAGAGGCATCATTCAGGACACCAAGATCATCTTTCTTGGAGCCTGAAGCCTCAGCACCTGCCTGCCAAGACCAGTGAGCCCTGTGAGGAGGAGGAGAGCATTGGAGGGAGTGAGGTCGAATGGGGAGCCCTGCAAGAGGATTCCTTGAGCGAGGTGTGAGGCTGTTGCCTGCGTGCCGTGTCAGCTCTGCAACCTCTGTATGCCAGAAGAGGACTGCTGGTGACTAAGGCAAAAGTGAAGCGATATGTGAGCATGGAAGACCCCGTACTGCCACACTGTGGTGATCCTGTATGCTATAAGGGGCCACCGGTAAAGTTATCACTGCTGAATCATTGAGAACTGTGACTGTCTCAGAGTGTTTGCACCAAGGAATTTGGCACTCTGCTTTCCAAGTACTGCAGCAATACAGCATGCCAAGAGAGATTGCCAGAGCTGACATGCTGAAGGTTTCGGGTCATTACTCAAAGGAGAGACTGAGCCTACCTTCTGCGGGTTGGACCAGCAATGTGAGGAAACTGCACTTGATTGACCAGCGGTCTGCTGAAGATGCTATGGATGATGTTGAGCCCCCACTGGGTTCCGGTCGGGAGTAAAGAAAGGATCCCCCCACCCTTCCCCACCTGGTGAAGGCAGCTTACCATGTCAATGCAAGCCAGGAGCTGTTCTCACAACTAAGAAGGATTCCAGCAGCACTGCGTGCACTGCTGGTGCTGACATGTGGACTGCAAGCAGCCTGACTTCTCAAAACTGAGAGACTCATAGGTGCTTGTTCCGAGGGCACCTGCTGCTCCTTCAAACTCCTTTGTGCTGCGAGAGCAGGTAAGATGTGAACTGAGCCAGTTGGGCCCCAGGAGTCTTGCTGCTAATAGTGCTGGGGCACCATAAACACTTATGACTAGATTTCTGAAGAGTCAAAGGTAACTCTTGTGTACAGCCTAATAGTGTACATTCCCTTGACACTGTCATCAGTGAATGAGAAATAACCCCAAACACGTTACATGGAGGAAGACTGGGCAGGGTTTTACCTGACAACTACTAGAGCCCCAACCTTAAGGGCGATTGTGTTATTGCTTCTGAACGTCATATGCTTTGGATGTGTAGAGTTAGATATACAATATTTATTTTGTTTATATAATAGCAAGGATTTGACTGGACATAGATTTAGTGTTCGTACTGTGGGAACTTTGAGTTATGAGTCGTGTTCATTGACCTGCATCTCTATCCCCTATGAGGGAAACTTGACTGCTCAACCACAGCTACCACTGAGACTCAAGTGCAGGCCTAGTTGCTCTGGATTCACATAGGTAGGGCTCCGGGCCATCAGGAATAAAAGGCCTCAACCACCATGGCTCCATGTCTCTCTAAAAGGGTTCTGACACAAAGCATTAATGATAACAAAAAGCCACTGGCTTGAGTTTGTTGAATCAATTGTTTTGTGTCTGAAAGTGCAGCATACACACTACAAAAGTGTTTACATAAAAGAAAACTTAGAATGAAACATGTGAAATTCTCCTTTTTTTACAGATGATATATGATCCATGGTGTCAGTAGTGTGGATCTTTGATTGATTGTGTGGAAATTATTTGCAATCTCTTGATTTTGCTATCATGAGCAACCATTTTAATGGGATTATTGTATGCCAGTAATAAGCTAATATTTTACTCATTCTTAGAAGGTTTCACAAAGTACTATGATAAAGTAAACTCTAACGACAAACTGCAGTGACATCTCTCCCTGTATGATGCAGCATTCTGTAAGTCATACAGTTGGGTTCCCGGACTTTTCTGGTTGCTAGGTGTTTCTAAAACAGCTGTTTGCTAATATCAGTTCTTGAATAAACACCTTGTAGACTGGTAACATATTTAAGTAGTAAACCTCTCCCCTTTAGTCTGTCTGGTTCTCTATGGAACAACTCTGCGTAATTTGTAAAAAAAAAAAAAAAAAATTACAGGTGTCCAAATCTTTTTAAAGGAGCCCCTCCCACTTCCCTGGCTGGCAGCACCCCTTTCATCACAGGCTCCATGAATTTCAACCACTGACACTACCCACATTCTCTACTGGGACGTCTGCTGCTATTATCTGCTGCTCACAGCTGCTTTGCAGCAAGCAAAGCAAGCAAGCTTGCCTTCCTGCTACAAGAACCAAAAGAACCAACAGTTAGTAATTCTTCCCACTGAGGGCCTGATTCACAAAGGTAAAAGTATTATTATTATTATTGTGTCTTATAAAGTGCACAGCTACTCCAAGGGGTTCCCTGTGCTAGATCCAGGTAAGGTGAAAAGAAAGCAGCCTGTGGTAAAAAAAAAAACAGGTCTTTAATCCCTCAGGGAAGAGCAGCATCATAGTGATTTAGGAAGGTTGTTCCATAACTTTGGACCAAGATCTGAAAATGACCAGTCCACAGGGCATGTTAGGTGGATTCTGGGCACACTACAGAGTGTTTGGTTGGATGACCGGTGCAGCTGTGCGGGCTGTATCTATTGTATTTATCTTGGGGCCATGCCATATCTAGCCTTGTGTGTAAAGCCAAGGCTTTGAATTATATTTATTTCTCCATGGACAACCAGTAAAGCAGATTTGATACTGACACATATTTAGGGAAGCAGAAAAGTAGCCAGACCGCATCATTTTCAACTACTTGAATGACTGGCTTCCCAGCCCCCAAATATAGAATGTTCCTGTAGTCCAATCTCAACAAGATCAGCACTTGAGTTACTGCAGTTTTTTGAGTTGCAGGAGGTATTATATCAATGGTCTTTTTGACCCATCTCAGTACAGCGAAGCAGGTGGCAGCCACTTTGTCTACTTGTGGTTTTATGGTTAATCTCACATCCTGCCAAAAGCCAAGATTCTTTACTTCGCCCAGAACTGAGGCTCCCACGGAAGGGGATTGTTTCCTATGACCATAACTTCTGTCTTCTCGCCATTAAGCTTGAGTGAATTTGTACTCATCCAAAGGGAAATCCTACTCAGTCATAAATTCAGGGATCTGGTACAGTTTACCAGTGCAGATCACAAGCAAAGGTAATCTGCGTGTTGTCTGCATATGAAAACAAGGTAAGCCTGCAGCTTTTCAACTCCTCCTCAAGAGAGTGGACGGATGTTTTCAAAAGTGTCAAGCTTAAGGCAGAGCCCTGAGGAACGCTGCAGGTGAGGGCATGAGGTTGTGATCTAGCACTTTCTGGGAAGACCTGAAATTAGCGTTTTTCAAGAAACGTATTCATCCAAGGTAGGGCTGTGCCCTGCAAACCTAATGATGTTAGACTTTTCAGGAGAATTCGATCAGACACAGTGTCAAAAGCCACACTTAGGTCTAATAAAATCAGTGCGGCTGTACTGACCTTATCCAGGAGCAGTCACAGATGTTCTGTGACCACTAGGAGGGTAGATTCAGTGCTGTTCCCAGCCTAGAAGCCTGACAGTGATAGATGCAGACCATTGGGCTCCTCTACAAAAGTCACAGGTTGCGAGTTGACATTTTTCTCCAGGATCTTACTGAGAATAGACTGCATTGAAATATTCAAATAGGTCTAAAACTAAAACTTTTAGCAATGGAAAGCCCTTCTCTCAACGAGGATTTCAAATCTCCAACCACGTTTAGGAGTAAATCAGGGTCCAGAGAATTAAGGGCCTGATTTAGGTCTTGGTGGAGGGAATACTCTATCACAAATGTGACAGATATTCTATCCACTTTATTACGATCTCCATATGATATCATGGGACCATAATAGGGCCGACAGGATATCCATGACGTTTGTGATGGAGTAATCCCCTCCACCAAGACCTAAATCAGAAATTTGGCTGGTGGGAGCAGATCCAGTGGAGAATCAGATTTAATCAACAGTATGGGAAGAAATTCCAAGAGGTCCAGCAGAGGCAGCAGTTCCATTTCCAGATCATCAAGGGTCATGCCCGGTGTGCTGTCTTCCCTCCCTTAGTTATTTTCCTTAGTACAACTGTGAGCGATATTGCTAGATGCCTGTGTGTCCATTTCAAATTCCAGCAAATTCTGTTTCTGGGACACTAAAACAGCAGGAGATATTTTGACGGGGTCCAAAAGTTCATTAACCACATTAAACAGCTTTTGGGCCAATTTTGGGCATTAGCAATTGTATCAGAATAAAATGCTGCTCTAGTGACCCTACAGAGGCAGTGATAATGTTTCAGGCCCAATTTGTACTCTGCTTTTAGGTCCACATTGTATGAGTTCCTCCACTCTCTTTCTAAGCCCTTGCAATGATTTTTCTCCCACTATAGATTTTCACTGAACCATGGAGCAAGTGGATGGATTCTCTGTGAGGACCTCGCTGTTACTGGCAGAGCTACTTACACAGAATTCCTTATCCACTGATACACCGCAGTTTGGTCTAAGTCAACTTTTTTCTAGGTCAGGTACAGTGCAGTGTTGTTGTGCATTCAAGGCAAAGATGTCTAGTCTAGCTTAGTTTCAAGATTTGCTCAGGGTAGTGGTATATTTTCTGAAGAGAGTGTCCTGGTTCCTGACAGCGAAAGGGACGGCCAGGTGATCTTACCAGATTTAAGGCAGTGGAGGGTCTGTGATGAGGTCCTTGATATTAGAAATGATAGGGTCAAGGAGGTGTCCTACCTCAAGGGTAGGTGCTAAATTAGCCAAGTCTAAGTTTAGCACACTCAGGTTCTCAATGAAAATTGCAGCCACATTGCTCAAGGGGGCTTCAAGTTGAATATTTAGGTCACCTATATGTATAAAGTTTGCACTTTTCAAAATCTGGGGGGCCGTTAAGTTGGGTGACATATACACTTTTATGTAAGTTTACATTTGTTTTGGTATTCACAAACAGAGTTAATAGTAAATTTATGACTGTGGAGATTTTGCAGTTGAGGAAGGCAACTTGCGCATAAAAACATATGCATAGGACACAGGATGCAGAACTTGAACTATATCTGCACATGGCAAGATGAATGGACATGCCTGGTCAGGTCTGTGGTACAGTCCTGCATTGGAAGTGGGCACCACTGAGGCTTGCCTGTGCAGGTTCAGGTCAGGTGACGGACTGGTGTAGTAAGGCACAGGACATCACAATTATAATAATACACCTTGCATCTCTAGGGGTTGGGGTGTTTGCAGGAGTTTGCTTTTAAACCGATAGACTTGCGTGCAGCATAGTAGTGACAACCGCCATCAGACAGAGTTTAAAATAGCAAGGCACACTGTCACCTGTGCATGCAATACATATACACCTTGAACCCACCAAACATCCATTTTCAGGAACCAATGTACAGTATTAAAGACATAGGCCCTCATGATAACATTGGAGGCAAATGCCACCTATCGCCACGGTGACGGGCGCCAACATACCGTTGTCGTGGCTCCCAAACGTCCACCAAAATATGACCGTAGCTGGAATCCCACCAGAAGGCTGGTGGAATTCCAGCTACGGTCATGGCAGCGGATGGCAGTAAGGGGGCACTGCTGCCAGCAGCAGCGCCATGCCAGTAGAACGCACCTACCGTATCATGACACATGATACGGCCTGGCGGAGTTCTGCTCGCAGACGCTGCTGCTGGCAGCAGTGCCGCATCCCGTCTCCTGCCGGAAGACCCCCTGCAAGCAGGTAAGTCAGGTTCTCCAACACGGGAGTGGGGGGTGTTGTGTGTGTGTGACTGTGTGCGTGCATGCGGGTGTCAGGCATGTGGACTGCGTGTGTGCATAAATGGGTGTGAGTGTGCGTGTATGTTGTGTTGTGTGATTTTGTGTGTGCTAGTATGTTTGTTTGTGAGTGTTGCTGTGTGTGGGTAACAATCTATGCATGAGTGGGTGAATGTGGGTATGCGTGTGTGTATGTATGTGCGTGTAGGTGTGTGTATGTCAGGGGGGTCAGAAGAGGAAGGGGGAGGGTGGGGAGGACTCTGGGGAGTGGGAGGGAGGCAGGGGAGACCCCTATCAGTGCCAGGGAAGGAATTCCCTGGCACTGATAGTGCCTATCGCCATGGTTTTCATGGCAGTACAGAAGCCACGGAAATCATGGTGGTGGGCGGGGTCATAATGCCATGGGCAGCCTAGTGACTGGGCTGGAAACTGTAGTCCCCAGCCTGCCGGTCGTTACCGCCATGGTGGTCGGAGTGTTAAATTGGCGGTTTGGCTTTGACCAAACCGCCAATGTCACATTAGTGGCGGTATGTACCGCCAGCCTGTTGGCGGTACTAACACCACTATTACATTGACCGCCGGGGTTGTAATGACCCCCACTGTCTGATAATCCATAACTGAGACTGACCAAATCATTTACTTACTGACACAAATGTGCTGAAGGGTGGGTGATTTTGCAAAGGAATCAAGCAGAAAGCGGTGCTGCACTGAGCTGCACAACATGTTTAATGGAGTATCCACAGGCTGTCCTTCAGAACAAAGCATTAGTAGGAAACAAAAGTGAGTGCTTTGAGATCTCTAGGAATTATGGGCCACATGTAGGATTAGCGATTTCCTAGTTGCAATTTCCTATGGATTTCAATTAGGAAATCAACTATTCCTAATGCATGAAACTCTTGAGTTTCATTAGCGATTCCTAATGGGTTGTAAACTGACCAATCTCACGTATATTAATGAGGTAAGTCACAATTTGCGACCCACTAGGTTCGTTGTCATCACAGGGATGTTGGACTGCTGGGGTCAGCAGGCCACAGTGTCTGTGACTGCTTTTAAATAAAGCAATCTTTTATTTTTAAATGCAGCCCAGTTTCTTTAAAAGAAAACAGGATGTGTTTTAAAAGAACAAAATGAATCATTTAAGTTCATTTTTTAAAATAAGGCAGTAGTCCCTGAGCCCACTGCCTGCTCTTATAAAATATTTTCTCAACATTCTCAAAGGGGAAGGTGTTCCAAAGGGACCCCTTTCCATTCGCAAATGGGTTACTACTACTTTTTAAATGGATTATGGACGCAAAACAGTAATGTAAACCATACTGATTCAGTATTTGGAAGGGATGCAGAAACCACACCCCTTTTGAATAGCTAATCAAAAATGCAAATTGTGAATCAGTAACAAGTTACTGAATCACATTTTGTATTTTGTACATCAGAAAAAGCATTTTTCCATTCACAAAGGCCCGATTTGCAGAATGCTTTGTGTTTCTGGCCTTAGTTCTTCAAAGTGCAACAGTGAACATGGTTTGCAAAACTATCCTGAAGTCTGTGTGGACTTGCAAGAACAGAATTAAAAAATATTTCATCTGCACAGTGGCGGCCGGCAGCTTTAGGAGGGAGGGAGGGGGCGGGCGGGCGGGAAGCACACACACACTCATTCTTTCACACACACACATGCACGCACATTCATTAACAACACCCATAACATTCAAACATGCACGCACGCACCAAACGTTCATTTTAAAAGATCACACACACTCATTCTTTCACACACACATGCACGCACGCACATCCTTTAACAACGCTCATAACATTCAAACATGCACGCACGCACCAAACATTCATTTGAAAAGATCACACACACACTCATTCTTTCACACACCCATGCACGCACGCAAGCACATCCATTAACAACACTCATAACATTCAAACACACACACACTTACCTTCAGCCTCGGAGGTCCCAGGAGGGTTGGGACTGCTACCTTCCCTCATTGGCTGACCACAGGTCAGCCAATGAGGGAAGGTAGCAGTCCCAGCCTCGTCACAGAGTGGGGATGGGGTCACTGAGACTGCTGACCCCACCCCACTCTGTGACGAAGTGTCACTGATTGACATTCGCCCTGGGAGCTTCAGGGCCTAAACCTGAAGCACCCAGGTCGAAGTCAATGGGTGACATTTTCCTCGTCACCCAGGGGAGGGCCTTGAGGCACCTTTGCTGAGCCGAGGAGGTCACGCCCATAGGAGCTGTGACCTCCTCAGCCCAGCAAAGTTCAGCTCAGACAGCCATGAGTTTGCACAAATCGTGCATGTTTGCTCCTGGCTGCCTGACCTGAACATGAAGAGTGTCTGTCAGGCTGACCTTTGTCCAGCCTAACAGACACTCTTCATGAGGGGCAAAAGGTGGGGGGTCTGGCCCCTCCACCCTAAAGGATGGGCCGCACCTGCATCTGCAGTCAGAGTGCATCCAGACTTGTGACCCTCAGAAGACTAGAGACAATAAGGGCCATATTAATACTTTTCGACGCACAACTGCGCCAACGCAGTTGTGCGTCAAAAGATCTAACGCCGGCTAACGCCATTCTGAAGCACCATGCGGGCGCCGTATTTATTCAATGACGTTAGCCGGCGTTAGCCGGCGGAGCTGCCTGGTGTGCGTCAAAAAAAATGACTTACACCAGGCAGCGCCGGCGTTGGGGAATATGGAGTTTGGGCGTCAAAAAATGGGGCAAGTCAGGCTGAGGCAAAATTTTCGCCTCAACCCGATTTGCACCATTTTTTTTTACTCCCAACCCCCATTGAAATGACTCCTGTCTTAGCAAAGACAGGAGTCATGCCCCCTTGCCCAATGGCCATGCCCAGGGGACTTATGTCCCCTGGGCATGGTCATTGGGCATAGTGGCATGTAGGGGGGCACAAATCAGGCCCCCCATGCCACAAAAAAAAAAATATATATATACTTACCTGAACTTACCTTAAGTTCCCTGGGATGGGTCTCTCCATCCTTGGGCGTCCTCCTGGGGTGGGCAAGGGTGGCAGGGGGTGTCCCTGGGGGCATGGGAGGGCACCTCTGGGTTCATTCCGAGCCTACAGGTCCCTTAACGCCTGCCCTGACCAGGCGCTAAAAAATGACGTAAAAGCGGCTGGATGTCATTTTTTTTTACCCGCCCACTCCCGGGCGTCATTTTTGCCTGGGAGTGTAAATACGGCGCACATGCCTCGGAGTCATTTTTTAGAAGGGAACGCCTACCTTGCATATCATTAACGCAAAGTAGGTGTCCACGCTAAAAAATGACACAAACTCCATGAACTTTGGCGCTAGACGCGTCTAACGCCAGAGTATAAATATGGAGTTCGTTTTGCGTCGAATTTGCGTTAAAAAAAACGACGCAAATCCGGCGCAAACGGAGTATAAATATGGCCCTAAGTGCACAACCGGTGTAAAATCCTATCCTGTCATAGTAAAATGAGTTATTCATTTTCAATCATCGAGACAAGTCAAAAGGGTTCACCTCCAGTGTTGTAACAAATGCGTTTCCAGTTTCAGTCATACTCAAAGACTCAGAACCTGAAGAAAAGAAGCACCAGGATGACAGCATTTCTTAAATGAAAAAAGTTCAAAGTGACTGTGCTGGCTAGGTCAACTGACTATTAATATGCTCTGGTTGTCATGAGACATTCTTAAGTGTTTTGCTGCTGCTTAATTAAAACCTAAACCCCAGTAAAATGCAGATGTTCCTAAACTCAAACAATGTGGTCTTCTAGATTAAGCTGCTGACTGTGACCTGGTGGACCTGATGTAAATACTGAGCTTGGTGCCAGACTTAACATTTTTTTATCTTGGGCCTGTAATATAAACATATGCACAAAATTATAACAGATGTAAGGAGGTCAGTGCTGTCCCTCAGCCTACAACATCAGTGCACGCCTGGCGAGAAAGAGAGTGGCTGTAGTGCTTTTTGAAGGGTAATTGAGTGCCCTAGTCTGGGCTTGGCTTGACAGGGTCTGATCCCAATTCAAATAGAATGACACTCATCAAATAGGGACCTCTCCTTCGGCACAGGCAGCAAGAGAGGTTCAGCCCTATTTTACTAGCACAGTACAGTGTTCTGCCTATCCCCCAACCTAGGGCATACCAAAGCTAGTGAATGACATCACTTTGCATCACCATTCTGATCCATTGTCAGTCACCTGCGCCACCCTATACATACTTGCATTTGGCTGTAGATACGACAGGCAGTGGTCCAGCCAGTATGAAGATTAGGGCCTTTTGGCCGGTACCTGAGGGAAGGGCTAAAAGAGTGCAGGTCATCTGAAACAAGTGCTGATGAAGCCCGCAGGCACCCACCAGCACTAAGAAGTTTGGAATAAGACTAAAGTTCAGAAAAGTTGACTCACTGATGCATGGCCAGTCTCTATTAGGCTGCATCCTTTCCAGTTAAGGCACATGTTTTTTAAACAGTTCTTGCATATTTTATTGAACATATTTCAATCATCTTTATCAAGATAGAAAATGTGGACCAAATAGGAAAGAACATGGTGGGCAAAAACTTTCTGACTGTGCTCACCAAAGGGGAGAGAGTATACGGACACGATGCTCAGAGCAGGTGTGAAGAGGAGGCACACCATTGTTTACAATGGGCCTCAATTGGCTTTGAATTATTAGCGTCAACATTTTTTACACTAATCCTGCAAAGCTACGAACTAGCGTAAAACATTCTGACACTAGTTCCCTAACTACTGCCATGGTGCGCCGTATCCTGGATACGGCACACACATGGTGCCATTGGGGGGGCGCTAAGGGGCACAAGAAAAGTGGCGCTGGACTAGGTACAGTGCACCTTTTCTTAACCCCTCGGGTGCCGTGGATGAGGTTGTTACGCCTGCTGCCGTGGCACTCAGTCGCCAGGGACGTAGCCACCTCGTCCAGCAATGGGCCACAGTGGGAAGCGCTAGTGCTCCCCCCAAGGGCCTCGCACCCCCCTCCCATGGGCAGGGATGGAAGGGGAATTGCTTCCCCTTCACCCCAGCCCCCCGACCTACCCCAGTGACACAGTGACTCATCAGAGGTCACCTCCCATCATACTAGAAGCATGCTTCCAGCGCGACCCGAGGAGAAACAAATTATTTTCTCCTCGTTACGGGGGAAGAGGAGGTCAGAGAGGCATGAAAAGGGAAGGAAAGCCTTTTCCTTCCCTTTTCATGTCTCTCTGAGCATTCCTGCAGCACGATCGCATAGAGATCGTGCTGCAGGAATGCCACTAGACACCAGGGATGTTTTTTTTTTGTTTTGTTTACTGCTATATGGGGAGCGACCCCTTAGGCAAGGGTCGCTCCCCTGGGGGGCAGAAATTCTTGTTAGGCCATTTCTGACCCCTTTGGAGACAGATCAGCCTATTTTTATTAGGCCAATCTGACCCCAAGGAGGGCAGAAACCACTAGCCACCAGGAATGTATTTAAGACCATTTCTGTCCCATTTGCGGGCAGATTGGCTTATTTTAATTAGGCTGATCTGTGCCCAAGGGGGTCAGAAACCACTAGACATCAGGGAAATGTTTTTAAACAGATGGGGCGTGACCCTCTAAGGCAAGGGTCGCTCCCAAGGGTAGCCAAATTTATTTTAGGCTATTTCTGCCCACCTTGGGGGCAGATCGACCTATTTTTCTCAGACCAATCTGCCCCCAAGAGGGGCAGAAACCACTAGACACCAGGGATTCTTTTTTTTTGCCCCAATTTCACGCAAGGGGAGTGACCCCTCAGGCAAGGGTCGCTGCCCTGGGGGGCAAATTTATTTTAGGCTATTTCTGCCCCCCTTGGGGGCAGTTCGACCTATTTTTGTAAGGCTCATCTGCCAACCAGGGGGGCAGAAAGCCCACCAGACACCAGGGAAAAATTATTTTAAAAAAAGAGGGTGAGGTATAGCCATGTGCACAAAGTTGTTCCGCCCACAGTTGGGCAGATGGGGCAATTACCCCGATCCACTCCCCAGGGAGGAGGCATAAAGCATACTAGATGGCAGGGAATTCAAAAAAATAAAAAAAAGTAGGGTAGTGGCTACCAACCAGCATGGGCATGGTTATGCCCCCACCCTAACTTAAGGGTGTAACAGTCTTTCAGCTCTTCCCCTGCACACTAAACCATCTTATCCCACGGCAAGCAAGAGGACATTTGATTATTTTGGGTTTTGGTTTTACATTTGGGTCATGAGAGCTTGTCTAACTCTCAAAATCGTCCCACTTGGAATGGAGAGGGCTGTACTTTTTGGACTTTGGATGATGCCATGTAGAAAAATCTACAAGACCTAGACACATCTGAAAAATAAACATCTGGGTGAGTCCAGGGTAGTGTGCTTCACATGAACTCCACACCATTTTCTTACCCAGATTGCCCTCCAAATCTCCAACTTTGCTGGAAATCACAATTTTTTCACACATTGTGATGGAACCTTCCGAGATCCACAGGAATCCCCAAAATTCCTACCATCCAGCATTGTCACACCTATACCAAAAAAATTCTCCCCCATTTGTCAGCCTAAAAATGTTTTTTTTCAAACTGCCCTTTTGGACCCACTTTGATTCCCCCTCATTTTCGATATGTTTTTGGCTGTTCCCTGTCACAGGCACTTTACCCACCTAGACAAGTAAGGTATCATTTTTACCGGAAGACTGAGGGGAACGTTGGGTGATAGGACATCTGTGCCAGTGCAGTGATCCCACACAGAAATGTGGGAAAAATTGGATTTTCTTAACCTAAATTTGAGGTTTGCTGAGGATTCTGGGTAAGAAAACACTGGGGGATCCACGCAAGCCACACCTCCCTGGACTCCCTCTGGTGTCTAGTTTTCAGAAATATTTTGATTTGATAGGTTTCCCTATATGGCTGCTGAACCCAGGACCAAAAACACAGGTGACCCCCCGCAAAAACAGGAAGTTTTATATTTGATAATTTTGATGTGTCCACATAGGGCCTCATTTCAACCCTGGCGGTCTTTGACCGCCAGGGTTGTTTTGGCGATTGTACCGCCAATAGGCTGGCGGTACAATTTACCGTATTATGACCGCAGTGGTATCGCTGCGGTCGCACCGCCGGGACTTGCGGCTTCCCCCCATCGTTATCTGGCGGTTATAATCCGCCAGGGCAGCGCTGCCCTCGGGATTATGATTCCCCTTCCCACCAGCCTGTCCATGGCGGTAGAGACCGCCAGGGAAAGGCTGGCGGGAAGGGGAGTCGCAGGGCCCCTGGGGGCCCCTGCACTGCCCATGCAGTTGGCATGGGTAGTGCAGGCGCCCTCAGGCACAGACTCACCCTGCTTTTCACTGTCTGCACAGCAGACAGTGAAAAGCGGGACGGGTGCAGCTGCACCCGTTGCACGGGCGCAACACCACCGGCTCCATTAGGAGCCGGCTCCAATGTTACGGCCGACATTCCCGCTGGGACGACGGGGGAAGCTCTGTTTCTGCCCACTGGCCCAGCAGGGATGTTGTAATGTGGCCTGCGGGATTGCAGATGCATAGGCGGCCGCTCGGCGGTCCAACCTTGGCGAGCGGCCTTCGCTGCCCACCAAGGTTCTAATGAGGGCCATAGTATTTTGGGGCATTTCCTTTCGCGAGCACCATGCCTACCCACACAAGTGAGGTACCGTTTTTATCAGGAGACTTGGAGGAATGCTGGGATCCTCTCAGGTTTCAGAACTTTCTTACACCAAAATGTGAGGAAAAAGGTATTTTTTTGCAAAATTTAGAGGTTTGTAAAGGATTCTGGGTAACAGAACCTGGTGAGAGCGCGACAAGGCACCCCATCTTGGATTCCCCTAGGTGTTCATTTTCAAAAATGCACAGCTTTGGTAGGTTTCCCTAGGTGCCAGTTGAGCTAGAGGACAAATTCTACAGCTAGGCACTTTCCAAAAGATACGTTAGATTTCAATGTAAAAATGTGATGTGTCCATGTTGTGTTTCCTGTCGCGGGCATTAGGCCTGCCCACGCAAGTGAGGTACCATTTTTATTGGGAGACTTGGGGAAACACAGAATAGCAGAACAAGTGTTATTGCCTCTTGTCTTTCTCTACATTTTTTCCTTCCAAATGTAAGACAGTGTGTAAAAAAGACGTCTATTTGAGAAATGCCCTGTAATTTACATGCGAGTATGGGCACCCCGGAATGCAGAGATGTGCAAATAACCACTTCTTCTCAACACGTCATCTTGTGCCCATTTTGGAAATACAAATGTTTCCTTGAAACCTATTTTTCACTCCATATATTAAAACCAAATTAATTCCTGTATACCAGGTATACAATGAAAACCATTGAAAGGTGCAGCTCCTTTATTGGCTCTGGGTACCTACAGTTCTTGATGAACCTGCAAGCCCAATATATCCCTGCAACCAGAAGAGTCCAGCAGAAAACGGTATATTACTTTTGAAAATCTGACATGAAAGGAAAAAGTTACAGAGTAAAACGAGAAGAAAAATAGCTAATTTTTCACCACAATTTAAATATTTCTTTTATTTCAGCTGTTATTTTCTGTAGGAAAACCTTGTAGGATCTACATAAATGACCCCTTGCTGAATTCAGAACTTTGTCTACTTTTCAGAAATGTTTAGCTGTCCATGATCCAGCATTGGTTTTACACCCATTTCTGTTGCTAACTGGAAGAAGGCTAAAAGCACAAAAAATAGTAAAAATGGGATATGTCCCAGTAAAATGCCTAAATTGTGTTGAAAAATTTGATTTTCTGATTCAAGTGTGCCTGTTCCTGAAAGCTGGGAAGTTGGTGAGTTTAGCACCACAACCATTTCTTGATGCCATTTTCAGGGAAAAAAAACACAAGCCTTTTGCAGTCCTTTTTAAAACGAACTTTTTGCTGTATTTTGGCTAATTTGTTGGTCTCCTCCCTGGATGTTGGAAAAAAAGGACGCAAATTTTGTGTGAGTACCTTATGTGGACAAAAATTTATGAGGGCCCAAGCACCAACTGCCCCAAATAGCTTAGAAAAAGGGCTGGCACCTGAGGGGGAAAAGGCCTGGCAGCAAAGTGGTTAAATCTGTCCCGAAATGTTTTCTTTTTGTTGTAATCATTGTAGAATGTGATAATTGGTCCTGAATCAGAAAAAAACACCTGCTCAGGGAAGACTGGTTCAGTCTATCTGAGCTCTAGACTGTATGTTTTCACTCTAAAATGACTGTAATTCATAAGAACTATGTGTAGGTGTATCAAATGTTAGAATTGTGTGATGTAAGCTAGTGCGGAGTATGTTCAGGTTCAGAAGGCTTATTGAATTCTTACTGAGCACAACCTTTCCAGAATTTTGAAAAGAGCAGAGCAGAGTAAGAGATTTAGGGCATGCTTTTTTATAGGAGAACTGTTTTACTTAACTGTTCATTTTGAGGCAACCTTATGATAGTTTGTCCTTTTACGTATGTTACTTTGATTGACTTGAATTTCATATTGATTGGTACATTCATATGTTGACTACTGATTGATACTGATATGATTTTGTCGTCTGCAAACTTTTAAACTTTAATAAACCTTTATGGTTTGAAAACCTAACCACTCTCTGCTTTCATTGTGGAGCATAATATGCTTCCTGTTATTTATATGTACTGAATAACTAACCAGCCTCAGTTGCTAACTTCAATTCCTCGGATAGAGCTTTATGGGCCGCAAATGTGCACAAACTTAACAACATTAAGATTTTCTTTATGGCAGTGACATTAGCTTCTAGGGTTCTTATCAGTACCTGTAACAAAATGATAAATCCTTTGAAAGCCATCTTTGCATCATCTGAACGACTCTGAATGACTGACTATTCATATGGCCATTCATTTGGTTGAATATCTGGTTAGGTCTTGTCCACAAAGCATATGAACAGTCTCTTCGTTGCTCTCTGTCACCGACATATGGCAAGGAATACAGTCCTTTCGTTGATGGCTTTAACAAATGGTCACATGCACACAACCACATCCAAGAATGTGACAAAACAATGTGTAAACCCCAAGAAAGACAAATTGGTGGGTTGCAGAACATTTAGAAGCAACTGTCCCTCAATTGTACCACTTTGGGCTGTTTACCTCAACTCTACTGGGACATCCACACTGCAGACACTCAAACACTGGGCCAAGCACCCCTTTCATCACTTTTAGCTCAAAGCAGGGCTACTTATTTTATTAATGCATTTCCTTCATGTTAATCAGAAAGGCCTAGAGTCTTTGTCCAAACGTTAAGTCTCTCCCCTTTGAGATAGCCTAATTTCTATACAGACTAAAAAAAGTTAGCTAGACCTACAATTCTTTGTAACTTTCATTTTGTTTGTTGGCTTCCTAGCAGTCAGAACAGAAATGCCTCCGGAATTTATTTTCTTGTTCATTAGGCTGGCAGGTGCCCCGCCTCACTGGACCACCTGTACAATTTCCACTCCTTTTTTTCATTCAGGTACCAGCCACCCTCAGCCATTCGCCATTCCTGCATGCAACACTCGGGCTCACTCCTTGCCCGGTGGACACAAAGGACAGTTGTTTCTCCTGTGTCCAACCAACCACCAGCCTTACTCTCTTGCTCCAGATACACAAATGTATTCGTGCTGTGGTGGTGGGCCTGGGGACAGTCTCTAGCAGCTGAGGCACTAATTCCAATCATTGCTCAAAGAAGTGAGGCAGCTGCAGGGCACCATTGAAAAGGAGAGGAATATTACAACCCAAAAGGGCAAATATGCTGGGAATTTTATACTTTCACTCACCTCAAAGAGTATATAGTTGAATCCTTAAATCACATATAGGTTTTTTGAGGTCTGCATTACAAAGAGCATGTGTTTGAATGAGAGCAATCACATTAAGGTTTTTATGATGCAGCCGAATGTCAACGATGACAAAGCTAAAGTGTGGGAATCTCAAAGTGCTGCAGACATGCTATTTGTAAAACAGAGGGAGGATATTTTGGTCCTTGTGGCCTCATTAGTTAGAAGATTCCTCAACCACTGAAAAGGAGGATGACCACAGCCTAGGGCAAGAATTGCCCCTTCCCATCAGTCTCACACCTTAGGAGATATTCACCCCTTCTCAGGCTCTGCGCTACTGATCTCTCCTCAACAACAACCTCTTAAAAGAACACTTGTCTTGTTCTTCTTCCTAGCCCTTGTGGTCTCCTACCCTGGAGAAATTTCACCACCATAGCAGAGCCCCACAGGTCCTCAACATTCAACCACGCTCATTGCCAGCTCTCACTGGTCATTCAGGCCCACTGCTTCTTTTTTGGTGGTACAGTTTTCGACAAGTGCCCTTGGTGCCCTCTACATCAATGATCAGTAAGGCTAGGCTACCCAAGGGCACAGCAGGTCCACTCCCCACGAGCCCTTGAGTACAATCAGGGAGATGATGACATCACCTCTTAAGAATGTCTAATGAAGTCCAAAGGTACAAGTCAATTACCAATCCTCTTAACATCAGTCAAAGAGTCAAACTAGTCTTTTGTTTTTGTCCCGAGTCACCTTCTTAGATTATTCTGCCCATGTAGGAGGTTATAAAAGGAGAGTGGGAAGTCTTTCATTTGTGGGATCCCCACCTGTTAGAAATGGGGTCTTTAGTTGGCAGTCAGGTTACCCCCTGTCCAAGCAAGGACCATCACTCTAGTGAGGGTAAAAGAAAATCACCCTCAGATAACCCTGCTTACCCACTTGGTAGCTTGGCACGAGCAGTAGGCTTAACTTCAGAGTGCTAGGTGTAAAGTATTTGTACCAACACACACAGTAACTTTATGAAAACACTACAAAATGACACAGCACAGGTTTAAAACAATAGAAAATATTTATCTAAACAAAACAAGACCAAAAAGACAAAAATCCACAATACACAGGTCAAGTTCTCAATTAAAAAGCAAAAAGAGTCTTCATGTAGATTTAAACACACACTAACACTGTTAGCGTGAAAATATACTTTGGGTACGTCAAAAATAACCCAGCACGGGCAAGTGTGTGTCAAAAAGGGCTTGCGATGCGTCAATTTCACTCACAAGCGAGACCATGCGTAGTTTCTCCTTTTATTGGGTCGTGGCGTGTCGTTTCTTCTCTCCGCAGGAGAGCAATGCGTCTGAGTCTTGGGAGGCTCCCAAGCCAGAATTGTGTCAATTCCCTACCTGGTGTCCTAAGTACACCACAAAACCCTGCTCTATTTGGCTCTTGCTTGCCTTAATAGTGAGGTCTGCCTTCTGCAGGGCCTCTAACACTCTCCAGAGGTGTTTCAGGTGTTCCTCTCATGTGGAACTGAAAACAGCAATGTCATCCATGTAGGTGGCACTGAACTCATCCAGCCAAGCCAACACCTGGTTGACCAACCTCTGAAAGGTGGCAGGGGCATTCTTCATCCCAAATGGCATCACTTTAAATTGAAATGTCCATCTGGGGTAGAGAATGCTGACCTTTCCTTGGCCCCCTCAGTTAAGGCAATCTGCCAGTACCCAGATGTTAAGTCAAACGTACTGAGGTACTTGGCAGCCCCTAACTGGTCAATGAGCTCAACAGCTCGGGGGATGGGGTTTGCGTCAGTCTTGCTGACCACATTGAGTCCCCTGTAGTCCACACAGAACCTGAGTTCTGGAGTGGCACCAGGTGCAGCAGCCTTTGGGACCAATACCACTGGGCTGACCCGAGGACTGCTGGAGTGCTCAATAACCCCTAGGGTAAGCATTTTGGACACCTCATCCTTAATGCATGCCCTGACCCTGTCAGTCACCCTGTAAACTTTTTGTTTAATAGGTGTACTGTCCCCAGCATCCACATCATGTTGGCACAAGTGTGTGACTCCTGGGATCAGGGAAAACAGTGAGGCAAACTGTCCCAGCACGTGGCGACAATCACCCTGCTGCTCCTCAGTCAGGGAGGGGGAGAGGATCACTCACTCCACTGACCCATCTTTTTCTCCTGGAGACAGGAGGTCAGGAAGAGGCTCACTCTCCTCTTCTACCCCATCATCTGTCACAAGGAGCATGGACAGTTCAGGCCGCTCAAAATGAGGTTTGAGGCGGTTGACATGCAGGACCCTTAAAGGGTACCTTGGAGACTGCAAGTCCACCAGGTAGGTGACTTCACTCTTGTGCTCCACCACCTCAAATGGCCCATTCCACTTATCCTGGAGCACTCTAGCCTCCACTGGCGCCATCACCCACACTTTCTGACCAGGTTGAAACTCGACCAGAGTGGCATTCCGGTCGTACCACCATTATATATCCCACTGGCTTGCTTCCAGGTTCTCCTGTGCTAGACTCCTGAAGCGTACAGTCTGGTTTCTTAAAGCCAGCATGTAACTAAATACATCCTGGGGGGGTTTACTAGGAGCCTTCACCAAAGCCTCCTTCACCAGACTCAAAGGTCCCCTAACAGGGAGGCCATAGATGAGCTCAAAGGGACTAAACCCAAGTCCTTTTTGAGGCACCTCCCTGTATGCGAACAGAAGGCATGACAAGAGGACGTCCCACTTCCACCTCCAGGGCTCTGACAGGCCCTGAATCATGCCTTTCAAGGTGCAGTAGAATCTCTCAACCAGACCATTACTTTGAGGGTGGTAAGGTGTGGTGAACTTGTAGGTCACCCCACACACTTTCCACAGAGACTTCATACACATAGATATGAAGTTGGTACTCCTATCAGATACCACTCCCGTGTGGAACCCCATGCGGGTAAAAACTCCCATCAGTGCACGACCCACCACAGGAGAAGTGACTGACCTCAGAGGAATGGCGTCTGGGTACCGGGTGGTATGGTCCACCAAGACCAGGATGAACCTGTTGCCCAAGGCTGTCTTGGGGTCCAGAGTCCCCACAATGTCAATACCTGCCCTCCCAAAGAGAGTAATAACCACAGGTAAAGGTTGGAGGGGAGCCTTACATTTCCCCCCACTCTGCCTGACAAGTCTGGCAAGACCTGCAATGTGCATCTGCGTGCCTGTGTATTAGGGGCCAGTAAAAGTGGGTGACAAGCCTCTCAAAGGTCTTGTCCCGCCCCAAATGTCCAGCTAAAGGCACATCATGAGCCAACCCCAGTAGGAAGGCCCTGAAGCACAGGGGTACCACCAGCACACCAGGCTGACTCAGGCTCAGGAACCTTAGGCTTGCTATACAGGAGGTCATCCTCCCAATAAATCAAGTGGGATCCTGGCTCCTTGCCAGCCGCCTGGTATTCAGCCTGCTGCCGCAAACCCTCCAGAGTAGGGCATGTCTTCTGTGCTACGCAGAATGCTTCCCTGGTGAGCCCCCCTTCCTGCTGCCACTGCGACAGCTCAGGGATCTCCCCCAGTTCAGCAACCTGTTCCCTTGAAGGCTCTATGGCGTCACCCTCAGGCTCTCCCTCCTCCAGGACCATGGGAACTTCTGGGGCCGGTTTCCTGTGCCCCCTGCCCCTCCTCTTCTTGGTGGTCACCTGGGCCACTGATTCAGGCTCCAGGGGCTCTTGACTACCCTGACGGACTGCCACTGACCGGGTGGATACGCATACTCACCCAGGCAGAGCCAACATCTCCAAGTGACACCTGTGTTCCACCTCCTTCCAAGGGGAATCCTCCAGGTCATTGCCAAGCAAACAATCAACAGGCATGGTTGGACTCACAGCTACCTTCAAGGAACCTGAACCCCTCCCATTCAAAGGGAACCTGTGCCATTCTGCACAGGCTCTCTGAGTTGTCCACTGCAACTACTTGGTGAAGTACCCGGTGATCTATCTGTTCTTCAGACACCAGCTGACTCCTCACTGTAGTCACGCTGGCTCCTGTGTCTCTCAGAGCCTCCACCCTCTGTCCATTAATGGTCACCCACTGCCTGTACTTCTTAGTGTTCTCAGGCACGAGGGTTCTCTGGACCATCTCACTGTCTCCTAGTGAGACAAGGGTCATCTCAGCTAGCTCCCACCCACCTGGAACCAACTCCTCCCCAAGCGCTACATTGGCCAAACCCTGGGACGGCGCATCAGTCAGTGCCGGTGTACTTTTGGGGCATTTGGGGTGTCCTCTCATATGACCCACCTGGTCACATGCATAGCATTTACGTGGGGGACCACCTGCCACTGGTTTCCCTTTGGAGAACCATGGCTGCTTCTCACTGGGGGGGTTGGGAATCCTTACCCTGGGAATCAGTTTGGGGTCCTTTAGAGAACTCCCTCTATTTACCCTTACCCTCCCCCTTTCTTCTGAGAGGGGCCCTGCCCACCTTGGGCGTGGTCTCCCCCATCTTTTGGAGTCTGGTGCTCTCCCAGCGGTCCCCTTCCTGCGCAAGCTTCCTCGGGTCAGTCAGCTTGCTGTCAATCAGGTGCTGGCGCAGCTCTGGAAAACATAAACTGTACACATGCTCCCAAGCAATCAGATTGTAAAGCCCCTCACACGTAGTTACCTTACTGCCCTTCACCCAACCATCCAGTGACCTGCACTAAGAATCAACACATTCCAACCATGTTTGGGATTCTTTCTTCTTGTAGGATCTAAATGTATCCCTGTACTGCTCAGGGGTGAGACCATACCTTGTGAGTAGGGCATCCTTCATGCTAGAGTAGGTGAGATTCTGAGCATCCCCTAGGGCTGTCAGTGTATCCCTCCCCTATACCTCAAAGTGCTTCCACGTATCCACCCCCCAATGAGCTTCAGGGACCAGATTCATATGCAGAGTAGACTCATACCCCTTAAACTACAAGAATATGTAGTCCTCCCTTTTATAATCCTTCACAGGATCTTTAGAAATGTACACCCTCCTTTCAAGCTGCACTGTGATGTGGCTGCCACCATCCCTACTAGACTGGCTCCTCTGATCCAGCTCCCTCAAGCTGAGCTCAAGAGCCAACAACAACTTTTTCTCTTCAATGGCCATCCTCATTTTTTCCAACTCCTTCTGTGTAACCTTCAGTGCTCTTGGCTGTCACCCAGACCCCCAGCGCCTTTTGCAGCTCCTCCTTCTTGGATGAGCTATTAATGGAACAGTCAAAACTTTTACAGAACTGCTTTAACTGAGCCTTGGGATAGCTTTCCAATTTCTCCAGGTCAAAAGCAGCTCCAACTGATGTACCTCCAGATTGGGACATGATGAAAAGTCAACAAAAGTGCAAAGTTCCAAAAAGCAGAAAACAAGTTCCAAAATGAAGTTCAGAAGTCAATCAAAGATCACCACAAAAACATGGATGTAGGGATAATCCAAGCAAAAGAGAAAAATCAAAGATCACAAGACAAGAAGTATGTGGTCACGTAGTGATCTGCACTCAAAACAGTAGTGTACACTTAATCTCTGTATATCAAGTACAAATACAAGTCCAATCCCAACCTCTGATCACCAGTGTTAGAACTGTGGTCTTTGGTTGGCAGTCAGGTAACCCCCTGTCCAAGCACGGACCCTCATTCTAGTCAGGGTAAAAGAGAATCACCCTCAGCTAACCCCTGCTTACCCCCTTGGTAGCTTGACACGAGCAGTAGGCTTAACTTCAGAGTGCTAGGTGTAAAGTATTTGAACCAACACACACAGTAACTTTATGAAAACACTATAAAATGACACAACACAGGTTTAGAAAAATAGAAAATATTTATCTAAACAAAACAACAAAAATCCACAATACACAAGTCAAGTTATCAATTAAAAAGCAAAAAGAGTCTTCATGTAGGTTTAAACACACACTGACACTGTTAGCATGAAAATGTACCTTGGGTGCATCAAAAATAACCCAGCACGGGCGAGTGTGCGTCAAAAAGGGCTTGCGATGCGTCAATTTCACTCACGAGCGAGACCTTGTGTCGTTTCTCCTTTCGCCGGATCAGGGCGTGTTGTTTCTGCTCTCAGCAGGCGAGCAATGCGCCGATCCGGTCAGCACTCTCGGGTCCGGGCAGGCCTTGCGTCGTTTTTACACACCCAGCAGTACTTGCGTCGGAAATCCAGCTGCACGATGATCTGAAAACCACGCAGTGCGGGTTGCGATCTTACCAGCCTCCGTCAGCGATGCTGCATGTTGTTTCTCCAGCTCCGTGTGTCAAGTCTCCGGTTGCGTTGCAGACGAGCATCGATTTTCAGCCGCGAAGCCGGCGGCATGTTGATTTTTCAGCCGCAGATCAGAGTTGCGACGATCTTTTGCCCGCATGGCGTTCTGTGCGTGGATTACTTCCTCTTAGGCTTCCAGCTTCTCCTTTCAGGTTCCCAGGAACTGGATGGGCACCACAGGGCAGAGAAGGAGTCGCTTCAGAGACTCCAGGTGCTGGCACAGAGAAGTCTTAGCTGTCCCTGAGACTTGAAACAACAGGAGGCAAGCTCTAAATGAAGCCCTTGGAGATCTTCACAAGAAGGAAGGTAACACAAAGTCCAGTCTTTGTCCTCTTACTCTGGCAGAAGCAGCAACTGTAGGATAGCTCCACAGAGCACAGTCACAGGCAGAGCATCTCTTCTTCCTCAGCTCTTCAGATCTTCTCCAGGCAGAGGTTCCTCTTGGTTTCCAGAAGTATTCTAAAGTCTGTGGTTTTGGGTGCCCTTCTTATACCCATTTTCTCCTTTGAAGTAGGCCTACTTCAAAGCAAAGTCTCTCTTGAATGTGAAATCCTGCCTTGCCCCGGCCAGGCCCCAGACACTCACCAGGGTGTTGGAGACTGCATTTTGTGCTGGCAGGCACAGCCCTTTCAAGTGTGAGTGACCCCTCCTCCCCTCTCTCCTAGCACAGATGGCTCATCAGGAAATGCAGACTACATCCCAGCTCCCTTTGTGTCACTGTCTAGTGTGAGGTGCAACCAGCCCAACTGTCAAACTGACCCTGACAGGGAATCTACAAACAGGCAGAGTCACAGAAATGGTATAAGCAAGAAAATGCTCACTTTCTAAAAGTGGCATTTTCAAACACACAATCTTAAAATCAACTTTACTAAAAGATGTATTTTTAAATTGTGAGCTCAGAGACCCTAAACTCCACATTTCCATCCGCTCCCAAAGGGAATCTACACTTTAATTAGATTTAAAGGTAGCCCCCATGTTAACCAATGAGAGGGACAGGCCTTGCAACAGTGAAAAACGAATTTAGCAATATTTCACTGTCAGGACATATAAAACACATTACTATATGTCCTACCTTAACCATACACTGCACCCTGTCCTTGGGGCTACCTAGGGCCTACCTTAGGGGTTCCTTACCTGTAAGAAAAGGAAGGTTTAGGCCTGGCAAGTGGGTACCCTTGCCAAGTCGAATTTACAGTTAAAACTGCACACAGAGACACTGCAGTGGCAGGTCTGAGACATGATTACAGAGCTACTTAGGTGGGTGGCACAACTAGTGCTGCAGGCACACTAGTAGCATTTTATTTACAGGCCCTGGGCACCTCTAGTGCACTGTACTAGGGACTTACTAATAAATCAAATATGCCAATCATGGATAAGCCAATTACATACACATTTTGTAAAGGAATACTTGCACTTTAGCACTGGTTAGCCGTGGTAAAGTGCCCAGAATAACAAAAGCAGCAAATTCAGAGTCCAGCACACATCAACAACCTGGGAAACAGAGGCAAAAAGTTAAGGGAGACCACGCCAAGGATGAAAAGTCTAACACCACCCAATCCAGGGTATATGTATAAGCCCCTTATGCTGCCATTGCATCACTTTTTCTGATGCAAAGGTGTCGTAAACCTTGAACGCATATCTATGAGGCCACGTAAAGCCACTCTGCATGGCTTTGAATGGTCGCATAGATATGGAGTAAGGCAAGTCTGCACAAATTGCTGCGTTGCCTTACACTAAGCAAGGGAGATGTTCCATGTGCATTGCGGTGGGTGTTCCTATGCAACACCTATGGATTTTGATGCATCTCCAGATTAACAACACCATATAAACCTGGGGATCCGCAAAAACCTTTGCCTCCCAAGAGCAGGCGCAGCAAGGCAAAATATCTTTTATTTCTCCTTGTTTTTTCCTCATCCTATGAGTGCTGCAACCTGCAGCACATAGAGAAAGAGGAGAAAGCCCCCCAGGATTGTTTTTGTGTAGGAAGGTGCCTCATCCTGCACATAATCAATCCTGTCTACAACACAGACACCCTTGCACCATTGTGCATTGGTGCGTGTGTTGGTGGTAGGGTGCCAAAACAGCACCAGCACAGGGAGAAGGGACACGAATGCATTGTATGCCATGTATATGGTGCATGTCTGCCCTTTCTATTTAATGCAGGGCAGAACAGCAAGGTTATTTGCTTGCTGCCCTGCATCAGAAACCCATACATATGGGCCCTAATGTCTCCTCGTCATCTATTCCACTCTACTCTAGAGTAATCAACAAATTCACTAATCCGTGCAGAGCCTGCTGGGAAACATTAAATAGTTAGGGGCAGGTTTAAAAAAAAAAAAAACACTTTACTTGCACCCCTTAGCACCCCCCTAACGCCACTAGATATCTGGAATAATGACCTCTGGTCAGATTGTGCCTGGCAGGTAGTTAGGGAACTAGTGTCAAAAAATCTTACCCCCTTGGCAGGATTAACATTAAAAAAGTTGACGCTAATCCTGAAAAGCTTACTGAGACCCATTGAAAACAATGGTGTGCCTCCTTTTAATGCCTGTTCTGTGAAAGCATCAAAAATGCCATAATAAATGGCGCAAAGGAATCTTATAGATTTCTTTGCCCACTTTAAATTTATATCACACTTTTTTCGTGCCCCCCTAACGGGAGAATGCCGCAGGCATAATGTGGTGCAGGGGATTACAAAGTGGCGCAATGCATTCTTTGCGCCACTCTGTAAATATGGCACAGCAATTTTGGAAGCCTAACGCCACATTAGCTTAAAAAGAAATGATGCTAATCTTGCGCTAGGCCTTCCTAAATCTGGGTCTACATTTTTCTCAATTATGTTAAAATCACCCGTGCTTATCCCCATGCATGCCTTTCAGTTCCCTACCAAACTTTAAATGGGTCACCTGATGGGCACTATGTTGTGGTGTGACTTTAACTGTGATGTACCTAATGGATTCTAGGGATACATCATAGAGAATGTCTGCAACCAGGCAACAAGGGGAGTTGGAAGAAAGCAGCAGGAGGAGAAGGAGCAGGCTCTGTTGTGGCTCTGTTGTGGTGGCTATTTCTGACAAACTTGAAGTTTAATATAAATGCCTGGAAAATGAACTGAGCATCGCGCTATTTCTTAACACACTAGAAACACAAGTCTACTGTCCCTCACTTCTTCAGTCTGAGAGCATTCTCAAAACGAATTAATAGGGAGCTGCTTCTAACAGGTTGTGAAATCCACAAACCCACCCCCTTTCTGCAACAGGAGAGGAATGATATTGTTTCCTGTGATGATTGATGTGCTTGCTGGGGAGCACAGCAATTACATTACCTTCAACCAGCTATACAGCTCAAGAGAGAATTTCATTAGTGAGAAACACAGAACAACGTATTTCTTACAGAAATATATCAAAGAACCCAGTTAAGATTAAACTAAAATCTAGGTGTAGATTCAGGACAAGACATAAAAGTAACCGATTGTGGTCCACGTATCATATGCTAATCAAAAGTTATAATTGAACATATTATGGAAATACAATTCATAATGTGAAAACACTACAACTTATACACTTCACCTAAACGAAAAGGTGTACTCCCAGCATATCACAGCGCCTCATGCCACATAGAATTAAGACTGGGTACAATCTGTGCAGAAGGGTAACTGTGTGCATATGACAGGCCAAGTTAAACAAGTTCAGTCTCCCTGTGTACACACGCCCACACCTGCCAGGCACAATCTAACCAGAGGCCCTTATTCCAGATGTCTGCAGGTGCTGACCTAATAATAATAGCTATGCATAGGAAGCAACAACTCAAAATCAATTTTGGAGCATTACAGTGAGTGGGCTCTATTCAGGAACTTCACACTACAGCATAGTTCAAAAGTCCAAGGCCCATATTTAAGAATAAGTGCGCATCAGCAATGGTGCGCCACATTTTTTGTGCTCTCCCCTTCCGGCACATAACGACACCATGGTTGCGCCATATTTATAATACAGTGCACCATGGTCAAAAACAAACTACGCTATTGTGGTGCTTTGCTACACTAGCATCAAAAATGTTGAAGCTAGTGCAGCAAAGCGCAAGGAGGCCCATATGTTACTATGGGAGCGTAATTTTAACGCCTGCTCACCCAAGAGAGCACTGCCTCACCGTTGCCATCTAGTGGAAAGCTTAACGTTGTGCTTTTTCATGAATGTCACTGATGATGATATTAATTCGCAACTTTTTGCTGATTTGGCGCTACACAATTTTCCCTTGGTTGTAAAACGCAGGCCTGCAGTTTTTACACAGCATGCAGTTGTGGACCCAATGTGGACCCAAATACTGCACTCCTGATCAGGAGTGGGAGATATGATTCTCATCACTATAAAAGACCAATAGCTCATTCAGGAGCTGATTCATACTTTTTGCTGCAAACTTGCGTTAGCGCAGGTTTGCGGCAAAAAGTATACCGCCGGCTAGCGCCATTCCTAGATGCCGGCCGGGTGCCATATTTAAGAAATAGCGATAGCCGGCACTAAGGCCCTCTTAGCGTCCTTTGAAATGATGCAAACAGGGCCTGGGAGTCATTGGGAGAACCAGGGCCCGTGTGCCAAATTATGGCGCTACACTGTTTAGAGGCAGAAAAAGTGCCTCTTAGCAGTGTAGTGCCATTTTCTGGCACACAAGCCCCGTGGACATGGCTCCTGCCTTAGTAAAGACAGGAGCCATGCCCCCACCCCAATGGCCATGCCCAGGTGACAGCTGTCCCCTGGGCATGGCCTTTGGGGCCAGTGCCGTGCCGTGCCGTGCAGGGGGACCCAAGTCAGGGCCCCCAAGGGGCATTGGATATAAAAAGAAATACCTACCCGGATTTATCTTTATCTTCAGATGGGTCCCCCATCTGTGGGTGACTTCCTGGTGTGGGTAAGGGTGGGTGGGGGTGTCCCTGGGGACAGAGAATGGCCCCTGTGGGCAATTTCCATGGTCTCTGACCATGGAAATCTGGCTCCAGGTCCCCTTACGCCTGCCCATACCCAGGCATTAAATAATGGGGCTAAGCGGGCCTAGCGCCATTATTTAAGGCTCTCCTTCTCCTGTGCCTGATTTTTGCACGGGAGGATAAATAAGGCGCTAGGGCCTTTGAGGCATTTTTTGACCGGGAACGCCTACCTTGCATCTCAGTGACGCAAAGTAGTTTTCCGCAGGCAAAAAATGTCATTAACTCCAATATTTTGGTGCTAGACATGTCTAGCGCCAAAATATATATATGAAGTTAAGTTTGCGTTGGATTTGCGTTAAAAAAAAATGTGCAAATCCGGCGCAAACAGAGTAGAAATATGGGCCTCAGTTTCTATCCGGATTGCAAGCCAACCTACTTTCTGAGTCGAAAAACTGCCTCACAAGATGAAAACTAGCTACATTACATAAAGGCTTTATAAATACATTCATTGTGTTTTGCTGCCATCTAATGGCAGTAATTATGATTACGTTTCATCCAGTTTTGGAAAGTTGTTCTTTCCAAAAATATATTTACTATCAGCAAGTATATATATATCTCGAAGTAAAAATACACTGACGTGGATGAGCAATTAGTCTTAAAAAACAGAACTTTTGTGGCTGGATTGGACGGTCGACTTTAGGTGGGTAGAGTGAAGTTCATAGCAGTTGTCTGTTTCTGGATATTTAGGGGCATATTTATACTCCGTTTGCGCCGAATTAGCGTCGTTTTTTTCAATGCAAATTCGGCGCAAAACTAACGCCATATTTATACTTTGGCGTTAGACGCGTCTAGCGCCAAAGTATGAGGAAAGAGCGTCGGTTTTTTGCGTGAACGCCTTCCTTGCGTTAATGAGATGCAAGGTAGGCGTTCCCGTCCAAAAAAATGACTGCGACACAAATGCGTCGTATTTATACTCCCGGGCAAAAATCACGCCCGGGAGTAGGCGGGGCAAGAAACCCCGCATTTGCGCCTCTTTTTAACGCCTGGGTCAGGGCAGGCGTTAAGGGACCTGTGGGCTCAAAATGAGCCCACAGCTGCCCTCCCATGCCCCCAGGGACCCCCCTGCCACCCTTGCCCACCCCAGGAGGACACCCAAGGATGGAGGGACCCATCCCATGGACATTCAGGTAAGTTCAGGTAAGTATAATAATTTTTTTTATTTTTTATTTTTTTGGCATAGGGGGGCCTGATTTGTGCCCCCCTACATGCCTCAATGCCCAATGGCCATGCCCAGGGGACATAAGTCCCCTGGGCATGGCCATTGGGCAAGGGGGCATGACTCCTGTCTTTACTAAGACAGGAGTCATGTAAATGGCGTCTGGGCGTCGTTAAAAATGGCGCAAATCGGGTGGAGGCGATTTGTTAGCGTCAACCTGACTTGCACCATTTTTAAGACGCCCTAACGCCATTTTCCCCAACGCCAGAGCTGCCTGGTGTACGTGGTTTTTTTCCACGCACACCAGGCAGCGCCGGTCTGCTAGCGCCGGCTAACGCCATTCAATAAATACGGCGCCCGCATGGCGCTTCAGAATGGCGTTAGCCGGCGCTAAACTTTTTGACGCTAAACTGCGTTAGCGCAGTTTAGCGTCAAAAAGTATAAATACGGGCCTAAGGGGCATATTTATACTCCGTTTGCGCCGAATTAGCGTTGTTTTTTTCGACGCAAATTCGGCGCAAAACTAACGCCATATTTATACTTTGGCGTTAGACGCGTCTAGCGCCAAAGTATGAGGAAAGAGCGTCATTTTTTTGCATGAACGCCTTCCTTGCGTTAATGAGATGCAAGGTAGGCGTTCCCGTCCAAAAAAATGACTGCAACACAAATGCGTCGTATTTATACTCCCGGGCAAAAATCACGCCCGGGAGTAGGCGGGGCAAAAAACCCCGCATTTGCGCCTCTTTTTAACGCCTGGGTCAGGGCAGGCGTTAAGGGACCTGTGTGCTCAAAATGAGCCCACAGCTGCCCTCCCATGCCCCCAGGGACCCCCCCTGCCACCCTTGCCCACCCCAGGAGGACACCCAAGGATGGAGGGACCCATCCCAGGGACATTCAGGTAAGTTCAGGTAAGTATAATTTTTTATTTTTTTTATATATTTTTTTGGCATAGGGGGGCCTGATTTGTGCCCCCCTACATGCCTCAATGCCCAATGACCATGCCCAGGGGACATTAGTCCCCTGGGCATGGCCATTGGGCAAGGGGGCATGACTCCTGTCTTTACTAAGACAGGAGTCATGTAAATGGCGTCTGGGCGTCCTTAAAAATGGCGCAAATCGGGTGGAGGCGATTTTTTAGCGTCAACCTGACTTGCACCATTTTAAAGACGCCCTAACGCCATTTTCCCCAACGCCGGCGCTGCCTGGTGTACGTGGTTTTTTTCCACGCACACCAGGCAGCGCCGGTCTGCTAGCGCCGGCTAACGCCATTCAATAAATCCGGCGCCCGCATGGCGCTTCAGAATGGCGTTAGCCGGCGCTAAACTTTTTGACGCTAAACTGCGTTAGCGCAGTTTAGCTTCAAAAAGTATAAATACGGCCTATGTTTGCAAACTAATGGTTGATTTTCAATATTATTGACACTGTATACCTTCATGGTGTTAGACAGTATGACGTATGGATTTTAGCAAAAATTTAATAAAACATAACAACGTGTTAACAGGAAGAGTATCTACGTGGGACGTACTTAATAGAAATATGTTCAGAAGTGGGCTTTGTTAAGTCTGTGGATTTGATACAGTATAATGTATTCACTTGGGGACTTTATTCTTTTAGCAGACGGGCCCCCGTGCGATATTTCCAGTGAATAATGTTTTACCCATTGAACGCCCGAGCAGTGTTAGGCACAATGAAAACTTTTTGTTATATTTTAATTGCATGTTGAATGATTTGGGGAATTGAATAAACATAATGACTGAAAGTATTAATTGGCAGAAATCACATACAGGTGTCCTTGCGTTCTGTTCAGTCAGTCAGTTAATTTTCTTTTACCACCCTTCACTCGTTTCTATTGTTAACGTGTGTGTTGTCTGTCATTCAGGACTTTTGTGGGATTGTAATTGTAATTGTGTTTATAAAGCGCTTACTACCCCTTATGAGGTGTTGAAGTGCTGTTCGGTGAGCTGCACCCTACTCCGGAACCCAAAAAGTATTAGTTGTGGATTAGCATAGGGAAATGTGAGTTAATTTGAATGGTGGACTTGCAAGTCTGTTAGTTGGATTGACTATGATGACAGAGAGATAGAGGGAAGAGTCTAGAAAGTTATTTGGTTGATCATGGTAGTAAGATGAGGTTTGCAATGAGTAAAGGGGAGATAGAGAAAGGTAGAAGCTATATAGGGATTAGGGATAAAATGAGGTTTGGGATGAGTCAAAGGAGGGATATATGAGGGAAGAATTTAGAAGGGTTATTTGGGAGATCATTGTAGTAAAATTAGGTTTGGTTGAGTCAAGGAGGGATGGAGCAGGGTAGAGTCTAGAAAATGTTATTTTAGAGATCATAGTAGTAGAATGAGGTTTGGTATGAGTCAGAGAGTAGAGGTTGAGGATACATCGAGAGAGGTATAGGATGAGACATAGGGGCAGATTTAAGATCCGCTAGCACTTCCTTGCGCCACATTAGCGTCATTTTCTTAATGGTAATGTGGCCCAATGAGGTCAAAAAACCCTTGCCAAATTTACAAGTTGGTGCAATGCATGCATTGTGCCACTTTGGAACTCTTTGTGCTACATTAATGCTGTACCAGGCATAATGTATGCAAAGGGGGTGTTCTCCCGTTAGGAGGGGTGAAAAAATGGTGCAAAGAAATCTAAGAGATTTCTTCACTGCACTTTTTTCAGCACTTTTATTGCCTGCTCAGAGCAGGAGGCATGCCATTGTTTACAATGGGCCTCAATGGGCTTTGCAGGATAAGCGTCAACATTTTTGACGTTAAGCCTGCAAAGCTCCAAACTAGCATAAACAATTCTGATGCTAGTTCCCTAACTCCCGCCATGATGCGCCGCATCTTAGATACAGTGTCCACATGGTGGCATTAGGTAGGGTGATAAGGGATGCAAGAAAATTGGTGCTGCACTGGCTTCAGCAGTACTTTTCCTAATACTGGCCCATAGAGTAGTTAATTGAAGAGAGCCAAAGTTTTTTTTCTTATACTGTAGGAGTAAAGTAATAAATATAGAATACATAACTATACAAAAAGGGTATACATGTATAAGGAAGATAATTCATCGAGATATGGAATTGTGTTGTATAAATGCAGACTTTCAAGCCTTGCTGTACTTGAAGCTAATTTATCTGTGTATTTTTATAAATATATAAAAGTGTGCAAGTTATAGTTACTTGAGTTATAGTTACCTTAGAGAATGAATTATAGTTACTTGAACTAAGCATAACTATGATTGCTAAATTTCTATGGTTTTGTGAGAGTAAATTTAGGTTCTAACTATAACGTCCCTGTAGTCTTTGTTTTTTTAAGTGCATTTCTAATGTTTCCATTATATTTCCTAACTATGTTTCAATGTAGAGTAATTGTAATTACTATATGTTAATCCACCCCACACAACCTGCGGCCAGGCCGTGCAGCCAACCACTATAACCACCCAACCCTGCGCCATGCATGGCCTTTGGCTGTGGGCTACAGGGGTTGGATGCAAGGCTTGGCCTGTGACAGACCCCATTTAACCACCAAACCCTGCATGCATAAGTCTCTGAGTGGGTCTGTGAGTGTGTGCATGAGTACCACTTTGGATTTGTCAGTGGGTGCATGGGTCTCTGAAGGAGTCTGTGAGTGGGTGCATGAGTCTCCCGAGTGGATGTGTAAGTGGATGTATGACTCTTTGAGTAGGTCTGTGAGTGGATACATGGTTGCCTGAGTGGGTCTTCCTAGAAGTGTCACCTTCTGTTTTTAAATCAAGGTCGTCAAGTAGTCCAATGGTCCATCTGGAAAAGTTCAGATGGTTCCTGGTTCAAGCGGAAGCAGGGGCTGAAGTTCTTGGAGCTGGCACACAAAGGAGAAGGGGAACCATTTGGAAACACACTGCAGAGGGGGACTTTCAGGTAAGTCTGCCGTGTCCCCTTGAAGGGGAAGGTGGGTTGCAAGGGCTTAGGGACTATGAGAGTAAAGCTGGTTCATCAGTGTGAGGGGCCAGGGAGGCCGTGTGCAGCGCAGATAGGTCAGCCAGGTGTCATGCATTTTGGAGTACTTGCAGTCAGGGGCAGGCATCTTTGAGGGTGGATTTCAGGTCAGAAGGGCCACTCAGGGGTGGGATCTCGGATGCCCTGAAGTCCCTTAACTGGTGCTTAGTCCTGTGCTTTTGGGAACCCGGAATGTACTCTTCTTCTGGGTCTCTGACGTAGGAGGTCCGGTACCCTGGGTAGTAGTAAGACCCCACAGTCTTAGAAAGTCCTAGTGCCACCAAATGGGCACGGTGGTTAGTCTGATCCTTTGGTGCTGTTATACTAGTTTTGGCTTTGCAACTGAGTCTGGGTCTTTGGTCAACAGTAGGTCACTAAATCGGACTTCACTGATTCCTTGGTTCCTTGCCTACAGGTTGCAGGAGAGTAATACCTTTACTCAGAGGGAGGTTTTTGGCAATTTTTAGAAGGCTGGAGGGGCTCTGAGGTTTTGTAGAGTCCTTCAGGTCTCTGGGTGACACCTCAGCGGTGATAGTCGAGACCTTGGAGCAGCAGGCAGGGGATTGGTGCCTTTTTCTTTGTGCAGCATGGCTACAATTCTGTGCCTTGGGTCTACTTTGTTCCAAGTCTGCTTTTGTCCATCAAATCTAAAGTCTTAGTCTAGGGATACCCTCTAAATACTGCATTTGGAAGCATTAGGGGGACCTCCTGGTAGTGGTCAATGGGCCACCTACCTTAAAGTGGCTGCACCTACTAAGTGACTACTTCCTGTTGGAAGGGGACACATCCCTGACTCTGATTGGCTATTTCTCCTACCATCCAAGATGGAGGAAAATGTTGTCACCTCGCCTGCCACACCTGAGTGTTGGTGTAGGCTGAGGGTGGCCCTTCCTCCTATTCTTGTACAGTTTTCCACTGGGGTTTTCCCACCCAAAGTGGAAGTAAAAACATTGGGCTGTCTTCTGCTGCTTGCATAAGTCCAGAATCATGTCTGGTGGTGGCGAACTGGATAGCACCAGTCAGCAATCATATCATGGCTGTTATTTTGCAGGTGCCTCCAAGGTGCCCTCTTGGAACATTTTATAATAAATCCTGCACTGGCATCAATGTGGGTTTATTATTCTGAGTTGTTTGATGCCAAACAACCCAGGGTTCACAGAGGCCATCATGTAGATGGGGAACTCGTACTGACCAGTGTCCAGCTCATGCATTTGCTAATGGCTTCCATGTATACTTATTATGTCTAGGAACTGGCAAAGACAGAGTAGGGGCATATTTGTTCATGCTCACATATGCCTTCACATGCATTTCAGTGCTCCCTGCCTTAGGACTGCAAGGCCTGCCAGAGGGGTGTCTTACCAATATTGCATGCAATGTTAGTGGGCATGGCACTCTGGGTGAGTGCCATGTCAAGTTTACAGCTTTGGGTACACCTTGTCATGAACTTGCAATGGCAGTCTGCCTGAGGCTGGAGTGGGGTCTCTCAGATTGGCACAATTGGTGCTGCAGCTCTGGGGGATCCTCTTCAGTACCCATGCCCTGGGTGCTAGGGGTCCCATTTATTAGGGACTTACAATGATGGCTGAAGTGCCAAACATAGTACAGTTTGAAAGAAAGAGATCTGACCCTAGGATCCTGTTTAGCAGGGGCCCAGGGCACTTGCAGTTTGAACACCACATCCTTTTCCAAGCAAAAAGTGGGGGGGGGTAACCATGTCAAAAAGGCCCTTTCTACCACTTCCCGGGTCATGTCCTGCACTCAGATGAATATATAAGTCTTCAAATCCCTGCTGCCCTGAAAAGTAATTTTAGAGCCACGGCTATTTGCCCCCCTCCCTATGGCTATCCTGTGTGAAGCTATCTGTTTCACCTTTTATGAAAATAACTCAAACTCATAGTTATGAAGTCATCTGTAAATTCTGTCCTCTTACCAGGAAGCACCTTAAAGCAATTCTAGTCACAGAACATTGTGATACAGCAAAATTAATTAATTAATTAAAGTAAAAATGAATTTGCAGAATATAAAACTTTGGGCCTTATTTACTGTTTGACATTTGAAGGACATCTGTCAAAAAGCAGTAGGTGCACCTTCCAAACATTTTAGAGGGTATAAGGCCTCTATGCGCTCTAAATAGGATAGATGGGAACTCCGACGATTTTTGGCAGATGTCTCACCTCTGTCAAACTCTAAATACACCTTTAATTTAATACAGACCATATTGAGGCTGCTGGTGAGATAGTTGTAAAATTGTGTATTTATTATAGTAACTGAGAAGTCATTCTCAGCATCTCTTTCAGGCAGATATTTGAAGTTTAAGGTGCAGATAAAGTTGGTGTGCTCTGTTGCGTGACAGGGAGAGAGCAGGAAAGTGCCATATATGTAGAGATATGGCATTGTCTTGCTCTCTCCATAGTGCAAGCCCACAATAAGGGAGCCAAGCGCCATTTATACAAGTTTGCAACATAGTGCAAAGCTGTCTGTCTGATGCCAGCATAGGTTGTGTCCTGGAACAGTACAGCTTCTGGACAGAATACTATTTTTAGACTTAATTTAAAACTTTTCAAACTTGGATGTGTGCTGTACAAAGCAGCATACATGCGAAGTGGGAAAAGGCAGTGCAAATAAAAGCATTTCTTTTTTTAATGCCGGTTTCAAGGTGGTGTTATTTTTTGGAACAAATCTCTGTCTAATATTGGTAGTAGATATGGTTTTGCATCGAAAACCATGAGTGGTTTCAAGGTAATGTCCATGAACCAACCATGAAATGCCTTCTTAATGCAAAGTAATGCAAGGCAGCGCTTGCCACTGCTTTGCTTTACTTTCACTTGCAAAAAGAACAGATGATGGATTGAATGCTGAACAATGTCAAACTCTCACCACCAGGCCCAGATCTATGACTGGGGGTGATTGTTTGACATTGTTCAGCATTCAACCCATCATCTGTTCTTTTTTCATTTGTAGCCCTAAATGCGCCAGGCATGCCCCGACGCGGGTCCTGGGCTCACTGTGCCACTTAATTCAAGATAGTCTGGCTGATGAGGGATGATAACCCAACACCGGTCCCAGGATACTTGTTTTCAGTTCAGGGAGGACCTCGTCTGGACTGTTTCCATGGAAGCAGGGTCAAGACTGATTTGCAGATGGCTTGGTACAAACTGGGGTGGCATGGTGGGCAGAAAACAATGGATTTAGGCCCAGATCTCTGACTGTGGGTGAATGTTTGACATTGTTCAGTATTCTGTGCAACATCTGTTGATTTTGTTTTACTTTCAGGCAATTTTACAGCACAAATTTTTTTTTGTGCTGGAAAGTAAATAAAAAACAAATGTGATGTAAACACAGTGCAAAATGTTTGTAGTTCTGGGCCATAGATTTTCTCACAGGTAACCTTATCTTTGTGAATAGCCCTCTTTGTTCTTTATGTCAATTGTACAATATTTATGTTGTTAAATGAAATATTGACTTTACAGTGTAAATATCTTACTAGTCAGTCGGAGATGTTTTTCGTACAGGCACATTCTATTTTAAAACTGCACACACAAGGTGTAGAAACATAATCAAAACATACTTCAGTGCACATAGAAGCTGGTATTACTGTGTTGCCTATTGTGAACACCTTCCACTTTGAGATTGCTTAGTGCCAGCCCTCGGCAGAGGTGACCATTGAATTATTTGCCACCTGAAAAGCAGTTTCAAAGCACTGCTATATTTCTTTATGAAGAGCTTGACATCCCGTTCTCATACAACACATAAGGGTTCACAATGTGAGCATGGCGACTCGCAATGACATTTGTGAATTGTAAAGCAGGTCTGTGCATTTCTAGGCCTAGGCTGCAGAGGTACTGCAGCTAAAGTGTTTACTCTCTTGGTCATCGTACTGTGTATGATGACCCCATAAAAGACATTCAGCTAATCCAAAGCAGGACATCAATACCATGTATAATGCATTCAAGTATAGACTTCTGGCATGTATTCTATAGGACGTAGAGGGCCACTTTCATGTCACAAATCCTATTGAATTGATTATTGAACTGATACATAATTTAATTTAACAGCCACCAAGCACGGAGGGATTCTTTGCACGCAACTTGACAGTATACAAGATGTTACTGTCGGGGACCAGTGACCCATAGTATATTACGTCACTGGTATCTTCTGAAAGTGGTGGATAGATGTGTTTGGCATTCTCCAACAGATAAAAGGCTGGAATTGCGAATGGTCGATTCGGCTGCACGGCCTGGTTGTTGCTTGTTGCGTTCCTAATAGTACAGATGTTACATCTTATACGAGTGGACAATGCAGTGCATTTACTTCTTGGCTTAAAATACGTTCTTTTCATTTTATCCATAAGAGTGGTGTACTAGTGTAAACATTGCTTAACGGCTGGCACCAATGCGTGAAATGCAGGTTTGTTCCACCTCAGGTTTTTTCCACAGCAACTACAGCGATGGATGCACAGTTTAAGCAAGTAGGTAAAATCATTGAACCTACAGAGGTAAGCTACCTTCGTCGATAGTGATCTAAAAATTAGGCGAATGTTTGCGTTTGTCATGGTATTGGAAAACCTCAAAACGCAACCCACGAGACCAGCTTTGTGGCACAATCCCGTGTCGTGGTGTTTCCGCAGTAGGAAGCAGTAATTATTGCACATACCTAACTCCAAATAATCACCAACACATGGAAAACTAGCTGCACGCTGCTGAAATGGACTATATGATAGCAATAACCATAACAATAGAACAATCCACACTGAAGTAACCGCGTGTCATTTCTCAGGGCATTTTCAAAGCTATGGTCTCACCAGTGGTTATTTGGAGCCAGTGGTTGCAGGTGGGGCACACTGGCACTCATTTTTAGGGATCAGCACTTATTCTTCTCATTAGACTTTAACCCAGTGCAAGTGAGAGAAAGATACACAAGGGAAAAGAATAAGAACAAGCGTTTTCAATGCAACGGGGCTTGCATTTGCTCGAGTTGGAGTTTGCGTTGTAAACTCCTAACCTAACTTTTCTTGCCACACAAGTTAAAAGAAAAAAAACACAGCGCGATCGCGCTATGTAAAATGCAGCGCGATCACGCTGAAATTGAAAATGAAAAAACAGAGCACGATCGCGCAATGTAAACACCAGCGCCATGGCGCTGCGGGGAAAATTAACAGATAAAGTAGTCCAGAAACCAGGCGCAAAACATCGAGCCTCCTATGTTTCCAGTAGTTTACCGGTGCTGTGTAGGTGGGCTAAACACTGGAAAAGGCATGACATATGCATGCTTTTCACAAATGAAAGCAAGCAGATTTTAAAGAGCAAGCCCAGGAACCAATGAAAGAGACTGACGTGACCTGGGGATGGTTTGAAGCCCACAGAGAGATTACTTTATGGACGGAGCGCTTTGCGCTCGCCCATAAAAATGGAGATAGCAGGAACCTTGAGGAGTAAGCTAAAGGGCAGAGAGTGCCTGGAGTGGATTAAAGGGGCAATAAGTGGAATCAAGACTATCCAGCTTTGGCATTCTGCACATTGACATTGAATAGCGCCAGCTGCAGACTTCTCGCAAAACATTTAGGCCCTAATTAATACTTTTTGGTGCAAAACTGCACCAACGCAGTTTTGAACCAAAAAGTTAGCACCGGCTTACACCATTTCTGAGCACCAGCTGGACACCATATTTATGGAATGGTGAAAGACTGTGCAAAGGGTAGGCTAGCCGGGTGGGGCTGGCGGTATGGAAGGGGGTTTTGCACAGAAAATGAGGTTAGGCACGTTAGAGTTATAAAAAAATGACTCTAATCAGCCTAGTGTCATTTTCTGATGCAAAACCATCCATACCATATGGCTCATGTCTTGGAAAAGACAAGAGTCATGCCCATCACCCCAAAGTCCAGCACAGGTGACCATGATCCCCTGGGCATGGCCATTGCACCCAGTGCCATGTAGGGGGGGCCCTACCTGTACTTACCTATACTTACCTGGGTTGGGGTCCCCCATCCTCTGCTGTCCCTGTGGTGTGGGTGGGGGTGTCCCTGGGGCGGGCACCATGGAAATAGACCCAAAGGTCCCCTAACGCCTGCCCTGAACCAGGTGTTATATAATGGTGCAAAGCATGCTTTGCACCATTATTTGACCCCTCCTCCCTCTCTTTCATAATTTTAGCAGAGATGCCTGGATGGATGGTGGAATTGCATATGGCTGTTCCGGTAGGCAGGGTCTGTGTTGTGAAGTCTTTTTTATGTGTGGTTAAGGAGCAGGAAATGTGCACACTTGTGGATTAGGAGCCAGTTTCCTTAGGTGCGGTGTGATGTAGGCCTGGCGTTGGAGATTAAGGATTAGTATGGCGGTTGTGTTATGAGTGATCTGAACCCTTTTGGCTGTTCATTGGTTATTCCTTTGCGTAGGGTGTTTCTGTAGCTCAGTCTGCTGGTAATGAGGGTTTTGATTACCATTTTCCTACTGTTGTTCGGTAGTCACTTTAGTTGCTTCTGCATCTTGAGAGTGTTGAAACAGCATAATTCAGCTGTGTTGGCTTGAGTGGACATGCCCATTTTGGTGTCTGTAATAATTCCAAGAGCTTTTTGCCGGTGCACTGGGTGCGGGAGCCTGTCTGAGGTCTGTCAGCCACCAGTTGGAGCCCGCTGGCAAAACGTCCTTCCCAAAAATCACCCTTCCGTCTAGTCCATGTTCAGCTTTAGGCAGTCGGACTTCATTCAGGTGGCAACTTTGGTCATGCATGCAGTAAAATTGGTTCTGGATGTTTAGTCCAAGATCAACAGTATGAGTTGTGTGTTGTCTTGTTGTCTGCATAGGCGAGGATGTTAATGTTATGAGCCTAGATGATGTCTGCCAGCGAGGTCATGTATATGTTTAAGAGGGTGAGGCTAAGTGAGGCGGCCTGCAGGACTCCACAAATGAGTTCCCGTGCTTCTGAGGAGTATGGTGGCATGTTGAAAGTTTGGGTTCTTCAGGTGAGAAAAGTGCAGATCCAATGGAAGGTGCAATTTTGAATGCCTGTGTCATGGAGTTGTCAGATCAGAATGGGATCAGAGAAGGCATAGAAGTCTGGAGAGAGGTTTTAAAGGATGAGGGCTGAGGTTTGTCCTCTGTCAAAGATCATCCAGATGTCATCTGCTTATCCAGATGTCATCTGCAAATCAAATGAGGATGGTCCCAGTGCTGTGATTCAGTCTGAAGCCTAGTTGTGTGGTGCAGAGAAGCTGGTTTTAGCCAAGGTGGTCAGAGAGGCATCTGTTAATGTGAATAATGATTATTTTAATGAAATTAGGAACACAATGATGTTATCAAGGTTCATACAGGCTCAAAAGACAGAGGTGAAAAAAAGGAAGTTGGTTATTTCATTGAATTGCATTGTCTACTGCCAACATGAGGAGAAAAGGGAGAAAGCTGTAAATGAACTGCACAGGATGTAATGACTGTTCTGCATTGAGGTTTATACTGTTGTCGCTGATAGTCTTTGTCGCTAGTATTAGGGCCAAACTTTAATAACACAGGAAGGTACCTAGACTTCAGTATATTTGCCCAAGACACTGAAATTGCTAGCAGCCATCTGCTAGATATCCATGAATCTTTAAGGCATGCTCGGTAAGCTTGTCCCCTTCCATGTAAGAACATGCAGTAAATGATAACGTTAGCTAATTGAAATGAGAATCTGCTTATCAAACTATTCCAATGGAGGACACGTTTTTGAATGTAAACCCAAGAGCCGAAGAAGACATGTTTCATGTTTACAGTGATTCAGCAAATGGTTCGCAGTACAATCATGACAGTAAAATGTCTTCCAAAATCTGTTTTTGTTGATGTGCAGAGGCTGCTAGCAGGGAAAAGTGGGGACAAAAGTGGGGGAGACAATAACAAACAAAAAACAAAAGAAAATGTTCCTGCTGCCCTCCTCCTTGCTGCCTCTGTGCTCTTCTGCTACTGACTCCCAGACTCCCCTGTGCCAAACCAGATGCTGCTCTCATGCTGGCAATACTATTACTCAGTATAAGAGAAGCACTGTGATTGAGCTGAGTGGGCTGATTTTACGCTCCCACAATTACTGGGATCCTGTGCCTACTGTTCTCCATTAACATCCTGCAGATAATTAAGTGTGCATGTCAGTTTAGCCATCCTAGGACAGCCTGCCAAACCAACATGTGCACTTGCAGTGCCCACCACTGCTCCATGCTTTCTGCTGTAAGAGGATGGCCCCGCCTTCAAGACTCGGCTCCGGCTCTGTCATAAAAAATAAAATGATAAAATTGCTTTATTATCATTTTGTTTTACATTTTTTCATCTGCTGGATCCAGCACTGGGGCAACGCTCGCTGCTGATGTGCTTTGTAGCCTTTTCTCAGCTTATTTAACTGCAGAAATTTTTGCCAAGGCATACAATTACTTCCAAAAACTGATTACAAGCACTACCCTTAAAGCTCTATCTCTGATCACTTAGAAGCCTAAGCTGAACCTGGTGTACCCATGTTTGTAGAATATGATAAACTGGTGAAGCTCAGTTCTGGGTCACCTTACATAGGCCCTTATTATGACATTGGCGGTAAGTCCCACTTATCGCCATGCCAACTGCCGCCAACATACCGCCGCTGTTGATATCCGCCAACCATATTATGACACACACATACCAATCCGTCACTATACAGCCACACACACAAGTCTGCCAGCCCAAAGGTCAGTGATAGACTGGGGGTATCCAAACCCACACCGTTACGCCAACAGAACTACGCCCACAACATTATGACCCACGAATCACCACGGTGGACATTCAATGGCGGTAAACCATTGGCGGTACATACTGCTGTGCTCAAAATACACACACACATACAAAACAACACCACATTGGTCAATTTAAATAACACACACCTGACACCTATAGACACACCCACACCACTATAAAACACACACACATTACCCACAACCCTTTAACACTACAAACCATTGCCAACAGAGAGAGAGGCAGCAAGAGCACCCACACAACCAGAGCCACATACCACCATCACCTATACACCACCCACACACCTCACAACACACACCCTAACACCTCACCCTCCACACCCTCACCCACACCACACACACCACACTCATGGCACCACAACGACACCCCAGGTTATCAGAGGAGGAGCTAAGGGTCATGGTGGAGGAAATCATCCGGGTAGAACCACAGCTATTTGGATCACAGGTGCAGCAGATATCCATTGCTAGGAAGATGGAGCTATTGCGGAGGATTGTGGACAGGGTCAACGCCGTGGGACAGTACCCCAGAACAAGGGATGGCATCAGGAAGAGGTGGAACAACCTACGGGGGAAGGTATGTTCCATAGCAGCAAGACACCAACTCGCTGTACAGAGGACTGGCGGTGGACACCCACCTCCTCCCCACAACTAAAAACATGGGAGGAGCAAGTCTTGGCAATCATGCATCCTGAGGGCCCGGCAGGAGTAGCAGGAGGACTGTACTCTGGTAAGTCAACTCTCTATTTCTATCACCCCCTACCTGCATGCCCTCACATACCCCCGCCCTCACCCTCACTCCCATCACTCCACCACCTCCCACACACCACACCATCACAACTCACCCAATCCCAAGCCCTGCATGCTATACCAAAGCATGGACACCACTCACAGACCTGCATGGACACCTATCACCACAGCATGCACACTAGAGAGAATCACCTAGCACACCAAATAACAACTCACAAGAGGAAAAGCTGCCAGGGCAAATCCAACCAAAGAGAGCACCACACCCATGCATAATATGTCACACAGAAACAATAACACTGCATTTACATCTCCACAGGTAACCCAGCCAATGTCACCGGCGAAGAGGTTCCAGCCACATCCAGTCCTCCCACAGAAGAGGCCCACAGTGATGACAGCAGCTCTGGTCGCTTTGATCTGGATGACCAACCTGGCCCATCTGGGACCTCCGGACAGTCGGTTACCCATGCACACTCTCACACCACAACAGAGCCTTCCCCCTCACAAAACACCACCACAGCACCCACCCAGCAGGCCCATACCTCTGTCCCCACGTCAATCAGCAGTGTGTCCACCACTACAGGGACTCCAGACCACCCCTGAAAAAAAGGGCAATCAGGGATCTGGGGTCAGTGGCAGTAGGCACACGGTTCAGGGGACAGAGGCACAGGACAACAGGGAGGCTGGTAGGACTGCTATGCGACAGGGGGAGGACAGGCCCAGGGAACCGACCCTCCAGGAGGCACTCACCGTGATCCTGGGAGCATACCAACATTCCCAGGATATGGTGGGCCAGATTCTAGACAAGTTGCAGGAGAACATGAGGCTGCAGGAGGGACAGTGCCTGGGGATCAGGGAGGACTTGAAGAACATCAACACCACTCTGGTCTCCATTGCAGGGGTGCTGGCAGACATGGCCAACAGAATGAGGGAGGCAGTGGCACACCACTGGGCCCCTGACACTAGCCAAACCACTGAACAGCCCTCCACCTCCGCTGCTCCTAGTGGACAGGAGGCCCCACCACAGGACCAACAGGCCACCAGCACCCCTCCCCCTGCAAAAGGAGAACCACCCCGCAAATGTTTCCTGTGATCCAGGCAAAAGCCAGAGACTATTGCCAAGACCCCCACCAGAAAATAAGACTTTCCTGATTGTCCCACTCTATCACCCTGTCCACCTTGAACTGCCATTGCTCCCCTTGCTAGGCCCCCTTGGACAATGCACCTGTGATACAAATAAACTGGACTCTAACCTGGACTTTCCTCCATCATCACCCCATCCCATTGCACTTGCCCCTCTTCTTCTTAGCACTTCAATAAACACCCTTTGACAAAACCACAAGTATGGAGTATGTTAAACTTTTATAATATGTATTTGTTTACCCAGGTTCAAAATCGCAATTCAACTGCACAGTAATATTTACATAGGAAAGACCTGTAGTTGGCTGCACTAAACACACCAGGAGCAATAGTGGGGAACCAACATCTGAAAAAAGAGATGTCAAAGGGTACAGTGAGTGGGCATAGAAGTAGGAATACACAGCCTGCCAGTGACAATGTCACACATCAAACTGTCAATTATATGTGCATTAACACAGTCTTACCTGTGTCTCATTGGAAGTATTGACGAATAATTGCACTTCTGTTGTCCTCATCCTCATCCTCTGCCTCCTCATCTTCACTGTCCACAGGATCCACTGCTGCCACAAGGCCATCTACAGCCTCCTCTTCCTGCAGAAAAGGCACCAGGCAACGCAAGGCAAGGTTGTACAACATACAGCATGCCACGATGATCTGCAAGACCTTCTTGGGTGAGTAGCACAGGGATCCACCTGTTAGATGGAGGTAACGAAATCTGGCCTTCAAGAGGCAGAAGGTCCTCTCTACAATCCTTTTTGTTCGCCCATGTGCCTCATTGTAACATTCTTCTACCCTTGTCCTGGCATGCATCACAGGGGTCAGTAGCCATGAGAGGTTGGGGTAACCAGAGTCACCTGCAAATACACTCATCCTTAGGGCCCACACCATACCCATACAGCAACATCCACTGGGTGGGAACCAGGGCGCACCTATTAGCCACACCCTGTGCCTCTGGAGTTGGGTCATCACATTTGGGATCCTGCTATTCCTCAGGATAAAGGCATCATGCACAGACCCAGGATACTTTGCATTGACCTGGGAGATGTACTGGTCCGCCAGGCACATTCATGGAGTGAAAACTCTTTCGATTTCTGAACACCTGTTCATTTCACCAGAGGGGGGAACAAATGCAATATGTGTTCCATCAATTGCCCCAATGATGTTGGGGATATGTCCCATTTCATAGAAGTCAGCTTTCACTGTGGCCAAATCCTCCACCTAGGGGAAAATGATGTAGCTGCACATGTGTTTAATCAGGGTGGACAACACTCTGGTCAGCACTATTGAGAACATTGGCTGTGACATTCCTGCCACTGCCAACCCCACTGTCACATGGAAAGAGCCACTTGCCAGGAAATGAAGCACTGATAGGACTTGCACAAGAGGGGGGATCCCGGTGGGGTGACGGATAGCAGATATTAGTCAGGCTCCAATTGGGCACACAGCTCTGTGAATGTGGCCCTGTCAAGTCTATAGGTGAGGATAGTGTTCCTGTCCTCCATTGTTGCCAAGTCCAACAGGGGTCTGTACACGGAGGGATGCCTCCACCTCCTATGGGTTGCAATCTATGGGGCAAAAGAGTGAGCAGCTGGTCATTATCTCTACGTTCCAACCATTACAGTTCAATGCAAATTGTGATTGTAACAATATTTTGTTTGAGATGTCCAAATAGTGCATTTGTGTACTGTGAAGCAGTTAGGATCCATGGCCTGCACCCCCCCTACCCGAAATGGTGTCCGCCTGTCCTGTATTGAGGAAATTAGGTAATTCCACTGATGTTGTGTGCCGTTGCGGGAGGCGCTACAGAACCGCCGTGCAACTCCTCATTGGTTATCATTGGGCCTATGGGGTCAGTGGCCAATGGTGATGTACGCCGGCTGTGACGGTATGCACCGCCGTAGACGTGACCGCCATTTTCTATCTGTGCACTCACTTGATACCTGAGCTTCATCAGAAGAGGACCTACACTGCAAGTGCTTCTGTGACCTGTATCTGGAACCGACCATGGCTCGTGTTACTAGGGAAAGGGCCCCTGCCTTCACCTCAGCAGAGTTGGAGCTACTGGTGGATTGCGTCCTACTCCAGTACCGACTGCTCTATGGGCCTCCAGACCAACAGGTCTCTCTGTCCTTATGTGCATTAGCATCATCAGAGGAGCAGAGGCACCGGCGACGGAGGGAGCTGCATCCCACAGGACCTAGGAGGCTGAATGCACTGACGGTGGGGGTACCAGTGGGACGGAGGGCGAGGGAAGCACCACGGTAGAGACTGGAGGGGACAGTTCGGAGACAGATTCCTCCTCCGATGGAAGCTCCCTGATGGTGGCAGACACCCCTGTGCCCACCCCAGCTACAGGTACAGCCGACACCCCCGTACCAGCACCATCCTCCCAGCAGCCCCTCAGCGAGTTTCACATACCTGCTCACCCGGGAGGGTGGGCATCTCCTTCGCCCCAGGCACTTCAGGCCCCGCCCCAGTTAGCCCTGCTGCCCTGAGTGAGGAGGCTATTGACCTACTGCAAGCCATCTCTGTTCGGCAGTCAACCATTGTGAATGCCATCCAGGGGCTGGCAGCCCAAATCCAACAGTCCAATGCATTTCTGGAGGGCATTCACACTGGCTTAGCAGCCCAACAGAGATCAATTTAAGCTCTGGCCTCCTCTCTGATGGCAGCCAATGTCCCTGTTTCCACCCTCCCCCCTCCAACTTCCTCCACCCAATCCCATTCCCCTGGACCCCAACCTATCCCACGCACAGAGGCAGATGAGCAGGCACCCAGGACAACACACAAAAGTGGACATGGCAAACAAAAGCACCACAGTTCACCCCACAGGCACTCACACAAACAACATCCAGAATCAGACATAACAACATCCACTGCCTCCACTGTGTCCCCCTCCTCCTCATCCTCTGCCTCCCTTCCAGTTGCGTCTACACTCACACCTGCATGCACCACATCCTCATCCATTACCACCATCACCAGCACACCTATCAGTACACACCCCTCACGTGCAGTCACCACCCCCGCATCCATGCACACATCCCCTGTGTCCCCTCCCACTGTGCCTGTGCCCGCTCCTCCCAAAGTACACAGACACACAACAGCCATCCACCTCACAACAGCATCCAGCCCATGCACCTGCACCCAAACACAGCAGACTGACACCTCTTACCACCACTCCCTCTTCCTCCACTCCAAACCATTTCCCTCTTCCCACCCCAATGTCACTAAGAAGCTTTTCCTCACCATCATTGACCTCTTCCCTAGCCCTCCCGTCCCTCACGTCAGGTCACAGTGGTCAAACTCAGACAAGCACCTCAGCCACCCAGTCCACGGGCACAGTAGTATCCCCAGCTACTCCAGGTGGGAAAGGATCCGGCCACCAGCCAGACGGAAAGGGTTCCTGCCCCAAGTGCATCAAGGAAGGGCAAGGAGTCAGCCCCACCTGCAGGAAGGAAGGGCAAGGAGTCAGCCCGAGCTGCAGGAAGGAAGGGCAAGGAGGCAGCCCCAGCTGCAAGAAGGAAGGGCAAGGAGGCAGCCCCAGCTGCTGGAAGGAAGGGCAAGGAGGCAGCCCCAGCTGCAGGAAGGAACGGCAAGGGGCCTGCAACAGCAGGCCGTAGAGACAAGGGGCCTGGTGCGGGGACTCAGTCTGAGCCACCACCACCAACCATGGTGGTGCAGCCGTCCAAGCCTGCAGGGGGTGGGCTGGAGCCTCCCCCACCACTGCCACCACCGCCACCAGCACCGCCACAAGCAGCAGCATTCCCAGTGGGCAGCTGTCCAAGGCTGCAGGAGATGGGCTGAAGCCTCCCCCCACCACTGCCAGCACCGCCACCAGCAGCAGCAGCCCCAGTGGGCAGCCGTCAGAGGCTGCTGCACGGGATGGGCCGGAGCCTCTCCCCACCACTGGCAGCACCACCACCAGAATCAGCAGCTCCAGTGGGCAGCCGTCTGAGGCTGCAGGAAATGGGCCTCCACACACCATTGCCAGCTCCGCCAGCAGAAGCACCACTGCCACCACTGAGCAGCCATCACCGCCAGTGGACAGTGTGTAGTCCTGCATCCATGGGCTGTTGTGCGGCCTGGCCTCTGCAAATCCTGTGGGTATGACACCCAGGTGAGACTGTGACATTACACTCCCCAAGATCTGCATCACAGGGCACGATGCCCTCTCCAGAACCAGGGGAGAAGCAAACCACTCCCCTATCCTCCCCAGGATGAAGCTCACAGGGCACAATGCCCCCTCCAGAACCAGTGGAGAAGCCATCCACTCACCCTATCCTCCCCAGGATGAAACTCACATGGCATGATGCCCCCTCCAGAGCCAGTGGGCAAGTCACCCACTTGAGAGACTGTGGCCTTGCACTCCCCAGGACCAAGCACATGGCATGTTGCCCCCATCAGAACATGTGGGCAAGTCACCCACTTCTGAGGCTGTGACCTTGCACTCCCCAGGACAGAGTAATGGGCATGTTGTCCCCTCCAGAGCATGTGGGCAAGTCACCGTCTTGAGAGATTGTGTCCCCAGGACCAAGCTTAGGGCATGTTGCCCCCTCAAGAGCATGTGGGAAAGTCACCCACTTGACAGACTGTGGCTTTGCACTCCCCAGGACAGAGTGATGGATATGTTGCCCCCTCCAGGACCAGTGGCATTGTACCATCTTCCGGCAAAGGTGCCCCCCATTCCCTGTCCCCCTGAGGTGCCTGGCTATTTTCGACCAGAAGCCCCTGCAGTGTTCTCCCTGTGTTGTTGCAGGAGTGAGGTGGGGGCTTGGACTTTGTTATGTGGCCCTGTGGCCCATGTACATTGAGGACTGAGCAGTGTCCCTTGATTTCTGAATATGTATATACTTTATGATTTGGATGCACGTATTACTACTATATTTATCTTATTACACTTTTTTTTTTCTCTATTGTAGTTGTCCTTGCATTATTCCTGAGGTGCACAGGGTGAATAGGTAATGTTACTGCATCTGTTTTTGTGTGTGGTGTTGGGGTGGGAGTGTTGTGTGTTGCGTGTGTGTGTGTCACTCTCTTCCCCCCCCCACCTGTGTGCTAGATGGCAGTACTCACCGTGGTCGTCTTCGCCGGCGCTGGTGTTCGGAGTGGAGCAGAACATAGAACAGCACTGGGAACACATGCAACTCACGCTCCATGGCGGCGTGGTTCTTCCTTGAGTCTCCTGAGGTGAGTTGTTTCCCTTCTGTGCAGTGTTTCCGTCAGGATTTTTATGTCATTGGTACCGCCCCAGAAAAGGTGGTGGATTGGTGTGCCATTATACAGAGGGTGGAACATTGCCTACCGCCTGGCTGTAGGCAGTTACCGCTGTGGTGCCTGTTGATTTCGCCCAGGCGGTCGGTGTGTTAAAGTGGCTGTCTGTCCGAGCGGTTTCCACTGTGGTCATAATTTCATATTTATTACCGCCGGCCTGTTGGCGGTATTACCGCCACTATATCACCAACTGCCAGGGTTGTAATGAGGGCCATATTCTAGGCAATCTTTTTAAATCATTCATATAAACACTTTCGCCAAAGGCCATTTTTGCACAGGACAGGGATTTAATTTGCATGATGTGAAGTAAGCTGAGACTTATTTCAGTAGGTGGTGCAAAATTAAAATAAAAGACCCAAAACGTACATTTTCGTCAGGTGTCAGGGAGGTGCAACAACTGCAAAATGCTATTTTATTTTGAGCACCAAAATGTTTGCACATTTCCTGGCACAAAGATTGGGCACATCCACTGGTAGTTACAAGCACAACTACAAGGGGCACAAGGAAACAATTGGTGTGTATAATCATGCAAGAGGCCGAGGAATAAACACCAGGAGAATGTAATTTATTTACAAAAGTTATGACTACATGGGCTCATGTGTGTTCTGAAAGTTCATTCTGCAGAAATGTGAATGAACATAAGAACTTAGATGTGGACAGATAATGTCAGTGCTAATCAGGGGAAATCTGCCTCATTGTGGTGTGAAAGAATCCTCAGCACTGTGCCTCGCCTGACAAAGGATTACATTGGAAAATACCATTATAAGAGGGGGGAGAAAATGGTGAAGGAAGGTGTGCATCAAAGGGCAACAATGTAATCAAATAAATTGGGTGTATCTAACACTTCAGAGGGCTCTGTGGAACCGTGAGCACAAGGACAGGAGAAAAGTGTGTTGCTGTTGGATTTGGCCCTCTCTGCAGGGCCATCCCCAACTTTTTGCCTCCAATCCTCCTATGTTTACTGACTTAATTTTGCTGGCTTTAGGACTCTGCACACTTTACCACTGCTGCACTGCACTGATTGTACAACACATGTAAGTAGCCCTTTTTCGATTGACTCAGGCCTGTGTCGATTGACACAGCCTGTGTGTGCCATTTCAAACTGCCTTTTTGACTGGGCAAAATAACCCTTTTGCCAGCCTAAACCTTCCTTTTTAGTTCATGAAAGGCAGCACCAGGGTAGGCCCTCAAAAGTCCATAGGGCTAAATATAAAAAAAATTAAAGTTGTCCTGTTAGTGAAAACATTGTTTATTACTACCGCAAGGCTTACTTATCCAATCGGATAACATTGTGTTACCATATTACATTTAACAAGTGATAACTTTCTACTTGAAGCAAGTAGGATTGTCAAGGGTGGTGTCTAAAGAATTATAATTGAAACCCTCTTTTGTGAAAAAGTCAGAATTTAAGTCGCAATTCTGAGAATGCCATTTTAGAAAATGGCACTTTTAGAAAGTTCACATGTGACACTGACAAAATATTTTCAAAAAATAATAAGAAATAAGTGACTTGAAATGATAAATTACTTTACACACACTTCCTGATCTCTATTAATTTTCCAGAATGGAAAGACTGTTAGAATTATCTTCATATTAATAACCACTAATAACATCATCATTCTTAATATTATGATGGGGTGATTTATAGTTTGGTGGATAGGGTACTCTGTTGCAAATGTGATGGAGAATAATGTCCCCCAAACTCATAGTCCACTTACCTTATTTTGAGATGGGGGGTTTGATAGTGCCCCCCCCATTGGCTGAGTCAACTTAGACCTACTTCTGATGGCCCTTAGCAGTAGGGGTTGTTGAAGTAAATACATCACAATACACATTTGATTTGGAGTAATGTGTTTTTCTGTTGTGCTTGATCTATTCTATTCTGCACAGACTGGGGCTTTGAGGCATAGTCCTTTATGTGGGTATTGAGTCAGTACATGACTGGTTGACTTATCATTTGTGGTATGGCTCTACCAGATGATCCTGAACTTTTAGCAAAACTCGTTTAATTGTTTTTGCAATTATTTCATTTTAAACTTGACTTTTATCAGGTCTTCCTTTAAGTTGCAATGGGAAACAGAAATAATGGACTACATAAAAAAACAAAGCACAGATACAACAGACGAAAAAGGGAAACATCTGGAATTGAAAACCCCAACCTTTAGAGGTGAATGCATTCCATTAGGTTCCCCTGTATCTTTCCAAGTTTCAGTGGCAGCTGGGTTTCCTCTCCAAACTTAAGATGCCATGTCAATGAAGAGCATACACTCATATTAAGAACATGAAGAGAAAAAACGATGTTTTAATCAAATATTTGAGTTTTGGGGTGATCTGCCTCCGAAAATCACTGTTCCCTTGAGTTGCCATCTATGTTTTTGATTTGAGACTTTCTAAATGAGGAGGCTAATCCAAAGTCACCCTGCTAACAGGGAGACAAACATCCTTCCTTGAAGTAACATAAGTGGATTACATGGACATTTCTTATATCTCCTGTTCCTTTTGTTGGCAAATCTTTATTTTGAGGCTGTTCACTAACATCAATTTGATCATAATACATTTATTCGTAGTAAAAAGTAGCACCAGATGCACGCGATGAGAGGTTCAGTTCAACTTGTGTCTGTGTTCTGTGCCTGACAGGAAGGGGAATAGATAATTTGGCATTTTTTTCTTCTCTAACATCCTATCTGTCTTGGTATGCAGGTTCTTGTAGATGGTCGTATGTCAAAATGTCATTATCAAAACTCCTGGCTGAGAGAAAGATTGGGCCCTAAATGTAATTTACAAAAATATTGTCCTTTGGGTGTAGTTTATCTTTTATCAACTCCAAAAGAGCAATATTTTTGTACATAAAAAATAGATCAAAATATCTCTGACAGACAATATTTTAGCTACAATATTCTGGTACTATACCATTTCAGATAGTTTCGCTTTGTGAAAGCACCAGAATACATGCCTATGTGCTTCACTAAAGCTACATCCCCCTCGTAATTGCCTCCCCCATGAGTCAACCGAGGACTTTATCTGAGAGAGTACAATGAAAAATCAATGGAGTCTCTCCCAGTCGAATTATTTTCAATATGGGGTGTATAGGGACATGCACTGACTTTAACACCTGGTTAAATTTTTTTTCATTAGTGATAGTCAACTTTCCAATTCTATTAGAATGGAGAAAGCCCCCCTGCATGGTTAATAGAAGAATATACCCCTGCCACGTTTCATCAATGGAACTGTAGATTTTCTTTACCATCACCTTAGCACATACTATGATCAAGCAGGAGCACTGGAGGTATTGGTGTAAAGCAAATTGAGACCCAGAGTATGACCTTGTGGACTGGACGGGCACACTATTTGCACCCGCCTTAGTGAGCGTGACTACCGACAGCTTTCCAGTCTGCAGAAGACTGACAGTAGTGGCTGCAGTAAAGTTTATAGTGGCATGGAAGACTTTTTTACCTGTCCATACAATGGTGTACTTTGCCCAGCCAAGTGAGACGTGGATGTCAAATGTCTATATTTATGTACATGTAAATGTATTGTGTGTGGAGCCTATGTGATACACATTTTGTAATGGCTCTACCCAAGTGGTATAAGATAGTGGGTTGGAGAGAGTCCAGACAGCAGATTTGAATTGCAAGACTCCTCTAGGACATTCCAGGGATCTTTTGTAACAGGAAGGGCTACTGTCCAAAGGTTAACAATAGTTAAGTGGGCCATTCACCTTCTGTTTTGTTCCATCAATTTATGTTTCTCGTGACAGGAGACTCCAAGCTACACACCACCTTGTGCTAGTGCTTTAGAACCAAGACCCTTGCTCGACCAGTCTATGTGAAATAAGAAAAAGGGCCAGAACTGCCAAGAACAGGTCTCAGAACAGACTGTTGGAATGTAAAATGACAGTCTGCAACATTGATGTAAAGATGAGCTAGATATTTTGAGCTTGTGTCCCGAGGTTGTTCTGCCAGAAACCAGGGTCTCTACACCAATGGCGACTGAGAATGTTGATTCTCAAAGTTTTACTCTATAGAGAATTGCAATTTTCTTAAAGACAAGGAGGCTGGCATTATCCATACCCTTTTGTTTACTCCCTCTGAACAGTACAACTTAAAAGCTTCAAATAGAACCAACAATGAAGTCATATTTAAATAGAACTCCAGTAACACATAATAGTCCATTGCACTGTCTCCTCTTCCTTTTTTGTTTTGTTTCCTCATTTTCATATTCTGCCAACATCTCTCATCCTAAATTTACTCTTCATACACCTCTTCTGTAACTCACTGTGACTCTGAAAACAAATTGGAACATGACAATGTACAAAAAGTATTTTGTAATTTTATTTGCTACAAATTTATACAATCCAAAATATATGTCAATTTTTATTTCATAAAACTTTTCATCCTCCTCTTCCCTTTTCCAAGGGTGGGACGCCGGTATAAGGCTAGTCTCTTTGTCTTTAATAAAAAAGTGATTCTCTATACAGTAAACCTCTGAGAATCGATATTTTATGGCAAGACAGGTGGCTACCAATATGCATGTTAAAGCCTTCCACTGCTAGGCCTGCATCATGCTCTATTGGTTTGAAATAGATTTTTCTAAACACTTCATAATTTGACCAGTCTGCTGCCTTCAGTATTTCTTCCAGTCTTTCACCTACGTTATAATTGTTTTATGCCATTGCCCCTCTAATCAAATGTGCTATAAACAAATCAAAATCCACTCCTGCTTCTCCCATCGCACTCTTCACCCATCTACAATTGTAGCTGTAGAAACGGCACCATGTGTTTTAACATACAAAATCAATAATTGATCCACTCCTGCACTCCTATATTCACTCATTCTCATTTCATACTTTTTTATACATCTCATCACACACAGCTTTGGATGACTATCAAATCTTGGATGAAAAACATCCATCATCGTTTTCGTTCTCTTTCTAATCTCAAAAAGAACCCCAAGTGGTTGGTAAAACGTACCTGTCAATTCTAATGCCTTCACATCTGAAACTCGTTTAAAAATATCATACAAATTAATTTTGCCAGTTTCAGTGACAATTGCTCATTATTCAAATATGTATTATCTGGCCAATTTGCAAACAATGTGAAAGCCAATCCAACATCCCAAGTTGTCTTATAACTTGCATTTGGAGGCTTCTTGATTCTTATTCCCTTCATTACTCTACAAATTAGTGTACTCCTTCCCTCTGATGAGCCTTTCACCAGAGACTGTCTTCCAAGGGATCCAAATCCTGTTCCATGCACCAACGAACCTAGATGTTCCACGAACTCCTATATCTCACTTGTGTACCTGATGCCCATTATTTATGTAATAATTCTGTAGCCTCTCCTGATAAATCTGTGATTCTTTTTGTTCTCTGAAATCCTCCAAACTAGCAAGTTGAGAACTCCTGATTCCATTAATGGTTGTTCCCCTCCATCCACAGCCTTCAAAAGACCTTTGCAAGACTGAATCATTAAAGGATCATCTGTAACCAATTCCATGACTGATGTAAACCACACTTGACTCACCCAAAAAGGTGTTTTTAAAATCAATTTGCATTCCTGTATTCTCACCTGATTCAAAACTCTGAATCATTGAGAATAGGTGAAAGGTATTTCATTTCCCTCCAATCAAGACTGAATGCATCTACTGCTATGTCCCCCAGATGTGGCCTCCAATCCACATACTTCTTCAACTGTTTTGTCAATCTTGAAGTAAATAAATCTACTTCCAACGGACCCCAAACTGGGAACTGCTAACTCTCCTGCCTTCAACTCCGTAATAAAATCTGGTGTTGTACCAAATAGTGCTCGGCCATTCCATGCATGTAACTTTCCTAACCACCAATAAAGCTCCTCTTGTGCCTCCTGTGTCAGTGTCACTTTGAATCCATACCACAAACCTCTGTTCAGACCATGGCCCATATTTATACTATTTTAGCACCGCTTTTGCATCAAAATATGACGCAAGTGCGGCGCTAAAAAAGTATAAATATGGGCCCAAATCTCTTGAGACGTTGCAACGCTCTGTAATTTAATGGACATGGAAAAATCTCTCTTTTCAATAAACCTTTCATCTCCCCCCTTTATCAAAACTATCTTCCTCTCTGGTAATTCCAATTGTGTCTTCACTGTGTCTACCAAAAAAAACAGAAATTATATTCTCTGAGATGGGACAAATATCGACTTCTCATTATTTCTTTTTAAACCCCAACTTCTGCAAAAAGTCTTGAGTCAATGCAATATGATCCTTCAGAATTTAGAAAATCCTGATTCATCAGAAGAATGTTGTCTAAATAAATAATCATTCTCCCTCGTCTTTCTCTCAGATATCCTGCCACTGTTCTCAAAACATTCGAAAAACACCAAGGTGCTGAAGATAGACAGAAACGTAGACATTTGAACTGCTATAAACACCCATCCCATCTGAATTGCAGATTGCGTTGACTCTATACCGCTAGAGGTATATTATAAACCTTCTTTGCCCTCCAGTCCTTGTCTATCAGAATATCCCTCAAATGATGGATTCCCTCCATTTTGAAATGTCTGTAAACAGCAAAGTAATTTAGATTTCTTAAAATTATCACTGGCCTCCAAACAGAGTACTGACAAAACCTTTGTTTGACTCTTTCACCTCCATAATTGCCCCTTTTTCTAACAAACTACAAATTACTTCTGATACGATTTTCCTTATATTTGCTTGAAAATATATCTCCTTTGGCTGTTTCGTGTGAACGGGTTCCATTCTGAATTCTATTACATAACCTCTTATTGCTTCTAAAACCCTTGTATCTTTTGTTACTGTCTGCCATACTTGTATATAATGTCTTAATCTTCCTCCTGTATTTTTTTGCATAACACTAGTATACATCCTCATACTCACTGTGTCCTGAATGTGCTCCAGCATGAGATCCTTGCGATTAACCTCGATTTGATCTGGTCCTACCTCCTCTCCCTCTTTGGGGAGAGGAGGAATTTGAGTAAAAACTTCTTCTGTATCCTAGTCGTTGTACATAACCAGATCTTTGACCCATTGGGCATCTGTAATAAGCATGGCTGAAAGGTTGGCCCCTTCTTCTGGCCCTTCCATATAAACTTCCTTTTCTGAATATTTTCTGCATAGAAAAATGAGCTTTATCTAAAGCAGTGAATGTATCAACATGTTTTCCTTATGCTTTAACTATGCCTTCTCCAAATAAAAGTCCTTTTGACACTTCTGTCATATCTTTTTCACAAAGTGTCCTAAGTTTGTACTGATTCTTAAGAATACTGTCCTATACCTTTCGGCTATGAGGCTAGCATTGACATTACCCAAGAAACAAATTTTTCTCTGGCTTTAGCCTCTTAACAAATTAATATCTAAATTTGTTCCTTTCAAATAGGACTCCTCAATCATGTCAAATATTCTAACAATTGGACATAAGATATCCAGAAGATTGCCCTCACATTGTTTTAAAGATCGTTCAAGACCTTTTCTCAGGTCACAAACCAATTTGAACAAATATGTTATTAGATCTGGATATAAATTAGTAGTTACTGCATCCTTTTCATCTATTGCTCGGTGTGAACGCTCAGCTCTCATCAAATTCCTTTCTCTTTTTTCCAATGGTCTCCTTATCCAGTGTTTTATATACTCTGCAACGTGGTCCATATGCCACCTTTCTGAACTACATGAGCGTCTGATAACACTTGGGCTGAACAAATTGGTGCCCAAAGGGTCCTTAATTTGTTTTTTAATACTTGTATTTGAGTCGTCTATGTCAAAAAACGCATCTATGTTATCATCATCCCATAAATCTAGGATGTATTCATCATAAGCAGTATTCTTATCCTGCTTTGTGCAGTCAGGCTGAAAGCTCATCTCCTCTGCCAGGTAAACCTGCCTCTCTTGTGTGCTGCTTTGGACACCCTTATGAACCTTTTGAGAATATTCTCTCTTCTCACTAGATGTGTCTTTTTCATTCATATGTTGTCTTTTCTTATACCATTTGCCACCTGGTCCTCTTTTAATTAAGTCTTTTTCATTATCTGACAAAGACCACAATTCTTCATCCTCAACAGCCATTTATTTTCTTTTTCCCTGTTTTATTAATCTCTTCAATGTCTTTTGGATGGTATCACCTATTTTCTTATTAATTGTACGTGTAATAGTCTCCTCTTGAACGTCTTGAATATTAATTATATTTTCCTCAGTCAAGTCTTTTCTAAAATAATATATGCATTTATTAACTATATTAATAGTTTCCTAATTCCTAACCAGTTACTATGCAATTAAATACAGTTTTAAGGCTTTCCTAATTCCTATAGTTTAACCAACTACACTTTAAGAGTCTATATAATGTAATATAGCTTTAAAACTTCTTAAATTGAATATTATTATTATTGAAGAATGTTTTGTTGATCGTCTGATCCTTCTTTGAGAAAAAATACCCATTTTAACCTTCTTCGTCAGCTGATTGTCAAACTGATGAAAACACCATTGCAACTGGCAATGTGTACTGACATGCTACGTTTAATTTTATGCTCAATAAACGGTAAGAACAGATTGCACTCGTCCGTGCCTGCCGCGAGTTACAAGCGCATGGTCAACACTCTTTAGAAAGAAGCCCAAGCGTTCTCTTTGTTTCAAGTGAGAGAACGGTGTTACCTGCAGTGTTGATTGCGTGTGAGATGAAGTGTTCCTCAGCGTGAGCAAATAAACTGGATGCACCTCAGCGCGAGCAAGCAAACAGTAAACCTAGCGGTTTTACTTAATATGCAGTAAGCAACAATCATTTTCTTTAAAATCAATCCTCCCTGTGGTAATCTTTACTTTTTGTTGTTAAATTACTGTGTTACACCTCCTTTCTTATTATTCATCATAACGGCCTCGCCAGATCTTTTCAAAACCAGAAAACTGAGTTACAGCTAAAGTTTCTAAAACCAAAGTTAATCACAGTATACAAATATCTATCTGTTAACAATACAATAAAAAGGCTGATAGTTATTTGCTCTGCCCAGAAGCAGCAAACCAGAGTGATGAAGTAAAACCTGTTTCTACTAAGACGCCTGAACCAGAAGCGTTATGAACAGGGATGGGCACCAGCTTGTTTTGTTTGATTGGTGAGTTTTGTGACTGGGCTTCAGTAAAACCACAAACTGCATGACACGATGAGCCCAAACACCGCTCCTCTGCTGCTAGATCTGCCTCCATTTATTTGTGTCTCTGTGCCTTAACAGCTGAACGCACCCAAATAGGCTGGACGAGGTGAAAACACTGCCCTCTACGACTCGGAGTAACACAGAACACGGCTTGCTGCTCCGAACTTATATACCTCTGATCCTTTCGATGTTGTTTCGGGGCGCAATATTCATTGCTGATTGAATTTCACACTGGTCTGTTGGAAGGTCTTTATGGGTTTACGATTGGAGAATGACAGCTGAGGGTTTGTCATTGGAAAAGTGGCTAAATCATCTCAAAGTGCGGTGGAGGAACAGCTGGTTTGGTGGGGAGGAAGTCGCGACAATTTATAGCATTGGCCTCCGTCTTCCAAACTCCAGTGCTTAATTTGTAAATTAAAAACGTGCCGGTGCTCAAAGCTCTCCTCTGAAACACGCGGCTGCTGCAATTAAATGTGCGAGCACACAATGCGGACGCAGTGTAATCCTGAAGCCATCTCGGGCCTCTTTAATCTATTTACAGCCACTACCTGCCTCTCCAGCTCACTATCGCTGCTTTCTAACTTTGTGACGTTTTTTCGCTTTTCTCTTCCTCCGTCTTTCCCATATGTGTCTTTTGCTCGCAGCAAATGCTTGAGGCAAAAGAATTAGCCCCGGCCCTCAAAAATAAGTGCCGGTGCTGAGCTCCAGGAACAACAAGCACAAATTAAGCACTGCCAAACTCTAAAAGATGCTTAAAGTGTCTGGCTATATTCCTTTTTTGATTTGGACTAAGCAAAGCAACCATAATGCTTGAAGGATGCCTGTGACCTATCCCTTATGCTTGTGCCAAAGACAGACAATAATGTCTGATTTATGGATGCATTTAACAATTATCGTTCTGTACTAGGTCTTCGAATTGTAATACATTCCGGCTTTCCAGAAACTGTGAAACATATTTAAGCATCTTTGACTCCAACAGTCAACTTGAGAGTGTCCTTTAACTGATGGAAATTCAATGGTCCTCACTTAGAGTTGGGGGAGAGGAAGCATCATTATTATACGTGTTGGTCCCATCCTGCCAAACCTGCATTTCACCAGAGAAAAGGACTCTATTTCCACTGGCAAAACCTCTCATTTGACCTAAATGCCCGTCTAACACAAGGTCATCAGGACAAAATGACAGTTCTTAGAACCTAATTAGGACAGGGTGACGGCCACTCTTTCGTGCCAACCTGTGACATGACAAGACTGCCATGAAAGGCATGGCAGTCTTGGGTAGAGAAATGTGCAACGACCACCTCACGCAGAGAAAGCTCTCTGTGCATCAGGGCCAATAATGTTTTATTTTCAAGAAACACATTCTCACCCTTGGAGTTTTCAAGAATACAAAAAAACATTACCCAGAAGGCACATCTAACATAGTGGAAGTTCAGAAAACCTTCATTGCGTTCAGTGGAGCGATCACAGGGAAGGCTCTACTTCAGATATGGAGAGCCCCTCTTGCTTTGCAGGGATCTTTAAAAATGGTGGTCCTTTGCCAAGGGAGCAGAGGCTATAGCCCCTGCTCACCTGGAGGGCCACCCAACATGGTCTAAATTACCCCTAAGTTTATGTGATAGAAGCTATGAGACAGAGAACAGTTTCAAAATTATACTGGTAACTACCTGCTCTAAATACCTGGGGGGTCATTACGACCCTGGCGGCCGGCGGTATGTTGGCGGTAACACTGCCAATAGGCTGGCGGTGTGCCGCCAGCAATTATGACCGTGGCGGAATTGCCACGGCCATACCGCCGGCCCCTCCATTTTCCCACCAGGATTCCGCCTGGCGGTCATAATCCCCAGGGCAGCGGTGCAAGCACCGCTGCCCTGGGGATTATGAGTCCCCGACCGCCGGCCTGTCCGTGGCGGTACACACCACCATTGATAGCCCAGCAGTAAGGGGACTTGGGGTGCCCCTGGGGGCCCCTGCACTGCCCATGCACTTGGCATGGGCAGTGCAGGGGCCCCCAGGCATAGCCCCGTCGTGCATTTCACTGCCCGAATTTCGGGCAGTGAAATGCGCGACGGGTGCTACTGCACCCGCTGCACATCAGCATTGCCGCCGGCTCTATTACGAGCCGGCTGCAATGTTGATGTGACATTTCCGCTGGCCCAGCGGAAATGTCATAATAGGGAGACAGGAATACCGCTGGCAATGGCGGTATTCTGTCTCCCGCGGCCTCGGCGGTCTTTTCAAAAGACCGCCGAGGTCGTAATGACCCCCCTGATGTTTTTCTGCATGAGGGTGTGAGGCATTGTGAAGGACAGTAGCATCTCTGGTTGTTTTTGGATGAAGGATGATTAGGTTGTGTTCAAATGGTGTAGATGTAAGTTCCTCTGATCCATTTGGACCCATACATTAGAGTTGTGCACTTGTAACCATTTGCCTATGTAATGCAGCCGGGCTGCTCTGTAATACCTGTAGAGTTTGGCTAAGATTTGAACTTTATCAAACTACTGTTTATTGAATGTTCCCATCTGTACTTTTTGGTGCCCTACTCCCCATATATAAGATAAGCTCATTGTTGTTTAAAGGTGTATGTAGTTATTGTATGTGGCACAGGAAGTCAGGCAGCAGAGTAGATGTATTTTATGATATCCATTTTCCCCTGTGTGAAAGGCACAGAGTAGAACATTGCGATTAATCAGCATCTAAGGTCTTTAGAACGCAAGTGTAATAATAAATAGAGTCAATGCTGCTGGTGATCTGGTTTCCTAGCTGTCGAATCTTGCTCCCACAAAAGAGGACTGGGGGGGTCTCCATGCATCCCTTTCCCCATGGAGGTTTGACCCTCCCCTTCTTTGTCCGCAACTAGGCCTTTTGTCATCCATTCTGTTTACTTATATTTAATTTGTAGCTAAAGATAGATCTGAATTCTGGAAAATCTGTGTGATTTGTTGTGTAATATGCATAATATAATAACACCACCCTCAAATAACATTCTGTTGTCTACTCCCAATTTTTCCACTCCCGTCAGATCCTGATCAGATTGGATGGTTTCTGCCACACAACAAAACATTATATGATATTTATAAGATTTGTTTCTGCTTTTTAGGCAATTTCAAGCACACCGAAGCAGTTTACATCTGAATGCCTAATACATTACAGCTTGGGCGAGTTTCAATCCATCAGAATTTCTTCTCTCTTTGAAACAGGTCAAAACCTTTTTAGAAATCGTATCTCCTCAATTTGCAAGGGGACTTGTAGATACAAAAGTAAACAAACATGTTGATTGCTAATAATGATGAATGACAGTACTTTAACTATTCAGGATAACTTAAAAAACGGTATCTCTGCTTCTGCTGCAATGGAAGCACTACATTATCTTCAACTGGATTCTAATAAAAAGGAGAAATATGCTTTTGGAGGTCCATCTGATCTCTGGACAGCTGGTTGTCGGTCCCCTAAAATCCCCAACAACTGAAACAGTTCAAAACCAGGGTTTCATTTTTGATTCTTGCTTTGTGCTCAAAAGATTATGAAATAAAGTTACATCCACATGTTTTTCCTCTGAAGGACTAGCAGAACATTCTACCCCATCTATAATATTTGTAAAATCCATTTTCACAGTTTTAGTGTCTCAGAAGAATAAGTAAGCATTAAAGACCAAGGTAAGTAAAGGCTGGAGTCAAGACAGTGTGGGCCAGATTTACAAGGCCCTAGTGCCTCCTTGCGCCACACTAGTGTCATTTTTTTTTACACTAATATGGCTGAAGGAGGCAATTTTCGCTGCACCATATTTACAAAGTAGCGCAATGCATGAATTGCTCCACTTTGCGACCCCTTGTGCCACATTATGACTACATCAGGCATAATGTATGCAAGAGGGGCATTCCAGCATTAGGAGGACTGAAAAAATGGTGCAGTGAAATTTACAAGTTTTTACTGCACCATTTTTGGTGTAATTTTTAACGCCTGATCAGAGCAGGCGTTAAACGCTAGTGGAGCAAAGTGCCACAATAGCGTAAAAAATTATGATGATATTGGCCTAATGAGTGCTATGGTGCGCTGTATTATAAATATGGCACACACATGGTGTCACTTGGTGAGGCAGGGGCGACACAAGAAAACTGGTGCATCAGTACTGATGTGCAAGTTTTCTGTAAATATAGCCCTATGATTCCAAGTGAGCTTTATTCTCAAACGTGACTACAGTTATAGTGACTGCGTTCAGCCAACTGGCCTCGTTCCAACTGACTGTTCGCTCGCCTCGGGATTCTGAGTGAAATACCATGAGGTTAAGAGGTCCAAGAGCAAACTAACAAAGTAAACAAAACATTAAAGTTTTACTCCTACAATAGAAATTCTGTCACAAAACCTTAAACTTTTTCCTGCCGTACCACGTTGCTCTCATGCTTATTTCTCTGTGGGGATACAGCACCATCCACACTCTAGCAGAGACCAAAAACCACTGGAAGTACAGCCGTGCCATTTGGCATTCACACCTTGATAGAATTTCCAATATGGCCATTCATTCCTCAACCTTAGAAATACTAGAAAAGGACAGGTAGTTGCTCTATTATCAGTTAGAGACACATTAGACACAGCTTATTCACCTCCAGTTTTCTCAGGAATAATTAAAAACATCCAACCAAGCTCTAACCAAAGCAAAATATCATATAATCCAACCTTCACCAGAACTCAAATTTCTTGTTTTAAGAACTCAATGACCTGAAATGGTCCTATATATTTGCCACCATCTTTGGTAAGACTGCTCCACCTATCAACCCAAACTGGCTGGGCCACAACTAAAACAGATTATTTAACCATGTGCCTTTAATCCTAAGAATTGTTATACACACTGTGCACTTTCAAGATAATTCCGTACATCACTTACAGTGACCGCTGTTCAATTTTATTGTCAGTTTTCCATCTATCATATAGCCTTAGAACCTGCCGTAGCGGGCTCTACCGGCTATTAAAGGCCAACTCCTGCGTTAAAGGCCCGAGCCGTAGGCAAACATTGGTTTGTTCCAATGTTCTAATTATTCTTAGTGAAAGGTTCTCTTCCTATCATAATTATAAAAGAAATGTAACCAGTCAAAGTGGGTGTCTCTCTGTAACTCCAAATAATTTTTTGACCTCTAAGATTCAATCCACACAGTTAGCCTTTGCAAGTTGAATAACACTCTTTAGCAAATGGTTGGAACTTTGTACTGTGCATTCACCGGTAGGAAGATAAACAGATGTAATTTGAAGAGCTACGCCATTCCTTTTGAAGAAACTCATAATAAATAAGAGTTGAATTGTGCCTCATTGTCAGAAACGATTTTCTCTGGCAGTACTTCTCTGGTAAACACATTACCCAAAAGTTACAAAACATCTACAGAATCTTTATCACGATTTCTACCTCAAACCACTTCGAAAACATACCTACCAAAGCTCTAAATAACCTACATCCATTATCTTTCGGTAAATCTACCACTACTGTTTTCCGAGGTAACATAGGAAATTCAGTTAGGCATAAAGAGGATGTAAATGTAGCCTGATACTTACCAGAATTGCAGCATTGAAAACAGTTCTGCTCAGAACTCTTAATTACTATTCCAGGCCATCAAAATGTCTCTTTAATCCTTCTCTATCCCATAACAATTCAGAGACAATCTTCATTACGCAGTTTGAAGATGCTTGACTTGACACTTCAGAGAGGCACTATTCTAACCCTCTTTAAAACTAACTCAAACTCCTCAGACATTCCACTTCTCACGTCTCAGAATACGCTTGGATTTTCCCATTTTTTTCTAGTCATCCTTACTTCAAGGTTTTTGATAATTGATGCAAATCAATATTTTATCTCATATTTGCCCACACACTCATGTTTCCACACATGACTCAATTCACTTTTATCCACCCAGGACATTTGAAATTCCTCCCAAGTATCTACTGGGCATTCCTTGATAGGTAATGGAAGTCTGCTAAGACTATCCACTAAGTTACTGTTTTCTCCTGGCACATACTTGTGAAATTGTTAGGTTATGCAATTCTGATTTGTGTAGTGCACTAATCACTGGTGAAGGTATCCAGATACTTGAGCAGGTGTCCTGGCAAGTGGTCCTCATGATGTTGTTCAAACAGTCAAGTCTTTAGCCTCCTGCAGAACACAAGAAGTGAGGAGCAGGTTCTGATTTGTTGAGGGAGGTTGTTCAAGGTATTCAGGATGATATAGGAGACTAAGCAACCTCATCTTCTGGTTTTGGTGATGCAAGGGATTGATTGTGAGAGAGAAAGTGAGGCAGTGTGTAGGTGTCTGGTAGGCTTGTGAAAGTGATTGCAGTTGTTGATGTATGCTGATCCAGTGTTGTGTAAGGCTTTGTATATGTATGCGAAGAGTTTAATTGGCTGTGCATCTCAATAGGGAGTTAGTGAAGCTCCTTGAGGTGTGGTGTGAAATGGGTGTGGAGATGGAGGTCAAGTATGAATCTTGCTGTGGTGTTCTAAACGGGCCGGAGCCTTTGTATGAGTTGTCTGGAGATACCTACATAGACAGCATTGCTGTAGCTCAGCATGCCAGCAATGAGTGCCTGCATGATGTCCTTCTGGTGTTCTGTGGCAGCCAAACAATCATCTTTCATAGCATGTGAAGAATGTGGGAACAGGAGGAGCTTACTGCACTGACTAGTGCTGTCATGTTGGGCTTGTCAGTTCGTATGATCCCCAGGTTCCTTGCGTGTTTGCTTGGTGTTGGTGTTGGTCCTAGCACTATTAGCCACCTGGCGGATTTCCATTGGGAGGTCTTGTTTCCGAAATCAAATACTTGTGTCTTGCCAACTTCAGATTCCAGCATTTGGTATACATCCAGTCCACTTCCATGGTCATGTAGTTGGAGAATATGGTTTTCATGGTGGCTTTTCTATCCATCATGGAGAGGATGAGTTGGGTGTCGTCAGTGTAGGAACTGATGGTGCTGCTTTGGGATCCGATAATGTTGGTGGGGTGTGATGTAGACATTGAACAGGGTGGAGCTAAGGGATGATCCTTGGGAGCTTCAAAGATCAGATAATTGGCCTCTGATGTTAAGGTTGGCAATCTGACCCTTTGGTTCTTCCTGTGAGGAAGGAGCAGATCCAGTTGAATGCAGGTTCTTGGATGCAAATCTTGTAGAGTCTTCTGATGAGAGTGTTGTGGGAGACAGTGTCAAAGGCTATGGAGAGGTCAAGCAGAATGTGGGCTGCAATAAGTGCTGTGGTTCTTTCTAAATCTGAATTGGATGTTGTCTACTGGGTGGTGAGGGTTGAGGTGGATTTAGAGTTGTTTGTTGATGACTTTCTCAATCACCTTGGTTGAGTAGAAAAGCAGGGAAATGGGTCAGAAGATGCTGAGTTGGTTTGGGTTGGCTGATGGTTCCTAGAGGAGGGCGTCACCAGGGAACTAGCGGTGGTGATGGAGGTGTTGATGATGTGATCTCAGGTAGTAGATGTGGTGGAGGCATGTATCAGTAGGGCCTTTGAGTGGATAGTTGGCATGGTTGTTGCTGTGTTATCTCTGTTGAGTTTTGTCCATTTTGTCAGGTAGCCGTCTTAGTTGGTGGTGGGTAGATTGGCGATAAGCTCATTAGAGTTAGGTTGGTATTCGAAGTTTATGTGGATTTTTGTGATTTTGCTATGGAAGAATCTTGACAGGTCATCGTGGAGAGTTTGGGAGAGGGTGATTTTGTTGATGGTGGCTGCTGGTGAGGTGAAGCACTTGATGATCAAGAAGATCTCCTTTCAGGGGTTGAATTGCATTCTAATAGCACTCTTTTATTAGTGTCTCTTAGTTGCTGGTGGTAGCGTCTGATTGCATCCTTGTAGGCGGTTCTATTGATGATTTTGTGGCTGACTCAACATGTCCTATTTAATTGTTTGCTGTATCTTTTGGTATCTCGGACGTCCTTTGTGTATCAGTTGGTGTGTTTGTTGGATCTTCTTTGCTTGTTGAGGGTTGACTAGTGTGAAGAAGTCTCCACAGTTCTTAATCCAGTTGTTGAAGTTGGTGATGTCTTTGTCAAGGTTGTCTTGGGGCAATGTTGCTTTTGCTGAGGGCGCCAAACCCCTCTTCAGTGGGCAAAACACTTATAAGGGGTGCGCGATATATTTTCAAATGAAAATTGGTACCCCCACACAAATGGCCTGACGTATTGAACTGGTCATATCCACCGTAAAGTTTTCCTTTCTAAGACTAAGTAATGCCTCACGGTTAGTGTAAATGAGTGAGAGACAGGCTGCCATCACTTCACAGTCATCACTCCAACCTCATTTAGAACAGCACCAAACCCTACTGGTATCTGTTGAATTGGCACTTATAGTTCTTGGGTTGAACAAATGGAAGGGTTTTGCATCAGAGATTCCTTTCTGTATGTTCTTTATGGTAGTTAAACCAAATTTTGAGTAAAACTCTGCAATCATCGCAAATCATCACTTCACCTAACAATTATCTCTTGAGCATAATTCCTTTGCAGGCTTCATGATCCAGGTAAGTGATGGTACATCAAATTTGCACTTGCTATGGTCAACAGTTAATCCTTTATCCTCCAAAACCTTCAATACCTTCTTAAATGTACTTTCATGCTCCTCCTTGTTCATTCTCATAATCAATATATCAGGGAACTGTGAAGATTTCTTAAACCCTTTAACACGCCCTATATTAATCTTTGAAATATGGTGGTTGTCGAAGCAAGTCCAAAATACATCTTTCTGAAATAGAATACCCCAAACGGAGCAATGAATGTGGTTAAACTCCTACACTTCCAATGAACAATTACCTGAAGGTACGCTGATGGTGTCTGGGCAACCAGAAGCAGCATATGCCCTGTAGTTGCTGCAAGTAATTTGTTGATTTTAGAAATAAATCTATAAATAAGTGACTTTTATTTATGCCACACACAAACATGTTTTAATACGCACATCTTCCTATGAGATTGTGGTAGCAAATATGAAGTGCAAAGTTTCAAAAGGTCACAATATCATGGTCTAATTATCGAGGGTCAAAATATTGAACAGCTAAGTCTTCATAGGCAGGTGGGGATTCACTATTCTTAACTTCAAATCTAGGTATGCAGATGTAACAGGGTCGCAAAAACCCTTGCCCGTGATACGGAAACAGGGCCGACACCTTCGTACCCCGGGGGCACTTTGAAGAGCAAAAGGGGCCGGGCTCTCCTCGCGAACCCAGATATCCGGGAGGAGAGCGTGACGGAACGGGCTGTAAGAATGAAGACACAGAAGAACAGGAGAAGGAAAGAGAGATTAGAGAGGAGGACGACCGGAAGACGGGAATGCCAAGGACGCCGACCATTCCAGGAAGAGACAAGCATGACGGAGGAGGGCCGAGTGAGCGGAACAACATGAAGGAAGAAACACCCCGTGCAAGGGAAGGCAAAAGAACCAGCCAAGTCCCTGGAGGGACGTGGCTCATGCAGGTACGTGCCTGCATACAAAATCCTAAAGGGTACTGGTGGAGGTGGGGAGGAGGGGAGGATAGACTGAGGGAAGGGGGAGGAACAGAAATAAACTAAAGCAAGAGGTTACCAGTGTTTCTGGGCTCCACATTGTCACTTGTTCTAAATAAAAGAACTCACCACTGAAGCACCATCATCTGGGGTGAACACTATCCTCACTGGCACAAGAGGAGACTAAACTTTCCTTTTTCTACACAGGTTGTTTTTTTGTTTTCTTTTCTCTCCAGTCTTTCTTTATCCCCCTTTCCCCACCCCTTTAAAAATAAATAACAAAAATATAAAAGAAAATAGAGTCTACTTACCCTTTTCCTTTTGGATCTATTTATTTCTTGGGGCCCAGACGGCGTTGGAGGAAGTTGTCATGGAGGAAGTCCCAGAAAACAACATGTAGAGGAAGAAGAGGCCAGGATTACACCAAGAACAAATTCAGAAACATGAACAAAAAACAAAATAATAAAGAAGGACAGTGAAACACGAAACAGATTAATTAAAGCTTTCCTTTGCATTCCGGACTCCAATAAATGAACATCCAGATACCGTCAACAGTGGTTGAGTCCTTTCTTTTACCTTCCTAAAACAATAACCAAGACAAACCCATCTCAGTAGAATATATATCACCAGGATGCATATATGGGGAGTTATGTATAGAATTGTATACAAACTTAACTTTCAATATTTTGTCATAATATTTTGATCATTCACTATTTTGTGCTCAATATTCCCGAATTACACCTTGCTATGACCAGTGGGGCAACCTGCTCAGTCGATTCTATGACTTCAATAATGCTTGTATCTCACAGCCTCTTCAATTCTTTAATTTCGATTCCAATTAATCTCTGCTTATTACTGAACAGTAGTAGCCTTGTGGACTACTTATACTGGAATAGGTTTTAAAACTATATGATGTGAAATCGCTCTCATTAGTTTTGCCCACCGCCAATACTTGTTTAGGACTACTGGGATTTAATACAATGTTTAAGGAAGCTTGACCAACCTAACCTAAAACTGATGGCCCTTTTCAGCAATATTCATCTTACCCAGAGCCTTTCTTCTTTGAGCTTCAAATTGGCATTCTTAAAACTTTAATATTCGGAGGTTCTAAGAAGTCACCTAGTAAATTTATAAATTATTCTCTACAAACTCTCACCAGCTCGCATAGATAGGGATCCAGAGTATGCCACAATGTTAATCTACAACTCTTCAATTTTAATTTCACAAATAGAAGTGAGCAAGAAATTCTGCTCAGCTGGCTTGTAACACAGAGATCTGCCCAAATTCTGCCAACCGACACATGGTGTTGTTTTTTCTCACTTGTGGCTCACCTAGAGTAAGCTGGTGAGGGGTAGAAAGAATTGGCATGCTCCTAGCATGATTTTTGGGCACTAGGCCGGCACCCAGCAAGATTTTCCTAGTACGACCATTCACAGTGAGAAAGCTCCCACTGAAGTAGAAAATCTACTTCAGTAGCTCCAAAATCCACTCGAGCTGCAGCGCTCTCTGGTGTGCCGCATAGTGCTGTTCATGCCGATTTTTCAGCGCAGAGTGAGCTCTCGGCGCTAAAGGATATTTCCTATTATTCGCAACATGTTCAATGCCATCACATCTGTAGCCCTTCACATCAGTAGTGTCCATATCCTTACTTACAGTCTCTTCAACTTTCCTTCCCTATTGTACCTTTCCCTTTCCCCACAGTCTTTTTCCTTTTCTTTTACAAATTGCCTCATTCTGATTTGCATTGTGATTTCTCACATTTTCAGCATAACTCAAATTCACACATGGTGGTAATAACATCTTTTAGATCGACATCACTGTTAGCCCATAACTTTTCCTGCATGTTGGGATTGTTCATGTGCACACCACGCGGTACAGTGTAACCTGTGTGGAAAGAAGAATTCTGCAAGGTCCAAAGACATATCTGCTCAACTTATGGGTCATCCAAGAACGTCATATTTCTCTGGCTCAGCTCTTGAGCAGAGCACAGGCCCTCCTGGCTGGGTTAATTACTCTTCTCTCCAGCTGCAGAAACAAAGGCCTCCCCTATAAAAGGAGCAATAAACAGTACTTTAGTCCCTGTGGGACTTGCCTGCATTTTTTCATTAAAATCACTTCTTTTGGATCTGTGGTACCCCAGGACAATGGGGTCATCACTAAAGGATTCCCAAAGTGTGGGGGAGCTGCTAGAGCCTCCACCCAAATGTTACCAGGGTCCCCAACCAAAGTTAGATCGGTCACTGATAAGGGTTTCCCAGTGTGTTCAAGCACTCCCCGAGCCGGAGCATGAACTCTGCAGCTGGGAGTGTGATGCCCTCTAGGGGCAATGACTATGTTTGCAGGATTTGTGGCCTGAAGCTGGTCAAAATAAGGTGTTCATGTTTCACAGACACCCTCTAGGGTTGAAAGGCTGTAATTACACAGATGAGTTGTGATTATACGTGTGATGCCCTCTTGGGATTATGTTTAAAGAGCAACACTCTCTAGGGGTGAGAGCCTTTAATTGCAGTGCAGCAATTATGTGACCCTCTTCTGGGGCTGTGTTTAATTTGCATTATTCACACTACAAGTTATGCTGAGTACACATCTCACTAAGACATACATAGGAATTACCACTGGTCAATGCTTTAATGAAATAATGACACTGGCAACCACTCATGTTCAAATGTATATATAGTTTATAGATCATCTTAAGGGTGTTCATTCAAACCTATATGCAATTAATGCATTTTCATACAAGTTAATATTTTGACGTGTGGTTTGTTGGTTTCCTGATCTATACATCCCTTTGGGAGTGGCAGGAGTGATTACACGCCACCAAGAAGCATTTCCATCCACTTATGTATATTTGTAAATTACTGTATAGTAATGTGTGTGTAATAGATATACTTTTGCCTTTTTTTCAAAAGAACAGGCATAAACAGGACAATCATTATTGAGGGTTATTACTGTGTATCTGTGAATGGTGATTGCTAGCCCCCACCACCTCCCTTAAGTAGGCCTTGGGGTGCTCTGCTTCACTACTCTGAGAGAGTCAAGTGCTGCAATGAGGTGTTTGGTTCCCAGTGGAGGACAAATTTGGACCCATTTAATTTGCAGGCCACACAACTAATGACCCATTTTCTTACCTTCTCCATTTCAGGATTCGCAAACCCATCTTTATCGTATAGAATTGTAAGGTACTCCCAGTTCAATCTAGGACCCTGTCTTCCTCATTAGATCTAGGACATCAAAAACCTCTGATTAGCAAAAACAGCTTTACTAAGAGGGATTGGAATAATATTGAATAGGAGAGCTCTTCTAGTCCCTCGGTAAAAGTGAAGAACTGGTCTTTTTCAGAGGCAGGCCACAGACAGCAGACAACAAGTACACTGCCTCTTCTTCTCTTCTGGTCTCTACTAAGGTCTGATGTGTAGGGGTGTTCCTTAAAGAGCTAGTGGGGTGGTGGCATTTTACCCACTGCAGTAGTCTGTGACATTTTCAGGACCAAACCCTTGCAAGAGGACATCCCACTTTATCAGCATTACTAATACTTACTGTAAGTACTGATTATCTTGCTTTCAACCTACCCAAGAAGCCTTTGTCCAAAAGGGATGGAGTCAAGCTCGACTCATCAGAGCGCCTAGTCTCTTTTTATGTTCTTCTATTTGTAAATGAGTCACCACTTCCTCTTGCTAATCTGGGATTGCATTAACCACAACTGGGACAAGAGAAGAATACCTGAAAGGGCTCATCTGTTGAAAAGCTTCTACCACCGCAGCCTTTTCTTGGCATATGCCAGGTCTTATCTTTGGACCTTTTTGATATTGTTTCGCACTGCCACTCTCATATATTCTATCCCACTTTTATTGTCAGTGATTACTCCTCAAAGCCTTTTTACCAGTATGGATCACTCTATTGTTCTGTAATAGAGGACCTTTTCACACCTTATATGGGTGCTTATTACAGTCAGAGTTAATAAGGTAATAAGCACTGTGCATGTGTGGATGTCATGTTGAACAGGACTCTTACTGAGGCCCGCTTGACATGTACATTTTAAGCCTATCAAACCTCCCTTGTAATAGGGGATCCGAGGGGTTCTCACCGCAGTCCCTAGTTTACTCTGGAACTCTGTGTTTTCTGTCCTAGCCAATCCTGGGGCTGGTCTTATGCTGCTACTATAAAACAGCATGAGAGCAAAGTGTGGATTGGTTCACTGTCATGGTTTGTCCCCACACTCTCAAGTCAGTGGGGGGGTGGGAGAATTGAAGAATGTGGCCCGTCACCGTGTGGCTTTGTTTTTAAGGCACACAGTCATTGGTCATGTGCAACATGCTCTTTCTCTTTGTGCACATTGCAAGTGGCTGCACTGTGCACAAGCATAAAGGAAGAGAGTAGTTGCCTTGCCTTGCAAGTTTCCAGCCTGCAGAGTTTGTGCCTGTAGGCTGTGCTCGAGAGAGAGAGACATTTAAGACTTGGTCTTGCTGGGATATCCAGACCCAGCTCTCCCCTGCTGCTGCATCACTGTCTCCTGCTTTCTGTCTCGTTTTACTGCTTTCTTCTTCCTTTCCCCCTGTTTCTCTGAGTGCTTTCTCCTTCTTTTTGCCTAGTTTTTACTGATTTCCCTTCTGCTCCTCCTCTTTTTCTGAATGCTTCCCCTCCTTTTTGCTGCATTTTTACTGCTTTCTACTTCCTTTCGCCCCATTTTTCTGAGTGCTTCTCCTTCATTTGGACCTCCTTTATAGTGCTTTCTCCTTCCTTTCCCCAATGTTTCTCAGTGCTTTCTCCTGCTTTTTGCCTCATTTCGTTGCTTCCTCCTTTCTTTCCCCGATTTATCTGAGTGCTTTCTCCTTCATTTTGCCTCATTTGTACTGCTTTCTCCTTTATTTCACCCCCTTTTTCTGAATGCTTTTCATTTTTGCCTCATGTTTACTGCTTATGCCTTCCTTTTCCCCATGTTTCTAAATACATTCTCCTTCTTTTTGCCTTGCTTTTGCCTCCTCCCTCCCCATTTTTCTGAGTTCTTTCTTCTACTTTTTGCCTTTTTTTTCACTTTTTTCCCCACTGCCTGCCACCCATTATCTCACTTTTCACCTAGCCCTGCTCACCGCTTCCCAGCAGCCCTTCCTCTTCCCAGGACCTACTTAATGAAGGTCACAGTGTGGACATGCAGGGTCCCTGCTGCTGATGTGCTGAAGGCACGCCAAGGGCAAACCCCATCTGCGCCAGTCCATGCCTGGACCATGCTCAGTGCCAGGCCCCCTGACTCTTCCACCACACAGAGATACATTGCCTCTGACTTCAGAGCCCTGAATGCACCAACAACCACCGCTGCTGCACATCCCTGTGAACTACCAGAGGACTGTTCTCCTGCTGACACTGCCGCCTCACCTTCAGCACCGAAGCACAACGACACAAGCGACACCGCAAATGTGGTCACACCCACCACATCGACCGAGAACACCATAGTACAGCATCCTACTCAATGCACATTCACACAATAAACATGCCACCGAGGTCTGAGACACAATCTCCTCCCTCATCCCAGATGCCATCTTTCTCACAAAAACCTAGGTAAACCCCTACTCTGCACTAGACATCACCACTGCCATTCCTCAAACATTACAAGTGTTGTAGTTGGACTCTCACTCATGGGGAAGACTGCTGGTTCAGGGATGACAGCACTTTTGTTTGTAGGTGACTGGGTAACTCATACAACAAGTCCAAACTATCTGCCCAGCCCTCCTGGCTCATAAGCAGTATCTCACCAAAAACCTAAACCGTAAAAGGTGATTTCTGGCAGCCTTACGCATGGACTCTAGATTGTGACATCTCAGGGGAGTCGTGGTGGAATGGAAGTTACCCTTTTCTCACATTAGTAATAAGTCTGAGTCATACACAGGCAATGAAGGAGATGCAGAAACATTTTCAATAGGTTTATTGAAAAGACTAATCTACGGTAAAATGCATGAGCTGCAATGATTAGGATAATGAACAATAAAAGTAGTATAATTGTGAAGATGAGAGTTGTGAATACAAAGACCCCCACCATCTTGCAATAAACATAAATGTAAAATCCCTAGCATAGAGAACCTAATCCCTAACCTCATGCAAGCTAGGTATGATAAACCTATTCTCCTAGTACCATGTTCATGAGGAGCGCCCCTCAGCCCTTGTTACCTTGGAATGAGGTCTCTGGGACAGACTCCGTGGTGACACAAAGGCTGAGTTCTGCAGCAAGGTGACATGCAGCATAGATGGCGTAGATGGCTTCTGGAAGGAATCCCTCTGATAACCTTGTTTGTGTGAGATGTATTTATACAGATCTTGTAGGACCCCTGACACAGGTATGTTCCAAAGCAATCGATAAGGAGGTACATTTGTGGCGCAATCATGTAAACAATCCCCAACAAGTGTGCATTATGTTCTTGTCACATGTAAGTGAAAAAGAGACATGATCGGAATACCTATGTACATCACTTGATTATGAAATTGATAGTGACATCTTCACAGAGTGGCACTGATAATGCAAATCAAAACATTTCTCTCACTATAAACAATGACAGCCATCTTAAAAGAAATAATAAAATAAATGGACTAAGACAGAGCAAGCTAACTAGGTTAAAAGTCACTAGGTCACAGGGGCATAGGCCTGCAAGCCAAAGGCTAAGCTACTCTCCTGAGTCCTAATAAAAGCTAAATTGGATTCACTACACAAAATAACACATCAGGACTAAACCAACAAGCATGGAGGTTGAATCACCATCATTTACAGGGGTGCCAACCCCTGCACGACATCCCCTGATGACCCGACACCTGTAATTGAACACCTCAACTTCCTACCCCACACACACGGAAAAAGCACCATCAGAGGTACTCTTGCCTACAAACGACCAGGACCACGTCCCAGCTTCTGCAACGCCATCCTGGAACTCATCGCCTGCACGCAATTGACTCCAAACTCTACATATTACTAGGGGATCTCAACTTGCACCTCGATTACCCTAGTAACCGCCTTCTGGAAAGCATGAGCAACATCGGCCTAAATCAGCTCTTCAACGACCCTACCCAGATCACAGGATTCACGTTCAAACCCATCTTCACCTCCAGTGACAGAGTAAGGGTCAACAACACCACGCCACTCACCTGATCTAACCATAGCAGCGTACATTTCACCATCTTAGGACCTGCCGTGGCACCATGCCCTCCAGATCCACAGAAAGAAACTGAAAAAAGATATCAGAAGACTAGTGGAATGACACTCTCTGCTCCCACCTCTCAGACTCTACACACAACCCTGAGCAAGCAGCAAGGAGCTTCTCCCAGTGGATCCCAATATGTGCCAATGTCATCACCCCCACCAAGGCAGCCAAGGTCAAAGAGCAAAGCAAAAGAGCAAGCTGATTCACTGAGGAACTGCACTCCACCAAATGCAACTTGAACTTGCGACAACTTGAAAGGAAGTGGCGCATCAGCAAAAAAAGACTGCACCACCTTTAGGACTGCTTTCAACCAGTACCACCGCCTCTTGAAAGAAACCAAAAAGAACACAATAGCAGACCACATCAAAGCCAGCGCAAACCACAGCAAAGAATGCTACATCATTGTGAAGGAGTTCACCATTCCGGCAGCCACCAAGAATGTCATCACTCCCTCCCAGGAACTGTACAACAACCTTGCGGCCTTCTTCCACCACAAGATCTCAACCATCTATGAAAACTTTGAACGGCAACCCTCTGCTGCAGACGGCATCAACCAGCTCACACCAAAGAACAAAAACCCCAAACACCTTCTCACCCTTTAGGAACTCCTTACCATGCAAGGCACTAGCTCCATTATGAACTCTGTGAACTTGTGGAGCACCCATGGACCCTTGCCCTCATATCTTCAACCTTGGAATCAAAATAATCTGCGACGAGCTCAAGAAGGGCCTGAATAACTCCATCACCGTGGCCTCCTTCCCTGAGGACTGGAAACACGCTGAAGTGAGGCCCCACCTGAAAAAAAACATCTGACAACCTGTCAGGAACCTACCTTTTGCAGGAGTGAAATGGGCATGAGATAAAATTCCCTAAGTCCCAGTAAATCTGACAGATCATTATAATGATCTCACCTCACTCACCCAAAAGAAGGAACAATGACTGGACACTTTGAATCCCAGAATGACACCTTACGACTTCAATTCCTGGCCCTCTGTGTACCTAAAACAGACAACAAACTGTTAGTATTTTGAATAATGGAGGGGTACCTAAACACAAGTGCAATAAGGATTCTGCATACTGATTGTCCCTTTCTCCTAGCTTGTTAAGCAGAATGTGTCAGTATAGGTTTGTTTTGCCTGCAACAAATAGAACTTAAAAACAGTAAGCATGTAAGTCCATATTCCTAACTCCACTGTACCATATGTCCCTACATGCAAAAATGCTCACATATTGATTCACTTGACAAAAAAGTTTATCTCAAACTTGAGTCAATCAGCATTCATCAGTTAGTTATGCCTATTGATTAACTTGTCAAAATGTTTGTTATCTCAGACTCGAGGCAATCAGCATTCATCATTTCCTGTACACATAAGTCCTAGCCGTATTACAATATTAATTGATACCAATGAATAATACTTTGTTTGGATCTCCTGTGGAAGTAATACACAATAACCAATTCAAATAACACTTGTTTTATTTTCCTTTCAGGGAGATCATGGCTCTGTCTCCAAAAGAGTTCAATAAATTCTTGCTGTGATTCAAGAAGCGGTCCAGAAACCCTCAGATAAGTTCTTCATTATTTACCATAGTAATAACAGTATACTGCAATGCCCTGGGCAATAGTATTATTGCTTACTTGTCTTTTACATTTTGCAGGAGGCTGAAGAGCTTGAGGCAATGCCATTATGCAGAACACCAAAGGACCCGCCGCTCCACGTCAGCGCAATATGTCCCAAGAAGCCAAAATTACTGAAGAACATGCCATGTATGGAAGCCAGAAGTCCGGAAGCAGATGCACCTATGAGAGATGAGGAAATGACTAAACAGAAGCCAGGCAGTAGGTAAGCAGATTCCAGGAGCTTCGATAACAGAAGCAGATGCCAGGCAGCAGGTAGGAGGGATCCAGGAGCATTAGCAACTGGAGCGGACGGCAGGCAGCAGATAAGCAGGATTCAGGAACATCGATGAGGGACTCACAATGATGGGCAGTCATTTGGGAGCCACTCGCAGCCTTAAAGGCTATGCGCTCCACCCATTAAAGGGGCCTTTCCCAATACAACCCAGCCGAATAGAAAAACTACCAGCCCATCTCTCTGTTCCTCTATCCAGCAAAAGTCTTCGAGAAAGCAATCAACCAGCAACTCACCCAAACCTAGAAGACCACAACCTCCTGGACCCCTCCCAATCTTGATTCAGGGCTAACCCCAGGATCGAGACAGCCCTGATCGCAGCCACAGATTACATTAATGTACTCCTTGACTGCGTGGAAACAGCAGCCCTCATCCTCCTGGACCTGTCTGCTGCATTTGACACTGTCTCCCACCACATCTTCATCAACAGACTCTACCATATGGGGGATACAAGGGGGATACAAGGAAGCACCCTCAAATGATTGCCTCATACCTCACTGGCAGGACCCAAATAATCTATCTCCCACTCTTAAGCTCAGAGGCCAAGACCATGACCACCCTTGCCGTTACCATCAGATCACACTGACTCAATATCATCACCTATGCCGACAACACACAGCTCATCCTTGCACTGTCCCCGGATCCCTCCACCACAAAAGTTAACTACACAGATGCTTGATGAACGTAGCGTACAGGATAAAGGACAATTGTCTCAAACTTAATGCCCAGTAAAACAGAAATACTCATCTTTGGGAACAACACCTCGTCATGGTCTTACACATGGTGGCCGCAAGAGCTTGGCATACGAGCTGCCCCAAAAGACCACAACCACAATCTCAGCATCATCCTTGATTACAACCCATCCATGAAGAAAGAAGTCAACACAGTCTCATCCGCCTGGTTCCACACCCATCGCATGCTCCTTATGATCTTCAGGGGGCTCCCAGCAAATACCGGAAGGACCATTACGAAGGTCTCCATTCATCATAAGCAGACTGGACTATGGAAGGACGCTCTACATAGGAATCACTGCACGCCACCTGAAGAGACTGCAGACAATACAGAACTCAGCTGCAAAACTCATGCTTGACCTCCCCAGAAGGACTCACATCACACCCCATCTCAAGAAACTACACTGGCTCCCGATTCAGAAAAGATGGCACTTCAAGATGCTGACCCATGCCTACAAGGCCCTGCACAACAAAGGACCAGACAAAATCCACAAATGCCTGACCTTCCACCAACCGACCGGACACCTCCAATCAGCTTCCCTCTCCCTCACAGACACCCCACAGATATGTCAAGCCAACATTGGAGGACGCTCCTTCTCACACCTGTCAGCTAAGGCTTGGAACAACCTCCCCCTGCACCTGAGGACTGCACCGTCACTCCAGCAATACAGAAGGGAACTAAAGACCTGAATGTTCAAATGATCATACCTCCACAGAGCAACATACAGCGCCAGCACATCGAGGCCCTCAAAGGTGATTTGCCGCACTCTATAAATGTTTGATTGATTGATTGATTAATTGGGAACAGCAGCCAGCATTTCGGAGATGCTTCCATCACTAACTTTTTTTATATTAAAAAGTACAAGTAAAATAAAAATGAGTTGCACTGAGTTGTCTATAATTGGTCTCACTAATTAATTCAATTTCAAAGTTAATTGGTGGATAAGAGCAATGAAGTCACCAGTTTTTTGATATACAAACAAATGTTTTTTTTTTATTTATGGAAAGCTATGCTCTACCACTTTGAAGAGTTGTCAGCCACTCCTGGTTTCTTTACGAAGGCTTGGAACTCCAAGGTAATTTGTATAATACTTCTAATGTAAGCCAAAGGATATTGTATTTCTTATAATACATGGTCACACCATCATGCATCACAAAAAATGAACATGAAGAATAAAAGCGAAATCTGTAGTACAAAATCAGGGTAAAGCGCACTTAGTAGTTTGTTGCTAAAACATATTAGAATCATTTCAGTGGAAAACCGAATGAGCATCAACATACAGAGAGATTCCTTTGTTCCTTTAATGGACTATGGTGTGGCACTCTGTAACAGAGGGAGGAATGGCTACTTCTGATTTTGAATCTTATCAGGCTGCTCAGCTACAATGATTAAAGAAGTGGGTTTACTGTCAAATGACCCCTGAGTAGGGAGTTATTGACTCACTGCCTGATTTGCAGGACTTATTGAAAGTCTTCCTGCTTCCTCGATGGGGACTGCCTGCAATGTCTCAAGAGCTCCTAGTGATACAGCAGTGCTGGTAAAATTGCCTGCAGTGAACCAATGTTCAGGTATTCTACTAACCAGATATGCCATTAAATTGGATGAAGACAGTGGCCCTGGCAGGAGCGTTAGTAGGGATTGAAAGGTGGACTACCTTTGGGGTTAAAAACGTGTTGAGGATTTATATCATTATGGAGTATTGCTTAGATTTGAAGACCTGACTGAAGAATTTGGTATACTTAGAGGGCATTTTTTAATACGCAGGGCATTGGTTGCAACATAATAAATGATTTGAGAAGTGGAGATGCTAAACCTGCCACGCATCGGGTGTCAACAGCTCTGTACAACAACAGGGTGTGTAAGAGCGGTCAGATATCAGTATCGTGCGATTCGTGCACGATATTCTTTCTCCTCTTGCAGGGTTGAAAATAAAATGGGAGAGAGACTTAGACCTCCAAATTAATGATCTGGACTGGGATAAGATTGTAGCACATATACCATCTGTCTCTAGAAATGCTAGATTCCAATTAATTTCTATATCCTGCATAGAGTTTACGCAACACCTGGCAGGATTAACATGATCTATATGATTGTTGCTGCAAAATGCCCTAGATGTGGGGAGTTGGGGGCTGGAATGTTCCGCATGGTATTGTCCTGCCCTTCATTAGCAGGGTTCTGGAAGGAAGTAATAGACTATATTAATGGAATAACCTTACGGGCTATCCCTTGTAACCCTTGGTCTGCCTCCTAAGGGGATACCATTGCCCCAAAAATAAGAAAACTACTACTAGATTTACTGACTCAGATTTGGTTGTGGCAAAACAAAAATTGACTATGCACTGGAAATCGGTCGATGGTCCTCAATGACTAGATGGCGCAAGGAAATGGTTAAATGGGCAAGTTGGCAGAGTGCTGTGTTGTTTCATGAGATAGAGAGGGCGAGGAAAAATTGATTGGATTAAAGCATGGGAACACCTGGTGGTTAGTTTGTTGGCCCTAGAAGCAGATTTGTTATATAGTTCCCTGAGTCTTTACAGATGAAAGAAGGGATTTCTAGTTTAATTCAGATATATTGGGTGATAAAGGTTACTACTGTGATACTTGTCACGTGGAATATTTTGGCACTTATTCATGGCTGCTTTACTTAATTAGGAGTAACTGTGGGTGGGGTGATTGATGCTACAGTTTTATTGTATTCGTTTTAGTAGACCTAAGATATAGATGACATTTACAGTAGTAGAAATATGTGTGCATGCTTGTGGATGCATGTCATATGAGATATGTTGATTGTCACTTTTACTCTATTAATTATAGTTATCTGAGTATTTCTCCTTTTTAATCTATCTTTTAATCTATTTATTATAATCATCTGTGTAAATCCTCTTTTTAAAGCAAATTATTGTATATGTAGTGCACATCATTTACGATCTTATGATCTAAATTATATGTCTGTCGCTATTACTCTAAGGTCTATTTAATGAAACTAATACAAATTATTTCAAACTAAAGAAGGAAAAGTAGTGATTGTGTACACTGCACTCGCCCTATATATATATGTCCCACTGCCCAGTCCATTGCAACACTTATCTAACCCATGGAACTTAAGGCAGCCTTCCTATGACAGTGACCGTTATTGTGGAACATTCTGGAAGATGAATCAGTGCTCGCATTGCTCTCTTGTTCATTATTGCTCCTTGTGTCCCAATAGACACTGAATGTGGGATCTTCTCATAACGTATGAGTGTACATATCTTGACGTCTGAAAGCGTCATATTGCCTGTTTTTTTCTTTAAATTATACATGTATCAAATTATGAGTGGTGCTCGGAGCACAGAGGTATGGTTAAAATACATTTTCAAACATCTATGTACGCAGCCTTTGTGCGTAATTCTCCCACACACTGTTTCAATATGAAAAATGTTAACAGTATTTCTTTTGTACTTTACTCTGATATCCCTTCGTAATGCGAGCATGTAGGCTGACTTCTACAGTACATTGTTTTGCATCAAGTAAATTGATACGGGTTGGTGGGTCACTGCCAACAGGAGATTAGCTCAGTGCTCTTAACGCTTTGAAACACCTGCTCTGCGCGAGTCACAGACAAGCAGATGGTAAACACGATCTAGCATACTGGATGACATGCTTTCTTTCATTTTTCCCTATCCACAAACTGGTGTATAAACTGGCTTTACTTTAGCAAGGATCTGTGCCGCCGACACCGGCATTGCTACTCCTGGTCCCGTGGGGCATGAAAGCTGTAGCCGAAATCAAAAATATATGGCCTCTCTGAGGCCTTTTCCTTTCTATAGTTCCCACTCGCGCCTTCCCGTACTTACACCACAGCAGATAAGAGATAGTTGATTTCTTAAGAATCATGCAAAGGGTCAACAATGAGATATGTTGGCAGGGGTCAAAGGATACGTAATTTCACTTCTGCACCCTCGGGGTTTTCTTAATTTGTCATTCATAGTTTGATCCACTGCAATAGTTCCTATTGTGAAGTGAAAACTGAGATATAAGAGTCTTCATTTGAGCAAATCGTCTTACACAGAGGAGCATATTTATAAGACCCTAGCGCCTCCTTACGCCGCCCTAGTATAATTTTTTTTTGTTACGTTAAGGCGGCTTTAAGGAGGCCTCTACTACGCACCAGATTTACAAAGTGGCGCAATGCAAGCATTGCACCACTTTGGAACCCCTTGTGCCACATTATGCCCCCGCCAGGCAAAATTTATGCAAGGGGGGCATTCCCCCATAAGGAGGCCCAGAAAAATGGTGGAGCAAAATTTCACTGCACCATTTTCCTGTAATTTTTAACGCTTGCCCAAGGCAGGTATTAAAGTGACGCTCCCATTGTTTCCAATGGGCCTCCCCACATATTGCTGGACTAGTGCCATAATTATTGGTGCTTGTCAACTAATGTGCCACAATAGCGCTATTGTGCTAATGTGTGCCATGGTGGGCTGTATTGTAAATACAGCACTACCATGGTGACTTTAGGGGGACCCTGGGCACGGAGTGGGTGCAAGAAAACTAGTGCATCATAGCTGATGCACCACTTTCTTGTAAGTATGACCCAGAGTTTGCTGATAGGTGCAGGCTCCTGTCAATTTAGTTTCTCTCGGTTTTACAGAGCAACAAAACATAATGAGGCATATTTACAAGAAAGTGATGCACCACCTATGTGCCAGAGGCTTAGAGATGGATGTCCTGGAGCGGGAACATGTCAGCTCCGGAGTCACAGAGTAAGTATTGCCAATTGTTTAGTCGTCCTTTGTATTAAGCAAAAGTACCTTAATCTGTGTTATTGAGGACGTGCCAAGCTGTACATGCAGAGATCAGTGTAACAAGTTCTGTATCTATGTCTCATGTATATAGGGGTGTGCCACCATGTGAATCATATGCATTTCTAAGCCCCCACGCTAGTAACCAAAATAAAACAAAAATATTGCATTACAAGAATATAAGGTCATAAGAATATAAGGGCATCTTCTAACAGAAGTATAGTCCTTGCTAAAACCTCCCCCTGCTAATTCAACCCCTCCATCTTGTGTTCTCCTTTATCAGTTAAGTGTTCAGGTTGGCTTGCCTAGTGAGGCCTTGAGTGTCCTAGTTTTCATCAGTGCTATCACCTTTTTGAGAAATCACCTCCCAAAGTATTTCCGCCTCCCTTAGGCCTCAAGTTTTGTGCGATTCATTTCTTTGCATGGAAGTCGGGTGAGCTTATGGTGTTTCATAGTGGTGCGCCATTGTAGGCCCACATCGGCTCTCCTCATGGGCATGGGCCTAGGAGGTCTCATGTCTTCTGCATTGCTGAGTCCTTTAATTTGATGGGACTCTTTGTCCGACCTCTCTTGGTGTTCTGACCCTCCCTGGAGAAAATAAAATGAAAGGGGTGGCCCCAATGGTAGGAGATGTTATGGCCATAGAGGTGCTCTGTTTTCCTGCTCAGGTGATGATGCCTCTGAAGTGTGGAGTGGGCTATGTTGTTATAGAAAAACAGTTTATGGCCATCATACATTATGTGGACCAGAGAGCAGACCACTGACATAATCTCCTCCTTTTCCTTGAGGAAATACACTCTGGTAAGAATTTTCTGCCGGGCCTCTTTATTTTGCCCCCCTCGACTGGTGTTGTGTATGTTGTCTGGTAGCGATGAAGGTTCAGCATGGCAATTCGGAATATGGTGGAACAGTTTCTCAAAGTATCCTATGATATTGTTACCCTATGCGTCACTCAGCAGGCCCCTAATTTGGATATTATTTCACTTGGACCTGCTTTCAAGGTCTTGTTGCTTGAGGAGAAATTCCTCATAATGTTCCCCAGAGTGAGAATGGGCTGCTCAGCTGCCAAGAGGACATCCACAGTGTCTTCAAAGTCAGATAACTGTGAGCCATTGTCCATCTGTTCTGAAGTTCTCATAGGTAGCCTTTGATATATCCAATCTAATGACGGTGAACTCCTCCTTGATGTCCAGCAGAAACTACTGTAGAAAGTCTTCAGTGATTGAGATCCCTGAGGGAGGTGGCACACCTCATCGCTGGACATGGTTGATGGGAAGAATTGTGTTTTTGTCATTACAGTTCCTTGATAGTAGTGTCTCTGCTGGATCTGTTAGTAGCCATTGTCGGTGTTGCTCTAGTGGGTGCCCCTAGTGCTGATAACATTTTCCTGGTTGACTGAGGTTTGCAACTGTCCCTTTGAGCAAGCTCTTTTTGTCCCTAAGCGATGGTGTGTAGCTGGAGTTCATGTGGAAGTCTCAATAGTCAGCTGCAGTAAACACTTTTCCTGCAAGGCATACAGCGAGCAGTTGGGAGGTAGCGGACCAGATTCCAGATGCTGAGGCAAGGCCTCATAGTGGCAAGTATTGGTGGCCAGCATGCTATGCCCAGGTAGTGTTCTCGGCAGAGGGTTGATGATTAGGTTCACTCTTTGAAGCTCATGGGAGCCCATTTTGTGGTGCAGAAACTCCAGTAACCCATGGAGCAGGTTGTTTCAGTCCACAGGCCCACTGCAGAACCCAGAGCCATGGTTATGCTGGAGGGGATGGGAGGCATCAAATACTGCATGCCTCTTACAGGTTGGTGCCTGCAGATGGACTAATGTGTAGAGTCCGGCACCTTCCCTATTGTCATCAAGGCATTCTCAACAATCTGTGCCCATGATGGGCAGGGAAGGGAAAACCCCACCAACAGCCGCTTGTAGGGCCTCTCCAGGGTTTCCACTTTGAGCAGTGCAGGACTGTTAGTCGCTCTGCCTCTGGTGTGAGCAGCACGCACTCAGCAACACGTCTACAGAAGTCTCAGGGCTACCACACAACATCACCGGGCTCTCGCCATGGTCCGAAACTCCGAGGAGACTACAGAGGACAAGTCATCACAATATGTGGCCCTACCTCAAGCTCCTCAGATAACCACTGTAGACAGCTTTACTCTACATATCTCTTGGCCCCTTTTGGGCCCATCATGAGGCAGTAGGCCCAGGTCACTGGGCTGCGAGTCCAGGGCTTTGAACAGCTCAAGGGATTAGAACCAGTTTGCAGCTCCTCCCGTAAGATGGCGGGCCTGCGGCCTTGCAGTGTGTGGCAGACAGCCAGGCTAATGCCTCCTTCTTCAGCAGCCCCCAAACTGCAGCAGACAGTCACTCAAATCCGTCAGTATATCTGCGACTACTTGCCGCTGAGTATCCACAATCGGTGGGCAGCTGTGATGAGCTGGATGTCCAAGGATAATGAAAAGCAATCGTGTGGCACATCTTCTCCATTCCCTTGTTTGCCAAGCCCCCACAGAATTTTTTGTAACTTCAAGAATTTACATTCATTATTAGATTTGTAAAATTAATTTTTATGTTAGGAAGTTTTAATATGAGCATACTAGCACCATTGAAATGCCTTGGCTCATGCATGTTAATATCTGATAGAAAATAGAAGAGTTCCAAATTTAAAAAGATGTATCACAAGGCAGCATTACAGTTCAAGAACAAAAAAGTAGAGGGAACATTCAAAACACTGAGCTTGCCAGGAAAAATGTACCGCTGGATAATCAAAAGAACACATTTACCTTCATTTTGGGGAAAAAGCAACTAATAAATGTAATCATATTGTCAATAGCCATAAATATCCTACTCTCCTCTTTACCATTGTCACCAATGGAAGCAGTGTCCCTTCTTACTATTAGCATGATCTTTCTGACCCTGTCATCTAGGTGAGAAAGGAGATTGTTCTTAGTCTGTGGCTGTACTCTTTTAGGCACTGCACAAATGGGCATTCAGGTATGCAGGTCTATGCAGAACTAGCTGATGTAGGGCCCGAGTGTGGAGGACAGGATACTCTGTCATGGAGTTCCCTGCTTGCCAAATCCTAAATCTACCCACATCATTTAGAGGCAAGCAGGCTTTAAGGTCGTAAGGTTTAAGGTTGTGTTAAGCAGTTGGTGGAAGGATATTTCACGACCACCCTATTTAGTGAGGACGGTGTAATGTCTTTTTGTCCATCACTGTCAGGGAACCACTGACGTGGAAAACCTGGCAGTGATGGAGAAGGACAAAACCTATTGACCCCCACATCCTGGAAGAAAAATTCCAGGATGTGAGAGTGATTCGTTTTTTGTTCTTCAGAGATAAACTCCAAATTTGGGAAGTTCGTTTCTGAAAAACAAAAATATTCATAAGTTTGGTGAACAGCCATCAAAACCGACTGTGGCCATTCACCAAAATGTACATTAAAAGGAACCACAATGATGTGGTTATGTCCCCAACCACCTTAACGGACTGTAGTCCATCTGCCAAACCTTAAATCAGGAACTTATCTTGTTTCATCTACAAATGGAAACAGTCACCTGAAAGTGAAAATTAACTTAAGGAAAGATCAATCATTGAAAGTACTGGGACAACAGTGGGCAGATTTACTAAGATTTAGCATCTGGTTCTGGCACGTTTGTGATGCAGCCCGACACAAAATCAATTTCTGTATTTACTAAGCCAACCAAAGCCACTGTGAGTGGCTTTTCATGGTTTAGTAAATACAGTGTACGAACACAGAGCATAGTGTTGCATTATAGTGAGTCAGGTTGGCGTTCCATGAATGGAGCATGGGCGTTCCAATGCATCCATCCAAGTATTTTGACCCAAAATTACAAAGACTGTTTTTGCTCCAAATAGTGTGCCTACCAGATAGAGGTGTAATAAGGAAAAGAGCTTTGTTACTTTCTCTTTCCATGTGAGCTGCATTGTGCAGCACACATGGAAAGAGGAATATACATCTACGGATTGCTTTTGTGCAAGAAGGTACTCCTTCCAGCACAAATCCAATCCTGCCTGTAACTCAGGCACACTTGCACCATGGTTTAAGAGAGCCTGCATTGGCCCTAGGCAGCCCATAGTGCACCATCATTGGTGGAGAGCAGAAGTGCACCATCATTTAGTATAAATGGTACATTTCTGCTATCTCCCTTTCACACAACATAGCAAAGCAACTTTTCTTGCTGCACTGTGTAAATTCTTAATAAATCTGCCCCTAGATGAACTCAGCCCAAGCTCCAATGCCCAGAGATTTGATTTCTTACATGGCATGGAACTGTAGCACTTGATATGGAAAAGATCTGAGAGAAGACTTGATTAAAGGAGGCCAAGAAATTGTCAGTTTTGTCCAGATTGTGCAACAAAATGCGAGAAGCATCTGATCTGAGTTTCGTCTTAATAATGGACACCTTCGATTTCATTTTTTAGATTGTAGCTACTGTAGTCTTTCCAGACAACAGTCCACTTCTATATCCTAGGACTGAAGAGTTCCCAAATGATGAAAAACATCACATACTGTGAAACATCAACAGCTGACCCTAGCTCTTTGCTTATGAGGTTAAGAAGCTGTGAAATTAATACAATATTATTAAGTTTTACTAACAGACAGGTCCCATCTTCCCTGAGAATGAAAGTGAGGGGTTTGAAGAGCACTATGAAACAGCAATGGGCTCATTTACAAGCCCCTAGCACCACCACAGCATCACTTTTAGAGACTCTCTGGTGGCGCTGTGCCATTTTCCATATTTACAAGGTGGCGCTAAGCCACTTTGCATGGCTTAACGCTGCCTTGTTAACATGGGCCCCAACAGAGTTTTCTGTGGCAGAGGGGTGTACAATGGATGTTGCTGTGGGTGTTTCCACGCAACACCAATTGCTTTTGACATTGACCCAGATTTCCAAGAAATTGTAAACCTTAGGCAGCACCAAAAAGTAATGCCACCACATGGGTAGTGTTAGAGTAGTGCAGTGAGAAGAAATACTTTTTTTCTCCTCGCTTTGGCTTTTTCTATGTGCGCTGCATTCCGCAGCACACATAGAAAGAGCAAAATGCCATTGAGGGCCTTATTTATACTTTTTGGTGCAAAACTGCACTAGGGCAGTTTTGCCCCAAAAAGTTTTGCACCGGCTTGCACCATTTTTTAGCACCAGCTGGGCACCATATTTATGGAATGGTGCAAGCCGGTGCAAAGGGTAGGCTAGCTTAAAATAAAATGACGTTAGGCAGTTTTGAGTCAAAATAAATGATTCTGACTAGATTAGCATCATTTTTTGACGCTAAGGGGCACATTTATACTCTGTTTGCACTGAATTAGCGTAATTTTTTTTAACTCTAATTCAGTGCAAAACTAACTCCATATTTATACTTTGGTGCTAGACCCATCTAGCACCAAATTTATGGAGTTAAAGTCATTTTTTGGAAGTGGAAAACTACCTTGCCTTAATGAGATGCAAGGTAGGCGTTCCCGTGCAAAAAAATGACTCCATGGCCTTAACACCATATTTATACTCCCATGTAAAAATGGTGCAAGGGAGGGAGGAGGGGTCAAAAAATGGGGCAAAGCTTGCTTTGCCCCATTTTTTAAGACCAGGGTCAGGGCAGGTGTTAGGCGACCTGTGGCCCTATTTCCATGGTGGAAAACCATGGAATAAGCCCAGAGGTGCCCTCCCTAGGCCCTAGGGGCACCCCCACCCACACTAGAGGGACTGCGAGGATGGGGGACCCCATCCCAGGTAAGTACAGGTAAGTGCATTTTATTTTTGAAAGTGCCATAGGGGTCCCTGAAATGGGCCCCCATACATGGCACATGGTGCAATGGCCATGCCCAGGGGACCCCTGTCCTCTTTGCTGGCCACAGGGGTGGTGGGCATGACTGCTGCCTTTTCTAAGGCAGGAGTCATGTGGCATGGTAGGTTTAGCACCATAAAATGACGCTAATCTGGTTGAGTCATTTTTTTATTACACTAACCTGCCTAAAGCCATTTTTTGGTGCTAAACCCTCTTCTTCTATACTGCCAGCCCCACCCGACTAAAGTCATTTTTTAAAACTCTAGCCTACCCTTTGCACCGGCTTGCACCATTCCATAAATATGGTGCCCGGCTGGTGCACAGAAATGGTGCAAGCCGGTGCTAAACTTTTTGGTGCAAAACTGAGTTAGTGCAGCTTTGCAGCAAAAAGTATAAATAAGGGCCAATATTTTGTAAGTTTGTGCCACTTTTGCGTCATGAAATGACGTTAATGCGGTGCAAAAAAAGTTTAAATCAGGGCCTTGGTGCTAGATGAGTCTAGCACCAAAGTATAAATATGGAGTTAGTTTTGCACCGAATTAGAGTAAAAAAAAAATGACACTAATTCGGTGCAAACAGAGTATAAATATGCTGCAGAGTATAAATATGCCCCTAAATATGGCGTTAAGGCCATAGAGTCATTTTTTGCACGGGAACGCCTACCTTGCATCTCATTAAGGCAAAGTAGGTCTCCACTATCAAAAAATGACTTTAACTCCATAAATTTGGTGCTAGAGGGGTCTAGCACCAAAGTATAAATATGGAGTTAGTTTTGCACCGAATTAGAGTTAAAAAAAATGACACTAATTCGGTGCAAACAGAGTATAAATATGCCCCTGATTGTTTATGTGCAGGAAGGTAGCCCTTCCTGCACATAAATAATCATTAAATAATGGCGATTTGCTATTTCTATTTGTGCTGAATTTTGCAGCAAACATAGAAGTAACAAAGTACCATTATTGATTGTTTATGTGCAGGAAAGGGACACCTTCCTGCACATAAACAAAAATGCCCTGCAGCACAGGCAACCTTGCACTATTGTGCAAGGGTGCCTACGTTGGTGCTAGGCAGCTAATTTTAGTGCCAGCACTAGGGAAAACACAGGGATGCACCATATTATCATAGCTATGGCACATCCCTGCATTTTTTCAATGTCAGAGTGTGGCACTGACAAATTTGGCGCAGCTCTGCACTCCAACATTTTCTTGTAAAGGCAACCAGTATCTTACGAAAGACTGAGTGAGTAGCCAAAATTGAGATAGATGATAAGATGTGTGGTTAAGTCCAATCTTGTTATTCACCCCACCAGGACCACAGCATCACACAGGTGTGATAGAGAGAGCAAATTGTATGATTTTTGAAACATTGTATTTAATATTGACATGCACAATTAAACTGTCGGCCTCATAATAAAAGGCAAATGCATTTAAACTGTAAACTGTGTATAAAACATCAACAGTTACACGTATTTACTGTGAATTGCTGAAAACTGCATTTAGGCCCTCATTATGACATTGGCGGCAAATCCCCCTTACTGCCATGCTGACTGCCGCCAGCTAACCGCTGTTGCGGCGAATATCTGTTCACCATATTATGACACACACACACCAATGCATCACTATTCAGCCACAGACACAAATCCGCCACACCAAAGGTCAGTGATAAACTGGCAGTATCAAAACCCACAACGTTACGCCAACAGAACTACGCCCACCACATTATGACCCACGAATCACTACAGCGGACATTCAATGGCGGTAAACCATTCGCGGTACATACCACCACACTCAAAATACACACACACATACAAAACAACACTACATTGGTCAATTTAAATAACACACACCTGACACCCATACACACACCACACCCACACCACTATAAAACACACACTCACTTTACCCACAACCCTTTACGACTACAAACCATTGGCACAAGACAGACACCAGGACCACAGACAAAATAAGAGCCACACACCACCTACACCTATACACCACCCACGCACCTCACATCACACTCCCCAACACATCACCCTACACACCCTCACTTACACAACTCACACAATACTTGTGGCACCACAAAGACATCCCAGATTCTGAGAGGAGGAGCTAAGGGTCATGGTGGAGGAAATCATCAGGGTAGAGCGTCAGCTATTTGGAGCACAGGTGCAGCAGATATCCATTGCTAGGAAGATGTAGCTATGGCAGAGGATCGTGGACAGGGTAAACGCCGTGGGACATCACCCCAGAACAAGGGACGACATCAGGAAGAGGTGGAATGACCTACGGGGGAGGGTACATTCCATAGCAGCAAGACATCAGCTCGCTATCCAGAGGACTGGCTGTGAACCCCCACAACTAACAACATGGCAGGAGCTAGTCTTGGCACTCATGCAACCTGAGGGCCGGAGTCAGAGGAGGACTGGACTCTGGTAAATCAACTACTACTACTACCCCCCTACCTGCATGCCATCACATACCCCCACCCTCACTCTCATCACTCCACCACCTCGCACACACCCCATCATCACATCTCACCCATCCCTATGCCAAGCCTTACATGCACCACCAATGCATGGACATCACTCACAGCCCTGCATGGACACCTATCACCAAAGCATGCACACTAGAGAGAATCAGTTAGCCCACCACATACCAACTTATACAAGTTAAAACTGCCAGGGCAAATACAACCAAAGAGGGCAACCCACCGATGCACAATATGTCACACATAGAAACAATAACACAACATTTACATCTCCACAGGTATCCCAGCCAATATCAGTGGAGAAGAGGTGCCAGCACTATCCAGTCCCCCAACTGAAGAGGCTCACAGTGATGACAGCGACTCTGGTTGCCTGGATCTGGATGACCACCCTGGCCCATCAGGGACCTCTGGACAGTCGGTTACCCAGGCCCAGTCATAGACAACCACAGAGCCTCCCCCATCTGGGAACACAACCACAGCACCCACCCAACATACCCACACCTCTGTCTCCAGGACACATCAATCAGCAGTGTGTCCACCTTTACAGGGACCCCCAGGGCACACCTCATACCTAAAACAATCAGAGGTCAGTGGCAGTGGCACACGGTTCAGGGGACAGAGGCACAGGACAACAGGGACACTGGGAGGACTGCTGTGCATCAGTGGGAGGGCAGGCCCAGGGAATTGACTCTTCAGGAGGCACTCACTGAGATCCTGGGAGCCTACCAACATTCCCAGAACACGATGGGCCAGATCCTGGACAATGTGCAGGAGAACTGGCAGTTGTAGGAGGGACAGTACACGGGGATCAGGGAGGACTTGCAGGCCATCAACACCACCCTGGTCTCCATAGCAAGGGTGTTGACAGACATGGCCAATATTATGAGGGAGGCAGTCTCACAACAGCGGGCCCCTGCCTCTAGCCAGACATCTGAACTGCATTCCACCTCCTCTGCTACTAGTGGACAGGAGGCCCCGCCACAGGACCAACAGGCCACCAGCACCACTCGCCCTGCAGAAGGTGAACCACCCCGCAAACGTTCCCTGCGATCGAGGCAGAAGCCAGAGTCTATTGCCAAGACCCCCACCAGGAAATAAGACTCTCCTGACTCATCCTTGTGTCCCACTCAGTCACCCTGTCTACTTGGAACTGCCTTTCCCCCCCTCCTATGTAACCTTGGACTATGCACCTGTGCTACAAATAGACTGGAACAATACCCTGGACTTTCCTCCATCATCACCCCATCCCGTTGCACTTGCCCCTCTTCTTCTTAGCACTTCAATGAACACCCTTTGACAAAACCACAAGTATGGAGTATGTTAAATTTTTATAGTATGTATTTGTTTAAACAGGTTCAAACATTGCAACTCAACTGTACCGTAATTGTTCACATAGGAAAGACCTGTAGTTTCCTGTAGTGATCACACCAGGAGCGATAATGGGGGACCAACATCTGCAAAATGAATTGCCAAAGGGTACAGTAAGTGGGCATAGAAGTGGGAAATAACAGCATGCCAGTCCCAAAGTTATCCTAAATAATGACAATGAAATGTGAATTAACACTGTCTTACCTGTGTATCATTGGAAGTATTGTCGTATCACAGCTGTTCTGTTGTCCTCATTGTCATCCTCTGCCTCCTCATTCTTACTGTCCACAGGGTCCACTGCTGCCACACGGGAATCTCCAGCCTCCTCCTCCTGCAGAAAAGGCACATCGCGTCTCAAGGCAAGGTTTTGCAACATGCAGCATGCCCCGATTATCTGGCAGACCTTCTTGGGAGAGTAAGACAGGGATCCACCTGTTAAATGGAGGCACCAAAACCTGGCCTTTAGGAGGCCAAAGGTTCTTTCGATTATCCTTCTGGTTCGGCCATGTGCCCCATTGTAACGTTCTTCTGCCCTTGTCCTGGAATTCCTCACAGGGGTCAGCAGCCATGATAGGTTGGGGTAACCTGAGTCACCCGCAAATATCGAGGGACAACATTTAGCTACACACTATCCCATATGGCCAACACCATACCCATACACCAACACCTACTGGGTGAGAACCAGGGCTCACCTATTAGCCCCACCCTGTGCCTCTGTAGTTGGCCCATCACATTTGGATGCTGCTATTCCTCAGGATAAAGTCATCATGCACAGACCCAGGATACTTAGCATTGACATGGGAGATGTACTGGTCCACCAAGCACACCATCTGGACATTCATGGATCTTACGATTTCTGAATACCTGTTCATTTTGGCAGGGGGAAAAATACAATATGATTTCCATCCTTCGTCCCGATCATTTTGGGGATATGTCCCATTGCATAGAAATCAGCGTTCACTGTGGCCAAATTCTCCACTTGGGGGAAAACAATGTAGCTGCACATGTGTTTAATCAGGGCAGACAAAACTCTGGTCAGCACTTTTGAGAACATTGGCTATGACATTCCTGCTTTAGCAACACAAAAGGATGATGGACAGACTGCTGAACAATGCAAACACTCACCCCCAGTCACAGATCTAAGTTTAATCCATCATTCTTTTGCTCACCATGCCACCCCAGTTTGGACCCAGCCAAATGCAAATCAGTCTTGGCCCTGTTCCTCATGGGAACAGTCCAGCCCGAACTGCCAAGCCAGGTCCTCCCTGGACCAGAAACAAGCATCCTGGGACCAGTTTCAGGTTTCACCCTTTATCAGCCAGGCTAGCTTGAATCCAGTGGCACAGTGAGCAAGGGACCCATGTCTGAGCATACCCTTCCCACTTAGGGCAACTTTAGCAATACAAAAGGATGATGGACGGAGTGCTGAACAATGCAAACACTCACCCCCCGTCACAGATCTGGGTTTAATCCATTGTTCTTTTGCTCACCATGCCACCCCTGCTTGGACCCAGCCATATGCAAATCAGTCTTGACCCTGTTCCTCATGGGAACAGTCCAGCCCAAACTGCCAAGCCAGGTCCTCCCTGGACCAGAAACAAGCATCCTGGGACCGGTTTCAGAGTTTCACCCTTCATCAGCCAGGCTAGCTTGAATCCAGTGGCACAGTGAGCAACACTGTGGGCACGATACATGTGGCATGAATGCATGGAGTAGTGTGTGTGAAGGCCTCATGTAGGGGGTTGGTGGAAGTCCCCTGGGCGGCGTACATGTTATGTGCTGGGCCATGTGTGCGTAAATGGTGATATGAAGGTGTACAGTGTGCGAAAAGTGTAACAGGCAGGACTGTCTGACTGATACTATTCTCCTGTGTGTATTTCGTCTGCAGGTCAGCGCCCATCAAAAGAAGGGAATATGGCATGCCATCGCCAAGGAGGTGCGGACCCTGAGGGTCTACAGCAGGCAGGCACCCACTGTCGGAAACAGTGGGAGGACCTGAGACTCTGGGCACGGAAGAGGGCAGAGGCCCAGCTGGGGATGGCCTCCCAACGAGGAAGGGGTGCCCATCGAACCCTGACCCCCCTCATGGCCCGCATACTGGCGGTGACCTATCCTGAGCTGGATGGGCACTTGAGGGCATCACAGCAGCCACTAGGGGGTGAGTACGGTGCCCATCATTACAACCTACACATGGTAGGGTGGTATCCGGGTAGGGGATGTGTGTCAGTGGGTGCCCCTAATCAAGTCCTGACATTGCAGAGTAAGTCCCATGGTATCCATTGTTCCGAACGTACTACCTAGCTCGTAGGCATCCACTACTGGTCAGGGCTTCTTGGGTCCCAGGTGTGCTGCATTTGGCGGTGTGTGCCCCTTCCTATGCCTTGGTGGCTAGCAATATAACTGGTAGTGCAATGCATAGTGCGTAGGGCTGTACCCTGTGTGTGGGAATGGTGTGTACGCTAACGGTGGTGTTGGTGCAGGCATTGACCCAATGTATCCTTTGTCTCTTCCCCCCCTTTGTGTTTTGTCACCCTGTCCTTATGTGCATTAGCATCATCTGGCGGAGGAGCAGAGGCACTGGCGATGGAGGAAGCTGCATCCCAGAGGACCCTGGAGGCAGAGTCCACTGAAGGTGAGGGCACCAGTGGGACGGTGGGCGAGGGGAGCACTCCGGCGGAGACTGGAGGGGACAGTTCAGGCACAGATACCTCCTCCGATGGAAGCTCCCTGGTGGTGGCGGACACCTCTGTGACCACCCCAGCTACAGCCGCAACCCCCATACAAGCACCGCCCTCCCAGCAGCCCCTCATCGAGTTGCTCGTGCCCGCTCACCCAGGAGGGTGGGCATTTCCTTCGCCCCAGGCACCTCAGGCCCTGCCCCAGTGAGCCCTGCTGCCCTGAGTGAGTAGGCTATTGACTTCCTGAAATCCATCCCTGTAGGGCAGTCAACCATTGTGAGTGCCATCCAGGGGCTGGCAGCCCAGATGCAACAGACTAATGCATTCCTGGAGGGAATTCACACAGGCTTGCTGGCCCAATAGAGATCAATCCAGGCTCTGGCCTCCTCTCTGATGGCAGCCATTGTCCCTGTTTCCACCCTCCACCCTCCAACGTCCTCTTCCCAATCCCATTCCCCTCAACCCCAACCTATCCCAAGCACACAGACAGAGGAGCATGCACACAAGACAACACACAAGAGTGGCACCGGAAAACACAAGCATCACACCTCATTCCACTCACACAAACACCATCCAGATGCAGAGATACCAACATCCACAATTTCCACTGTGACCCCCTCCTCCTCCTATTCTACCTCCCCCCAGTTCTGTCTACACACACACATCTACATGCACTACATCCTCATCCACTGCAAGCATCACCACCACACTTAGCAGAACACACACCTTACTGGCAGACACCTCCACAAAAGCCATACACACGTTCCCTGTGTCCCCTCCCTCTGTGTCTGCCCCCTCCTAAAGTACAGAAAGGTAAGCACTCAGACACCTAACAGCCATTCACCTCACTACAGTGTCCAGCCCATGCACCTGCATCCAAAATCAGCCGACACCTCCTACAACCACTCCCTTTTCTTCCACTCCTAAACTTTCTCTCTCTTCCCACCCCAGTGTTCCTAAGAATTTTGACTCTCCACCATTGACCTCTTCCCTACTCCTCCCCCCGTCTTCAGGTCCGGCCAGGGTGGCAAAAACCCAGGCAAGCACTGAGTCCACAGACCCAGAAGTCTCCATACCCACTCGTTTTGGGAAAGGATCCAGGGCACCTGTGCAGAGGGTAAAGGAGCCTGCACCAGGCAGCCTCAAGGAAAGGGTGCCAGCCCCAGCTGCTGCCTGGAAGGGCAAGGAGCCAGCCCTAGCTGCTGCCCAAAAGGGCAAGGAGCCAGCCCCAGCTGCTGCCAGGAAGGGCAAGGAGCTAGCCCCTGCTGCTGCCCGAAAGGGCAAGGAGCAAGCCCCAGCAGCTGCCAGGAAGGGCAAGGAGCCAGCCCCAGCTGCTGCCAGGAAGGGCAAGGAGCCAGCCCTGCTGCTGCCAGGAAGGGCAAGGAGCCAGCCCTAGCTGTTGCCAGGAAGGGCAAGGAGCCAGGGGCAGAGACTCAGACAGAGCCCCCACCACCAACCATGGTTGTGCAGTGGTCCGAGGCTTTAGGGGATGGGCTGGAGCTTCCCCCAACCACCAGCAGCAGCTGCACCACCACTACCACCACTGAGCAGCCGTCCGAGGCTGCAGGGGATGGGCTGGAGCTTCCCTCCACCACCACCAGCAGCAACAGCACCACTACCACCACTGAGCAGCCATCACCGCCGGCAGATTGTATGTAGTCCAGAGTCCATGGGCTGCTGTGCGGCCTGCACCCGGCAAATCCAGTGGGTATGACACCCACCTGAGAGACTGTGACCTTGCACTCCCCAGGATCAAGAGCACAGGGCACGATGCCCCCTCCAGAACCAGTGGGTAACACACCCACCAACCCCAGCCTCCCCAGATCAATAGCACAGGGCACATTGCCCCCTCCCGAACCAGTGGGTAACACACCCACCAACCCCAGCCTCCCCAGATCAATAGCACAGGGCACATTGCCCCCTCCCGAACCAGTGGATAAGACACCCACCAACCCCAGCCTCCCCAGATCAAGAGCACAGGGCATGATGCCCCCTCCAGAACCAGTGGGTAAGACACCCACCAACCCCATCCTCCCCAGGATCAAGAGCACAGGGCACAATGTCCTCTTCAGGACCAGTGGGCAAGACACCCACTCGAGAGGCTGTGGCCCATCACTCCCCAGGACCAAGCACAGGGCATGAGGCCCCCTCCAGAGTCAGTGGGCAAGTCACCCAGTTGAAAGACTGTGGCCTTGCACTCCCCAAGGACCAAGCATAGGGCATGTTGCCTCCTCCAGAGCCAGTTGGCAAGTCACCCACTTGAGAGACTGTGGCCTTGCACTCCCCAGGACCAAGCACAGGGCATGTTGCCCCCTCCAGAACCAGTGGTCTTCTTTAATCTGCCGGCTGAGGTGCCCCTCTGTTCCCCGTCCACCTGAGGTGCCTGCCTATTTTCCAGCTGATGCACCTGCAGTGTTCTCTCCATGTTGCTGCAGCTGACAAATGGGGCCTTGGACTTTGGCCTGTGGCCCACGCACAATGAAGACTGGGCAGTGTCACTTGAACTGTACATATTTATATAACAATTACATTGCATTTTCTTATTTCTACTGTGTTGATCTCATTACATTCACTTTTGCGAAATTGTTTTTCCTTGCATTATTCATCAGTGGTACGGGGTAAATATTTTTTATTACTGCATCTGATTGTGCGTATGGTGTTGGGGGTGTTGTGGTTGTGTGTGTCACTCTCTTTTTCCTTCCCCCCTCCATTGTGTACCAGACAGCTGTACTCACCGTCATCGTCTTCGCCATCATTGGTGTTAGTGGTGGAGCAGGACGTAAAAGAGCATTGGGAAGACATGCAGCTCGGCCTTCATGGTGGCGTGCTTGTTCCTTGTGTCTCCAAAGGTGGGTCCTTTCCCTTCTGTGCATTGTATCTGCCAGTTTTTTGATGTTGTTGGTACCGCCCTGGAAAAGGTGGCGGTTTCCGGTCTCTTAATACGGTGGCGAAACATTGGCTTCCGCCTGGTTGTAGGCGGCTACCACCGTGATGGCTGTTGTTTCCGCCCTGGTGGTCGGTGTGGTAAAGTGGCTGTCTATCTGAGATATCACCTCCATGGTCATAATTTGGCGGTAGTTACCGCCAGCCTGTTGGCGGTATTGACGCCACTTTATCACCGACCACCATGGTTGTAGTGAGGGTGATCGTTTTTCACTGACAACTGACCTAGTTCAAGAATGCGAAATGTAATGTTTCCTGACCTTCACATAGGCATCTGTTTCAATAAAATGTTGTAACTTGTGTAAATCTCTGACATGTATCCTTGCAAATATTTCTGATTAAACAATAAGCATTGTAGAACTATGACTAAAGATCTCGTATACCAGTGAGGTAAAGTACAAGCTTAAACCTGAAAATTCAAACTCCTGAAGAATATGGATGACATGAACCAGACGCAAAGTTACACAGTGTGGTAAAAAGAATGTGTATTATTCCAACAGACAGTAACAGCTGTTGATAAAATGAATATGACTAGATATTTAATAGATAACCTAAGAGTGTTCTCATAGACAAAATGTATTCTTTTAAGTAGGACTTGAATCTTATAACACAAAAAGTAAGAACACTTGATGATAAGAAATTAATGTGGCTACATATTGTTGCTGTTTGTGCTAGTGTATCCCAGGCTCGAGACCAAGGAGGGTTCTGTTCCCAAGAAACCCAGCAAGCTGATTGAATGACTGAAGAATGGAAAATAAAACATGTTGCTAAAGCCTGTTTAAAATATGTTTAACCCCTTTGCTGTCAGACCTTTTCTCCCTCAGGTGCTAATTATGGCAGTTTGCGCTTAGGCCCTCATAACTTTTTGTTCACATATGCTACCCACGCCTAATTTGCGTCGGTTTTTTACCAACATTCTAGGGATTCTAGAGGTTCCCAGAGTTTGTGAGTGCCCCTGGAGGAGACCAAGAAATTAGCCAAAATACAGCTAAAGTTTAGGTTTTTGAAAACAAAAATGGGAAAAAGGGCTCCAGAAGAAGGCTTTAGATTTTTTACCTGAAAATGGCATCAGCAAAGGGTTTGAGGTGCTAAAATCATCATATTCCCAGCTTTCAGGAGCAGACAGACTTGAATCAGAAAACCACATTTTCCAACACAATTTTGGCTTTTTCCTAGGACATACCCCATTTTTACTATTGTTTGTGCTTTTAGCCTCCTTCCAGTTAGTGATAGAAATGGGTATAAAACTAATGCTGGATCCCGGACAGCTAAACATTTCTGAAAAGTAAACTAAACTCTAAATTCAGCAAGGGGTCATTTGTGTAGCTCCTACAAGGTTTTTCTACAGAAATAACAGCTCAAATAAAAAAATATTGAAATTGAAGTGAAAAAAACAGCCATTTCTCTCCACGTTTTACTCTGTAACTTTTCCTGCAATGTCAGATTTTCAAAAGCAATATACCGTTATGTGTGCTGACTCTTCTGGTTGCGGGGATGTATAGGGCTTGTCGGTTCATCAAGACCCCGAGGTACCCAAAGCCCATAAAGCAGCTGAACCTTGCAATGGGTTTTCATTGTATGCCAGGTATACAGCAATTCATTTGCTGAAATATAGAGAGTGAAAAATAGGTATCAAGGAAACCTTTGTATTTCCCAAATGGGCACAAGGTAAGGTGTTGAGAAGCAGTGGTTATTTGCATAACTCTGAATTCAGGGCTCCCCATACTGGCATGTGAATTACAGGGCATTTCTCAAATAGACATCTTTTTTACAAACTGTCTTGCATTTGGAAGGAAAAAATGTAGAGAAAGACAAGGGGCAATAACACTCATTCTTCAATTCTGTGTTCCCCCAAGTCTCCCAATAGAAATGGTACCTCACTTGTGTGGGAAGGCCTAATTCCCGCGACAGGAAATGCAACATGGACACATCACATTTCTAAATTTAAATTTGACCTGTTTTTGGAAAGTGCCTAGCTGTGGATTTGGGCCTCTAGCTCAGCCGGCACCCAGAGAAACCTACCAAACCTGTGCATTTTTTAAAACAAGACACCTAAGGGAACCCAGGATGGGGTGACTTGTTGGACTCTCACAAGGTTCTGTTACTCAGAATCCTTTGCAAACCTCAAAATTTGGCAAAAAATACTTTTTCCTCATATTCCGGTGGTAGAAAGTTTTGGAATCTGAGAGGAGCCACCAATTCCCTCCACTCAGCATTCCCCCAAGTTTCCAGATATAAATGGTACCTCACTTGTGTGGGTAGGCCTGGGGCCCGCGACAGGAAATGCCCCAAAACACAACATGGACACATCACATTTTCCCAAAGAAAACGGACCTGTTTATTGCAAACTGCCTAGCTGTGGATTTTGGCCTCTAGCTCAACCGGCACCTAGGGAAACCTAGCAAATCTATACATTTTTTAAAACTAGACACCTAGGAGAACCCAGGATGGGGTAACTTGTGGCACTCTCACCAGGTTATGTTACCCAGAATCCTTTCCAAACCTCAAACTTTGGCAGGAAAAAACATTTTTTCCTCACATTTCGGTGCTGCAAAGTTCTGGAATCTGAGGGAAGCCACAAACTTCCTTCCACCCAGTGTTCCCCCAGGTTTTCTGATAAAAATAGTACCTCACTTGTGTGGGCAGGCCTAGTGCCCGAGACAGCAAATGCCACAAAACACTACCTGGACACATAAAAATTCTCAAATACGAAACGACCTGTTTTTGCAGGGGGGAGAGAGGGGTGCACCAGCATTTTTGGTCCTGGGCTCAGCAGCCATCTAGGGAAACCTACCAAATCTAGACATTTCTGAAAACCAGACATCCGAGGGAGTCCAGGGAGGTGTGACTTGCTTGGATCCTCCAGTGTTTTTTCACCCAGAATCCTCAGCAAACCTCAAATTTAGCTACAAAATCAAATTTTTCCCACATTTCTGTGTAGGGTCACTGAACTGGCACAAATTTCCTACCACCCAACGTTCCACTCAGTCTCCTAGTAAAAATGTTACCTCTCTTGTGTAGGTGGGCCAAGTACTTGTGACAGGGAAGAGACAAAAACATGTAAAAAATGAGGGGAACCAAAACAGGTCCAAAAGGGCAGTTTGGAAAAAAACTCTTTTAGGCTGACAATTAGGGCAGAATTTTTTTATCGGTATAGCTGCGACAATGCTGGGTGGCAGGAATTTTGTGGATTCCTGCTGATTTTGGTGGGTTCCATCACAAAAATGTCAGAAAAATGTTTGATTTCAAGCAAAGTTGGAGGTTTGCAGTGCATTGTGTGTAAGAAAATGGTGCGGGTGCATGTGAAGCACACCACCCTGGACTCCCCTAGATGTTTAGTTTTCAGATGTGTCTAGGTCTCATTGATTTTTCTAGATGGCAGTGTCCCAAAGTCCAAAAAGTGCAGCCCTCACCGTTCTAAGTGGGACGATTTTGAGAGTTAGACAAGCTCTCATTGCCCAAATGTAAAACCAAAACCCATAATAATCAAATGTACTCTTGCTTGCCGTGCAGTAAGATGTTTTAGTGTGTGGGGGAGAGCTGAAAGACTGTTACTTACCCCCTTCAGTTAGGGGGGGGCATAACCATGCCTATACTGGTTGGTTGCCACCACCTCACTATTTTTTTATTTTTTTTATTCCCTGGTATCTGCTAGGCTTTCTGCCCCCTGTAGAGTGGATCAGGGGTAATTGCCCCTTCTGCTCACCGGTGGGCAGAACAACTTTGTCTCCATTTATATGGGGTGGGGGTATGGCCATACCCCCACCCTCTTTTTTTTAAAAATAAATTCTTCCCTGGTCTCTAGTGGGTTTTCTGGCCCCTTTTTTTGGCAGATGGGCCTTACAAAAATAGGCCAATCTGCCCCTGCCCCCAAGGGGGGTAGAAATGACCTAAAATAAATTTGCCCCCCAGGAGAGCGACCCTTGCCTAAGGGGTCGCTCGCCATGCATGGAATTGGCGGAACAAAAAGAAATCCTGGTGTCTAGTGGTTTCCACCCCCCTTGGGGACAGATTGGCCTAGGAAAAATAGGCCAAAAAGGCCTAAGAATAAAATTGCCCCCGGGTAGCGAATCTTGCCTAAGGGGTTGCTCCGCTTATCAACATAAACAAAATTTTTAAAAAAATGTTGTCTAGTGGCTTCTGCCCACCCTGGGGCCAGATCGGCCTAATTAATATAAGCCGATCTGCCCCTGGGGCAGAAAAGGCCTAATAAACAAGTTGCCCCCTGGGGAGTTACCCTTGCCTGGTGTCTAGTGGCTTCTGCCCCGTGGGGGCAGATTGGCCTAATTAATATAGGCCGATCTGCTCCAGGGGGGGCGGCAGAACCCTGCTGTCTAGTGGCATTCCTGTAACACGATCGCTAGCACTTTCCCCAAGGGCCTCTACCAGGACGTAATGGTTACGTCCTTGGCACCTCAGCACCACAGCCAAGGACCTAACCGTTATATCCTTGGTGGGGAAAGGGTTAAATGAAAGTGTGTTCCTAGAGTAAATCAGCACATACCCCACATCACACTGAAGATCAAATATTCTCACTTGCCACTAACCCTGACTGAGTCTAAACAGCTCATGCTGAGATTTTATTGACATTTCTTGAAACTCTCCTAAGGGAAATTCTGTTCTGTTTGATTCTGATATTTGAATTTGAATCTTTATGCTTTGACCTCTCATCGTATAACTCTTTATGGGATCTAACTGACAGCTTTTTTCTTGATGCTTCATTCTCCTCTTTAACCATCCCCACTCTTAGAATAGGGATTCTTTCCTGTACAGAATGAGCTTTCTGAATTGTTTATGAAACATTGATTATTGATAACTTTGATGAAATTGTTACTGCTTCAATGAAGAAGAGCATATAAAGATGTTCATTAATAAAACTTTTGCACTCTCATAAAACACTCATTAGTGACTGAGAAAGCTAAAAATGGCCATGATTAATGAATTTATATACATCACCTAGTTAACCTCATTAAACATCCAAGATCCATATGGCCTATCCACTGGGACATCACTTCCATGAGTTGGTAAGACTTTCTTGTAAGCTGGTAATTGTGAACCATATGTCGCAACCTTCTAGCAAATTTGGCAGCAAGAGGATGGTTTACATTATGAGAAAGGGGAGTTGTAGCAAATTGCCCTGATTAGGAGAAATGCCCAAAGCCCAAATCCCAAATAATGAAAATTGGCAGAGTGTGGTTTTGAAGGCCGTTGCAAATCAGAGATGTGAGTATCAACAGGGTCTTGCATTGCAATTGGTATGATTATTGAGAATTGATTAGATGAATTGATGATGCGTATGTGCTTATTGTCAAGAAGTTGAAGAGATTATCAGACTATGAAGTAGTCTAAGATCCCAGGTTAGATAAAGATAAACAAGAATTGTTTATGGTTTTTCTTTTCTGCTAAGAGGTTTTTGAGTGCAGGTTGTAAGGTACTGCTGACTGCACAGTTGGGATAGAGACTGTAACTATTTGTTGTGATTGTTCTAGTTTTAATCCATTTTGGCTGAACCTGATATGCAAAGGTGAAACTGCATTGATTTAGGTGATTTCCCAACGTTGAGATTTCATTTGCGTGTGTTGTAAAAACCTGAATATTTCAGTTGTTGAATTGTTCTTTATGTTTTCTTTAGAGGAGCAGACAAAGATTGTTATTTTATGTTGCATAGAGTTGTAGAATTGTGGCATTGTGAGTGTATGAAGAAATTGTGAAGGAGGGTAGACCACTTCAAGGAGCCTGTTGTTGGGTAATTTGTGCCACGCTAGGATTGGTCCATTGGTGTGAAACATTGCACTGTGAGTGGAAATTCTGTGTACAGAGCCACACAGTGATTTAAAGAAGGGCTTATTGAGAAACTGACGGATATGGAACAGAATTAAAACATGTGCAATATGAACTGAATTGTTGAAATAATTTTTGATTCATTCAAAAATATGAATTGTATAAACGATTGTCACCCCCATACATACATTTTAAATTCTGTGCTTTAAATAACACTCAAACAACACCCTTGGGTGGCATCCTTGAACTAAAACTATGACAAAGTGGAAGCACGCTTATCATCCGCTTTGACACAGTCCGACATGGCCTCAATAAGGACCCAGAATGACACTACTGGCTCCATTGATGGACTATAAAATACTAATATGTCAACAATGGTCCATCTCAATGTACTTTTGGTACCATTTATTTATATATTTTTAAAGGTTTAAATGATTTTCTAAACATCATTTGTATATAGGATGTTAGATACATCACTCTGACGCATTGTAAACTATTGCTTTTTATATACAACCTGAGCAACATGTACCCAGGAGTTAACCTTACCATCTCTAGCTTTCAGATATCCTTGCTGTAAATATATCTAATTTCACCTTGCACGAGTTATACTCATTATAAAATGCCTGAACTCTTCATCCATGTTTGAGCTTCAAAGAACACTAAGATCTACTATGTAAGGGTTTTTGTCACCCACATATAGGCAGATGAGATAACAATCATAAATTTGAAATATGGGTACCCACTAAACTGTAGATACTTATCGCATTGTCTTTTTAAAAATCTGGAATTTTAACTTTAATAAGAGTGACACTCTGCTACCCCTTTATAATTTAGCATGATTCTTTCACCCTTACGGCCCCTCTAATATGTCCGCCGTCATTTTTCCATACTCATATCAGACAACTTGGACCTTGATAATAGAAGTAGGACTCTTTGACCAGATAGGTAACGTAAATAGTAGAAGGACCTCGGTTCGGAGCTTTATGTATCCACGAGTTAAATAGACAGAACAATACAATTAATGAACATTTGAAATGCATCCAAAAATGGGTACCTTTAAAATCTGGACTTTTAACTTCAAAAAGAGTGACACTCTGTTACCTTCTATAATTCAGCGTGTTTCCTTCACTTTCACGGTCTATCTAATATGGCGGCTGGTATTTCTTCACACTTACAACAGTTAACCAGGACCTTGAAAATAGAAGTAGGACTCCCTGACTAGTTACATAATAAAAATAGTAGAAGGACTTCTTAACCACAATGGGCCTCATTCCGCGGAGGCCATTCTGGCTTTCCCGCTGAGCTGGCGGGCGACTGCCAGAAGGCCGCCCGCCAGCCCAGCGGGAAACCCCTTCCCACGAGGAAGCCGGCTCCGAATGGAGCTGGCGGAGTGGGAAGGTGCGACGGGTGCAGTTGCACCCGTCACGAATTTCAGTGTCTGCTAAGCAGACACTGTAATTCTTTGTGGGGCCCTCTTACGGGGGCCCCTGCAGTGTCTACGCCATTGGCATGGGCACTGCAGGGGCCCCCAGGGGCCCCACGACACCCCATACCGCCATCCTGTTCCTGGCGGGCGAACCGCCAGGAACAGGATGGCGGTATGGGGTGTCGGAATCCGCCATGGAGGATTCCTGAGGGCAGCGGAAAACCGGCGGGAGACCGCCGGTTTTCCCTTTCTGACCGCGGCCAAACCGCCGCGGTCAGAATGCCCTTGAGAGCACCGCCAGCCTGTTGGCGGTGCTCTCGTGGTCGTTGACCCTGGCGGTCAATGACCGCCAGGGTCAGAATGACCCCCATATATCCAACATGGTGCTGGACTAGAACACCATAAAAACAACGAGGGATTCAGCCCGTCACATTCAGCAGCCACAAGATTGGTTAGCGAACCACTATCGGGCAAGCAATATCATATTCTCTCTCCTTTCCTATACAGAGATAACAGGATGTCTATTCGTTCTTTTGCCTCTGAAAAAGACCTGCTATCAGAAATGTGATATTTCAATCTCTCTCATCCTCTACAGCGAGATACCAGCATGTTTATTCGGTCTCTTGCCACTTCTCTCGTATATTTTGTGCTCCAAGCTTAACATGAACTTTGGAATCATGATGAATACTTCACGATTTATGTGTACCCATGTTTGATGTTTTGTTTTTTATTTAAACCCTTCGCAGAACTTGGCACTCTGTTATATGAACAGATGTAACGCTTACATCAACTATTTGTATATTGACCAGTGCCTTCCAAACAAACTGAATAGCTTTGCAGTACTCATCTTACTCAGAAAACATGTATTAGACTATATTAATTCACTGTTAACTATAACAGTGAATCTTAACTGTGACATGCAAGTGCAAATTGACAAGTTTAGGAGAATATGTGCTTATAATGTGTCATCTTCATTTAGATTACGCTTACTGACCCAAATAATGGATTCATTTTGATGAGTACTTGTAGGTATGAATACCCTTCTTTGTACCCACTATCAGGTGTCACTATAATCATATACTAACTTACACTAATGCGCACACGTTAAATAATACTGACAATTATCTCCTGCCAGCATCATTCTTGCTAATGAGGTGGTAAACATATATGCACATGAGCCTTCAATACCTTAGTCAAGAATATTATTAATTGTCTTCTGACCGTATTATGGTATGACACAATGGTTGTCTGTTCATAAATCTAAAAATCTTTATCCAACAAAAGACATCAACAAATTTCCTTGATATCCAGGCCAAATGGGCACCTATAAACTTACTTGGATTCATCATTCTGACTCAGAGTATTAATCTCATATTACAAATCATAACAAGTTGCAAGCTCGAAATCTCATATAAAAGTGGGATTGCAACTCTCTATTATAAAAAGTGTAATGCTTAATTACAAAGATGCTTGATGGGAGGGACAACAACATAGATGGAGGAAAGCTTTAGTTCAGGGAGCTAGATTATATACCACAATTACTAATGAGAAATCAGAGAAACCGAAAAAGTCAAAAATTAAGGGAGAGAAAGATGAAAAGAAATCAGACACTGAAAGTGATTCAGGGTATGACATTTTGGATGAATTTGGGCTTCATGTCCACCCCCTTATGTGGCTCTTGATGCTGAGAGTACTCCATCATCTAATGCAACAGTGTCTACAGCCCCTCCTGACCTCAAAGCAATACAAATTGAGAGACCATTACCAATTGCACAGCCTGTTGTGCAATCAGTAACTACAAATACTGTGCCTACTCAAGTTGACCATGTTTCTTCAGTAATACCTTTAGGTGTTACTGCTTCAGTTGTAACTGTACCAGCTAGGTTCAGGGTTACAAAGGCACAGCCAATAGAGGTTCAGATAGCAATTGCCATTGCCCCAAGACTGTATCTCAAGAAGTTGTAGGAAGAGCACCTGCAACAGGGTTTATCACGAATTTGCAGAATTCACAGATTGTTGCTTGAACACCACCACAAACTGTTCAGACATTGAGAGAGGTAAAGAGACTTATCCTTAGGACACCCTTAGCCCTGGGAGAGACAAATGTATGGGATTTGTTTCCCCCATGGTATGCAGAACAAGCAGCAAATAAAAAGACACAAATTGCTGAAAATCAGCTTCTTGTCATTCAAGAGACAGAGAAGGAGGGACCATTAAATGTCACGAATTGAAGGTGGAACTAGGGGAAATAACTAGGAGATGTTTAGACCTCTAACATGTGAACCAGTGTCAAGAAAATGATTTGGTTTATTTGTGCAAAGAGATTACAAGACATGCTGCTACCACACATGATAAGCTGACTGAATCAGCATGCACGCAAGTATGAGGTTGATCTCTCAAAGAATCAACTATTGCAGAAAAGTTTCAAGGTACAATTAGTGATAAAGTCATCGAGACCATGCGTTCTTCAGGAGTGTGACTGCAAATTAATGAATTGGTAAAATGCCTTTGCAGATGGAGTGAATTTGAGAAGCTAGAAAACAAATGGGCAAAGAAACATGAAAAGAGAAAGAAAGAAAAAGTAAAAGGCTGCTGGAGTAAATAGAAAGCCACCTCCAGGTCCTAGATGAAAGAGAAGCATCAGCTTATCCAATAAGAGATATACCAGGTGGAGGGGAGATCTTGCAGCATATACAAACAATTTTTAAAAAATAAGAGAGAATCCCATGCAATTTGAGGCTGCGACTCGCAAGTAGGAAGGGGTGTTCCCTTCCTATTTGTGACCGCATCGCCATGCTGAGTTGCTTTGTGACCGCGAATGCGGTCGCAAACCAACTCGCAGTTACCATCCACTTGAAGTGGATGGTAACTCATTCGCAAAAGGGAAGGGGTCCCCAGGGGACCCCTTCCCTTTTGTGAATGACAAAAAAAATATTTTTTCAGAGCAGGCAGTGGTCCTATGGACCACTGCCTGCTCTGAAAAAACCGAAACCAAATGGTTTCGGAAGTTTTTCTTTTTGCAGCTCGTTTTCCTTTAAGGAAAACGGGCTGCAAAAAGAAAAGAAAACTGCTTTATTAAAAAAGCAGTCACAGACATGGTGGTCTGCTGTCTCCAGCAGGCCACCATCCCTGTGAGTGCATTGACTCGCTATGGGGTAGCAAACTGCGACCCACCTCATTAATATTCATGAGGTGGGTCTTTGCGATCCCATAGCGAGTCGCAGAAGGTGTCTGAGACACCTTTTTGCATTTTGTTTTGCGAGTTGCAATTTGCGAGTCGCTGTGACTCGCAAATTGCAAGTCGCAAAAACCTACCTACCTACATCTGGCCCTAAATCCGTTTAACCTTCTGCTGATATTCAGAAACAATATTGAGGATGATGAGATTGAACATGATCGTCTGGATGTCACGGATTTATACACCGCGCAGAGACCAGATTTAAAGATTGAACCACTGATTGAGCCTGATTATGTGTTGACGGCTCATGTCTGAGAACCCCTGAGCGTGCCCTGAGAGCATCTTATGTTTTCTGTATAATTCAAAAAATTGTAGAAGCTTCAAGCCTTTGCGGTGTTACATGAGAGCAAGTTGCAGAACTGATTATCCTGGCATTAGCATGTGATCTATCAGCCCAGTTCAGAGTGACTTTATTTCCAGATTGTCAATATGGCTTTGGTGTGGTCCATGACTTTGGCTAGTTGTGGTCACAAAGGGATTTCATGACATTGTCAGGCACCCCAATTACAAATGGAAATGATGTGAGAAAATGTTTAGATGTTATGCAGCTACCCACAGAGGTTGCATTTGTAAAATGTGCAACTCACAGGAGCGAAAATGGATATGTCACAGTTAGAAATAGATTTGCGGACGAAGTTGCATAGTATTGTGCTCTTGTAGCCTGCACATTCAATGGTACCTCCACAATCGAATCTGATGAGGACACTGCTCTTTCAATGTTTTTGTCTATTGCTGATACATAGGGAGAGTTATAATGTTACAGGAGGATGTTCCAGAAGAAGAGCAATAGGGATGTATTAGAGAAGGATGTGGGAAAAATGCAAATTACATTTGGATTTCAGCAGATGGAAAACCAGTGTTGCCAAATAATTTGTTGTTCCTCATGACACAGCATTTCCATGATCCTACACATTTAGAGAGAGGTGCAGTACTGAGGTTGTTGAGACAGAATTGGTTTAATCCCAGGTTCAGGATGTTTGCAGAAGAATTGTGCAATTACTGTGTAAAATGCCAGCAATTGAATGCAGAGAAAAGAACACAAGTGACATTGAGTTATTTAGAAAAATCAAGTTGGCCTGGACTGATGTTGTGCATTCTGTTTCTCAACAGGTTGAAGCTATCACCACAAATCCACATCAGCAGCAGTGCCACGACCTCAGTCCTCATGACTGGGTCCTGATGAATGAGTATGTTAGGAAGTCATGCTTGGAGCTGAGGTGGAAAGGTCCCTACCGGTGAATTTAGCCACATGCACTGCTGTTAATTGTGCCAGAATACCTAAGTGGGTGCATGCTTCACACACCCAGAGAATAAGTAATTTGTTTGAAGAAATAGCGTTCTATGAGCCTGACCCCAGAGCTCTGGTGAATGCACTACAACAAGTTGTACAACATCGAGCAAAGGTACCACAAGAGCACAACAGCCGAGAAGAAAAGGGGTGAAGAACCTCAGAAAGTTGTATCAGTCCAGAATTCTGACATTTCGCAAAGCAGCACTGAAACATCTGGTGGGGGAGAAGAAACAAAGGTAAATCTCAAACTGAAGTTACAGTTGAAACACCGCTGAAAGAAGAAGAAGTTCCAGGTGAGGGAACAAGCACTGGACAAAGAAGAGCCTATTAAGGCACTGGATGGCCGAGAAGTTATAGTCAAAAGAAATTAAAATCAAGTATGTCAGTTGAACGTATACCACCAATAATTTCAGAGGAGGCAGAGGCAAGCTGTATAAGTGACACAGAAGAAGAAGAACAACAACAAGCACCGCGGAGATAAAAAAAAGGCAAGAGTACCTTGCAAGAGGTATTCGGCACCTCAATGGACTTACTACATGAACCAAATCCTCAATGTTCCTTTATTAGATTTAGCTAATGTGAGCAAAGAACTGTTTGAATCCTCTTGACATCACATTGAGAACAATATTGGAGAAAAAATCACTGAAAAGTTGAAAAGAAAATTCTCTTGAGAAATTGTGTCACAATAAAATAGAAACTAAAATAAAAGTTTGTAAAGTTACAGAAATGTAAAAGAATTAAGAAGATTCCCTTGGCCTAAAGCTGCAGGCAAAAAGTAGGGATAACATTTTAAAAGAAGATGGAGTAGGGTGAAGTAAAACTATATGAAGTTTGCTGCAAATAAAGCTGAAAAGAACTAACTACATGAAAGAAAGAAAAGAGAAAACACTATTTGTGAAAACAACATGAAGACGAAATATTGACATTTTGCTGTTACGCTATTCTGATTTGAAAGATCTGACTTTAGATAATCATATGTTTTCTAACCAGAGCTAGATGCAAGATTATTATGGGGTATTACATTTTTAGTGATATAATTAGCTGTAACAATGATGTTAGTGGTGGATTATTACACATCAAGGACTGAGAGGGGTAACTCAACATCTGTACCCATGACACACACACAGGATTAATGAGGAGCAATTGAAGGCTTCATTTATAGATTGCATGAATGAAGATTGCACAACAAATGTTTATTCTAGATTAGTGCAAGAATGTATACACACTTTAGACATCAACGACTGTTATGCATGTGCTCATTTACCTTCATCCGCTGTGGAATATCAAATCAAAAGTAGTATTTTGCTTAGTTTAGTATATAAGCAAAGACATTTTGAATAACATTATTCTAAATATAACTTGATTCTTTCCAAAGGCCCTTTACAGAAGAGCATGAATTTATACCCACAGGCAAAAGAGATGGATACAGCTTGCATTATTTCTTTCCATACCCACCTACAGACAAGTTAAGGCACACACAAGCAATTTAACCTTCTTGTTAAGACCCCCAGGAAAGGTATTTGTTATGATGCTAGAGCAAAGAAGAACTGGCATTTCACACTGTAGAAATCAAGGAGAAGACATTTTGAAAAATGATTTTAAAAAAGGAAGACAACAGATTTAAAAAAAATGTTTTTCCTAAATTGAAATTAGATAGAAGACAAAAATGAAACAATTTGTGAGTATAAGAGAAGAAACCAATATAGACAAACACATGTTGAGATTAGTAGTTGTGAACACACATTCAAATTACTGTGAGGCAAATGCCAAATTTTACAGGGAGAAGGAAAAGTCATTTTAGGAGTTTATTTCCTTTTTGGGCAGGATGCTTATTTTCAGTTACCAGCTGAATGGGAAGGTATAAGTTATTAAAGCCTAATATTTCCTAAAATGTACCAAGTGACCAGTATAGACGCTTTGACAATGACACCTTCATACAGACATCTGCATACTGTAAAAGATGGAACACAATTGGTTGGAGACATCTTTGGAGCAACTATCCTATCAGTAGGAATTGTTTTACTTGATGAGAAAATTCGAAAGCTTTCAACAGTAGTGGACATATTGCAACCAGTGTGCCTAGAACATTATTAGTTGTAAATACTGAATTTGTTGCAATTAGATCCATGGTTTTGCAAAATCGATTAGTATTAGACATTTTATTTGCAGAAAAATGTGGAGTCTGCAAGATGCTGAAAGCTCAGCATTGTTGTGCATATGTACCAGTCAGAAATAAGAAGATTTTGGAATAATTAGAATCTTTGGAAGCTGCCAGTGTCTTGGGCAGCTCAGGCAAAGGAGTTTCTGCTGTAAGCAATTAATTTTCAACATTAGGAGGAGGAATTCTCAAACTCATACTAATGCCCCTGTTAGTATTTGGTGTTTGCTTTCTGGCTTTATTTGACTTTTATAAGAGTATCAAGTGTTATCTTAAAAAGAAAGAGAATTGAGAAAACAAATGGATGGAGATAGAATTACAAATGAATAATCACATTAATAAATAGTACAAAAGGCATAAATTGTCAGAAAGTTTAAAAAGAAAGCAAAAAGTCTCAACTGAAGAAGAGGATGAAATTTGACGATTCAATTGTGGAAGTAATTAAGATAACCATCCGAGGGCGAGGGAATTGAGGGAGAAGCTTTTAGAATTTTCAAAAACATTGCATTTAATATTAATGTGCAGAATTAACATGCAGGCCTCATAAGAACAGACAAGTACATTTAAACTGTAAAATTTATATGAAACAGCCGCAGTTACACCCAGCTAGTTTGAATAGCTTAAAGCTGCATCTATTTTATTGTTTTTACTTACAACCGAATACATAAGTGTAACAGGCAGGACGGTTGGACTAATACCTTTCCCTGTGTGTATTTCCCTGCAGGTCAGCGCCCATCAAACATCAAAAGAAGGGTATATGGCGTGCCATCGCCAAGGACGTGCGGACCCTGGGGCTCTACGGCAGGTGGAGCACCCACTGTTGGAAACGGTGGGAGGACCTGAGACGCTGGGCACGGAAGACAGTGGAGGCCCAGCTGGGCATAGTCTCCCAATGAGGAAGGGGTGCCTGTCGAACCCTGACCCCCCTGATGGCCCGCATACTGGCGGTGGCCTATCCGGAGCTGGATGGGCACTGGGGGCATCACAGCAGCAACAAGGGGGTGAGTGCAGTGCCCTTCATTACAAAATACTTCTGGTGGGGTGGTATCCGGGTGGGGTGTGTGAGCCTTGTGGGTGCCCCTATGCCAGGCCTGACATTGCAAAGTAGGTTCCATGTTGGGCAGGGTTCTGATTTGAAGGTCCTCCAACCAAACTAGTAGGCATCCACTACTGGGCAGGGGTGTGTGGGTCTCCGGTATGCTGCAATTGGCGATAGGTGTCCCTATCCATGGGCTGGTGACTAGCATTGTGACTGGTAGTGCACTGCCCAGTGCGTAGGGCTGTTCCCTGTGTATTGTGTACACCAACGGTGGTGTGGTGCCTCCATTGACCAAGTGTATCCTTTGTCTCTCCCACCCGTTTTTGTTTTGTCACTCTGTCCTTCTGTGCATTAGCATTATCTGGCGGAGGAGCAGAGGCACCGGCGACAGAGGGAGCTGCATCCCACAGGACCCAGGAGGCCGAATCCACCAACGGTGAGGGCACCAGTGGGATGGAGGGCAAGGGGAGCACCACGGCAGAGACTGGAGGGGACAGTTTGGACACGGATACCTCCTCCGATGGAAGCTCCCTTGTGGTGCTGGACACCTCTGTGACCTCCCCAGAAACAGGTACAGCCACCACCCCTGTACCAGCACCGCCCTCCTAGCAGCCCGTCAGTGAGTTTCCCATGCCCGCTCACCCAGGAGAGTGGGCATCTCCTTCGCCCCAGCCACCACAGGCCCTGCCCCAGTCAGCCCTGCTGCCCTCAGTGAGGAGGCTATTGACCTCCTGCGATCCATCTCTGTTGGGCAGTCAACCACTGTGAATGCCATCCAGGGGCTGGCAGCCCAAATACAACAGACCAATGCATTTCTGGAGGGCATTCACACTGGCTTGGCAGCCCAACAGAGATCAATCCAGGCTCTGGCCTCCTCTCTGATAGCAGCCATTGTCCCTGTTTCTACCCTCCAGCTTCCTCCACCCAATCCCATTCCCCTCAACCTCAAGGGGTCTGCATCAGCAGGCAGTAAGGACAAGGGGCCTGGTGCTGGGACTCAGTCGGAGCCCCCACCACCAGCTATGGTGGTGCAGCTGTCTGAGGCTACAGGGGATGGGCTGGAGCCTCCCCCCACCACTACAAGCTCCACCAGCAGCACCGCCACCAGCACCAGCAGCAGCAGCCCCAGGGGGCAGCCCTAAGAGGCTGCAGGGGATGGGCTGGAGCCTCCCCCCACCACCAGCACCACCACCACAACCAGCAGCAGCAGCCCCAGTGAGCAACTGTCTGAGGCTGCAGGGTATGGGCTGGAGCCTCCCCCCACCACCACCAGCAGCATCGCCACCACCACCAGCAGCAGCAGCCCCAGTGGGCAGCCATCCGAGGCTGCAGGGGATGGGTTGGAGCCCCCCCACCACCACCACCAGCAGCCACAGAGGGCATCTGTCCGAGGCTGCAGGGGATGGGCTGGAGCCTCCCCCCACCACCACCAGCAGCAAGCAGCACCACCACCACTGTCACCAATAAACAGCCGTCTCCGCCGGTGGACAGTGTGTAGTTCTGTATCCATTGGCTATTGTGCGGCCTGGCCTCTGCAAATCCTGTGGGTATGACACCCAGCTGTGAGACTGTGACTTTGCACTCCCCAAGATCTGCATCACTGGGCACGATGCCCACTCCAGAACCAGTGGAGAAGCCATCTACTCACCCCGTCCTCTCCAGGATGAAGCTCACTGGGCACAATGCCCCCTCCAGAACCAGTGGAGAAGTCATCCACTCAAGAGACTGTGGCCCTGCACTCCCTAGGACAGAGCAATCGGCATGTTGCCCTCTCCAGAGCATGTGAGCAAGTCACCCACTCAAGAGACTGTGGCCTTGCACTCCACAGGACAGAGCACAGGGCATGTTGCCCCCTCCAGAGCATGTGGGCAAGTCACCCACTGGAGAGACTGTGGCCTTGCACTCCCCATGACAGAGCACAGGGAATGTTGCCCCCTCCAGAGCACGTGGGCAAGTCACCCACTCGAGAAACTGTGGCCTTGCACTCCCGAGGACAGAGCAATGGGCATGTTGCCCCCTGCCGAACTAGTGACATTGTATCATCTTCCGGCTGAGGTGCCCCCCGTTCCCCGTCCCCCTGGGGTGCCTGCCTATTTTTGACCTGATGACCCTGCAGTGTTCTCTCCCTGTTGTTATAGGAGTGAGGTGGGGCCTTGGACTTTGTGATGTGGCCCTGTGGCCCACGAACATTGAGGACTGGGCAGCGTCCCTTGATTTATACATATGTATATACTTTTTTTATTTGGATGCACATATTCCTACAATATTTATCTTATTACACTCACTTTAATCTATTGTAGTTGTCCTTGCATTATTTCTAAGGGGTACGTGGTCAACATGTTCTGTTACTGCATCTACTCATGTGTATGGTGTCGGGGTGGGGGTGTTGCGTGTGTGTGTCACTCTCTTTTTCCTCCCCCCTCCTCTGTGTGCTAGGCGGCTGTACTCACCGTGGTCGTCTTCACCATTATTGGTGTTCGTAGTGGAGCAGCACGTAGAAGAGCATGGGGAAGACATGCAACTCGGGCTCCATGGCGGCATGGCTTTTCCCAGAGTCTCCACTGGTGAGTTGTTTCCCTTCTGTGCAGTGTTTCTACCAAGCTTTTGATGTTGTTGGTACCGCCCCAGAAAAGGTGGCGGATTGTCATGTCCTAATACAGTGGGCGGAACATTGTCTTCCACCTAGCTGTAGACGGTTACCGCCGTGGTGCCTGTCGATTCCGCCCTGGCGGTCGATGTGTTAAAGTGGCTGTCTGTCTGAGCTGTTTCCACCGTGGTCATAATTTGTCGCTAATAACCGCCGGCCTGTTGGCGGTATTAGCGCCACTTTATCACCGACCGCCAGGGTTGTAATGAGGGCCATAATATTAGTATGATGTATTCATACTGATAGGAATAGTGTCTTTAGAAACTAAACACACTGGCCCACATTATAACATTGGTGGTCCAGCTCCGCCACGCTTGACCACCAGATTATGACCACGGCGGTGAACCGGCTGCTGCAAAGCAGCAAATTCACCACCTGGACCGCCTGGATGAAGGTGGACCACCTTCACCCTGGCGGTCCACCATAGACCGCCGACGTATTTGGACCCTCCTTTCCGCCAGGGATTCCCTGGCGACAACACTGCCAGAAAATCCCTGGCAGAAAGGATACTGGCAACAGGAATTTCGATTCTTGTTTTCAGTATGCGACTCCCCCAAGTTCTCCCCCACACAGCCACAGTCCCCCCTAAGCCCCTGGAGACCCCCACACCCTCACCCCATCCAAGCAAGCATGCACCACACTCACACACATGCAATCATGCATTCACGCACTCACACAGACACAATCACAATCACACACATACACGCACACAAACACCACCCCCCTCCAATCACACACCCCCATGCATGCACACACCACTCATCACCCCCTTCCCTATCGGACGGGCACTTGCCTTTTCACAGTGGTCATCCGGGAGGAGACGGGATCCTTGAGGTCTGCTCCGCCGCCAGCGCCCTGTCACCACAACACCGCAAAGCCTATTACCCACACGTAATAGGCGTGGCGGTGTTGTGATGATGTGGCGGTGCAAGCGGAGCAGCCTCCACTGCATCTCCGACCTCCAGTATGTCTGCTGGCAGCTCGCCATCCACATTCTGGCAGAGATCCGCCAGCAGTCATAATATGGCGGTTGGATGACTGCCATCCCTGGCGGTCTTAAGGCTGGCTGGACTTCGACGGTCTAGGTTACAGACCACTGAATTCATAATGAGGGCCACTGTCAGTAAAAGTAATAATGGCATGGTCACTGTGGTTCAGAAGTAAGAATTCTGGATTGAGGAACAGCAGATAGGTTTTCACACTCACTAGTGATATAAGCAATAGGCTTTTGTTCGGTATGGAGGAAAGTTAAGGCAATAGTGTCAGGAATATAGTTGAGCAAGAACCATCAAAAGCATTGGATGCAGTGCAAAGTTAATGGGATCCAGGTTTAAAGGACTAATGTAAGTTCAGAAGATATCTGACATGGATACTGGGCAATACAGGGTCATAGAAATCAGACCAAGAGAAAATGTGTTTACACATTTGGGTACATTTATGGATTAGCAGCAAGATCTCTGCAGCAGATAGGCAATGCTAGTAAATAACACTCTCACAAGTCAGGGTAGGTGCTTGACAAGCTCCTTTGTTGTTTTAGCTTTCCGAGTTAGTTTCTCACTTTGTTTCTGACACTATTGGTTTACTGGTTGCTTTATTCCCCCTCTTCCTTCACTCCTAACAGAACTCCAGTGCTTTAATTGGTCTGCAAGTGCTGACCCCTCAGGATTCAACCTCCTGAGAAATGGCCATCCTACAGCTGTTCTTCTGAAGATGTTGGGTCTCTGCATCATCTCTATAGTGCCGCTGTCCCCCTTTCACATCTTTCGGCATTAGGCCTGCTTCTCAGTAGTGCCAGGGCTAGTAGCAGTGCCCCTGAGATGAATGAGAAATAAGCTGTTAACGTCATAGTCAAATTGACATTTAACTATTTGTTTTATCACAACACTTTATAAAGTGCTTGTACTGTTCATTGATGTGTCAAGATTACTGAATGGTGGTTTTGTGTCGTCTTCAGGCTGCTGATTGAACCCTTATGAGCCAGTGTCTTACCCCTTCGCCTAATTTTCACATGGTTCTTACTTGAGGTATTGTCATTCAGTTTTGATTTGAACGGGTGGGTAAATTGAACTGTTTAGTGTTCTAATCCATACTACACTTGCTGACATGTCAACCTTTGTTTCAGTGGTGTAAGAAAACTTAAAGCCCCACCCCCCCCCTGCAAAGAACAGGAAGTGGCCACCTCTGGACTCCCCAAGGAGCTCTCTGGCCAGGGTTCTATCCTAAGAGGGTCCCATCTCACCGTGGAGGCTTCTGGGGAATTTGTTGCACTACTGCTTTCTTACATTATTGCAAAAAACACATACCAAATAGATTAGGCTTTTATAGTAAGATGTTCTCAATATGCATTAAAGCTTGTAGACAAATGTTTTGTGACGTAAGATCTAACTGATTAGAACAGTAGACAATTGTTTTGATGTTGCTAACCCCTCTGATCAAATCAATAGAGAGAATATATTTTACTGTGTTTATCATTGTTACTTCCCTTAGGAAGGAAAGTATGGTATTTAGTGTGATTATGTAACCTGTGCACATGTGTAATTCCTTGCATAGTATTTCACTGTTTGTTCAGTAAATTACTTTTTCTTTTATAAACTAAAAGTAGTGAATGGACATTTTTTTATTTGTTACATTTTTTACTCCTAAATTTCAAGACCAGAGCACATCCCTGAATCAGCGAGGGACTGCTCTGTCTCATTCCCCTTGAGATTCAAGAGATAAAAGGGTTACTTAGTTTCCCGTTTGCGGGATGGCAGTTTGGAGTGCCAGGAGAAAAGAGGTAACTTAGGGATCCGTAATCATTGGGACTGTTGGAAAATGGGTTATTGGGGAGGGCAGGTAGGTACCTACACTTAGCAATAGGCCACTAATCTCCACTTAGGTCCAGTTAGGTCTCAGTCAATTAAACCCAGCTCAACCCTTGATAGCTTGGCAATGAGCGGCAAGGCTTAACTTAGGAGACAGAGTGTAAGGCATTCAAATATCACAAAACAGTAATTAAATAAAACATAGGAAACAGTTTAAAAATCCGAAACCAATTTATATAAATAGATTATATTTGTATCTTTAAAATGACACAGAAACGAATAAAATCGGATAAGGGGAACCGGAGATATGAATTTTTAAAGAATTATTGTTTTCTGGCGCCTAGAAACAAAAAGTGCCAATCTGGTCATCTGGTCACACCTAGACCGGGACAAAGTCAAAGTTTAAGGCCTACCGCGATGGAGCCCTGCTCAGCTACAGCCCGCAGGAGGCCTGTGTCAAAAGTTTACCTTCGCACTTAGAAGTTTTTCTGAAGATTTTCTTCAGCGGGACGGGCCTGCCAGTCCAATCTGACCTCCTGGAACTCTTCTCCGGATACATGTCGCGGGAGCCCTCGAGGGAGATTTTTACCTTCGGACTTAGTCATTTTTTCGAGGTGAAAATCCTTCGACCGGGGTGTAGGAGGCTGGCCTGGCTTGTAGTGGGTACCAAGGGGTACTTACACTCTGTACCAGGTCCAGTTATCCCTTATTAGTATAAAAGAGGTGTTTCTAGCAGCTTAGGCTGATAGAAGGTAGCTATAGCAGAGCAGCTTAGGCTGAACTAGGAGACATGCAGAGCTCCTACTATACCACTAGTGTCATATGCACAATATCATAAGAAAACACAATACAAAGATATACTGAAAATAAAGGTACTTTATTTTTATGACAATATGCCAAAAGTATCTCAGTGAGTACCCTCAGTATGAGGATGTCAAATATACACAAGATATATGTACACAATACCAAAAATATGCAGTAATAGCAAAAGGAAGTGATGCAAGCAAGGTAAAGTTACAGTAGATTGGAATAGGAGCGCATAGGTGTAGGGGCAACACAAACCATACACTCCAAAAGTGGAATGCGAATCACGAATGGACCCCAAACCTATGTGAGCTTGTAGAGGGTCGCTGGGACTGTAAGAAAACAGTGAGGTTAGAAAAATAGCCCACCCCAAGACCCTGCAAAGTAAGTGTAAAGTGCACCCATATTCCCCAGAGAGCACAGAAGTCGTGATAGGGGAATTCTGCAAGGAAGACCAACACCAGCAATGCAATCAAAGTGGATTTCCGGACTAGAGTACCTGTGGAACAAGGGGACCAAGTCCAAGAGTCGCGACAAAGTCGAGATTGGGCAGGTGCCCAGGAAATGCCAGCTGAGGGTGCAAAGAAGCTGCCACCAGATGGTAGAAGCTGTGGATTCTGCAAGAACGCAGAGGGCTAGAAACTTCCCCTTTGGAGGATGGATGTCCCACGTCGTGAAGAAGCTTGCAGAGGTGTTCCCACACAGAAAGACCGCAAACAAGCCTTGCTAGCTGCAAGGGTCGCGGTTAGGGTTTTTGGACGCTACTGTGGCCCAGGAGGGACCAGGATGTCGCCACTTGGAAGAGGAGACAGAGGGGGCACCCAGCAATTCAGGGAGCCCTCACAGAAGCAGGCAGCACCCGCAGAAGTGCCGGAACAGGCACTACGAAGAGGAGTGAACCAGACCTCACCCAAAGTCACAAAAGGAGATCCCACGACGCCGGAGGACAACTCAGGAGGTTGTGCACTGCAGTTTAGAGTGTCGGGGACCCAGGCTTGGCTGTGCACAAAGGAAATCCTGGAAGAGTGCAAAGGAGACGGAGCAGCTGCAAATCACGCGGTACCCAGCAATGTAGTCTAGCGTGGGGAGGCAAGGACTTACCTCCACCAAACTTGGACTGAAGAGTCACTGGACTGTGGGAGTCACTTGGACAGAGTTGCTGAGTTCCAGGGACCACGCTCGTCGTGCTGAGAGGGGGCCCAGAGGACCGGTGATGCAGTTCTTTTGGTGCCTGCGGTTGCAGGGGGAGGATTCTGTCGTCCCACGGGAGATTTCTTCAGAGCTCCTAGTGCAGAGAGGAGGCAGGCTACCCCCACAGCATGCACCACCAGGAAAACAGTTGAGAAGGCGGCAGGATCAGCGATACAAGTTTGCAGTAGTCATCTTTGCTACTTTGTTGCGGTTTTGCAGGCGTCCTGAGCAGTCAGCGGTCAATCCTTTGGCAGAAGGTGAAGAGAGAGATGCAGAGGAACTCTGATGAGCTCTTGCATTCGTTATCTAAAGAATTCCCCAAAGCAGAGACCCTAAATAGCCAGAAAAGAAAGTTTGGCTACCTAGGAAGGAGGATAGGCTAGCAACACAGGTAAGAGCCTATCAGGAGGAGTCTCTGATGTCACCTGCTGGCACTGGCCACTCAGAGCAGTCCAGTGTGCCAGCAGCACCTCTGTTTCCAAGATGGCAGAGGTCTGGAGCACACCGGAAGAGCTCTGGGCACCTCCCCTGGGAGGTGCAGGTCAGGGGAGTGGTCACTCCCCTTTCCTTTGTCCAGTTTCGTGCCAAAGCGGGGTTGGGGGATCCCTGAACCGGTGTAGACTGGCTTATGCAGAGATGGGCACCATTTGTGCCCATCAAAGCATTTCCAGAGGCTGGGGGAGGCTACTCCTCCCCAGCCCTGACACTTTATTCCAAAGGGAGAGGCTGTAACACCCTCTCTCTGAGGAAGTCCTTTGTTCTGCCTTCCTGGGCCAAGCCTGGCTAGACCCCAGGAGGGCAGAAACCTGTCTGAGGGGTTGGCAGCAGCAGCAGCTGCAGTGAAACCCCGGGAAAGGTAGTTTGGCAGTACCCGGGTCTGTGCCAGAAACTTGGGGGATCATGGAATTGTCTGGCATTGGGGTGGCAATTCCATGATCTTAGACATGTTACATGGCCATGTTCGGAGTTACCATTGTGACGCTATACATAGGTAGTGACCTATGTATAGTGCACGCGTGTAATGGTGTCCTCGCACTCACAAAATCCGGGGAATTTGCCCTGAAAGATGTGGGGGCACCTTGGCTAGTGCCAGGTTGCCCACACACTAAGTAACTTAGCACCCAACCTTTACCAGGTAAAGGTTAGACATATAGGTGACTTATAAGTTACTTAAGTGCAGTGGTAAATGGCTGTGAAATAACGTGGACGTTATTTCACTCAGGCTGCAGTGGCGGGCCTGTGTAAGAATTGTCAGAGCTCCCTATGGGTGGCAAAAGAAATACTGCAGCCCATAGGGATCTCCTGGAACCCCAATACCCTGGGTACCTCAGTACCATATACTAGGGAATTATAAGGGTGTTCCAGTATGCCAATGTGAATTGGTGAAATTGGTCACTAGCCTGTTATTGACAATTTGGAAAGCAGAGAGAGCATAACCACTGAGGTTCTGTTTAGCAGAGCCTCAGTGAGACAGTTAGTCATCACACAGGGAACACAAACAGGGCACACTTATGAGCACTGGGGCCCTGACTGGCAGGGTCCCAGTGACACATACACTAAAACAACATATATACAGTGAAATATGGGGGTAACATGCCAGGCAAGATGGTGCTTTCCTACACAACCCCCCCCCCCCCCCCCCCCCCAAATGAAGGACAATAAGACTAGCCATGACCTGATGAGTATTCATTGTCTAAGTGGAAATATCTGGAGAGTCCATCTGCATTGGAGTGGGTACTCCCAGGTCTATGTTCCACTGTATAGTCCATTCCCTGTAGAGATATGGACCACCTCAACAATTTAGGGTTTTCACCTTTCATTTGTTTTAGCCAAAGTAGAGGTTTGTGGTCTGTCTGAACAATGAAGTGATTGCCAAACAGGTATGGCCTCAACTTCTTCAGTGCCCAGACCACAGCAAAGGCCTCCCTCTCTATGGCAGACCAACGCTTTTCTCTAGGGGTCAACCTCCTGCTGATAAAAGCAACAGGTTGATCCTGGCCCTCAGAATTGAGTTGTGATAAGACTGCCCTTAATTCAGATGCATCAGTTTGAACAATGAATTTCTTGGAGTAACATGGGCTTTTTAAGATAGGTGCAGTGCACATGGCCTGTTTCAGCTCCTCAGAAGCTTTCTGACAGCTAGCTGTCCACAATACCTTTTTAGGCATTTTCTTAGAAGTGAGGTCATTAAGAGGGGCTGCAATGGAGCCATAGTTCTTTATGAACCTCCTGTAATACCCAGTGAGGCCTAAGAAGGCTCTCACCTGGGTCTGAGTTGTAGGGGGAACCCAATCTATGATAGTTTGGATTTTCCCCTGAAGTGGTGCAATATGTTCTCCACCTACAAGGTGTCCCAGATAAACCACTTTCCCCTGCCCTATCTGGCACTTTGAAGCCTTGATAGTGAGGCCTGCCTTTTGCAGGGCCTCCAAAACTTTCCACAGGTGGACCAGGTGATCATCCGAGGTAGAGCTAAAGACAGCTATATCATCTAGATATGCTGCACTAAAAGCCTCCAACCCTTGCAGGACTGTATTCACCAACCTCTGAAAAGTGGCAGGTGCATTTTTCAAACCAAAGTGCATTACTGTGAATTGGTAGTGCCCTCCAATAGTCGAAAATGCAGTTTTTGCTTTAGCATCCTCTGATAACTTGATTTGCCAATACCCTGCAGTCAAATCAAAGGTGCTTAGATACTTGGCAGATGCCAGTGTATCTATGAGCTCATCTGCCCTGGGTATAGGGTGAGCATCAGTTTTAGTTACCTGGTTGAGACCTCTGTAAAGTACACAAAACCTCATCTCTCTTTTCCCATCTTTAGAGTGAGGCTTTGGTACAAGCACCACAGGAGAGGCCCATGGACTTTCAGAGTGCTCAACCACTCCCAGTTCAAGCATTTTCTGAACCTCTTGTTTTATGCAGTCCCTGACATGGTCAGGCTGCCTATAGATCTTACTTTTGACAGGCATGCTGTCTCCAGTATCTATAGTGTGCTCACACCAAGATGTGGTGCCTGGCACAGTAGAAAAGAGTTCAGAAAACTGACCCAGGAGATTTATGCAGTGGTCTTTCTGCTCAGCAGTAAGACAGTCTGCTAAAACTACACCTTCCACTAGAGCATCTTGTTCTGTGGAAGAGAAGAGATCAGGGAGAGGGTCACTGTCTTCTTCCTGTCCTTCATCTGTTGCCATGAGCAGGGTGAGATCAGCCCTGTCATTGTAGGGTTTTAGGCGATTGACATGGAACACCCTAAGGGGACTCCTGGCAGTGCCTAAGTCAACCAAGTAGGTGACTTCTCCCTTCTTTTCAACAATAATGTGGGGTCCACTCCATTTGTCTTGGAGTGCTCTTGGGGCCACAGGCTCCAAGACCCACACTTTCTACCCTGGTTGGTACTGAATCAGAACAGCCTTCTGGTCATGCCATTGCTTTTGGAGCTCTTGGCTGGCCTGAAGGTTTTTACTGGCCTTTTTCATGTACTCAGCCATTCTAGATCTTAGGCCAAGTACATAGTCCACTATGTCTTGCTTAGGAGCTTTTAAAGGTTGTTCCCAACCCTCCTTTACAAGTGTTAGAGGACCTCTTACAGGGTGCCCAAATAGGAGTTCAGAGGGGCTGAAGCCCACTCCTTTCTGGGGTACCTCCCTGTAAGCAAAAAGGAGGCAAGGTAACAGGACATCCCATCTCCTCCTGAGTTTTTCAGGGAGTCCCATTATCATTCCTTTGAGAGTTTTGTTAAACCTCTCTACCAGTCCATTTGTTTGTGGATGATAAGGTGTGGTGAATTTGTATGTTACACCACATTCCTTCCACATGGCCTTCAAGTATGCAGACATAAAGTTGCTACCCCTGTCTGATACCACCTCTTTTGGGAAACCCACCATGGAAAAGATTCCCAGGAGGGCTTTTGCCACTGCAGGAGCTGTAGTGGTCCTTAGAGGAATTGCTTCAGGATATCTTGTGGCATGGTCCACTGCCACCAAGATAAACCTATTGCCTGAAGCAGTAGGAGGGTCAAGGGGGTCAACTATGTCAACCCCTACCCTTTCAAAGGGAACCCCAACCACAGGCAGTGGAATAAGGGGAGCCTTTGGGATGCCACCAGTCTTGCCACTGCTTGACAGGTGACACAGGATTTACAAAAATCTTATGTATCCTCTGACATTCTAGGCCAATGAAACAGGGGGACAAGCCTTTCCCATGTTTTAATTTGCCCTAAATGTCCAGCCAAGGGAATGTCGCGGGCTAGAGTTAGGAGGAACTCTCTGTATTGCAGGGGAATGACCAATCTCCTGGCTGCTCCAGGTTTAGGGTCCCTTGCCTCTGTATACAAGAGGTTGTCCTCTCAGTAAACTCTATGTAAGTAACTGACATCCCCATTTTGCTGTTTGACAGCTTGCTGTCTTAGACCCTCTAATGTGGGACAGGTTTGCTGTGCCACACTCAGCTCCTCCCTGGCAGGCCCCCCTCCACCCAAAAGCTCAGCAGTGTCTGCTTCCAGGTCCTCTGGTGAAGGTTCTGCACAGGGGGGAAATTCTTCTTCCTCAGAAGTTGAATCATCTGTAGAGGGAGGGATAGTGGGTAGGGATTTACCCTTACTAACCCTAGCTTTAGGGAGCACTCGGTCCATTGTTCCAGGATCCAAGTCACCCTGTCCTTTTTGCTTTTTGGCCTGAGGCCTGGTTAAAGCAAAAATATGCCCAGGAATGCCCAGCATTGCTGCATGAGCCTGCAACTCCACTTCTGCCCAAGCTGATGTCTCTAAATCGTTCCCTAGTAGACAGTCTACAGGTAAATCTGAGGCAACCACAACTTTCTTTGGACCAGTAACCCCCCCCCCAGTTGAGATTCACAACAGCCATGGGGTGGCTAAGAGTGTTGTTATGAGCATCTGTCACTTGGTACTGGTGACCAAGTAGGTGTTGTTCAGGGTGTACCAGTTTCTCTATTACCATGGTAACACTGGCACCTGTGTCCCTGTAGGCCTGAACCTCAACACCATTTATTAGGGGAAGTTGCTTGTATTTATCCATATTAAGGGGACAAGCAACCAAGATGGCCAAATCAATGGCACCTTCAGAGACTAACACAGCCTCTGTGGTCTCCCTAACAAGACCAACCCCAACTAAATTACCAAAAGTGAGCCCAGCTACTCCCTTAGATTGGCTATTAGTAGGTTTGCTCCCACCACCACTGCTAGTACTAGGGGCAGTAGGGGTTGTGGTAGTGGGAGGCTTGGTGCTTTTCTTTGGACAACTGGCATCAGTTGTCCAATGGCCTTTTACTTTACATAAAGAGCACCATGGTTTCTTTACTTGATTAGAAGAGGATTTGGACCCACCACCCCCACCAGAGTGTTTTTGTGGGCCTGATGAAGACTCACTTTTAGATTTGCCCCCACCCCTGTCTGAAGACTTACCATCCTTCTTCTTGCCATCCTTGTCACCCCCTGTATGAACTTTTCTGTTCACTCTTGTTCTGACCCATTTGTCTGCCTTCTTTCCCAATTCTTGGGGAGAGGCCAGATCTGAGTCCACTAGATATTGGTGTAAAAAATCAGACACACAGTTATTCAGAATATGCTCTCCCAAGATTAGATTGTACAGGCTTCCATAGTCAGAAACTTTACTGCCAAGTAACCACCCCTCCAAGGCCTTCACTGAATAGTCAACAAAGTCTACCCAGTCTTGTGAGGACTCTTTTCTGGTTTCTCTGAACTTAATCCTGTATTGTTCAGTGGTTAAGGCAAATCCATCCAAGAGTGCATTCTTCAAAACTGTAACATTATTGGCATCACTTTCCTTCGCAGTAAGGAGCCTATCCCTACCCTTTCCACTGAAAGATAGCCATAGGATAGCAGCCCACTGCCTTTGAGGGACCCCCTTGTACAACACAGGCCCTCTCAAGTGCAGCAAACCACTTGTTAATGTCATCCCCCTCCTTGTAAGGGGGAACTATCTTATGCAGATTCCTAGAATCATGCTCTTTTACAGGAATACTATCCGTAATACTGCTGCTGCCACCATGGGGTCCAAACCCCAACCTCTGTCTTTCTTTTTCTAAGTCTAAAGATTCCCTGTCTAGAGCCAGCTGTTACTGTTTAAGCTTCAGCCTGGACTCTTCCACTCTCAATCTATTAAGCTCCCTTTCTTACATTCTGTCATCAGGGTGGGTGGGTTGGACATGCTTTGACACAGAAGAATGATGTGAATGAACAGAGGGAGACCTGTCCCTAACAGTTGGCACCCTAACAACCTGGCCTGCAGGAATGACATCCCTACTGTGATGAGAGCTCACGTTAGTACCAGTTATGCTAGGTGGTCTGCTAAGGGGCAGGTTGGGAAAGATACCATCTAACATTCTTACTGGGGGTGCCCCAGAATCAGAGTGTGAACCATCTCCTAACTTCTCAACTGATGTGCCAGCTAAGGCCTTATCATTCTCAATGAGCATGTTATTTAACAATTCTCTAGAGGGATTCTTCCCTACCCCTAAACCTCTATCAATGCAGCGACTCCTCAACCCTTTCCAGCTAAGGTTATCATAAGCAGAGCTGACCACATCAAGAGTAGGACCTGTACCAGACATGATAGAAAAGGTTTAGGGACAGATAAAAGAAAGAAAAAGTTTCAGGACTTTTGAAGGAAACAGAAAAAAACATTTTCAACTTTTTAGAAACTTTTTGAAAGTTTAGAGGTACTTTTCAGCACTTAGCAAATAGAGTAAGAGAAGAAAAGCAAAACTTTTTGGTTAGGTGTACATACACTGAGCTTGTTTTGTATATTTTTTTCTTATGAAAAGCACAAAATGACAAAGTGGTAAGTAGTTGCAAGTACTTATCCCACCGCTGCACAACCAATATAGGAGGCTGGCCTGGCTTGGGGTACTTACATTCTGTACCAGGTCCAGTTATCCCTTATTAGTAGAAAAGAGGTGTTTCTAGCAGCTTAGGCTGATGGAAGGTAGCTATAGCAGAGCAGCTTAGGCTAAACTAGGAGACATGCAAAGCTCCTACTATACCACTGGTGTCATATGCACAATATCATAAGAAAACACAATACAAAGATATACTAAAAATAAAGGTACTTTATTTTTATGACAATGTGCCAAAAGTATCTCAGTGAGTACCCTCAGTATGAGGATGCCAAATATACACAAGATATACGTACACAATACCAAAAATATGCAGTAATAGCAAAAGGAAGTAATGCAAGCAAGGTAAAGTTACCGTAGATTGCAATAGGAGCACATGGGTATAGGGGCAACACAAACCATATACTCCAAAAGTGGAATGCGAATCACGAATGGACCCCAAACCTATGTGAGCTTGTAGAGGGTCGCTGGGACTGTAAGAAAACAGTGAGGGTTAGAAAAATAGCCCACCCCAAGACCCTGCAAAGTAGGTGTAAAGTGCACCTATATTCCCCAGAGAGCACAGAAGTTGTGATAGGGGAATTCTGCAAGGAAGACCAACACCAGCAATGCAACCAAAGTGGATTTCCAGATGAGAGTACCTGTGGAACAAGGGGACCAAGTCCAAGAGTCGCGACAAAGTCGAGATTGGGCAGGTGCCCAGGAAATGCCAGCTGAGGGTGCAAAGAAGCTGCCACCGGATGGTAGAAGCTGTGGATTCTGCAAGAACGAAGAGGGCTAGAAACTTCCCCTTTGGAGGATGGATGTCCCACGTCGTGAAGAAGCTTGCAGATGTGTTCCCATGCACAAAGACTGCAAACAAGCCTTGCTAGCTGCAAGGGTTGTGGTTTGGGTTTTTGGACGCTGCTGTGGCCCAGGAGGGACCAGGATGTCGCCACTTGGAAGAGGAGACAGAGGGGGCGCCCAGCAAGTCAGGGAGCCCTCACAGAAGCAGGCAGCACCTGCAGAAGTGCCAGAACAGGCACTACAAAGAGGAGTGAACCAGAGCTCACCCAAAGTCACAAAAGGAGATCCCACGACACCGGAGGACAACTCAGGAGGTTGTGCACTGCAGGTTAGAGTGTCGAGGACCCAGGCTTGGCTGTGCATGAAGGAAATCCTGGAAGAGTGCACAGGAGCCGGAGCAGCTGCAAATCACGCGGTACCCAGCAATGCAGTCTAGCGTGGGGAGGCAAGGACTTACCTCCACCAAACTTGGATTGAAGAGTCACTGGACTGTGGGAGTCACTTGGACAGAGTTGCTGAGTTCCAGGGACCACGCTCGTCGTGCTGAGAGGGGACCCAGAGGACCAGTGATGCAGTTCTTTTGGTGCCTGCGGTTGCAGGGGGAGGATTCCGTCATCCCACGGGAGATTTCTTCAGAGCTCCTAGTGCAGAGAGGAGGCAGGCTACCCCCACAGCATGCACCACCAGGAAAACAGTTGAGAAGGCGGCAGGATCAGCGATACAAGGTTGCAGTAGTCGTCTTTGCTACTCTGTTGCGGTTTTGCAGGCGTCCTGAGCAGTCAGTGGTCGATCCTTTGGCAGAAGGTGAAGAGAGAGATGCAGAGGAACTCTGATGAGCTCTTGCATTCGTTATCTAAAGAATTCCCCAAAGCAGAGACCCTAAATAGCCAGAAAAGGAGGATTGGCTACCTAGGAAGGAGGATAGGCTAACAACACAGGTAAGAGCCTATCAGGAGGAGTCTCTGACGTCACCTGCTGGCACTAGCCACTCAGAGCAGTCAAGTGTGCCAGCAGCACCTCTGTTTCCAAGATGGCAGAGGTCTGGAACACACTGGAGGAGCTCTGGGCACCTCCCCTGGGAGGTGCAGGTCAAGGGAGTGGTCACTCCCCTTTCCTTTGTCCAGTTTCGTGCCAGAGCGGGGCTAGGGGATCCCTGAAACGGTGTAGACTGGCTTATGCAGAGATGGGCACCATTTGTGCCCATCAAAGCATTTCCAGAGGCTGGGGGAAGCTACTCCTCCCCAGCCCTGGCACCTTTTTCCAAAGGGAGAGGGTGTAACACCCTCTCTCTGAGGAAGTCCTTTGTTCTGCCTTCCTGGGCCAAGCCTGGCTAGACCCCAGGAGGGCAGAAACCTGTCTGAGGGGTTGGCAGCAGCAGCAGCTGCAGTGAAACCCTGGGAAAGGTAGTTTGGCAGTACCCAGGTCTGTGCTAGAGACTCGGGGGATCATGGAATTGTCTCCCAAATGCCAGAATGGCATTGGGGTGGCAATTCCATGATCTTAGACATGTTACATGGCCATGTTCGGAGTTACCATTGTGACGCTATACATAGGTAGTGACCTATGTATAGTGCAAGCGTGTAATGGTGTCCCCGCACTCACAAAGTCCGGGGAATTTGCCCTAAACGGTTTGGGGGCACCTTGGCTAGTGCCAGGGGGCCCACACACTAAGTAACTTAGCACCCAACCTTTACCAGGTAAAGGTTAGACATATAGGTGACTTATAAGTTACTTAAGTGCAGTGGTAAATGGCTGTGAAATAACGTGGACGTTATTTCACTCAGGCTGCAGTGGCAGACCTGTGTAAGAATTGTCAGAGCTCCCTATGGGTGGCAAAAGAAATGCTGCAGCCCATAGGGATCTCCTGGAACCCCAATACCCTGGGTACCTCAGTACCATATACTAGGGAATTATAAGGGTGTTCCAGTATGCCAATGTGAATTGGTGAAATTGGTCACTAGCCTGTTAGTGACAATTTGGAAAGCAGAGAGAGCATAACCACTGAGGTTCTGGTTAGCAGAGCCTCAGTGAGACAGTTAGTCATCACACAGGGAACACATACAGGGCACACTCATGAGCACTGGGGCCCTGGCTGGCAGGGTCCCAGTGACACATACACTAAAACAACATATATACAGTGAAATATGGGGGTAACATGCCAGGCAAGATGGTACTTTCCTACACGGGGCAAACCTGGATCTTGATCTGACGTCCTTGGAGACCTCCTCGGATACGCTGGTTTGGAGGTCCCGTCAACTTTTTTCCTTCGGACTTAGTCTCTTTTTTGGAGATTTTCTTTACGGGGACGAACCTGCAAATCAGGCCGGGTCGCGGTTGAGGCAAGCCGGCTAGAGTTGCCGCGGCGGGTCGGTCCCTCTATGGAGCTTTTTTTTCAAAAATTCTCCAAACGTCTCCAAACTTCTGGGTCTTCTCCCAGATGTTCTTTTAAGGTTCTTCTGGGGTCCACAGCAGCTCACCCCAAGTTTCCAGAAGCTGATGATCCTTGGGGGTGTGGACTACAACTCCCAGAATGCACCGGGTGCAAACTACTTTTTGGCCACTGGGCAGAGGTCAGCTGGTTGATTTCTTCAGGAGTTGGTGCAGGCGACTCTGGTTAGCAATTTTTCACCTGTAGCAAACAGGGAGTCCCTCCTTGAACCAGTTGAAGCCAGGCAAAGTCCTTCTTGTGGTGAAGCCCAAGTGTGCAGCTGGTGCAGTCCTTCAGAGTGTAGGTTCCAGGTGCAGGCAAGGGGTCCAGCAGGGCAGGCCTTCTTCTTCTGTAGTTCTTCCTGGTAGGGATGTGGTAGGGAACTGAGGTGTGGGTGCAGGTCTGCCAGTTTTATTCTTGCTCCTGGGTGAAAAACAGGGGGGTCCTGATCATCCAATCAGGTGCAGGGTCCTTCCACCTGTGATGACCACTTCCTGGGAAGTGTGGCAAAAATCAGTCCCAGGAGGCAACATTCTTCAAAAATCCATCATGAAAGTGATTTTTGGAGGTTACATATGGCTAGGCCCACCCACTGGTGTGGCTAAAAATCATAAACACCCCCCTCTCCTGCCCTCTCCTAATCTAATCAAGGGGGCACCTAGTTGTCTGGGGTTTCAGGATGTGGGGATGTTGTTGGATTGTGCCAAATGTCCTTCTCTGCCTTTGAAGACCAGTTTGGTAGCCCTCCCCCTTCCTGCCTCACCATCTGCTGAGGGGAGATTCCCTCCCACAGGCACATCTCTTTGTGTGAAGCCAGACCACTTCACACCTCATCAAGGCAGCCTGGCCAGGCTGCCAGAGGCTGGCCAATCAGAGCACAGCAGCAAAAACAATGCAGGGCTGAAATTGGTAACTTTTCAGGTAAAGTTTAAAACTCTTTACCTGAACAAGTTATATTAAATCCAAAAACTGGAAGTTGTGGGATTTATTATAACAATTAATTTGATACCAAACTCTTTGTATCTGTCATTTAAGAGGACTTTAAAAATGTAAATAAAGTCTCCCCATTCTAGCCTTTGAAGGCCATTCACTACAATGAGGGAAAATTAAATTGGCTGTTTACCTCACCAGGGCTTATATATCTATTTTTATAAGGTCCCTCCTTATAGTTACATGGCACCCAGCCCTAGGGGCACATAGGGCACACCTTAGGGGTGACTTATATGTAAAGATAAGGTAGTTTAAGACTTTGGAACTTCTTTTTAATTCCAAAGTCGAATTTGCATATAACTTTAATTTAAAAGCAGCCAGCAAGGGAGGCCTGCCTTTAAAATGACACTGTGCACCTCAGCAGTGCACCTATGGGTGCACTACCTATGCTGTGGTCCCTAAACCTACATGCCCTACCATATACTAGGGACTTATAGGTAGGTTAACTTAGCTAATTATAATTAGCCTAATATTGATTTTACACAGAGCACAAGCCCTGGGACTGGTTAGCAGTACCCAGGGCAGAAAACACCAGCCAAAAGTGGAAAATGAGGGCAAAAAGTTAGGGGGCCTCTGCAATCAGCCCTGTTTTCTCACAGGGACACTTTCTCCTGTTGCACGGGACACCACCGGCAGGGCCCTGGACTTCGGGCTTCACATGCCAATGCAGCAGGAGCCGTTTGCTGCCCTCTGATCGTGACAGCCGGTGCAAAAATTGGGACACTTTTTCCCTCTGCACTGGACATGAACAGGCAAAGCCCATGGCAAGGGCAGGCCCATCTACACCTGCCCATGGCTGGATGAGTCTCGACTGGGCCCCACTCTGGCACGTATTACTGATGCAACGCCTGTTGGCTGGAGGTTTGGTAAGGACCCTTCTTTCTCCTTCTGCTCTATTGGTCATTGGTTTCATAGGCAAGCGTAAATTGATTGGAAGTGCTGGTGCGCCACACAAGCCCACCAGTATTGACACTATGTTAGAGTGAATCACTGGGGTGGTGTCTAGTGGAAATGATTTGGCTGAATGGAGGTTATCCATGAGCTGTGTGGACAACTTGGGGGAAGGGGCTGATGGACTTGGTAAAATCTGTGCAGGAGGGGCAGCCATACAGACGAGAACCCCATCAGGGGGAGTGGAGCTCAATCATCCTCCCATAGCTTAACATCTATGCATGGTAGCACTCTCATTGATGATTATAGGAGTCCCCTCTCAACCCTTTTGAAGACATAGGTTGTTGCATCGCCTGCTGAACCGGCTAATAAGCATAAGAAAAGAGGGAGACGCTGTGGGAGGTCAAAAACTCAACTAGATACAACCAGTTAGAGGACGGAGACCGCTCCTCCTGGGAGGACATTCAGAAACGACTTGAGTCAGTGATAGAGGCTCAATTGGGTCAGATTAGTTTTCAGTTGGAATCGATTGAGTCTCATTTGGAGGCTCTGCACCTGGTCCACTGCCATTTAGCTGGAGGGGAGGTTACAAACTCTGTCTTTCCAAATCAGCCTGTTGCTGGAAAAACGCAGTTTAATGGCTAAGGGGGTGATTAGAGTCTCGGACACCATGTTGTACAGGCCTCGTCGTGTATGATGCAGTCTAATCAGGTCGCAGAGTATAATGTTAGACCCATATGTGGAAGATTGGAGTTGATCAGGGAGAGGAACAAATTCAGCTCTCACTGCCTCTGCAGCTGATATTGGTGGTACTTATACCAGGCGCAGAGAACAATAGTCGCGGGAGAGGGGCACTCGCAAATCATGAACTTGGGCAATATCGGTCCGAAGCCTCTAGGATTCATCTCGCCCGGCTTTTACTCCTTTTGTAGCCATTTTTATAAAAGTTCCTCCCTTGTCCCAGGGGGCAGTGGAGTCCACAAACAAACTCATCTGGAAAGCCAAATGTTGGTCTTTCTCTAGGGGGTTATGCCTGCACAGGTTTGTGACAATATTATCATGGCCCGACGGATGGCTTGGCTGGGTCTGGGGCACAAGTAATTTGAAGGTGATTGTATTGTATTTAATTTTAGGCAACCAAACATAGTTAGGCATTTGATTTATAAGAATATTGTGGAGGGGGTGGCCTTGGTGTCCAGGTCTTTCCATTGGGCTTTGTTTACCCACCTATTTCGGGAGTAGGCATGTGTTCCCCGATAATAGAGATTAGATTATTATAATAAGGTTTCTTTGGCACCACTGGAACTGAGAAGTAGATTTCAGCCCTAAGGGGAGTTGGAAAACAATGAATGACTTGATGCTGACCTGAGATGTCTTCCACAAAGCCCTATGTAGCCCCATGTTGGGGTTCAAGTTAAGCAATCACCGCTCCTCAAATAATGCAGTTGGAATATTGCTGGGGTGGGTAGTAAAAAAGACAACAGTGGCTGGACTGATAAAATCAAGGAATTTGGCATTGTGAGTTTGCAAGAAACCTGGGAAATGGAGCACCATTTTTGTTTAGATGGATATTCTTTTTTTGGTACCCGCAATACATGCTCAGGCAGGCAGGGCCAAGGGAGGTCTGCTTTTATTGGTTTCACTGGGTTTAAGGTGTAACTCCACTCAGTTGATGCGGGATACAAGCAACTTGTTGGTTGTTAAATTAGATTTTGCGGGTCTTCAAAGTATTGTGCTGCTAAACTTTTATAACTTTCATGATCGGAAAACTCCCACGAAACATCTAGACATGATATGCTTTGTGTTAGAGTCCTTGAGGGGCAAGCTTAATGGGTGATTTTAATTCACATTTGTGCCCCCAGAATTGTTAGGGTATGGATTTCTTCTTTGACAGAGGTTTTGATCAGGGTACCCACTTTGAGCATATAGGTAGCTTTTTAGAGCATGTCCTTGCAGATTTTATCCCGGTTCATATCAGAGTGGGTACGGAAGGGTCTAGTGTCCCATCCTTTAAGGGAAGTGGGGGGAATACGATCATAGACTACGTGTTTGTCTCAGCATTCCTGGATCAGTTTTTACTTAACTTTGAAGTACAGTGGTCTGCTTTTAATGGCCATAATCTGTTAACCCTTACCATGGATTGAGGTAGCCAGTATATTATAACTTCAGACATTGGCCCGATTAATGAAGAAATCTTCCCACATGATCAGGGGTGTAGGCTAAAATGCAGTAAGGTCCCACATGATTCTTTCTTTAACTCCCTCTATGGTACAAGTGGTTCCCACTTTAAAGTACGTTTGAGTGATGATGGGGATGATGAAAGGCTTTCAGATGCTTTTGATAGGATTTGTGAGCAAATTAACTGCAATCTCAGGGCCCAGGTAGCCATGGCCAGAATAAAGGTGAAAGATGGTTTGACTCCAACTGAACCAAGGTCCTGCACAAACTGAAAGTGACTCTAAATGAAATCCCCTGATATGGCATGGTGCTAGCTAGCAGGCTTAAGGAATGCAAGCTTGCTATGTTAGCCCAGAAGAAAGAGATTAGGCAAAAAGCTTGGAATGACTTGACAAGTCTATTCACCCTAAGTAATAGTGCTATTTTTTGGGAGATTATTATTCGCCCTTTCAGGTGAAGATAACAGAGTAGTAGATTGCACTACTACGGCAGATGCCTGGGTATTGCACTTTTCAGGGATTTATGGGAACTCAGGGGAGACTGTTGTCACTGATTTACCAGGGAGACCCGGGAGGGATGATGCTATTTGCTTCATGGAGGAGGAAGTGGGACCGGCAATTTTAACTATGTCTAAGAATAGCAGCCTGACGGGGTCCCCGCTGATCTGTTTAGTTATGATATCCAAGTTTGGATACAGATCCTTACTTGAGTATTTAACGCAGCAGGGAGGACAAGTCCTCTTCCCTCATGGGGCCGCTCGATTTTTGTCCCGGTGTTTAAGAAGGGAGACAGGTGAAACCCTAGATGTTATGGAGCGATTTCTTTATTCAATGAATTAGTTAAGATTTTGGTCAGGGTCATTTTGGCCAGGTAATTGGCTAGAACAAAAGAATGTGATTTCCTGCTTCCAGTACGGGTTTAGAGAGGGGAAAGGGACACTTGACCAATGCCTTAACCTGCACCTAATAGTGGAAAAATATACAGAGGCCAAGAGAGGGTGAGTGTACCTAGCCTTTATGGATTTCTCATTGGCCTTTGATCGAGTTAACAGAACCAAGCTATGGGCGATGCCAATTGATATGGGTCAGGACCATAGTATTGTTAGTTTTCTACATGCTCTACATCAGGATTTAACAGCCAATGTCAGATTTAATCATGATGGGTAATTGACAGAGACAATACGTATATTTAATGTGGTGAGACAGGGTTGCATTCTGGCCCCATTACCGTTCAACCTGTATATTAATAACTTGAGTCTGTTTTTGTGCACAGCCACTAAAGATAACCCACGGGCAGGTTCTCATTTAATTCCAGCATTTATATATGCAGACAACATGGTCCTATTAGCTAGAACCGCTGTGGGCCTGCAAAGACTTCTTGATTCTTTTATTGAGTTTGTGTCCTCTCTTTAAATGGAGATAAATTATTCTAAATCCCATGTTGTGGTGTTTAGGAATTCGAATAAGTAACACAAGTACATTTTTTGGGGGGCGCCAGGAGGTGACAAGAGTTTCCACCTTCTCATATTTAGGTGGCATCTTTGATGAAAAGGGTTCCTTGGCCCCGCAAAAAAGGAATAAGAGAAACATGTTGGCCAGGGTAGTGTCCTCTCTTTTTCAGTTTGCGAGTAGGTTGGGGACCAGACCGGTGCAGGTATTGGTGCAAATGCATTAAGCAAAATTCCTGGTGATAGCGGGCTACGGTAGTGTGTTATGGGGTTATAAGGACTGTGGCGAGATACCGAGAATTGAGATTGCCCTTGCAACAGGATTGCTATGTCTCCCACAGTTGGTTGCCACTTTTGTAGTCCAGGAAGAGCTGGGCCTTGATTACATCTCAGATATATATTCCCACATAGTTAAATGGCTTAAGGTGTGGACAAGCCCAGAATTGGAGTTGAACCAGGTCATTATAAAAGATTGTCTTGCTCTGGATAAAGGCCTCACAATCCCATGGATAACTTATATTAAAGAATCTCAAGAGAAATTGGGTTGTGGAGATCTATTTGGGACACCTGAACATATTACAAAAAAAAATATTCCCTGGATCAAGAAACAGTTTATGGTCAGGGCTAAAATCGAGAGAGAAAGGAAGGAATTGCATAAACTCATGGTTAGGGCCTATACTCTTTTAAAACACATATAGGTATGGAGCTCTACCTGCGAGCGATAACCTCATCACACTATTAGTTCTTATTAACACATTTTAGAGTAGGTCTTTTGCATTGGCTTTTAGCGGAGCCTGGGGGTTTTCATAACCTGGAGATATTGGGGTCATGTTCCTGTGATAATTTTCCAGCCCAGGACACAATGCCTTTTAACTTTTTTGTGACCATTATAGCATTTTGAGACAGCGCTATATTTTGCCGTTGCTTAGAGGTAAAGGTTAGACCTGCTCTTGTCTATCTACAAATGTTGCATTCCCTTGTAGTCTGGTGTAGGTATAATGTTATGGATTGACAAATAATCTGAATAAAGATTGAATTGATTGATTGATTGAAGTGGAGCACTCCCTCATAAGCACGATGTGAAGCAAAGTTAAGGGCACACTGACAAAAAAGTAGATAGTTAATTTGCTCAGAGGTCTAGAGGAGGGTTCAAAGGTATGTCATCATATGGAAGTAGGCAAACATTGGGAAAGGCAATCGTTTACAATTCTAAAACTATTTGATCTAGCCAATACTTTTTTCTATTTCTGCTAAGCAACAAAAATGTTGGAAAAAGAGGGAAGAGCTTGCAGGTGATTTGCACATTTGAATACTGCGAGGTGATTAAAAGTTGGAACCGTTGGTTCTCCACTCACAGACCCGAGAAGAGTTGAGACTGGAGGAGATACTCATATTTTCCCCTACAGCCAGGACAGACTGGATTCTGATCCCTCAAATCGACGAATCTTTACTCCAATCTAGGAGGTCAGATTGATTGGGATTTTACAGAAGTGTAACTTTAAATAGGCCACCAGCTATGTCCTTATGTGTAAGTGCTTTCCGGTGAGATTAATTTTTGGGGAATTAAGCACTTTTTATAAAATGGAAACCTACATAATGATTTGTCTAAAATAAAACGTTCACAATTTTGTATCCAATGCGGACTCATGAGGAGTTGTTAGAATGCGCTTCTTCGCTAGATGAATTTCCATTGTATAATCTAAACTACATCTACACGAACGACTACTGTGGGTGTATACAGTGATCACATGTGTTAGTATCTTCTAGCTTTCTTAAACTTTTGTTAACAGGTGTTCATGATTTCATGTTGAACTTCATATAAGAACAAGACGTGCTTATAAACAAATACATAATATTTATTGCTGCCACCACAAATACTAATGCATCCGAGTGTCCATCTTGAAACCTGCAGGAAAGTATTCAGAATGCTTCCAACGATGGATGCTATGACTGCATGCTTGTTGGTAGTGACCATATTTGAAACGGTTTGTTAAATAAATAAAAATGCATTCAAAGATGGCCACTGTGGACGCGTGCACAATGATGACGAATGTTTAAATGTGCTTGTATTATGTTAACAAATCCATTCAGAGATGCTGTAGGTGTGCATTCCTCAATGTGGCCATATTTGCATTGCTTTGTTGAAATAATGCAGATCTATTCGCATGTGTGTGTGCATGCATATGCATGGACGACCATCTTAAAAGTGGAAAAAATAAAATGAACTCTCCTAAGTAGCAAATTCCCCAACCTTTAAAAAATAAATGAGGAAGGAGGTTGCAATAAGGGAGTAGCAGGTTAGCAAAGGAGGGGGGATGTGATGGAAGAACAGACAAGCGGGATACAGAGAGGGGAAAGCAACAAACGAGCTGGGAGTGTCTAGGGAAGAAACACGGATAGTGCAGGGTTGAGGGGTGAAAGGGAAGCAACACACAGGGAGAAGAGAGCATGAAAACACACACACTCCAGTGAGTACAGACAGGTAAAGAAAATAATGTTTCCCTGAATCCACACAAGGTCAGCAGTGAAAGTATTCAAGTCAGCCAAGCAGAACACTGTGAAAGCAAAATGCTCATGGGGATGTCAAGCACACGAATAGGCAGGTTAATCCATTGAATTAGGAGCAAGGAATTTATAATGATAGGGAAAATATACAGTCATGAGCAAGGGTCTCACCCAAAGCACACTCTATGTATACTGTAAACAATAGGTCTTTCAGTACTTTTAATGGGCCAGTACTCACAGCTACTGAGGACAGATACCTCTTTCTTCCCCATGAGTTCTAGGTACCCAAGGAGAATACTGGCACTGCCACGTCGGGATTTTGGAAAAAAATGGCCATCATGTGAGTCAACACAGCATTTCCATTTTGCAGAACATGTTCACATGTTTGCCATTTCACACCAACAGTAAGCCACAGCTGCGTCAGCATGGTATTACATCACCAGGCCATAAGGGAAGCCCTTCTAAAGTGTAGTTTGCAATCTCTTTCCTTCTTTACCAGTACAGCACTGAGATGCCTCAACGAGGAGTCTGGAAGGAGCGCCACTGAGCTGCTCCTACCTAGAGTAGGTTTCCAATAATTGCCAGTCAGGTTGAGAAGCCAGTGAGGAAGACACAGACAGAAGGACCATCTGCAGGAGTGAAGACCGGATACCTGCAGAATGCAATCCAGGGAGCCAGGGATGGATTCCTGCATCCAGAGCCATCCCAGACCCAGGACGCAAGGATCGAATTACTGCAGCAGCTGGGCCACCATCCATCCAGTGCCATTCAGGATCCAGGAGTCTGAAGGTCCAAAATTCGCTTCCTACAGCAGCTTGATCCTCCATCTATCCAGCGCCCGCTGCAGAGATCTTGTTCAGAGCAATCTTCAGTGGATAAAACACTTTCAGTGACGGCATTGCTGGTGCTCACAGAACACAATTTGTTGTCCTAAAGCCGGACAGCATCTGCATTTTCTGTTTTCTAAATTTGGGTTATTTAAGCTTCAACCTTATACTGCTACAAAAAAGCAGAATTGCTGAGGAAAATTCTAGTAAAACATGCTGTTGGGTTCCGCAGTTTCCCCTCATATTCATACCATGTCTAGACTGTAGCCATAGCACAGTGATGAAAGTCAATAAAACGGTGTTATTCTGTTGAGAATGTGAGATGAAAAGATGGTTCTTTTAACCCCATTTCCTGTCCACATAATCCACCTTCCCTTGATCTACAGGGCTCCGATCTGTCCACCTATATTTATTTAACGTCACCTCCGAATTGTCGTTTCCATTGCAAATAAGAGAATACATCTACGAACTGGCATAAATGCCCAAAATGCAAACTGCAAGGTATAGGGTTCAAGCCTTATTTTTATTTTACGCAAACTTATAATATTCGAAGGTTGCTGAAAAGTATTTCTTTCGGAATTAACAAAGTCTCATTAGTACAGACAACCAAAACAACTTCGTTACATTTTACTTAATAGTGGAGTGAAATTCCCAGCAAGAAAGGGGTACAGAGAGGGAGTGTTTTTCTTGTGATATGGGATTAAGAAGCAACCAGACAGATGACAAGTAAGAGAAAAAATAAGTTACATGGAAGCCCAATCATCACCTGCTAGCTGTGGTACTTGCATACTAATTGTGTGTTACATGTGCTGACTTGTGAATCAGGAGCCTCTCAAAAGGCAGCATGTCAGGGCAATTTCAAAACTAGAATAAGACAGTTAGATGGATCAGCAAGTTGTGCACTTGTTGTGATCTTAAGGCCACTTGTAAAGTTCTTGCAAAGCTGATCCAGCCTTTTATCCTTCAAGGTCGAAGGAATAAATATCTGTATCAACTGGGTAATAACACTTGTATAGTGCAAAGAAATATATGAATTATTGTGAGCGGCAATCAGTGGGATCTCGTCCACATTGACCCAGTGTCTGGCAACATATCCTTGAAGGAAAAGCCCGATGCTGCTAACCTGGCCTATTCCATATAGTAGTCAATATTAGTGATATTGGCTACCTGTAGGCCCTGCACACACAGGTCAGAGATCAGGGGCACCATTGTAGGGTAGTGGTGAGGGAATCCATCAAGGAGCTCATAGGGGATGCCAAATACGATTGTTGCCGTGTGCTGACAATACTTAAGCCAGACATTCTTAGTTTGACAGTGTCCTCTTTGAAGACCTCCGAAGGAAGGGCATTGTTAAATCTGCAGCTCCGGCATTGAAAGGCTTAACAAAAACTGGAATGTCCAGACAAAAGTAACAGGACAGGACTAACTACTCAGATGTAGAAGGTGGATACAATTATCCGGATCGTTGTGTGCACTGTGTCTGCTATGAATAAAGTATTGCTACTCCTTATATTGTAATTGACCTCTGGTGTGCCAGAGAGGCTTTCAGAGCTGTCTGTTATGTACCCTTTCTGTGTTTACAAGTAGAGTTTGCAATGGTGCTGTGGGTACCCTAAATGTTCTGTGTATGAAAAAAGGTTGTGCTGATGGTGCTTTGCAAACACAAATCTTCAGAGTATGACATGTGGGCTTGAGTGCTTAGGGCCAACAAACTGTATTACACATCCATGGTGAATTCAAAGACCATGCTTATTCACACCTATGGGTGTATCATACATTGTGCCGCAAGGGCGCAACAGGCATGTGCACCCACTTTGTAGGCTCCCTGGGCACAATGGTATTACAGAAGTGGCTGCAGATTTTTGTCTGTCCCATTCTGTAATACTAATATCACTGGCACCCATGTAGCCAAGAGCTCTCATGAGAAGGACTTACCTCATTTGCTTGAAGGTGTGGCCCATGCAAATGAGGAGATCACTTTGCCTCTGTGCCCCTGCCTTGTTATGTACATGTGCGCAGAGGCAAACATGCCCTTAGCAACAAGTGCTCTGCAAAAGGTGCCACACCTTCAGTGCACTTTCTAAAGGAAACCCTTTGCTGGGGAGAAAGTGTGCCCCATAGACTGTCTGGACATTTCCCTGCAGGCATGTGCAGTCACTGACTGCACCCACCTACGAGGGGATCTCCAATCCCTGTTTGCACTGTAGACAGATTTAAATGTTACCCATTACAGAAAAGACAAATGTAATCAAAAGATATCTATCTCTATGGAAAAAATCAGCAAGCGTAAAATTTCAACCGCTCATGTCACTGCAAAGAAAATTGCCCAACCAATCCAACCCAGTCAGTTGTTGCACATCTGCGTTCATTGATGTATCAAAAAATGGCTGCCCATGTTTCCCTATTTTCTACCCTGTATGGAACATGCAGCATACTGCTTCCTCTGCTCCAAAACAGATTTGATGTGCATGATTTTCCATGCATTGTCTCGAGGACTCTTGTGTAATCTTCTCTCCGGTAGCATCAGCCGTTGACAATTTATTCTCGCTGATTTTTCTCCAGATTTTTTCACAGTAACAATTCATGTGCTGACATGTTAGACTGCATAGCTTCAGACATGAGTTAAAAAACATAGAAAGGACATACAGGAAAATGAACAGAAAATGCACCTGTTAATTGGAGAATCAACCACATTTAGTGGAGTTGGTGCTTGTCCTTTGCTTGTGTGCTGCTGTGACTCTAATGTGCACACGTTTTTTACTTACTTGAACTTGATGGAACTATAGCTACTTATATAATTATTGCTGTGATTGAGTGTCTACACAAGCACGGCTTTCATGTGACTTTTTTGGCCCGTGATGTTGTATCTGTTATGCTTTGGAAGTGGGCCAGAGATGTAGTGCAGCTTCAGAATCACTATAAAGATTTATTTGTGTACCACTGTAGCAATCATCACTTGTAACTATCAGCGGGAGATGTTATGAAGCAAATTTCAGGAATAAATTACTTTCTTTGATAAGCTGTATTCTCTGTACCATGCCTCACCTAAAAAGGCAGTGCGCTAAAGAAACTGAACAGTGTTTTCTTTCTGATTCAAAGGATTCTTTTCACTTGGTGGGTTGTTTCCATTGAAAGGAGTCTAAAGGGTGTTTGCAGAGCTTTTCTTCACTACACTAGCAGTTCTCAACAGCTGTTGCTGACAGAAGACGTGATTTCAGATACATAGCAAAATATGGGGGTCTTGACAATATTCTCACCTTTTATACTGACAAGGGCAGTCAGGGAATTGGAATCAATGATTAACATTCCTGGCCCATACACTGAAGAAACTGTGGAAGTGCAGACTCAATTTCAAAGATGCAAACCTGCAAGAAAGGAGCACATTTCCAGAAATAAATGCAGCTGAAAAGCCTAGCTGAAAAATTAAAAACAAGATTTTCCCCAACAAAATCATGCACTGTCAGCACTAAAGTGGGAGCCTTCTTCAAAAAGAAAACATGAAATTGTTTATGCAGCACATAAAACTGCTTTGTCTAAAAAAAGTGGTCACAGCATACCATCGATATTCAATATAGTGACAAGGATGTGGTCAGCTGTGCCGAATCTTGAGAGTAAATGTAGGGGGCAGTATCAGGGGGTACAACGAGTACAAGGCATGCAGACCTGCCTACATACCTCTAGATTTTAAGCCATTGATAACAATTGTTAAAACTGTTGCTGTGCCCACCATGTGAACGTGAACAAGTTTTAGCTGTATGAATGATCTGCTCACATCAATGAAAAATCAGCTTTCCACATATCTTCTGTCGTCCTTTCTATGTTTGAAATGTGGTAGCCCACCCATTCAAAGGTTTGATCCACTACCATATGTTAAAACATGACTATAACAGCGAAGCAGATCAGCTGGAGGGACAGCTTATCGCTCAAACAACCAGGAGAAGGAAAAGTCTCCCTTTGAGTCTATGTCAATGTTTTTTTGATGTCTATTAATAATCACTGCTGATCTTTTTTGTAACATTTATTTTTAATTTTGGAGCCCTAGCATTGAGTGTCAAAACTGCATTATGTTTCAGTACTTTCTTTAATTATATTTCCTTTGTTTGTTGATTGTTAACTTGTGTCCTATAACATAAATAAACTTTAAATGCTGCAATTGATGTTAGTGGACTGAGATTTACAGATTGCATTTTCAATGAGCCAATGCCTTCCGACAAAAAGGGAAAACTCATAGTCAACTAGCTAAGAATGTGTTGACTAGTATATGTTGGTAGCATTTCTTTGTGAATTCTTCTTCCTCAAGCTGCTCATGGTAGCTGGAATTGAGTATAAAGTCAAAATTAAAATATCATTAAGGTATCACTTGTTCAGAGCACTGGTGCTGGAACAATTTTCAGTGTAGGGGTCATTTCCTCAATGTTAAACAACTGAAGTCATAGGGATTGTGAAACATTCAAGCATTCAAAACATCAAGAATAAGTGTGGCAAAGGAGCCACACCCATTTAGCGGTAGAGTGGTTAGGGCATAGTACTGTTGAAGAAGCCTGTCACAAATATAATAATAAATCATGGTGTGGTAGCATAATGTAATTTACAGACAGCATATTTCCATTGAAATGGCCAAAATACTACATTGACATGCAGGTTTTGTGATAAAACTATAAAGTGCACAAATGATAATGCATATAAAACAAGTTTCAGCAAATATTTAACATTTACACATCACCAATTCAATTGTCATGATTCATTTTGATCATTAAAATTTTTATTTCTGTCACACTTCAGAATTAAAAATGTGTCTCGTTTGTGTTTCCTTGCCTTTGATATATTTTGAAATATATTTACAGTTTCTCTACCTGTATATAAATGTTTTGTGTGAGAAAAAAAGAGCTCCTACTGCCGTTACTTCATTCCTTTCAGACTCTGTGGACACCAGCAAGATTGTCACATAGTTTACATTACAAAATCATCTCACTTTGCAGTCAAAGAACCATAAATATAGTGTGAGCGGGATCTCAGTTAAATATCAGTTAACAAGGTAAGGCTTACCAGCTCATCGAGGACAGATCCCAGATTCTCTGGCCAATGTACCTTTTACGTAAGATGAGATTAACCAGGGACTGTGCAACAATGAAATAATCATCATGATTTCAAGTAATGTTTTCAGTCAGTAATGACAGTTAGAGCTAGTTTTAAAGCTTTACTCATCAGCCTTAATAGTGCATCTTTACAAAAATCAGAATGGTTACTAGTATTGCTTTGATAATTCCTCCTACAGTTGTTGTAAACCAGTTGCCAATGGTAGAAACTCATTTGCCAAAACTTTCTAAAACACTAGTGGTTTGTAATGATTCTAACGCAGGTTTCACGTCAGTGATGTTCTTCATGTATTCTAAAGTTTTCCTACTCCCATCAACAGCAATGTTGAGCTTTCAGCATCTTGCAGACACAACTTTTTTCTGTGAGGAAAATGTCTAATTCTAATCAATGTTTCAAAACCACGGCTACTAATTCTGTGTTAACCACTAGAAAAGCTCCAGAAGAACTAGCTGCTAATGTGTCCACTACTGTTCAGAGTGTTCTAGTCTGTTCATCATTAAAAATCACTCCTATTGGTGGGATAATTGCATCAAAGATATCTCCCAATAATTGTGTTCCTTCTATTCTATATGCTGGTGTCACTGTCAAAACAGCTATACTGTAGAATCAAATCAAATCATTAAAATTTATAAAGCGCGCTACTCACCCGTGCGGGTCTCAAGGCGCTAGGGGAAAGAAAGGGGGGGTTAACGCTGCTCGAACAGCCAGGTCTTTAGGAGTATCCGGAAAGCGGAGTGGTCCTGGGTGGTCCTGAGGCTGGTGGGGAGGGAGTTTCAGGTCTTGGCCGCCAGGAAGGAGAAAGATCTCCCACCCGCCGTGGAGCGGCGGATGCGAGGGACAGCAGCAAGTGCGAGGCCAGAGGAGCACAGGTGGCGGGTGGGGACGTAGAAGCTGAGGCGTCTGTTGAGGTATTCCGGTCCCTTGTCGTGGAGGGCTTTGTGTGCGTGGGTGAGAAGTCAGAAGGTAATCCTTTTGCTAACTGGGAGCCAATGCAGGTGTCTCAGGTGTGCGGAGATGTGGCTGTTGCGGGGTACGTCTAGGATGAGGCGGGCCGAGGCGTTTTGAATGCGTTGCAGGTGATTTTGGAGTTTGGCTGTGGTCCCGGCGTAGAGTGTGTTGCCGTAGTCCAGGCGGCTCGTGACGAGGGCGTGGGTCACGGTTTTTCTGGTGTCGGCGGGGATCCAGCGGAAGATCTTACGGAGCATGCGGAGGGTGAGGAAGCAGGCGGAGGACACGGCGTTGACTTGCTTAGTCATGGTGAGAAGAGGGTCCAAGATGAAGCCGAGGTTGCGGGCGTGGTTTGTGGGGGTCGGTGCGGTGCCGAGGGCCGTGGGCCACCAGGAGTCGTCCCAGGCGGACGGGGTGTTGCCGAGGATGAGGACTTCCGTTTTTTCAGAGTTCAGCTTTAGGCGGCTGAGCCACATCCAATCTGCGACGTCCTTCATACCCTCTTGTAGGTTGGTCTTGGCACTGGCGGGGTCCTTGGTGAGGGAGAGTATAAGTTGGGTGTCATCGGCGTAGGAGGTGATGATGATGTCGTGCTTGCGTACGATGTTGGCGAGGGGGCTCATGTAGATACATCTTTGAAAAAAGCAAAGCTAAATAAAAAATATACTCCGAATCAGCAGATAATTTGAAATACGCATCCTGTCCACAAATAAAATATACTCCTAGAATAACTGGTTCATCCCCCTGCACAATCTGCATGAACCTCCTGATAATTCAAATGTGTATTCACAGCTACTATTTCCTACAGATCACTTTCTAAGTTGGTTTCTTCTTCTGAAAACAAATATTTTTCCCCTTTGGATTCTGTCTAATTTCAATTTTGGATACACCATTCTCTTTCTTTAGTCATCTTCTTCCTTTTCCCAAAAATGTTCAAAACATCTTTATTTTTGCTGTGTGAAATATGTGCTCTCCTTTCTTCTAACGTCATGATAAATGTCTTCTCTAAAGGTCTCATTAAAACAGGTCAAATTGTTTTGTATGTCTTAACAGTGTCTATAGGAAGAAAAGGTCTAAATAATGCCAAGCTTTTTACTTTCTTTTGTCTGGGAATGTAAATGAATTCTCTTCTGTAAAGGTATGTTTTGAAAGAATCATGTCAAAATTAGACTAATTATATTCAAAGTGTTCTTGCGTATACACTAAGCTGAGCAAAATTCTATAAGTAATGGCATATACTAAAGGTAAGTGATGGTATGTTACCTCCTCCATAGCTGATGAAGGTAAGTGAGCCCACACATAATAATCCTTTGCGTCTAAACCTTGAACTAACCTAGAATAAACATTTGTTGTGTAATCTTCTTCAATGTAATCTGCAAATTAAGCTTTCAATTTAACCTCATCTATGGCATGTGCAGATGTCATGGTAGTAAAAGATAAATACGGATTTCTCTTTCTCTGGTGTAAAGGGTATCACTAACAATAATGCTATTGCTACTAATACTACTACTAAAAATGTAACACCTATGATAATCTTGCATCTAGCTCTGGTTAGGAAACATGTTTGCCTAAAATCAGAACTTTCCATACAGAAAGTGTAACTGCAAAATTGTTAATAACTAATTTCCAAATGTAATTATTCCACAAACAGCTTTTCACTTTTAACTTCTGTTCTTTTAGTTCAGTTAGTTGTTTCAGCTTTATTTACAGCAATTTTCATACAGTCATTTTTAACCCTACTCAATCTCCTTCTAACATCTTATCCCTACTCTTTTACTGCAGCCTTGGCCGAAGGGAAATATTCTTTTGTTTAGTAACTTATGAGTTTTATTTCAGTCTGTTGCATTTCTTATTCAATAAAGTTTTTCAGACAACTTTTGTTTCTTTCAGAAATCTTTTTCAGCAGCTTTTCACAACCTTATACAACCTTAATATGTAATCAAGGCTGTTCAGACAGCTCTTTACTCACTCTATCAAATATGATATTGGGACATTTAGCACTTAGTTCATATAGTAAGTCTAGTCAGGTGCAGAATACCTCTAACAAGGTACTCTCATTCTTTTTGATCTCCTGGATGACTGTTGATCTTTGCCTTTCTTTGTCACTTGTACCACTTGACTCTGTCTTCTTAGCAATTGTTGGTGGTATGTGCTCAACTGACACATTTGATCTCAATTGCTTTCGCCCATAGGTTCATGTCAATTCAGCATTGTAAGTGACTCTTCTTGATCTAGTAGTTGTACGTTCACCTGAATCTTCAGTTGTTCTCGTGATAACTCAACCGTCACTTCAGGTTGAGCTCTTGTTTCTCTTTCTTGTTCTTCACTAGAAACATCAATGACACTTTGTGAGATTTCAGAAATCTGAATTGGTGCAACTGTAGTTCTTCACCCCTTTCTCTTTCCTGCTGGTGTGCCTCTTGTGGTATTGCTCTTTGTTCTTGTACAGCTTGTGGTGGTACTGTCACAGTGCTCTCGGCTCAAAGAACACTATTTCTTCATACGGATCTCTGGTTCTCTGGGTATGGGACGCATGCACCCAGTTTGGTACTCCAGCACATTTAACAGCAGTATTCATGATTAACATCACCTGGTAGGGCCCTTTCCACCTTGACTCCAAACTGGGCTTTTTTATGTGTTTCTCAATCAGCACCGAGTCACTAGGGCTGAGGTCATGGCACTGCTTTTGATATGGATTTACAGTGACAGCTTCAACCTGTCAAGGAACAGAATGCACCATATCAGCCAATCCTTTGCAGAATTCAAGTAGCATGTCATCTGAAATGTTCACAAGTACATTTGCAGGTACAGCAGGCAATCTCATTGCACCCCTTCACGATTTCAGGCCGTGATAATCCTGTCTTCCTGTCAGGTGCACTTCGAAGGCTCATTACACCAAGGGCAAAGCATCAGGCCACTTCAGTGAAGTGGATGCACAGACTTTCACCCCCTGGGACTTTATGGTTACATTGAGGTGCTCAGCAATCCCATGTGCTGCTAGATGATAGCTACAATGTAATCTGCTCCACTTGTAATGCTGCACACAACATCCTAAGGACCTCATTATTGAAATGAGTCCCACAATCTGACTCTAGAGAAAGCATTATTCCATGCCTGGGTATTAACTCTGTCAACAGTAGTTTAACTACTGTGAGACTGAGACTGTCATTTCTCCGTGTTGAGTAGGCTTCCACTCATCTAGTGAAGATGCACTTTATAACTAGGACATATCTCAGCCCATTACAAACAGGCATCTTGATGAAACACATTTGCATTCTGCTGAAGGGACCACCTGATCTCCCTAGATGACTTTGTCTTAGACTCTCGCTGTAGTAACAAGACTGCTGGATTGTGGGCAGCACCACTGAGTATGGAGGACTGAGTCTGATTCCAACCCATGTGACATCTGTCGGCTTAACCCTTCCAGCTAGCTAGCAGCACCTCACCAATACAAAAGGTAGAAGTGATTTGTGGCAGCCTGTCACATGGCATTCAATATTTATTTTATTTCAGCAACTGTGTTCGATGTAAAAAGGCATGAACTGCAATTATGAGTATAATGAAACACAACACTATTACAGCGGTGACCAAGATGCGAAAAACAGGAAGTGTCCCACAATATTGTCACAATAGTGTCCCAAGTACTCCTACCTACTCTACTAAGTTTCTACATCAGAGCAGTAGCAGTGGTAGCCTCAGTCTGCCCATCTAGTCCCAGGAAGGAAGCCCAATCCCCATACCTGTGTTAGAGGTAACAATGAGGTCTATTATTCTGCTGGCAGTCCTCCCACATAGACAAAGAGGAAGCATGAGGTTTCAGCAGAAACCCCAACAATGTGCAACATACGATGGCAAGATGGCTGGAATGCCCCCTCTGCCTTATTTTCGGACACTATTTCTTTTTTATAATAAAACATTAGTGTTCCGAGATCTGCCCAGACATGATTATGAGTCTTGTCTGTGTGTAGGGTACACATTGCACTCTCTGGACTGGCAATATCCATTAAACTATTGTGTATAGCCTTGGAGTGAGCACAGGATGAATTGTCATGCAGTGAAAAGAATAACAATTCTGCATGGAAGAGATTCCAATATAAAATGAGAAAACATCATCACTTAAATAAAGGCATGTTAAAATAGTAAGAGTAATAAAAAGGCAAGTGGCTAAGTCAGAGGGCACAGGCCTCGGGCCCAAGCTAAAATAAATATGCCTACATAAAATGCTCAAATAACTTCACAACACCCTCCCCATTGTCGGGTCGTAACCGATGGCTATAGTTACTATGGGGGTTCTTCTAACTTTGGAGGAGGTGTTAATCCGTCCCAAAAGTGACGGAAAAGTGACGGATTTACCACCAGCCGTATTACGAGTCCATTATATCCTATGGAACTCGTAATACGGCTGGTGGTATATCCGTCACTTTACCGTCACTTTTGGGACGGATTAACACTCCTCCAAAGTTAGAATAACCCCCTATATCTGCAACAAAAAGGAAGCTATAGCTAAAAGTACATAAAAGGAGATAAAATGACCATGTTGACAAGCAGGAGAGATGAAGAGGAAGCAAATTTAAATAGTTGATTTAGATTTTGTTTTTTTAAATCCATCAAATTAAATCCGAATGTCAGCAATAATCGTGATCTTTTGGAAAATCACCAGTGTCATCAATTGAAACTGAATTGAGGAGAGACTCCACTTCAGCAGGTGACAAACTAATCAAGTAGTTGACGAGGAAAGTGAGGGAGCACTCATGTTCCATTGCCTAAGCCACAGCTCCGACTGAGGTGGAAGCATCCTGTGCACTGCCAGGTGTTGTAGCACAACGAGCCACCTGATCCACAAACAGCAGCTAATAGGAAGCTTCTCGTCGCAACCGCAATCTCAAAGTGCAAGTCTGGTAATACGTCCTCATCGAGAACATCAACAGACCTATGTTCAAAGAAGGTACATGCTGTATAGCAAGACACTCTCCCGGTGCATTTTCGAATGGGAACCTCAAACATTGAAAGATGGGGTGCACACAATTCAGACCCGGTCCAAATGAAAAAGACCCGTTGGACTTCAGTTCTTCCAGGAGTGGTGCTTTGAAATACTGCATCATGAATTAACAACATAGTTGGACTGGTGGAAGTGCCATAAGTCCTTCTTGTTAAGATGGGGTAGCCATTGCAGGTAAAAAAAAGCAACAACAAGATACCAGCAATTAGTGCCAAAGGTACGAGGAATCCCCCAAAGACACTCGAAAATATGGAATGTATGGCTGAAGGTATTATGCTAAATACAGATCGGAAGGTGCTGACTGTTGGACTTTTTTGCTTATGCAGGGTCATCCCCAATCTTTTTGCTTTCTGCCTCCTATTTTTTCTGACCTGTTGCTGTTGGCTTTTGAACTCTGAGCACTTTACCACTGCTAACCAGTACTAAAGTGCATTTGCTCTCTGTGTAAATTGTATGTAATTGGATTATCCATGATTGGCATATTTGATTTACTTTTAAGTCCCTAGTAAAGTGCACTAGAGGTGCCAGGGCCTGTAAATCAAATGCTACTAGTGGGCCTGCAGCACTGGTTGTGCCACCCACATAAGTAGCTCTGTAATCATGTCTCAGACCTGCCATTGTAGTGTCTGTGTGTGCAGTTTTAACTGTAAATTCGACTTGGCAAGTGTACCCACTTGCCAGGCCTAAACCTTCCCCTTTCTTACATGTAAGGCACCCCTAAGGTAGGCCCTAGGTAGCCCCAAGGGCAGGGTGCAGTGTATGGTTAAGGTAGGACATATAGTAATGTGTTTTACATGTCCTTACAGTGAAATATTGCTAAATTCGTTTTTCACTGTTGCAAGGCCTGTCCCTCTCATAGGTTAACATGGGGGCTACCTTTAAATGTGATTAAAGTGTAGATTCCCTTTGGGAGCGGATGGACATGTTGAGTTTGGGGTCTCTGAGCTCACAATTTAAAAATACATCTTTTAGTAAAGTTGATTTTAAGATTGTGTGTTTGAAAATGCCACTTTTAGAAAGTGAGCATTTTCTTGCTTATACCATTTCTGTGACTCTGCCTGTTTGTGGATTACCTGTCTGGGTCAGTTTGACAGTTGGGCTGGTTGCACCTCACACTAGACAGTGACACAAAGGGAGCTGGGGTGTAGCCTGCATATCCTGATGAGCCTGTGCTAGGAGGGAGGGGAGGAGTGGTCACTCACACCTGAAACGGCTTTGCCTGCCCTCACACAATGCAGTCTCCAATCCCCTGGTGAGTGTCTGGGGCCTGGCCTGAGCAAGGCAGGATTTCACATTCCAAAGAGACTTTACTTTGAAGTAGGCCTACTTCAAAGGAGAAATTGGGTATAAAAAGGGCACCCAAAACCACAGACTTTAGAAACACTTCTGGAACCAAGAGGAACCTCTGCCTGGAGAAGAGCTGAATAACTGAGAAAGAAGAGCTGCCCTCCCTGTGACTGTGCTTTGTGGAGCTATCCTACAGTTGCTGCTTCTGCCAAAGTAAGAGGGCAAAGACTGGACTTTGTGTGCCTTCCGTCTTGAGAAGAAATCTCCAAGGGCTTGATCTAGAGCTTGCCTCCTGTTGTTTGAAGTCTCAGGGACAGCAAAGACTTCTCTCTGCCAGCACCTGGAGTCTCTGGAGAGACTCCTACTCTGCCCTGTGGTGCCCCTATAGTTCCTGGGACCCTGAAAGGAGAAGCTGGCAGCCTAAAGACAACAAATTCCACGCACAGAGCGCTGTGCGGGGAAAAGATTGACGCGAATCCAATCTGCGGCTGAAAAAAACGACGCGCTGCTGGCTCCGCAGCTGAGAAACGACGCTCGCAGGAAACACGACCAAAAAATCGACGCACGGAGCAGGAGAAACGACGCGCAGCATCGCTGACAGAGGCTGGGAGATCACAACCTGCGCTGCGGGATTTTCGGATCATCGTGCGGCTGGATTTTTGACTCAAGTACCGCCGTGCGGAGTTATTTTTGACGCACATCCGCCCGTGCTGGGTTATTTTTGACGCACACCAGGTACATTTTCACTCTAGCAGTGCTAGTGTCTTTTTAAAACTACTTAAAGACTCTTTTTGATTTTTAATTGATAACTTGACTTGTGTATGGTGGATTTTTGTTGTTTTGGTCTTGTTTTGTTTAGATAAATATTTCCTATTTTTTTAAACCTGTGTTGTGTCATTTTGTAGTGTTTTCACTAAGTTACTGTGTGTGTTGGTACAAATACTTTACACCTAGCACTCTAAAGTTAAGCCTACTGCTCTGCCAAGCTACCAAGGGGGTAAGCAGGGGTTAGCTGAGGGTGATTCTCTTTTACCCTGACTAGAGTGAGGGTCCTTGCTTGAACAGGGGGTAACCTGACTGTCAACCAAAGACACCATTTCTAACACTGACAAAACCAGAACCAACAGCCTTAAAGAAATGTACAATCCCAGTGGTGGTAGACACATTGAAAATGCAACATACTAATTCACCCAAATGTTTTGGAAATTTGGTCTTGAAAAGGAACTGTATCTCTGCGGATTACCTCATCACTTGGAGAGCATAGGTCTCGCAGGCAGATGTAAGCGCCACATGTTTTTGGAACAAAAGAGCTTTCAGTCTGCTCAGTTTGTCAAAATTTACATTTGAAGGAGCAATATGAGGCCATATTTCTGCTACTTTTATCTCTCACATGGGAAAAGAAGCAAGTTTCTGCAACAATTTGGGAGATGGAAACTACAGAGGCAATTCCATCTTGCATTCCACAACAGCTTTGTCATTCAGTATCAAATTACTCCCATTCAAGAGCACCTGGGACGGTGGATGAATCAAAGGGACAGGAACACCCTTCAGATAGCAGGCTAAATTTGCAGCTGAAGCATTACAAGCACTGTGTAAGGACAACTGTTTATAAATCATTGAATGGCTCACACAAGTCTTGAATTCGCTACAGCTGAAAAGGACCTCTGTCATGCCATTGAAACATTTGTATGTAAAGAGTACCTCCCACACTTCATGGATGTAACTATCTCCTAGTTTTTTGAATCTGCCTAAAGGAATGTGCTTTAAACAGGAGGTGAACTGAAGTGTTGAAATGGGCAGATCAATAAGCATGTGTATTAACCAAACTGCAAATGGTATTTCCCCCACAGTGAAAGGCAACTTTTCGATGTATAAAATGATATAGGTTGCTTCTTTCTTAGCCATTATTGGTTGCTTTCGCATCAAATTAAATGCAGAAAACAGTCCCTGAAGCTGACATGATGCCAGGGTATGCGACCACTTTTCAGTATCTGTAACGTCCAACCTAACTGCATTATGGACCTAAATTGACTCTGTCAATGGTGTAAAAATGACATATCATTTTGTATGATGTTAATTGCAGATGAAACAATATTGTTTAAGGTGTAAATTCGGTTGGACAAAGTGTTCATACCATTATCTACAATCGCTACAGCTTTCTGGAGGTTTTTCTGATCTATTCACCCCAACCAGATGCCGACTTCTTTTTGTAAAAGTTTCCAAATTTCATTATAAATTAAGAAGTGTTTTGTCATTGGTTTTCTAGGACCTAACAAGAAATTTTGTGAGTCTGTATTTTCTGACAGGATACTAAGGTGTTCTTTAATGGCTGCTAGTGTGAAATATTTCAACCATTGTTGGCATACTTTTTTCACACTGTATGTGCAAATGACATCGGGGTGTTGTTTTTGAATTGTAACAAGGGTCAGGTCTATTCATTCTAAAAACCCCTGTAGAGTTTTAAAAAATGCAAATGACAACCATTTGTGTCCACTGGCCACAATTGCCATTAATTTGGACTGGAAAATGTTGAGTTAAATGTTCCATTTTTGACCCACCCATTAAGCTGTTCTTCAGTGACATTTAAAATCCTTTGCCATTTGTCAAATTTAGCAGGTGACGATATAGTCGGTACATTCAATTCCTTAATCTTTGCTAAGCCTCATCAAGTTATTTGTTGTACTGTGTCATTTAAAAATATAATTAGCATTGGAATAAGATATACTCTAAACAAAACTCTAAATGGGCTATGGTCAGGTCCTTCCACCTGGCAGCTGCCCCTCGCACCCCTCAATCTGCTTTTCGCCCCTTTCATAGCTACAGATTGGGCATTATGGCATGTCCTTTCCACTCCAGCGACCATGCCATGCATGCTGCTTAGCCTCTGCATGACCAGGGACGTGGGATCCAACGTCCTCATGGATCAGGGAGCCAGTGGTCTAGCCAGTCCACTGCCCCCCAGCTTTGCAGCCTCCAAACCTTCCTAGTCTGATGCTTCCCCACCAGGGACCAGTCAGAGGCAGGATTCGCCATCACCTACCCAGGTTGCAGTCCATAATGTCAGACTGGTGGGTTTCGTAAATAGACCGAAGGGGCTACTCCCTCCCCTTCGAGACTACTCCTCCATCTATGCCATCATCCTACAATAGGAAGACGGAGGATCACTTGGCACTTCCCCGCAAAGAGGTTATGGTTCTCTTGGCCAAGGGAGCCATAAAGAGGGTCCTTGTGCCAGACGTAGGTTGTGGTTGTTATTCCCACTACTTTCTGGTGCCCAAAGAGGACAAGGGCCTCTTCCTTATCCTAGACCTCCGGTCCCTCAATCTCTTCCTCAGGAAGGAGAAGTTCAAAGTACTCAGGTCCTATATGCCCTGAACCCAGGAGTCTGGGTGGTAGCGTTAGACTTACAGGATGCCTATTTCCATATTCCTGTCCTGCCTGTCCACAGACAATACTTGTGGTTCACGGTACAACACAAGCATTTTCAGTTTACCGTGCTCCCCTTTGGCCTTACCAGCACCCCTCGGGTGTTAATCAAAGTGATGGCAGTGGTCACCGCTCATCTGCGCAGGTCAGTGGTTTCAGTCTTCCCCTCCCCGAGGACTGGCTGTTGAAGGCCGGCTCGCCCCAGGCTGTCATCTCCTACCTCCAGATATGGCAAACCTCCTGCATTCACTGGAGTTCTATATAAATGTGCCGAAGTCACACCTGACTCCCTCTCAGATGCTTCCCTTCATCTGAGCTGTTTTGAGCACGGTGCTGATTCAGGTGTATCCTCCTGAGCTGCAAGCCCAGGTTATTCAGGCTATGATACCGATGTTTCAGCCTTTGTCCTGGATTTCGCTGAGAAGGACTCTGAGGCTGCTGTTGCTCATAGCCTCCTGGATACTCATGAAAAATCTCTGGATCCAGACTAACGGCTGGGGGAAATTCTAAGGTAAGGAATCTGCAACTAGAATGTGTCTCTACCAGATAAGGTAAGTAACTTGTTCAACCGGACCCATAGATAGTTCCCTGGATGAATCAGATAGCTATTTTTAAGCCAATTGAATGGCTTACGTGCTCTTGATACTGTTGCAGATGAAGATGCTAAAGAATTTAAAAAAGAGTTGTTAACGTGGGCAAAATATTCAGAGGCAATTCATGCAAAGAATAGAGCTGGCATGCAGAAGGAGAAGTGGCAGATGCATCCTGTGGTGGTTCATAGTAAATGATTCCATCCATTTGAGTAGCGTTAGACAAAGACAGCTTGGAACTTTGGACATCTCTTGTTGTTGATGCAGAGGCAGGTACTAATAAAAGTTCACTTTTCACCCTCCCCAAGCTTGGGGAAGTCTCATCACTGTTGGTTAAGTTTGGAAGAGGCACATCCTGACTGGCAGTGAGAGGGGTTCGGGTGCTGCTTAGGAGTCCTCATGGTCTACTGTGCAGGACTAGCCACATGGTGTAACTTGACATTGTCAATGGATACAAGGCGGTTTTCTTTAGATTCAGGCAGGGGTGGTAGGATGACAGTTCTGGTACCATGTCATCCCAGGACTATAACCTGTGCTCGATATGCTGACCAAATTCCTTTTCTGCAGCAATCTTTTCGCGCACTAGATCCCCAACTTTTGGAATCCAGTCTTTTGATTTTGTTGGTAAGTCCCTCATTCTCAAGATGGCGGCACAAGTAGATGAGTTTTCTTCATGGAACAGTTGTAATTTCTGCAAAACAGTGATGTGTCCATTTATGCCAAAAGGTGTGGTCTGCCACCACTGCGCCAGGACCATCAAGATCTGGGACATGCATAGGTATGCCAAACAAGACCGCATATAGGGTGTGTTCCCACAAGGAACCTCTGGGCAGATTATTGAGTGCTCTTTGGACTCCATTTATGTGGCTAAGCTAACTACGACCTGTACTTAGTACCGTTGATGTTAAGGGTTGGTTTAAGCCTCGGTCTTTCTGATACACCACCACATTTCCCTCAGGATGATAGGGAGATGATAAATAGAGTTGGACACCAATTGTCACCATGGTGTCCCTGAATGCCCTAGAGGCCAATGAAGGACCCTGGTCCGAACGGAATGCCACAATTGCATATGTCCTAATGAAGACTTGCAGATCTTTAATTACAGTTTGGGCATCATTTGATCGTTGTGGCCATACTCGTAGACATCTGGATCAAGAATCAACAGCGACTAAGATGTATTTATATGCACCATTAGGTGTTTGGGGACCACAATGGTCCAGGTACACACAGTGTAGTAGTTTGTTGGAAACTAGAAGGGGTGTTTGTGGTGGGTGTTTTGCGGTGGACTCTGTTATTTGTTGTCAGGTGTCACAACAAAGGACATACTGTCTGTCCTGTTTGTGTAGACCTGCCCACCAATAGCATTTCTGCAATAACTAAATTGTAGCCGGCACACCAGCATGAGCAGAAGCAAACCCTTTTTGCGCTGCTTTTATTAGATCTAATCTTTGGTCTTGGTTGAGGATCACACAATCACCCACCCTTGGTATTTTCATGAACGCAACATTTTGGGCACTTAGATGGTAGGAATATTTGCTGAGGTAAGCCTTCAGTAAGGGCTTGCTGTCAGCTGAATCTTTAATAGCAGCCAGTGTTTCATCATCCAACCTCGTCCTAGATGGAGTAACCGCAGCAACAGAAGCCTGCTGTCTTGGCAGCCTCATCAGCCAGGTTTTTTTCCTGTAACATGTATTCCTACACGTTGATGGCCCGTTGTAAGTACTGCATGGGAATTTGGTAGTGTCTCCTTTAGATCTGTTACTTTCCCACACAGACGTTTGTGTTTTATGGTGTTCCCTTTTGAATCTCGGAATCCATTCTGGTGCCAGTAATGCAGGTATTCATTAGAGGACTGGACACAATTATACTAATCATACACAACGAGTGTTGAAAGTTCAGGATCTGCATGTTCCAGTGCCAATATTAGAGCCTCAAGCTCTGCCAATTGTGCTGTGTAGTCCCCTACGGTCTGTGTGTATGTATTCTGAATGTGGAACTTGCCATCCCTTATGCATCCAATCACAGCAGTGCAAGAGGCAAAGCATTGTTGTTTGGTGCCTACTTCTGGTTGCACTGAACTATCAGTGTAAATGATCATTTGGTATTGATCAACTGCAAAATGTTTGTTGGTTTTGGGTATTCATGTTCATATTGAAGGATTTCTTGTGTCTCTAGTTTTGGGTCAAAAACATAATCGAAATCAGTGGCAGTCAGAGATGTTGCCCATTGAATCCAATGTGGATATAATGCTTTTGTGTTTAGAATGCTGGCTTTTGTGACAGCCTCAAAAACTGATACTGGGGCCACAACAACGTGTTTCCCCTGGGCAAGAGATTTCTCTTTTATGACCGCCATCTGAACAGCAGTCAGAATTTTCACAGTGGGAGCAAAGCATTGTTCAGCCATGGAATATAGATGTAATTTATATGCTATTGAAATGGTATCACCTGATTGAATGTTACATAGGTGAATCTGATGGTACCAGCTATCACTCTGATGACCAAGTTTGTTTTTTTGTCACAAGTGTGTAAATGTTTTGCTTCAAACATGTCCTGCTGTAATGCTCTGAGAATGTGTGTGTGTTCCACTGTGCAATATTTAGTTGAAATGTCTGGATTATTCAAATCGTGAAGTGGCTTGTGCATAGCCTGGAATGTAAGTTCTGCCAAAATTGATAAACCACTATCATGATTGTAGCTTTTTGATGGTGTTTGGTGGTTGTAATCGTGCACACTTTTCTAGAAAGTTTGGCGCCAGGCTCTTTCCTTCATCTGATAACTCATACCCCAAAAACAGGACACTGAGAAAGGCAATCTTTGTTTCTGTAAGTTAAATTTGTAACCTGTTTCAGCAAAACCCACCACAATGCAGTCCACCCATCTTAGGTGTGTGACCAGGGTGTCATGGGCATCTAGGCACTGGCATAACAATACATACAAAGGCTACAGCTACTCCAAGTACAATTAAGCAGGAAAAACCCAAGTTTTAAGATGTTTCCCGAACGTGAGAAGATTGGACTGATTTCTTAAGTAACCAGGTAATTGATTCCGAAGCAAGCAAGTAGAATGTGAAAAACTCCTTCCGCTGCAAGCAGCATTACGTATTTTCGGGATGATCACCTTCTTCGCTGTCATGGATCGAAGGCCCTTAGTGGAAATGTACCATGCAATGTTTTTTTCCATGGGTTTGGGTCCTACCTGCTGTAAAGTCTTGTGTACAATGCAGAGGGCCTTAAAAGCTACTCTATTTTTAATCGGGGCAAGTGCAGTTCTTCTCTGGCCTTAGAGACTGAGTCAAATTTCATAATATTTTTTAGAAGCCTAACTGCTGCATTTTGTAGTCTCTGTAGCTTTTTTATGATGCCCTACTGTGCCCTACGTAAAGGGCATTACAATAACCCAGCTTGATCAAGATTATCGAGGTAATCCCAGTTTTTTGTAGATCATAAGGGATAAATGGCAAGACTTTGCGCAAGGTCTTCAATAGGAAGCAGCAGGAAGATGTAAGCTGGTTTGCATGATCAGAAAAATCGAACTCCCAGATTTCTAGCTTTGGCTACCAGAGTAGGCAAAGCCCCCAATGATTGAGGCCACTAAAAATCATTACAACAATTAGCATTTCGTCCAAAAAGGATCATTTTAGCTTTATCCAAGTTTAATTTAATTTCAATCATGCAGCTTCTAAAGTATGAGGCCACCTCCTCCATATCTTCCAAGACAGATACCACAATTTGTGTGTCATCTTCATAGGATACAGTTGAAAAGCCAAAGGATCTAATCAGCTTTAGTGGAATCATGTATATGTTCAATAACGTGGGACTCGGGAATGAACCTTGGGGTACACCACAAGCTACTGTGAAAGGTTTACAAGAGAAATTTCCCATGGCAACAATCTGTTCTCTATCCTCAAAGAAAGAGCTCAGAAGACTCCAGGCCATACCCACGACACTCATTTCTGCTAAACACCTTTTTCAAAATAAGGTGGTTCACGGTGTAAAACGCTGCGGATAGATCTAATGCCACCCTTATCCAGGATATATCTGACTTCCTTTGCAGCAGCGACAAGTGCTTTCTTAGTCCTGTGGTCTTTCCTAAAGCCAAATTGAGCAGCATCCAGGTGTCATGCTCACCTAGGTAATAAGCTAAGGCAGAGTGAATATGTCTGTTTGAGAGTTTGGCTAAAAAAGGAAGCCTAGAGATTGGTCTATAATATTTTTCCTCATGGGGGTCAAGAGAGGGATTTTAAGTAGAGGTAAGATGGTTGCCATTTTCCACTCTCTGGGATAAAGGCCTTTGCACAATATGTTATTGAGAAGTACAGTGATCAGAACTACAATATCTTCCAAGACTTCTCAGAATATTTTTGCTGGGAAAGGGTCTGATGGTGAACCGGATTTTGTTAGCTTCATTAATTTTATTACTCTCTCAAATCAGAAGAGGAAAATTCTAGAGGGTATGGTCACAATATTCCATTGAGACAGCCTCTCCAGGGAGGGCTTCACTGTTAGCCCTAAGTGCCTCGTGGGTATCCCCCACGAGATCCTGATATATGGTCTCTACTTTCTCTCTAAAAAATGAGCTAAATCTTCACATGTAGAGACAATGCTATGGTTGGAAGAGCTGGTGGAGTTGATAACTCCTAAACCATTTGGAACAGCTCTCTGGAAGGATTGCTGGTAGATAGAATCTTATTTGTGAAAAAACATGTTTTTTCCACTATGATCAGTTCTTTATACTTTTTTATAAGATGTTTGTATTTAATCCTTTCCTCAGGAGCATAAGTATTCCTCTAAGGTCTTTCCTGTGTCAACATTTGCTTTTCATAAGTTTGAGCTTGGAGAATACCACACAGCAGATGGCTTCAGTCTGTGGGATTTAAAATCTTTCAAAGGGGCCAGTTTGTTAACTGCCTCATTAATCCAACAGCCAAAGCTAGAAATTGCTTCCTGTATCTCCCCATCAAGGAACAGCTGAGATGATACCAGGATGTCCCCTAGTTCAGCTCTATTCACTTTCTTCCAAGACCTGCCCTCATGGCAGATGTTGGTGGATCTAAGTTGCTGGACATTATCATTAAGGCATAGATAAAAACTAACTGCTAAACTGTCAGACCAAGGGACCTGAAAAGCACCATCCACATATAGCTCAGGATGGTTAGAAAAAAATCCATTTACTATATGGCCAGCCTGGTGCATTGGTTTGTTTACTAATTGGTTCAGTCCAAAGTTTAAACAACTGTCGATAAAAATACTAGTATCTTTGTCCTCAAGATCTTCCAAGTGAAAATTCAAATCACCTAAAACCGTGTTGTTGGCAAACACCACACATAAAGTTTCCTATAGCCTCAAGAAAATATGATCCATGACCTGGTGGTCTATAGACTTGTAGGCCTTGAAAGGAGGAGTTGTGATCAGTTTTGCAATTGAAAGACAGGGCTTCACAGTAATAAATACTGGCTGGTTTACTGGCCACTGGCACATTTCCCAAGACTATCTACTCTGGAGATAACATATCCAGTTGACAACGCCGCCACAAAGACTGGGGCCAAGGCTTCATCTGGCCAGGTCTCTGTCAGAAAAACTATGTCAGGGTTATGGGAGCCTAAAAGCTCAAAAGAATCATATTTGTGCTTTATAAGTGAACACACATTCAGTAAAATACAGTGTAATTTATGCGAGTAGCCAGGTTGAGGAAGTAATACTGGCTTAAGATCAGCATCTGAGACCAGGTGACTCTGAAGTAAACAATTATTACAGACATACTTATCCTTAATGTGGTCAAAGCAAAAACAGACACACTCATTGGACCTGCCTGCATTCATCCTCATCAGAAAATCACGGTGATGTCATCTACATAGGACAACGCCTTAGGGTCACTATTGTGTAGTGTGGATGTTACATGTGCTGAGAAGAACAGACCAGGATTGTTCTTATACCCTTGCGTAAATTTACAACATTTCTTTTGCTAGCATAATGTGCTGAAGGCGGTCAAATCCCTGCTTTTAGGTGCTATGTTTTGGCAGAAAAAATGTTGGAAATATCCAAGGATTTTTTGTATTTTTTGCACACTAGATTGTTGATAAGTGCAGTGCTTTGTGCATTTTGTATATCAAATGTGTGTGTTTGATTGTTTAAGTGTCTGTAGTCTAACACTATTCTATATGAATGGTCCAGCTTAGCTATGGGGAACAAAGGGTTGTTCATCACTATCACACCCTGGTACTGATGTTGTGTGAGTGTTTCCTTCACTGGTGCTTTAGCCTCATGTTTAATGGTGTATTGTGGTAGTGGTAATGGTGCTGATCCTACTGGTGGGGCTTGTGCAAATGCCCAATCAACTGCATAAGCCTGTCAGTTCTTCAGGGCTAAGGACCCAGAAAGAGGGCTTAATGACATCGTTCCACAGTGGGACATTACGGACAAACTCTGGTGGCCAATCTTTTTCTGCCAAGAAGATGTTATAAAAATATTTTTTGCCAGAATATAATCTTAATTGTGCACCATATGTCTCCCTCAAGTAGTATTTTTACTTTATAGCCCCTATCTGGGGGGAGATGCGCATGTATGCAGTTTCGCCTTCTTAAATGTCATTAGTTGCTGTCACCTTTGGAAGCTCTTGAAGATTCCAGTGAACTACTGTGACCTCTGCTGTACTATCTAGCAGAAAAAAAAAAGGCAAAGGGAGGGGACGTCCCTATAACCCCCCTGGAACAGGGACAAAATATAGTACAACAAAGAAGAAATCCAGAGGGAAACAATTTACACACAACTATCCAAGCGAAAACCTCAATTTCTCACTGGAACTTAATTTCTTTTAATATAGTCAAAATAATTAAATCATAGTGTCAGCGAATTACCTGTGCAACTAAAAAAACTAGAACATATATACAAATCTTATACATAAAGCACCACACCCAACAAATACATTCGGGCACCGTAATAATAAAGCAAAAGGCTGCTTAAACCATCCAGTGGCAAGCAGTAACAGGAACAGGTAGTGACCGTAGTCCAAAGGGAGTATCTGGCCTCGGTGAGAGAAACCAATCACTGGAAACAAGTCCGATACAATCCTCAAGTTAGAAGTCCAATAATTCAGAAATTCCGTTGGTCACTCCTTTGAATTAACAGTCGACGCGTTTCGGCCTTACAAAATCCGGCCTCTTCAGGACAATGGAAAAGGTGCCTCGCGGCAGAAGATGCAAATATGCATCAACTAAATATTCGGTAAGAGACAACTTTCGCTGACACTATGATTTCATTATTTTGACTATATTAAAAGAAATTAAGTTCCAGTGAGAAATTGATGTTTTCGCTTGGATAGTTGTGTGTAAATCTTTTCCCTCTGGATTTCTTCTTTGTTGTACTATCTAGCAGAGTCAGTGCCCACAACCTGTTCTTCAGCAGGGCTCTCATTGTGTGGCATTTCTGGCCGAAACTGCTGCCACTTTTTTCTTTTTAAACTCTGCTTTCTGTTGGGGATATTTCTCTTCCTTTTTATGGAAGGTTCAGACGAGCGCTGTGAATCTTTTCTTGGTTTCACGTACTCTCTTCATTGTTCAGAACACCCTCCTCCCTTACTGTGTTTGTCCTGTGTGTCCTGAAAGGAACAAGATTGGCATGTGTTAATATATTGGTATCTATCAGGAGTTTTTAAACTGTCACTATTTCTTAAATTGTATCTTTTCTCTGAGGCCTCCAGTCGCAGATGTTCTCCTCTTTGTTTTTCATTATCCTTATTTTGTTTTTGTTTATCTAAGCATTTTCTTAGAACCTTCAGCTACTTCCTTGGCAGAATCCTTGTTGGATTTACCCTGTGATTGTGGTTTGCCTGGTCTGGCTCCCAGACTATACTGACCTATACTGTTATACGTTTTGGTGATAGTCTTTGTCAGCTCACGTTCTTGATCCTGTACAGGAATATCCTGGAGCCGTTGCCATGCTGCTAATGCTACTGCTTCCCTTTTTACTTAATATTATCGAGGATACTGTGGCAAAATTACCCATTAGTTGCATCCCCAGATGTAGAGCCAGGGCAACCCCATATTCATCTTGAATGTGTTTTAACACTTCTGGAAGATTCACAAGTGTCGGTGTACTGTGTGTGGTAGTGTAGAGTGCAGCAAACATTGCACCTCAAGTGGCGCAGTTGTCCACTGATGGAACCATCCCGAAAGGCAAGCACATTGTGAGAATTCTGTGTTTATCTTGGGGTCCTGTATAGGGAAACACTGCTTCCAAAGTGCACATTTTTTGTACTAACTCAAACTGTATCTCTTCGTTTGATGTGTAGTTTACCCTTAGTTGAATGCACAGTAGCAGGAATATTGTCCACTGTGGCCACATGTGGTTGCGCAGGAGCAACCCTTGCTGGGATAGTATCCAAAATCTGCATCACAAATTGTATTAATCGGCTATATATTTCTATTAAATTAGTGTGTAAGTGGCATACTTCTGCTACAGGCACTGCACCTGCATTTGGGTGTGGTGTATATGTGGCCAATTCTGGACCTTGTCTAAAGTCCTGTGGAACGTGGGGTAGGGTGCCATCAAGCCAATTTTGGTCTATATTGTGCAGCTGCATTTGCCTGGAGTGTAGTGATGAAATGTGTGTGTTCTCCCATCTGCTCTGTATGCGCTGTGAGCCTTAATGACAAATGTGACTGCTCCTCACTCATCTGTGAGGCCATTATTTGATAAATGTATGTGAGAGGGAGTCCCATGTTTGCTGCAATTACGACCCTGCTTTAGTCCACCATTTTTTAGAATGGAATTGAATTGTTCAGACATAGAAACACCAAATTGGGAATCCTTTTAGTAGTTCCAGATTGAGCAACCTACAGCATCAAGTAGGTACTACCTATCCAGCTGAGGAGGATATTCCCTAATACCACAGACATCTCTGTATAAGATAGTTAGGATGCCTTAGCATGAAATGAGACAGAGATACTAAGGGGATCTGTAAATTAGTGCCTAACCAACGTAGGCAGCACCATGTCATAGACTCTCACTGTAGTAACAAGACTGCAGGATTTTAGGCAACAGCACCAACGAGTATGGGGGACTGAGTCTGATTCCAAACCATATCACAACTGTTGTCCTAGCCCTTCCAGCAAGCTGGCTAGCAGCACCTCACCAATATCAAAGGTAAAAGTGATTTGTGGCAGCCTGTCGCATGACACTCAGACTCCTCAGGGAAGTCATGGTAGAACAGATCGTACCCCTTTCTCTCAGACATACAAGTCTCATACAAGCAAGGACAAACAGAAGCAGGATCTTGGTTCAATATATATTTTGTTGAAGCATCTGCGTTCTACTTAAAAAGGCATGAATTGCAATTATGAGGATAATGAAACACAACACTATTACATGGATGAGCAAGAAAGTAAAACATAGGAAGAGTCCCACCATATTGTCACAATAGTGTCTCTAATATCCCTACCTACGTTACTAAGTTTCTACATGAGAGCAATAGCAGTGTTAGGCCTAACCCACCGATCCAGTTCCGGGAAGGAAGCCCAATCCCCATATCTGTGTTACAAAGAGGTCTGTTAGTCTGCTGACAGTCCTCCTATATAGACAAAGAGAAAGTGTGAGGTTTCAGAAGAAACTGCAATAACGTGCAGCATGAGATGGCAAGATGGCTGGAATGTCCACTTTGCCTTTTTTCGACAGCCTTTTGTTTCATAATTAAACATGCTGGGATTTGGAGAACTTCCCAGACATTATAATGTGTATTTTCTGTGTAGGGTGCACATTGCACTCTCTGCACCACCAATACCGGGTAAACTATTGTGTGTAGCCTTGGAGTGAGCACAGGATGACATGTTGTGCAGAGAAATGAATAACAATTCTGCATGGAAGGGAAACTAATATAAAATAAGAAAACATTGCCACTAAAATGAAGCCTTCCTAAAATAATAAGAGGAATAAAACGGCTAGTGACTAGAAGAGAAGGCACAGGTCTCAGACCCAAGCTAAAATAAATGTGCCTACATAAAACGTTAAAATACCCTCACAACAGTTTAGAGTGAATGGTGTTCCTTTCTCTACATTTCCCTGATGGTGTTTTGTACTATGGTGATACAATTCTTCTGCGAGCATCCTAACTCTGGGGATAAATTAGTTTTGTCTAAACAATCTCACCATTACGTGTCTCCCTAAATAACTGGGGCCATGGGACTATTGTATCATCGGGAACAATAAACTGTCTGGTAACACTGGTCCCCCATATGCTTCATTCCAAATGTCATTTGCATTTTTTCGACACCCTGCTCTAAACCAACCCTGCTGTTCTGCTTCTGAAGCACTTTCCTGCAATTTCCTGAGCTCTTCTCATAAATCAGCTATTGACATCAACATTGCAAAGACAGTGTCCCATTTAGATTCATCTGTGTATATTCCATTAAATGTGCAGGTCAATAGTGCACAATATCGTGAAACTCTGTCAGAGTATCTATTCCCGACTGTTACATTTCCATTGCCACTTCTGTGAGGTGCACATTTAACAACCACAACTTCAGTTGGAAGCTGCAATGCTTCCAGAAATCTCTTCACATGTTCGCCATTTCTTATAGGCAAAGCAGATGAAGCCATAAAACCACTTTATGACCATAACGTCCAAAATCATTGCAGACACCAAAGCCATACTGATTATCTGTAAATACAGTCAGTCTCATTTGAGCTGTTAGACTGCAAGCTCTGGTAAGGGCAATCAGTTCTGCCACTTGTGCTGACATCACACCTTGAAGCCATGATACTTCTACAACTTCTTGAATTGTACAAACAGTAAAAGCTGCTCTCAGGACACCTTAACTGGTTCTCGTCATGATGCATCCACAAAGATTACATAATCGGGCTCAATCAAAGATTAATCTTTTACGTATGGCCTTGGCGTATGAATCCACAACACCTAGAGTATCATGCTCAAAATCATCATTATTTACATCATTGTCTGGCAAATGAAGTAAAGTGGCTGGGTTTAAAATGTGACGTCATTTTAAAACAATGTTCTCTGAAGCAAGCATTTCCTGATCATCTTTTGTAAGTATGGAATTTGTCACATACTGGGTTTTCATTCTGATAAACAGAATCTCTATGGAATGTGGGACCATAACAGTTAAAGGATGTCCCATTACCATGCTTTCACACCTCTCTATGCTGACACCAACGGCAGCCACCGATTTAAGACAACCGGTCAGCCCTGTAGCTATGGGGTCAAGGGTAATTGAAAAGTATGCCACATGTCTTCTTGAATCACCATGTATGTGAGTAAGCACTGAGAGAGTGCAACCCTCTGTTATGATCACTAATTCCTGCACCTAACCAAGTACCTTAGGTCCTGCAACTCATCACTTAATAAATAATGTAGACATTTCTCAACCTCACACACCTTAGATTAAGTTTAAACCTTTAAATTATCTTTGTGTTTGCAATGTTCCATTTGCTTGTAATTATCCCTATGTTTGACTAAAAGACCTTATGTTTTTGTCCCACATGTTTGTACAAGTCTGGCTTTAATGGTGACCTTATTTCTGTTACTGTAACTATTCACATGCTTGATAATTATCCTTGGGCCTGCAGACAGGGACTTTCCAGTCAGGTACTTTCCATAGTGATTCATCTACCACCTATACGTACACTTTCCAGTCAGGGACTTTTATCATGTGCTTGATAATTATTCATGTGCCTGCAGACAGGGACTTTTCAGTAAGGGGCTTTCTAGAGTGATTCATGTACCACCAATATGGGGACTTTCCAGTCAGGGACTTTTGAGAGTGATTTACCTGCCCTTCTAGAAAGCACTACCTATAAATACTTGGTCAAACCCCAATCGATCGCTTGGCTTTATTTTCCGACAAAAAGAACCCTTATTCTCCCTTCTAATCTCTTGGATCATCACATCCTCTTCTCCCTGGTCCAAGCTTCCTAGCCTGACCAGGTGACATATGCGCCCCTGCAGTCATCTCTGAGCAGTTCATCAGACTTTTCTGATCCCCACATTCCAGAAACAACCTACCTGTGAGCCACTTTGCGGATACAGCCATTTAGGAATCGGCCCATTGGTCATTCTGACATGTGAGGGCATAAACTGCAATGAAAGGACGGACAAGCAAAAGCAGAGAAAACAAGGTTAGGTCACTTTTCTTTATTTCTTGTCCGCAACAGTTCTACAAAAAAATAAAAACTTCAATGGTTGTGAATACTCCTGGCATAAGACTCCCATGCCATCTGTTGGAAGCTCAAGAGTCTATTTGCAAACTTTCAAAAAGAAATTCAAAAATAAGAACAGGAAGAACAGTCACATATCAAGAGCATATGATGTAATATTCTGCCGGGGAAAAAACTGTGAACTGTTATTCCAAGCTCACAAAAGGGTTAGGAGTTTTTATCCCACAAGAACTGAAGGAGTGCATATTTTCTATGTTATTATAAGCATCTCTGAGTGTATGATGTACTTTCATTGCTCAAATGCTATTTGAACTATGTTAATGCATGACAATGCTAATATAGTGTGTGTGTTCCTTCTCTTTAGTTGACTCTCCTGCACACCCTGAAAAAGGAAGACACTTGTGCCATTCCTGAGCAGGATAGCCTGCTGGACACCAATCAGAGGGCATGAGTCTTTGTTTCTGTTATTATTTTGCCCTGTTCCTCTTCCCTTCTAGCACATCGCCTTATTTGAGGTTATCTTTCCTTGGTCAGGCATTGTGTTGGGAGAGAGTAGGGTCCAATAGCGTCTCTGCGGGCAAGTCAACCAGGTCAGTGGCCTGACACCTTCCCTCTCACTGCAAAACAGTGTGAATCGCTTACTATAATCTGGCATTTCTAGTGCCAGGCCATGACACAGACCTTTTCTCAGCTCTAGGAAAGCTTTCAAGCATTAATTGTCCCATGGAAGCAGATCAGGCTCATCGTTGTGCCTCAGTAAAGGATTAATCACCAGAGAAAAATGTGGCATCCACTGTCTACAATAGCCAACCATTCGCAGGACTTCTTTCTGTCTTTTCAGTGGATTCATCCTCAATATTACCTTGATTCTTTCCTGGGATACCTTCATTGTTCCTTTTTCAATAATATGCCCCAAGTATTGGACTTCATTTGACAGTATTGCAGTTTACTCAGAGACACTGTTGTGGCCCTCATTCTGACTTTGGCGGGCGGCGGAGGCCGCCCGCCAAAGTCCGGCCGGCAGAATACCGCTGCGCGGTCAAAAGACCGCCGCGGTTATTCTGAGTTTCCCGCTGGGCTGGCGGGCGACCGCCAGAAGGCCGCCCGCCAGCCCAGCGGGAAACCCCCTTCCATGAGGATGCCGGCTCCGAATGGAGCCGGCGGAGTGGAAGGGGTGCGACGGGTGCAGTTGCACCCGTCGCGATTTTCAGTGTCTGCATGGCAGACACTGAAAATCTTTGTGGGGCCCTGTTACGGGGGCCCCTGCAGTGCCCATGCCATTGGCATGGGCACTGCAGGGGCCCCCAGGGGCCCTACGACACCCCATACCGCCATACTCTTCCTGGCGGCCAAAACCGCCAGGAACAGGATGGCGGTATGGGGCTCGGAATCCCCATGGCGGCGCAGCAAGCTGCGCCGCCATGGAGGATTCCCCAGGGCAGCGGGAAACCGGCGGTACACCGCCAGTTTTCCGTTTCTGACCGCGGCTGTACCGCCGCGATCAGAATGCCCATGGGAGCACCGCCAGCCTGTTGGCGGTGCTCCCGCGGTCGTTGGCCCTGGCGGTTTTTACCGCCAGGGTCAGAATGACCCCCTGTATGTCCATTCTCAGCTAGATGTTTGAGCAAAGGAATGGTATCCTGTTTGCAAGCTTCTCTAGTGCTCAATGCCAAAAGTAGTGTCTCTATATACTGCACAAGAACTAAATCACAAGGGTTCTGCAGAGCCTCAAGATTTTCTCTAAAATCAGATTTAAAATAGAAGAACTTTTAGTATAACCTTGTAGAACTCAGCACCATGCCAAAACTCTCTCTCAAAACCCTAAAGAGAACAAAAATTGACTGCCTTTGTGCAATGGGATGGAGAAAAGGGCTTGGTAAAGATCCACAATGGTAAAGCATTCTGTACTGCATAGAATTTGAAAAAGGATGGTGGCTGAATTCAGTAGTATGGGACAACATGGAACAAAAATGTAATTCATTTTTTAGATATCTTATACAGTTCTGCTGGGTTTTCTGCAAGCCCACACATGGGAAATTGCAAGGGCTCCCAATGATCTATTAGAGATTCCTTTTCTCAGAATATCTTCAATTATTGGTGTTATTCCTGCCACTGTCTCTGGGGTCAAACTGCACTGGGCTTCACTGTGGTACGGACTGGTTCTACACTTTTGATTAGTCTGATATCTTTTCCTGTAAAGTCCCATACTTCTGGGTTCACAGACTCTCTCAAGTCAGGGGGAAGCTCCTCTACTGTTCTCACTGGATACAGTTCAAGTGCTTCTTGTTGAACCAATTTAAACTCTACATCCTCCTCTCGCCTCTGAAACTCAACACCATAAGGTGTGCAATGCATTATACAATTTCACCTACACTACAAATCTCTTCTTAGCAGGTTTACAGGACTCCAATCATACACAACAAACCTATGTTTCTCTTTAACTGAACCTATTTTTACAGGAACATATTCTGAATCTGGACTTGAAATCTGTTTATTTGTAATGCCTACCGCTTGGATTCTCTTTCCTGAGAGGAATCGGTCTGGGACTTCCACTTTTCTAACAGTGGAACAGGTAGCTCCAGTGTCAATAAGAAATGACACTTGGTAGCCATTTACCTCACCTTCCACTAATGGTCAACTCTCATCTACCTCTAAGGCTGCTTCAAGTAGGCAATCTTTCTCTGCCCTCAGGCACCATCGTTGCAAATTGTCAAAGCCACTCTCACTGTCCAACATAGGGAACTGTTAAATAGGTTCTGGTTCTGGGTCTGGGTCTGGAATGGATTTTTATTTACTCTGGGAAATGTATTCATGTTATAGCTAGGATTACCCATATTTTGTAAAGTCATTGAGGTTTGCTGCACCTGCATCACTGGAACCTGTGTCTGCAATGGCACTTTCATTTGCTGAACAGATACATATGCAACTGTAACTGATTTCCCCCTTGCATTTGGTTATTATCAGCCATTCTATCTGGATTCAGCCTACACTCCATCTTCCAGTGCCTGATAGTATTACAAAAATGACAAGCAGTCACTTTCTTCAAAGTTGCAGCATCTACACCAGATTTCAGATCAATCAGAACTCCTAGACCTCAACCCTGAGAACCAACCATCCCTTCTTTAACACCTTGAAGGTCAGCTTGAAAACCAACCGCCTTATTTCATTCTGAAAAACAACACTTTGCTTTACACTAACATTTCCTGCAAATGACTGATTCCGAAAACTTTTGTGTGACACTTTCGTCTGGGCTAACATATACTTGTCCTTAAGCTTCCTTTGCTTCATCTCCCATTCATCCCTACAATACTTTGCATATTTCAGAATCTCACCCAACAACTTTTCCTACCAGCAAAGCACTTTCTGTTGTATATGCTGACTAATCTCTGGTCTCTATCCAATAATACATTGTGAGATCAAAGATCTCAAATCACATGGCTCAAGGTGTTATTGACCAATGTGCTGCTGGAATGCCCTCAACAACTGTTCACAGTAAACATGCATTGATTCTTTCACCTCTTGCTGAATTGTATTTATCCTCCCATTAATCCAAATCCTTTGAAGGAACTGTGCTTTTTAAGAAAGTGATCACCTCATTGTAGTTATCTATCACAATAGGAGATGACGCATTAGTGCTCTTATCTCTTGGTGGCTCTGAGTTTGACCAATGTGCAGGATTTTCACGTTTAGCCCCCAAATCATGTGGAACAACACGATCAAAGAGTGCATTCAAATCAGTCACAGCAGTTTCACAATGTTTACAAATCTTTCAACTTGAGTGTACCACTTCATAGGGTTCTCTCTCAATTGTGGGAAATTATTGGTAAATGCTGCAAGATCTGTCATATTCCATGGCACACGAATATACCGTCCACCTGGTATATCTCTCACAGAATACACTGAAGCTTCTCCTTCCTCTAGGGGGTTTGGAGGTGGCTTTCCTTTTACTTCAGCCACCTCTGATTGCTTCTTTAACTTTTCATGCTTCTTTGCCCATTTGCTCTCTAATTTCTCAAAATCACTACATTTACTAATTCTGTAATGTGTAATCGCATTCCTGGAGAATGTATTGTCTCAGTTGCCTCACCATCAAATTGTACCCTGAAACTTTTTTCTGCAATGGGACACTTTTTGAAAGATCGACTTCATATTTGCTGGCCAGTTCAGTCAATTTATCATGTGCAGTTGCTGCACTTGCTCGAATATATCAATTGTTTTTCCTTGTATTGATTCACATGTTCAAAATCTAAACATCCACTAAATATTTCTTCTAGTTCTATTTTTAATCTCAGGACATTTAATGATCTTTCTTCCAATGTACTCTTTCTGGAATCAAAACTTCCTCTGTTCTCTGTAGTTGTACTATTTTTGACAGCTTTCTCAAACCAGTGGAAACATTTCCATATTCAAATAAATGTGCCTTGCCTTGTGTTATTTGTGTTGTGAGGACAATACTTCTGAACATCCTTAATGATTTAATCGTCTGTGGTGGTGTCCACGCAGGAATCTGTGAATTCTGCGAAGTCAGGATAAATTCTGTTGTATTTGCTCCTCCAACAGCTCCTTGAGCTACAGCATTAGAGGGAACATTAATCGGAGCAGTTCTTGTGCAAATCCCTACTGGTTGTGCTGTTACAACCCTAGCAACAGGTACTGGTACAGTCATGATAGAAGCACTAACACCTGGAGGCATCACTGCCGGTGCATTCTCAACTCGGGCAGGAGCATGATTGAGTATAACAGGTTGTACAACAGTCTGTGTCATAGTAGGCTGTTTCATCTGTAATGGTCTCTCAATTTCAATTGCATTTGGGTCAGCACAGGCAGTAGCCACTGCATTATTTGTGGTCATCAGTTCCTCAGCCTTTGTCGCAGGAGACATATAAGATGGTGGACGTACAGCTAATAATTCGTACAATATATAGGGGGTTATTCCAACTTTGGAGGAAGTGGTAATCCGTCCCAAAAGTGACGGTAAAGTGACGGATATACCACCAGCCGTATTACGAGTCCATTATATCCTATGGAACTCGTAATATGGCTGGTGGTAAATCCGTCACATTTGGGACGGATTACCACCTCCTCCAAAGTTGAAATAACCCCCATAATCTCCTAAAGCACTATGATTTATTTTCATCTTTTTCCCCCACATTTTCCTGTCCTTTTCTCTTTTTTGGTTTCTTAAGTTTTTTAGTAGTAATAGCCGGATATAGCCTAGCTCTTTCAACTATAACTTTCATCCATTTCTGTGGTTGCTCATCTAATATTGCATCTGCATAATTTTTCACAGCTCTTTTGTTCATTTCAGAAATATCCCCAGAGCAAGCAAATTTCTCCCAAGCACTTAGGGGCATTTTTATAATGCCCTATCTCCACCTTGCGCCACATTTACGTAATTATTTTGGACGTTAATGTAGCCCAACCAGGCTTATTGACAGGGTGGGGCAATGCATGCATTGTGCCACTCTGTAACCCTTTGCACTACATAATGCCTACACCAGGCATACTGTATGCAAAGGAGGCGTTCCCCCATTAGGGGAGCCAGAAAATGGTGTAAGGAAATCTATGAGATTTTGTGGTGCCATTTTTTATGGCACTCTTAACTACTGCTCAAGAGCAGGCATTAAAAGAGGGCTTCCATTCTTCAGAATAGGGCCCTAAGTACTCTTCAGAAGCTGATGCAATATTTTGACACTACTCCTGCAGACTACATCATAGCATCATGAAAAATGACGCTATTGCCCCTTACCCTGCGCCATGATGCGCCATATTTTAAATACATGGGGGTGTTAAGGAGTGCAGGGAAAGTGCAGCACCACTTTCTGTAAAACTTCCCTTAGTGTTTCAAATTGTGTAGGTCTAGGAGGTGCCTTCATATCATGAAGTCCGTCTCTTAGTCTGGTAATAATTCTCAATTCAAATGAACCCCATCTGCTAAAAGGTCAATGAACTCTCTTTTTCAATGTTCTTAAACCACTGACAAAGCCATACTCAGAAAGAGCCTCTTCACCTTCCCGTACTGAAATTGTCACATCACCTGTCATCAAATTTCTAATAGGTTTGAAACATTTCATATTTTCAAATGAAGTCAACAAATAGCAAACAATGAAATTCAATTCTTCAATGTTTTGATTCTATTCCAAATATGTCCATTTTTTGGTAAGCCGACCTTTCAATCTCAACACGGCTCCTCACACCAATCAACCAATCAATATGCGACTCATCAGACAGACTAACCAATCACTGTGCGGCATTTCACATCAACCGACCACTGTTGCTCCTTGCAATGGTTCACTCTCCTTTAGAATTTCTTCCCACACACAGAGCTATAATCCTAAAACTCTATGCAACATAAAGTAGCAGTCCTTGTCTGTTCCTCTAAAGAAAACAATAAGAAGAATTCAACAACCGGAATTGTCAGTTTTTTATACTCTTCAACTTTCCTTACTCAAAAGATTTTCACACACGCGAATTAAATCTCGATCAGCGGAAAATCACCCTAATCAATGCAACATCACCTTTTGCTTTAGATTCCACTAACATTATTCAGTATTAGTACATTCACAAAAAATTGTTACAATCCCTATCTCAATTGTTCAAACAAAGGTATCTCATGACCTGCATCACAAGTCTTCAGCAGGTGAAAAAAACAGAAATCAACTCTTATTTATCTATCCCAGGACCTTGGGCTACTTCTTAGTCTGATAACTTCTTCAACTTCTTGGCAATAAGTGAATAAGCATCACCAGTTCGTTCAACATGCATACACCGATACTTGAATAAAACCACAATAATCAAAACAATTGCAGTGCATAACCTTCTTAATACTCACACCTCCAATTCTACAACCGCCTTTGAAACCACACTCCATTCTTCAAAATTTGACCTTTGGGCAATGGCACTTGGGCCCTGTACATCAGGACAATTATAAAAGCTTCCCTTTCTCATAACGTAAACCATCCTCTTGCTACCAACTTTGATGGAGCTGGGATCTCAATTAAATATCAGTTTAAGACTTAAGGCTCACCAACTCATTGAGGAGAGATACCAGCATCTCAGGCAAATGGACGTAAGATGAGATAAACATAGGAGCTGTACATCAATTAAGTAATTATGACAATTTAAAGTATTATTTTCAGTCAATAATGAGTTAGTGTGAGTTAAAAACTTTATTTCTCAGTCTTTTTAACAGTGCATCTTCATTGAAATCAGCATACAATGACATCAATATCAATCATTAATCAATAAATCAAAATAAGCAAACAATATATCATAATAAGTGCATGAAGTGTGTTCCATAAAGGAAAGAATCCCTATTCAAAGATTAGGGATGGTTTTGGGAAGAACGAGAAAAGGGTGACAGTCAGAACCCATAAAGAGCTCCAAAAAGAGAGGTTAAAGCATGAAGCTTCAGAGTCAAATATGAGGTGTCAATCAAAGCAGAACTTCCCACAAAGAGAGGTTGTTAGACCTGACAGCCTTAGGGTGCTCTTCCCCCAACTTTTTTGCATACATCCCTCCAGTTTTCTGATTTTGTTTTTGCTGGTTTTAGGACTCTGCGCACTTTACCACTGCTGACCAGTGCTAAGGTGCATGTGCTATCTCCCCTAAAAATGGTAACAGTGGCTCCTACCCAAATGGCATATTTGATTTACCTGCAAGTCCCTAGTAAAGTATGTTTGGGGTGCCCAGGGTCTGTAAATTAAATGCTACTAGTGGGCCTGCAGCAATGATTTTGTCACCCACATAAGTAGCCCCTTCCCATGTCCCAGGCCGCCATTACAAGGCCTGTGTGTCCGGTTTCACTGCCACTTTGACTTGGCATTTAAAACTACTTGCCAAACCTTAAACTCCAATTTTTCTACATATAAATCACCCCTAACGAAGGTCCAAGGCAAACCTATAGGGCAGGGTTCTATGTAAGTAAAAGGCAGAACATGTACTTATGTGCTTTACAAGTCCTGTTAATCAAACACTCACAAATTTGTTTCTCACTACTGTGAGTCCTGCTCCTCTCATAGCCAGCATTAGAACTGCCTTTAAATATACTTTTAAGTGGTAGATTCAGATCTGAAAGGAGTAGCCCTGTCAAGTTTTGTATGGCTAGAATGGTATTTGAAAATCCTACTTACTGGTGACGTTGGATTTGACATTACTATTTTAGAAATGCTACTTTTAGAAAGTGGCATTTCCCCACACTTACTGCCTTATGTGCCTTACAGTCTGTCTCCAATCCACACCTGGGTTGTGCTGGTTGACAGCTCCCCTTGTGCCTTCCACCCAGACAGCCATAAAAACAGGACACTCAGTCACATCTGCATTCGTTTGCATTCTGAATGGGTCTCCTTGGGCAGGAAATGTGGAGGGGCTCTCACTTACAATTCAAAAGCCAGTGACCTCCCTCCCACAAAGGACTGATAACCTCCCACGGGGCTCCTGGCAGACAGGGCTGGCCTGAAAGGGGAGCTCATGCACTTCAAAACCATTCTTTTGACATTTCCTCCACTTCAAAGGCACTTTTGGGTGTATATATACTGGGTCAGTGCCCCACCAAATCAGACACTTCTGGGCCAACAACTGGACTCTGTCAGAGGGACTGCCTGGCTTCCCAAAAGACTCATCTGGCTTACTTTTCCCAGAAGGACTGCTGCCCTGCTTGTTGCCCTGCTTCCTGCTGGACCCTAACCCTGCTGGAGGGACTCTGCCTTCCTCCACAAGTGCTCTCCAAGGGCTTGGATTGAGCTTGTCTCCTGCTTTCTGAAGTCACAGGGCCAAAAAGACTTCACCTCTTCAAGGAACTCCTTGTGCTCCAAAAATCGATTCACTGCCTGCCGGAAATGATGCACAGCTGTGGTGCGACCGAGAAAATCACTGCACAGCAGAACTAGAATGACGCAGCCTGACTTCCTGAGTGAAGAATCGATGCAGCGCCTGCTTTGATACCGGAAATTCAGTGCACAGCCCTACTGGATCGACATACAGCCGAACCAGAACGACGCAGCCCGACTTCCCGAGTGAAGAATCGACACAGCATCTGCCATGCAACAGAATATTTGACACATCACCTACCAGATCGATGCAACGTCTGTGACTTCATCCCACATGCCCAGGATTTCCAGGCATCGTCCCTGGGCGTCAAAAAGATCCCTGCATCCCAGTGAGGAATCAAGACTGCATGCCAGAAATTGACACAAAGCCCCTTGCAGTGTCAAAAGAAACGATGCATCGTCTGTGCTGTGCCAGAAATTCTGACGCATGCTCTATTTTTCCATGCATCTCCTCCTCCGCGGTCTCCATGAGTGTTATTTTTTATTCAAACCAGGTACTTTGTGCAAACAAGAGACAACTGTTGATTTCTAAGATTTAAGACTTGTTTTAATCTTGCAAAAGTGATATTTCAACTTGTATTTATTGGATCTTGATCGTTTTGTCCTTAATTTAACCAGATAAATATCATATATATTTTTCTAAACCTGTGTGGTATTTTCACTGTGTTACTGTATGATTTATTGCACAAATACTTTACACATTGCCTTCTAAGTTAAGCCTCACTGCTCAGTGCCAAGCTACCAGAGGGTTGGCACAGGATAATTTGGATTGTATGTGATTTACCCGGACTAGGATTGTGGTCCCTACTTGGACAAGGGGGTATACCTCTGCCAACTAGCAACCCCATGTCTAACAAACGCTAAATCTTTTTTCACTAATTTACTTTCCAGCGCTAAACTTGTTTAGCACTGGAAATTCACTTGAAAGTAGCCCTGCTTTGCATTACTTAGCCCCAAATGGGCATACCATGGGTGGTACATGGGCATTTCCCATACAGCCACCCAAGGTTTCTGAGGCTAAGTCCTATTTACTTACAAAAGGTTTAGCATCAGAAAATAGCGCCCATTTCAGATAGGCACTATGAAGGAGAAATGCTGTTTTTCTTAATTTCTGACTTTGCATGTGTTCTGCACTGTAGAGCACACATATAAAATGGGAAAGTGTTCAAAGATAGCCTAAGTGTAGTATTTTGTACTGGAAGGATATCCTTCCTTTAAAAAACCTATGCTAGACTCATGGAGGCACCCTTGCACCATGGTGCGGAGACGTGTCCGTGGTGCACGGCCGCACATTTCTGCATCGGTGTTAGGGAGAGGGGAGAAGAGTGCTATATGTCTGTAAATATGGTGCTCTCTTGTCCTTTCCTTATCACGCACTGCAGCATTTGTCACTGCTGCACTGCGCTGCATGACAAACTGATGAATCTGGCCCTGGGTCTTATTAACAGTTTAAGCTATCTGTAGCTGAGACGTGAAAATTAAATTAAATGCAAGGGGATTCTGGTGCTTTCCCTAGTGCTAGCCACAAAAACTAAGGGGCATATTTACATGTCCCTTGCTCTGCCTTAGTGCCGCCTTAGAGTAATTTTTTTATGCTGATGCGGCGCAAAGGAGGCCTTTTTTCCAGCGCCAGATTTACAAAGTGGCACAACACATGCATTGTGCCATTTTACAACCCATAGCGCCACATTATGCCTGTGTCAGGCAGAATGTATGCAAGCGGGGGCATTCCCACACAGGGAGGCCCGAAAAAATGGCATAGTGAAATTTACTAGATTCCACTACGTCATTTTTTCCGTCATTTTTAACGCCTGCTCAAGACAGCCTTTAAAATGACGCACCTATTAGAACCAATGGGCCTCCCAGTGCTTTGCTGAACTAGCGTCAAAACTTTTTATGCAACTTGAGCAAAGCGCCACAACAGCATCAAAAATTCTGATGTGTTGCGGTAACGACCGCCATGGTGCGCCGTATTGTAAATAAGGCTAAACTATGGTGTTGTTAGGTGGGGCAAGGGTGACACCAGAGAAGTGGCGCATCAGGACCAATGTGCCACTTTCTCATAAATATGCCCCTAAGGGGCTTATTTGCACGCCGCTTGCCCCCATCGGTGCGTCACTTTTTCCCATATAAAAAGTGACGCACCGGCAGCACACGTGGCTTTTAAATAAGCTTCTAAATACTGCAGCGGACCAGAGTGACATCAGAACAGCAGACCCAGGCATGGGCGTAGGAAGTGTGGGGGACGCGGGGGATATGTCCCCCCCAGATTTTGGAGTGGGGGGGACACGGGGGACAAGGGTGGGGGGGACGAGGGGACAGAAGAATTTTCCCTTCTCCTGTAATTCGCAGGGCCATTAGCGCATGAAAGCGCTACCTATATGGCCCTGCACTTGACCTGTGACCTGGCTCCAGGACACTCGCCCTCTGCCCTTTTGTTGTGCTGCAGCACACAAGGGATTCTTTCTCACCTTGCCGCCACAGCTGCCTGCAGTCTGCACTTCTGAGAACAAAGGGAGAGGAGAGGCCCTTTGTTGATTGCTGTGTGCATCCAGTCCCTCCTGAGCCCGACCCTTCCTGTCCCTTGAAGATCGAACCCTGAAGACAGCAGCAAGATTTGAGAAGGTAAGGAGGTTTGGGTAATTAAATAAACTATTGCTAAGTAACTCCCTTTCTTTTTAAATACATTGCTGTGTTGCAGAGTATCTCCCTTTCTAAAAACAGTATTGTTGAGTTACTGTTAGATTTGAGCAGGGCAGGCTTTAGCGCGCTAGTGGCACCCTGTGCGCCAGTGTTTGTTAGGGCCCCCCTTTCTGTCGCCTCTCTCTCACTCTCTTCTCTCCTCTGTCTCCAGCTTGCCTGCCCCAGTGCTAATTATTGTCCCCTAAGTTGACATCCTGCCCCTCCAACATTTCTGTCCCCTGTCTCTCCCTCAGCCTTCCTGGTATTTGTGAAAGCCCGCTCTGAAGGGCCAGGGCTGTCTGTAAATCTCATTTCCTGCCAATGTCCTGTGGATGCGAAGCCAGCACTGTGGCAGCTCACAGGCTTTACAGGACTTCACAGGCTATGGTGGAACAGAGCCTGACACTGTTGGATAGACAGCGGAGAGACCAGCACACAGCATGGGTCCCAGGAAGAACCAGATGGCCTAAGAGATGGACAGGGCAAGGTAAGGCAGCTAGGCCGATGCAACCGGTGCTGCCGCACTGGGTGCTGACTTAGGATGGGGGTGCTATGTTTGCAAGTATATTGTGACTTTAAAAGCACCTGCTGGATGTTCCTTGCCACCAACAGTTTTCAGGCAACAATAAAAATCTTAAGATAATTCCGGTGATTAATGGTCATTCTGGAGAGAGACTGAAGTTTTGTCTAGTGGAAGTTTTGACTCATCATAACGTACAGGGTTACTATGCCTGCTACAAAGGCCGTCTACATGCAGATCACAAAGTGTATATAATGTGAATAGGTCAGTGGGTTTCTGCTTTTGTCAGATGCTGAAAAGTACCCTCTTTTTGACATGGTTACCCCACTTTTTGCCTGTTGTCAGTATGTTTTGACTGTGTTCACTGGGATCCTGCTAACCAGGACCCCAGGGCTCTCTCCCATTAAATTTGGTTGCTTGGACCACACACACCCCCCACTTGGCATACTGGTGCCCCTTATAAGTCCCTAGTATATGGTACCCAGGTACCCAGGGCATTGGGGGATCAGGGGTTCCCATGGGCTGCAGCATTTATTATGTATTATGCCACCCATAGGAGCCCATGTAAACTGTGTCTGCAGGCTTGCCATTGCAACCTGCGTGAAAAGGTGCTTGCACCCTTTCACTTCAGGCCACTGCACCAGGTCACTGTAAGTCACCCCTATGGTAGGCCCTCCTAGCCCAGAGGGTAGGGTGCAAGTACCTGTGTGTGAGGGCACCTCTGCAGGAGCAGAGGTGCCCCCACGAACTCCAGCTCCATTTTCCTGGACCTCGTGAGTGCGGGGACACCATTTTACGCTTGTACTGGACATAGGTCACTACCTATGTCCAGCTACATAATGGTAACTCCGAACCTGGGCATGTTTGGTAACAAACATGTCAGAATCATACCCCAATACTATTGTCAGTATTGATTGTATGATTCCATGCACTTTGGGGGCTCCTTAGAGGATCCCCAGCATTGCTCCTACCAGCTTTATGGGGTCTTCTGACCAGCTCACGCTGCTGCCACCCCTCAGACAGATTTCTGCCCTCCTTCTGCTGCTTGAGCAGCTCATGCCTAGGAAGGCAGAACAAAGGATTTCCGTTACAAGGCTTGGGAGGGGTAGCCTCGCCAAGCTACTAGTATGCTCTGAAGGGCACATTTGGTGCCCTCCTTGCATAAACCAGTCTGTACCAGTTCAGGGACCTCAGCCCCTGCTCTGGCATGAAACTGGACAATGGAAATGGCGTAACCACTCCCCTGTCCATCACCACCCCAGGGGTGGTTCCCAGAGCTCCTCCAGGTGGCCACTTGATTCTTCCATCTTGAATCTAAGGTTGGCAGAGGCCTCTGTGAGAATCTGAGTGGCTAGGTCAGGGAGGTGACATCACAGCCCCCTCGTAGGTGGTCACCCGGCTAGGTGACCAATCCCCCTTTCTGGGCTATTTTGGGTTTCCCTCTTGGGTGGGTCCTCAGATTTGACGTGCAAGATTCCAGCAGGACTCCTCTGCAACGTTTACTTTGACTTCTGGCCACTGGAACCGCAACTGGACTTCACAGGAACCTACAATCTGCAGCTCCAGCGACGACTTTGCCACGCAACATTGTTTCTCCGACTCCTTCCAGCAACTGCAACATTTGCCCAGCTGTGCTTCCTCTGAGGGCAGCAAGTCTTCAGTCTGCATGAGAAGAAAGAAGGAAAATTCCTTGAAGTGAAGGAGTCACTTATCTGCATCCGCAGGCACCAACTGCAACAACAACCGTCTGCGTGGATCTCCTCTCCTCTCCTCCTGAGCTGCGTGGATCCTGCATCAGGGGTGGTAGTCTGGAGTGGTCTCCTTGGTCCTCTCTACCAGCTGCCCAACTTTGGAGTAGGTAGGTCCTTGCCTTCCCATGCAGGACAGTACCCCCATGCACCGCATCTCTTGCAGCTACCCCCGGCACTCTTCTCTGTGAAGCACAGCCCTCAATGTGCTTCGCCTGTGAAGTGGGACCTCTCTTCAGGTGTGCTGTGGGCCTCTCTACAGCTCCTGGGCTCCTTGCCTGTAGGTCTTCTGTGGGGGCTGCCTCTCCTCCTCCAGACTCTCTGCCTTGCTGATGGTCACCTGAGACTCCCCTCCATGGGTTGAGTCCCCCTGGACCTTGCTGGTCCCCGGTAGCTCCACTTTTCTCCTACTGCAACATTTGCTTTTGCCAAGGCTTGTTGGTGGGTTTTCCACACCACAGACTGACTGCAATTCTTCATCTGGTGTGGGACGTCGACTGCATCACCTAGGAACTCTCCATCTGCTCCAGTGCTGCATTGCTGACCATCTTCGTCTCCCTGTCGACCAACTCCTGCATCCACAGATGGGTGGGTAGTGGCTCCTGCCACGACCGGACCATCCTACGTAAACTGGACTTGGTGCCCTTCTTTTCCAGGTCTTACTCTTCCAGGATCCACCTCTAGTTTCTTGCAGTCTTGTCTGCGTTTTGCAATATCCTTCTCTGAAGTCCTTTTGGTGGGTCAGGGAAAAAACGGTAACTTACCTCTTTTCTCCTGGTCTCTGGGGGGCACTCTGGTACTTACCTTTGGGGTTTCCTAGTTCCTCCAGCTCCCCTCTACCAATTCCACTTCCTTGGGTGGGGACCTGGCTTTCGCATTTCACTTTCTTAGTATATGGTCTGGTCCCCTCTAGGCCTTCAGTATTGCCTATTGCTTTTCACTGTTTTCTATTGCTTTTTATGCCAATTTGTGATTGCTGCTGTACATATAATAGTGTGTTACTTACATCCTATTGGAGTATTGCCTATCTAGTGTTTTAGTGTTTGTGTTACTGTAATAAGGAACCTTTATTTTCGTAACACGTGTTTCTTTCATGTGTGTAAGTGCTGTGTGACTACAGTGGTATTGCATGATCTTTGCATGTGTCCTAGATAAGTCTTGGCTGCTCATCCACAGCTAACTCTAGAGAGCCTGGCTTCTAGACACTGCCTACACTTCACTAATAAGGTGATACCTGGTATAAGGTGATAATACCGTAGGTACTCACCACACACAAGGCCAGCTTCCTACATCAGAGAGCTCCTTTTTTGTCCCCTGCAATTTATAAATGAAAACTGAATATGGAACAGTGAGCAATGAACTCATCAAAAAGCTGCATGCAAACATCAAGGTATAGATTAGAGCGTCATGATTTCCCCCCACTTTGTGATTAACTTAATGTTGCAAAACAAGTTGATTTTAGTGCAGTTCTTAATATTAAAGAGAGCCCCCAACCATGGTGTTATGTTTTAAATTCTGAGTTTGCGCTTCTCCAGATAAAGCACTCTGAAACTATACCTGCTACCAGTATGGATGACCTGTGACACCTACACCTTGTAGTCCTCTGTCTTATGTAACATTTCATATACACTGATTTACACATATATGATGATTGTCTCTGCGTAATGTCTGTGTGATGTAAAGTGCTTTGACACCCTAGACTGGTATGAGGGATGAATGATAGAACAACACATGCGTATATCGTGCATGCCTTAACATCGCGGTCTCAACAATGACCGTGTCTTTACTACGCATGCCTTTACAACGAATTTCATTGTAATAGCATGTTTGGTAAAGGAACATGCGTGGTAAATTCTCCCTACCCTGCCCCCTTACACCTGATACCATACTCCACCCATCCAAGCACTTAAAACTGCCCCTGCCCTGAGCCCTAAAAGTAACCCTGCCCTGTCCTAAAAACTACCCCGACCCCCACTCTGAACCCTAAAACCTACCCTGAACTGCTCTGAAAACTACCTTGATGTCCCTGCCCCCACCCTGAACCCTAAAACCTACCCCGCTCTGTCCTAAATACTACATGACCCCCACCCTGTACCCTAAAACCTACCCCACACTGTCCTAAAACTACTTGAACTCCATGCACTCCTCCTGACCCCTAAAACCTACCCCACCCTGTCCTAAAAACTACCTCGACCCTACCCTGCCCTAAAAATGACCCCAACCTCCCACTCTAAACCTGGCCACAGCCCTACTTACCTCTCTCTCCTCTGCTTCTTCCTGTTCCACCCGGACAGCTAGACCGCTATCTATGCTGTAACCACGCATATGTGTGGTAAAGATATGTGTGGTAAAGGCATGTGTGCTAGACCCATATTTGTGGTAATGGCAGCATGGTCAATGCATTGCATTGCATTGATTGCGTTGTAAGGGATATTTCCCGGTATGAGTGGTGCTATAAAACGAATGAAATGCATCTGAGAGAGAGTGGTGATGGATAGTAGTGAGGGAATCCGTGGCAGAGGTGGTCACTGGGGGGCACCAACAAACAATGTCGCACAGGGCGCCACCAGCACTAAGGACGGCCCTATCAGACAGCACAGCAGTTCACAGGAACGCGGCAGCACAGACACTGCCACTTGACAGTCAGACAAGGACCTAGCAGCAATCATAGGCCTTACTGGCCTTCATAGGCAGGCGGAGGCCCAGAGACTTATACAGCCTGACTAGTAAGAAAGCTCCCAACAGGCAGCACAGTGCCTGGCAGGCAGCACAGGAATCGACAGGAAGCACTGCGCCCAGCAGGCAGTACAGGCCTCTTAGGACTTCACACAGGCGAACAGCATCACAGAGCCTGTCGCTGCCTAACAGGCAGCAAAGGGCCCAGCAGACAGGGAATTGTAGGCCACACAGGACTCGACTGGAAGCGACCGTCTTTCCCATCTCCCCCCACCACGGCAACCCTTCTGGGTGCAAACTTTGTGCAGGGGGCCCACCTCAAGGTTGTCCCTGTCCCCCCCAGAAATGTAGTGTCTCCTACGCCCCTGGACCCAGGTCTACAGGTGTCACAGCTAGATAGACTCAAGCGGTGTTTTCTGGCTTTCAAAGAAATGTACATTTGAATTATTACAATCAAAAGCTGGACATGCGTTGATAGATTCTTGGCATTTCAGTCATTACATTCTTTTAGACCTGCAAAGTAGTTTTTGCCCGTCTCGACACTCAGGCCCTCGCTCTAGTGTTAACCAGTTTCGGAATTCAGGCATGGCTCAGCCACGGCCTGGAAGAGCTGAGAAGGGGGGGAGCTGGGGTGAAATTCGCAGAACGGAATCCTTGAGTTTTAACTTTCTATAAGAAATCTCCAAGAAATACAATCAATCATGGAGAAGTTTCGCCGTGAGATGTCAAAATAATCTAGGCCATGGGAAGTAGGTCACGAAAATAATTGTGCTTCCTGTTGTGCAATAGCAATGAAAGAGTTACACAAGACAAACGCTCTGCTCAGGGTCTTTAATCACACTGCAAGCACAGGCTCAAAAAATATTCACAGAAATAAAACTATTTTTAAAAACCAATTTAATTTGACGAGAAGTACAAATGTCCACAAGTAACTTACTTATTGTACAGTACAAATACATTCGTCAAGCAATTCGGTCAGAATAATTATGAACATAGAGCCTGAAAGGAAAAGCATGCCCTTTGTAAGACACATTGCCATGCCCAAACAACGCCGTGCAGAAGAAGCGCCTGCATATCTTCGAGAACAGGCCATTATACCATGGAATGAAGTAACAGAATGGAATATGACCTACATGGAACTAAAATGCAAGAAACTGGAAAAAAAAAAACATGCAATATGTTGCAAACAGAGATACTACGTGCCAGATGAAAAATCCAGCGTTTGTCGAGAATATCCGTTTTTAAGCATGGTAAAACATCATATCTACTTTAACCTTTTTTCTTCACATAACACTTCAGGTAATAGAAAATCAACTTCCCCTGCTTACTGAAAGTTCGGTGCCTCTATTTATTATAGAAAAATGCTCAAAAATATTGAATAACAACCGTAGCTGGGCACTGTTTCGCGACAAGGAGGCAGTGAATCTCTGCAGTAATCTCAGGCCCAGATTTAAAAACACTTAGATTTTGTATAACGTTCTTAAGCCAAACCTGATCCAAAGTATTGTGGTGGTATCTACAATCCAACCAAATCGCAATTTACGTTGAATTGTAAACAGCAGTAATTTAAAGCTGTGCAATGCGCTGCCTTGTATTACTTTTTCATCAAACCCATGGGTTTGACGCAAACTCGTCTCTATAAAGCATTGTAGACAGGGACTTGTGCCAAAACCCTGCTCCACCTTAAGGCAAGCATAATGAGACAATTTATCCTCGTTTTCCCCACTTTGCATGTGTGCTGCATTCTATACCATACATACAAAGTGAAAAATGCCTTAAAGCATAGTTTTTGTGCTGGAAAGGACCCCTGCCTGTAAAAAAAATATGCTTTCCACAATACAGACACCCTTGCACTATAGTGTAAGGATGTCTCTTTGGCACATGGCAGCCACAAATGCACCAGCACAGGTAGAGAGCAGAACAGAGCCACATTTTACTAAATATGGTGCTGTTGTGCTTTCTCCTATTCATGCAGAACAGCAACTTTCCTTGCAGTGCTGCGTTGCATGATTTTTTTGTAAGTCTGGGCCTCTGTGTGTTGTGTAGAAAAATCTGCAGTGTTATTGTGTTCTACATTTAACGTTCAGGATGGAGTAGTGCTGACTGAACTGTAAAGGTACACAGACGTTGTTAGCAAAATAATTGCAGAAACAAAAATATGTGCACGGCCATCTGCAGTGTGTGCATTTTCGCAAAACTGATTTATGGAATCCCTCCTTCAAAGTTCAGAGGAAATTGTGTGTTCATTGTGAGCTGTATGAAGGTGTTGGGTCGGGCGTCATTGTGTTGCATGCCTACATTTACTATAATCAGTATTGAAGAGGCTTCTGCCTACTACCTTTGGTAAGCTGTCATAAATAGGGGATGGTGTTTTAGGAATAAGTGCAGAGCACTGGCAAACACTGGTACAAATTAACCATTGCTTCTGCTGCTCTGCATATGTCCATTCATGGGAGATAGAAGAAAATATATATACTTATGGGGAGCAGGGAGTTTATTTTGAATCTCAATTAATGCACCAGACCCCAAGTCAGAGGTATATGAATTAGTCTCTGTTTTTATTTCGTTTTTCAGACGTTGCCTTAGAAGTTGAAAGCACTGTTAAACTCTACGTTGTGAGTCTCCTGTGCTGAGCACTTGTTTGACATTTGGGGCAGTTGGAACACGATGTCCAAGACAAATGTGTGTTCTTTTTTCCACATGTTGAGAATGGTAAAAGTAAACAGGCTTTGTGATCTTCTCTCTTGAGGATCCTTTGAAACTAGTCAAAATATAAACAGATTTATTTTAAAGAAAAATTGTAAAAAAAGTGTCGTGCCAAAAAAAACCACTGTGGTTCATTTTCTCAAAATTGGCATGAAAAAAGTTTGATGTACTAAGGTCATCTACTCCTAGCTTTAAAAAATGGGCAGAATTGAGGGGAAAAACATATTTTCCACAGCAAGTTAGCAAATTTCTACCTGTGGTCAATATTTTTAATTGTTTAGGGTTCTACCAAAATTGCAATTCGAGAGGAAAATGGGCGAGAAACCAGTGGTTGAACCAAGAGAACAATATTTTCAAACACTAGGTCTGAATTTAGCAAGGGGTCATTTGAGTAATTCACCCAAGGTTTTTCACAATTAATCTAATTGGTAAAATCATAAAATATACAAATTAGATGTAGATGACAAAAATAAGAAACAGGCAACAAAGCTTTCAACTGTGAGTTTTTTTCAGTGAACATTGACCTACAAAAGTAAAGTTCTATACAATAACAGTAAACAGACTCTTCTAGTATCACAGATACATAGGGCTTCATTTCCAAGAAACTGGTGCATTGGAATTGATGCTCCAGTTTCCATGCACCAGCCCTGGACTCCCTAACAACGCCGTGGTAGCACTGTATTTATGATACAGCACTCCATGGAGCACGTTTCCACAGATGCCTCAGAAATTCTGATGCATCTGTGGCGCTAAACCGACGTATTGCTGGACTAGCGTCAGAAAAATGACTCTACTTCAGCAATGCGAGGAGGGTCCAATGTAAAAAAGCACAAAGTCACTTTAATGCCTCCTCTGAGCAGGCATTAAAAAATTGACTCTGTGAAGGCGCAGAATGGCGCAGTGAAATCTTTTTCTGATTTCACTGCACCATTTCTGTGTGGCTTTTAACGGAGGAACACCTACCTTGCATGCATTATACCTGGCGCAGGTATAATATGGCGCAAGGCTTTACAAACTGGCGCAATGGTCCCATTGAGCCAGTTTGTAAATGTGGCACAGTGTAGGGGATTGCTTGCACCGCCGCAGCTTAAAATAAAAGTAACCCTACGGCGGCGCAATGGGCTTGTAAATAAGCCCCATAATCTTTGTCAGTAGTCCAAAAACCTGCAATATCGAGAGCCATCAACTGAGCAGTGGTTTACAATGATTATTTATTGCGTAATAACCCTGCATCAATTTGTAATAAAAAACCCATGAACAAAAACTGAGTAGGAGGGAAATCTATGCATATCTGAAATCTACTCAAGATTCTGAGTTTAGGGATATGTGGAATTTGTACCACTTCGATTTCTAGACCATTCGGTGAGTTTTTTTTGTTCAAAAAGTGTTTTTGAGGACACTGACATGCAATTGGGAGCCAACACTCCAGAGAAGTTCAACATATAATAACAAGTGCCCCACCATTTTGTGTTATCACACTTCACCTGATACAAACAGTGCTCCACAGGTGTGGGTGGGCCAATCACGGGGTTTAGGAGTGATTGAAAAACAAGGCCATGTAAGATGCCAAAATGATCTTAACTTGACCTATGTATCTACTTTTGAATCGATCAGCATTATTTGCGTCGATAACTATGACTGTTAAATGTTGTTTTATGATTATGATGTATTTATTGTTTCTTGTGTTTTATGAGTTGTAACCTGAAATAGACACTTTTATACTACTAGAAGTGAGGAACTGGTGTTTGGATAAGATAGAATTTCACGGTGGTGGTTGCCTGCAGTATTTGGTTCTGACTCAGCAGAAACCCAAACAAACCTGCCACCTCCAGACATTTGTAAAATCTGGAGACCAGTCCAGTTCAGTCCAGGGTGGTGTGGATTGTCTAAATCCCATAACTTTTGTCTTACTCAGAATGCCCTGCAAACATCAATCTTTGGGTAATTCTGTGAGAAAAAAAATCCAGAATTTGCAGGGAATGACAAAATAAATTCCATCCGGTAGTCACCAATTAAAATGGGTCCCCACTTCTGTGCATGAGCCTATTGCCCGGGACAGGAAAGGCCCAAAATCAAGAAAGTAAGGTGGTTACACTTCAAATCAGATGCTGGCATGTGGAAAGCTGCAGTACTTGGAACCAGTATCAGCCAGCACTCAAAATCAAACGACCCCATACATTTCTGTAAAGCAGACATCTAAGGGAGTCCAGGGTGTGTGGCTTGTTTGGATTCCACTACTTTTTCTTACCCAGATTGACCCTTCAAACTCTAGGCAAAGAAAACAAGAGTTTACTCATATTTCTGTGAAAGGATGTTCCAGCATTTTTGAAAAATTCAAATTTTATATTACAGTGTCATGATTTTTTTTAAAGTAACCCATTGTGAGAAGTCATTTCGAGCATGTTAACTAAGATACAAAAACGACAGTAGAAATGTCATGAGAGCTGTTTGGAATTTAGAATGATGTTATGAATGTTAGTAGCTGTAGTACTGTGGCTCAAAGCCTCAGCACCCAGGGAAACCTATAAATCCTTGCAATTTCAGACGACTAGACACTTAGGGGGCTGGTGTAGATGGTGTACATTTTGCTGCTTTCTCTTATTGAGGATGCCCCCCCTTCATCAATGCTTGTGTAGAATCAACACATTTCCTCTCATTTCTTAGCAAGAAAGTTCAAAATTTTATACAGAGTATCAAAAGTCCCACTACTCTACATTCTTACACTTCTGTTAAGCAAAAAAAGACCATACTTTTGTGCATGGGCTTAGTATTTAGAAAGGAAAGGCCCAAAGACCACTGTAGAACATCCTTAAACCTACTTAGAAACTAGAATTATTTTTGAGCTGTGGGAAGGGGCAGTACTAGACCCCTTGCCACCAATGCCATAAGGAGGAACAAATGGCTATAGTAACTCAATGTAGCAATGTGAGATTGTGGCAAATATTGAGAAGTCAAAGGGCTTTACAATCTGATCAAAAGACAAAGAGGGTCATTCTGACCCTGGCGGCCGGTGGCCGCCAGGGCCACCGACCACGGGAGCACCGCCAACAGGCTGGCGGTGCTCCAACGAGCATTCTGACCGCGGCGGTTCAGCCGCGGTCAGAAGCGGAAAGTCAGCGGTCTCCCGCCGACTTTCCGCTGCTCGTGTGAATCCTCCATGGCTGCGGAGCGCGCTCCGCAGCCATGAGGATTCCGACCCCCCCTACCGCCATCCTGTTCATGGCGGGAAAGCCGCCATGAACAGGATGGCGGTAGGGGGGGTCGCGGGGCCCCTGGGGGCCCCTGCCGTGCCCATGCCAATGGCATGGGCACGGCAGGGGCCCCCGTAAGAGGGCCCCGCAAAGTATTTCAGTGTCTCCCTTGCAGACACTGAAATACACGACGGGTGCCACTGCACCCGTCGCACCTTCCCACTCCGCCGGCTCGATTACGAGCCGGCATCCTCGTGGGAAGGTCGTTTTCCCCTGGGCTGGCGGGCGGTTTTTCAGCAACCGCCCGCCAGCCCAGGGGAAAACTTGTAATACCCGCCGCGGTCTTTTGACCGCGGCGCGGTATTTCGGAGGGGGGAATTCTGGCGGGCGGCCTCCGCCGCCCGCCAACATTGGAATGACCCCCAAAATATCCTAACTTATCTTTGCAAAGTCAAAACTAGTATCAACCATCAATCAAAAAACCCATGTTTACCTATGTTCTGGGCATGCTCACCTTGCTAGTGGCTCTCCTACTCCTGCGGTCAGAGGATAGGGGCATAAGGTCCTTCATCTGGTTGTCTCTCTACCCAGGTTTGACTCATGTTCATAGCCTCAGGCCCATAGTCTCTCGACCCAGGCTCATAGCCCACTGTTCGTGCTGTGGGCTGGGCCTTCCCTCGATAGAGCATTATGCCCTGGGCCCTGTACTTAGTGCAGCTTGCCTAAATGCTCCCCCATCCCCCAGAGCCCTCACAGTGGGTCACAATTGAATGCACCATCCTGGCTGCCCTCAGGGGATGCACACTGTATATCGGCAAGATGCCTCACCTCTTGCTCAAAGAATCTGATGCTTGAGGCTATAGTTAAATCTTGGTTGTAACTCCATAGTCTCTTCTCAGTGGACGCTTACCTGCATGACTAGGTGCTCTTGTGGGGGAATTCCGGTCTCCAAATCGGTGGAAAGGTGCTATATTGGAGCTCTTGGCAGTCTGCAGGGATACTCACTCTCCATCATGTGATCACACTGGGGCTCCTCAAGTTCCTCGAGGGGAGGAGTTCGGCCTGCCATCTTGCCAATACGAGATGTGAGGCACCTGCCCCACTCCAACTGTTAATGCTAAGACAATGTACCTTGCGACCTGGTCCACATCCTCTGTGACTGCCCCACTGCCTGGCTTTTGTGGCGGTTTGTGCTATGCTGAGTGAGGTCCTTACGATCCCTGTGCCACTATCTCGACCCTTGATCCTGCTCCACAATCTCACGGACTCTCTCACCCTGTCCTGACATGAATGCAGACTGCTCCATATGATGCTTTCGACGGTGAAGAACTGCATTTGCCAGCACTGGAGTTCTTTCCCGTGCATGAGGAGTCGCTCTCTGACATGTACCAGATGCCCCTGTGTGAGCAAGTTATTTAAAACTATGGCTTTCGGTTTTATGGTATTTAGGTTTTTTATCATTTCCGTCTGTATTTCTCTATATTTATTTTTTGGTTTTTGGCCATCTTATCAATCATTATCCATATTTAGCAGATTAGGCAGCCATATCTAACATAACAATACATCCACAGGTAAATATTAGCATTACATAAAAAATGGATGTTGACGCTGTAGGAGGCTGGACTGGCTTGTAGTGAGTACCAAGGGGTACTTGCACCTTGCACCAGGCCCAGTTATCCCTTATTAGTGTATAGGGTGTCTAGCAGCTTAGGCTGATAGATAATGGTAGCTTAGCAGAGCAGCTTAGGCTGAACTAGGAGACATGTGAAGCTACTACAGTACCACCTAGTGTCATATGCACAATATCATAAGAAAACACAATACACAGTTATACTAAAAATAAAGGTACTTTATTTTTATGACAATATGCCAAAGTATCTTAGAGTGTACCCTCAGTGAGAGGATAGGAAATATACACAAGATATATATACACAATAGCAAAAATATGCAGTATAGTCTTAGAAAACAGTGCAAACAATGTATAGTTACAATAGGATGCAATGGGGAAACATAGGGATAGGGGCAACACAAACCATATACTCCAAAAGTGGAATGCGAACCACGAATGGACCCCAAACCTATGTGACCTTGTAGAGGGTCGCTGGGACTATTAGAAAATAGTGAGAGTTAGAAAAATAACCCTCCCCAAGACCCTGAAAAGTGAGTGCAAAGTGCACTAAAGTTCCCCTAGGGACAAAGTAGTCGTGTTAGAGGAATAATGCAGGAAAGACACAAACCAGCAATGCAACAACTGTGGATTTCCAATCTAGGGTACCTGTGGAACAAGGGGACCAAGTCCAAAAGTCACAAGCAAGTCGGAGATGGGCAGAGGCCCAGGAAATGCCAGCTGCGGGTGCAAAGAAGCTTCGACTGGACAGAAGAAGCTGAGGTTTCTGCAGGAACGAAAAGGGCTAGAGACTTCCCCTTTGGTGGACGGATCCCTCTTGCCTTGGAAAGTCGTGCAGAAGTGTTTTCCCGCCGAAAAAACGCCAACAAGCCTTGCTAGCCGCAAATAGTGCGTTTGGCGTTTTTGGACGCTGCTGGGGCCCAGGGGGGACCAGGAGGTCGCAAATTGGACCTGAAGAGAGAGGAGACGTCCAGCAAGACAAAGAGCCCTCACTGAAGCAGGTAGCACCCGGAGAAGTGCCAGAAACAGGCACTACGAGGATGCGTGAAACGGTGCTCGCCGAAGTTGCACAAAGGAGTCCCACGTCGCTGGAGACCAACTTAGAAAGTCGTGCAATGCAGGTTAGAGTGCCGTGGACCCAGGCTTGGCTGTGCACAAAGGATTTCTGCCGGAAGTGCACAGGGGCCGGAGTAGCTGCAAAGTCGCGGTTCCCAGCAATGCAGCCCAGCGAGGTGAGGCAAGGACTTACCTCCACCAAACTTGGGCTGAAGAGTCACTGGACTGTGCGGGTCACTTGGACAGAGTCGCTGGATTCGAGGGACCTCGCTCGTCGTGCTGAGAGGAGACCCAAGGGACCGGTAATGCAGCTTTTTGGTGCCTGCGGTTGCAGGGGGAAGATTCCGTCGACCCACGGGAGATTTCTTCGGAGCTTCTGGTGCAGAGAGGAGGCAGACTACCCCCACAGCATGCACAAGCAGGAAAACAGTTGAGAAGGCGGCAGGATCAGCGTTACAGAGTTGCAGTAGTCGTCTTTGCTACTATGTTGCAGGTTTGCAGGCTTCCAGCGCGGTCAGCAGTCGTTTCCTTATCAGAAGGTGAAGAGAGAGATGCAGAGGAACTCGGATGAGCTCTTGCATTCGTTATCTGAAGTTTCCCCAGAGACAGAGACCCTAAATAGCCAGAAAAGAGGGTTTGGCTACCTAGGAGAGAGGATAGGCTACTAACACCTGAAGGAGCCTATCAGCAGGAGTCTCTGACGTCACCTGGTGGCACTGGCCACTCAGAGCAGTCCAGTGTGCCAGCAGCACCTCTGTTTCCAAGATGGCAGAGGTCTGGAGCACACTGGAGGAGCTCTGGACACCTCCCAGGGGAGGTGCAGGTCAGGGGAGTGGTCACTCCCCTTTCCTTTGTCCAGTTTCGCGCCAGAGCAGGGGCTAAGGGGTCCCTGAACCGGTGTAGACTGGCTTATGCAGAATTGTGCACCTCTGTGCCCAACAAAGCATTTCCAGAGGCTGGGGGAGGCTACTCCTCCCCTGCCTTCACACCATTTTCCAAAGGGAGAGGGTGTCACACCCTCTCTCAGAGGAAGTTCTTTGTTCTGCCATCCTGGGCCAGGCCTGGCTGGACCCCAGGAGGGCAGATGCCTGTCTGAGGGGTTGGCAGCAGCTGCAGTGAAACCCCAGGAAGGGCAGTTTGGCAGTACCAGGGTCTGTGCTACAGATCACTGGGATCATGGGATTGTGCCAACTATGCCAGGATGGCATAGAGGGGGCAATTCCATGATCATAGACATGTTACATGGCCATTTTCGGAGTTACCATTGTGAAGCTACATATAGGTAGTGACCTATATGTAGTGCACGCGTGTAATGGTGTCCCCGCACTCACAAAGTTCAGTGAATTGGCTCTGAACAATGTGGGGGCACCTTGGCTAGTGCCAAGGTGCCCACACACTAAGTAACTTTGCACCTAACCTTTACCAGGTAAAGGTTAGACATATAGGTGACTTATAAGTTACTTAAGTGCAGTGTAAAATGGCTGTGAAATAACGTGGACGTTATTTCACTCAGGCTGCAGTGGCAGGCCTGTGTAAGAATTGTCAGAGCTCCCTATGGGTGGCAAAAGAAATGCTGCAGCCCATAGGGATCTCCTGGAACCCCAATACCCTGGGTACCTCAGTACCATATACTAGGGAATTATAAGGGTGTTCCAGTAAGCCAATGTAAATTGGTAAAAATGGTCACTAGCCTGTTAGTGACAATTTAAAAGTAATGAGAGAGCATAACCACTGAGGTTCTGGTTAGCAGAGCCTCAGTGAGACAGTTAGGCACCACACAGGGAACACATACATGCACACCTATGAGCACTGGGGCCCTGTGTGACAGGGTCCCAGTGACACATACATATAGGCCACAACCTTATGAGCACTGGGGTCCTGACTAGCAGGGTCCCAGTGACACATAACAAACATACTGGAAACATAGGCCCTCATTCTGACCCTGGCGGTCTTTGACCGCCAGGGCGGAGGACCACGGGAGCACCGCCGACAGGCCGGCGGTGCTCCAATGGGGATTCCGACCGCGGCGGTAAAGCTGCGGTCGGACCGGCACCACTGGCGGGCTCCCGCCAGTGTACCGCCGCCCCATTGAATCCTCCGCGGCGGCGCAGCTTGCTGCACCGCCGCGGGGATTCCGACCCCCCCTACCGCCATCCAGATCCCGGCGGTCGGACCGCCGGGATCCGGATGGCGATAGGGGGGGTCGCGGGGGCCCCTGCAGTGCCCATGCCACTGGCATGGGCATTGCAGGGGCCCCCGTAAGAGGGCCCCTACATGTATTTCACTGTCTGCGCAGCAGACAGTGAAATACGCGACGGGTGCAACTGCACCCGTCGCACAGCTTCCACTCCGCCGGCTCGATTCCGAGCCGGCTTCATCGTGGAAGCCTCTTTCCCGCTGGGCTGGCGGGCGGTCTGAAGGCGACCGCCCGCCAGCCCAGCGGGAAAGTCAGAATTACCGCCGCGGTCTTTCGACCGCGGAACGGTAATCTGACGGCGGGACTTTGGCGGGCGGCCTCCGCCGCCCGCCAAGGTCAGAATGAGGGCCATAGTGTTTTCACTATGAGCACTGGGGCCTAGCCATCAGGATCCCAGTGAGACAGTGAAAACAGTGACAAACATCCTGACATACACTCACAAACAGACCAAAAGTGGGGGTAACCAGGCTAGAAAGAGGCTACTTTCTCACACAACCCCACCCCAAACGAAGGACAATAAGGCTAACCTTGGCCAGTTGAGACTTTATTGTCTAAGTGGTGATAAGTAGAGAGTAGCTCTGCAATAGACTGGTTACTCCTTTTATCATCCACTATATGGTTACTTCCCTGTGGGGATGTAAACCACCCTGTTTGAAGTTTTTTAGCTAAGCAACAATGTGAAGATGTATTTTCAGAGTTTCTATCAGTAAGTTTTAGTTTAGAGCAGTGGGAATTGTCCACTGAACCTATTTGTAGTGATGGAAATGCCAGACAGGGATGCTGTCTCAGAAAAGCCATAGCTGGGCAAAAACTTTGTCCATATGGCTGGAAGAGAGAACAGGGATGCTGTTTCTCTTGGGTTGGAGCAGGGCAGGGATGCTGTCCTATCAGCTCCACACTAGGGCAGGGATGCTGTCCTAAGTGTTGTGTGGCAGTGCAGAGTTTCTGCACTAAAGTTTCTCTGGGAGGGTAGGAGGGATGCTCCATGTTAACTAAAATGGTGCTCTTTTTCTCACCAATGTTAGTTATCCCACAGAGAGGTACTTCCACCTCAGGGAGTACAGTTTTGCCAACTGATGATTCCCTTGGAACAGGTGCCACCCCAGGAGAGGTTTCTCCTACCACAGGAATGGTATCCTGAATGGTAGGGTGGTTAGGGGATACTGTGATACCCTTTTTACCTGTTGATGGAGATGGTTCCTGAGTTTTCAGGCCTTCTCTCCTTTGCTTTTTCATTTCAGTAGAAATGAGAGGGAACAATTCCTCAGGGATGCCCAGCATGGCTGCATGGGCATAAAACTCTACATCAGCCCAACCTGAGGCCTCTAGGTCATTACCTAAGAGACAGTCTACAGGTAAGCTAGGTGATACCACCACCTGCTTAGGGCCAGTAACTCCACCCCAACTAAACTGAATTATAGCTAAGGGAAGAAACTTAGTGGAGTTATGGACATCAATAATCTTATACTGTTGTCCAATGATGTGTTGATCAGGGTGCACTAGGTTTTCAGTCACCAAAGTGAAACTGGCACCTGTGTCCCTGTAGGCCAAGGCCTCAACACCATTTATTGAAACTGTCTGCCTGTACTTATCCATTGTAAGGGGACAAGCAGCCAGTGTGGCAAGGCCAATGCCACTAGGTGTGACAGAAACTGTTTTGGGAGTGACTACCCCAGTTTCTACTATGGACCCAAAAGTGAACCCAACTACACCCTTAACTTGACTGTTGCCAGCAGTCCCACCACTAGTACCACTACTGCTATGGGCACTAGAGCTTGATGTATTAGTGGTGGTAGGCTCAGGGGGTTTACCTGGACAGGACTTATCCCCTGGCCTATGGCCTCTGTTTTTACACACAAAGCACCAAGGCTTTTTAATGTGTGCAGGTTGGGAAGAAGAGGAAGAATTTGTTTTATCCCCACCCTCTGAAGAGTGTTTAAGATTTGAAGTGGGATCTTTGGTTTTACCCTTATCCCCATGTTTATCTTGAGATTTTTCACCATCTTTCTTCTTATTGCCATCTTTGTCACCCCCTGTATGAACTTTTCTGTTCACTCTTGTTCTGACCCATTTGTCTGCCTTCTTTCCCAATTCTTGGGGAGAGGTCACATCAGAGTCTACCAGGTACTGGTGCAACAAATCAGACACACAATTATTAAGTATATGCTCTCTCAGGATTGTGTTATACAGGCTTTCATAATCAGTAACTTTACTGCCATGTAACCACCCCTCCAAGGCCTTCACTGAATGGTCAATGAAATCAACCCAGTCTTGTGAAGACTCCTTTTTGGTCTCTCTGAACTTTATCCTGTACTGTTCAGTGGTTAAGCCATAACCATCCAGGAGTGCATTCTTAAGAACTGTAAAATTATTGGCATCATTTTCTTTCACAGTAAGGAGCCTATCCCTACCTTTTCCACTAAATGATAGCCATAGGATAGCAGCCCACTGCCTTTGAGGGACATCCTGTACAACACAGGCCCTCTCAAGTGCAGCAAACCACTTGTTAATGTCATCCCCCTCCTTATAAGGGGGAACTATCTTGTGCAGATTCCTGGAATCATGCTCTTTTGCAGGATGACTATGGGGAATACTGCTGCTGCCACCATGGGTATCTAAACCCAACTTCTGTCTTTCCTTCTCTAATTCAAAAGACTGTCTATCCAAATCCAGCTGTTGCTTTTTAAGCTTCAGTCTGGTTTGTTCCACCCTCAACTTATTGAGTTCCCACTCTAACATTCTGTCATCAGGGTTGGTGGGAGGGACATTCCTAGAAACAGAGCTATGATGGGAATGAACAGAAGGAGACCTGTCCCTTACAGAAGCCACCCTAACAGCTTGGTTAACAGAAACATTACTACCAGTATGGTGAGAATAAATGCTTTTGCTATGATGTGAGACAACACTATTTATATGGTGTGGCTCATCATCATTACCATCTATGCTAGATTGTCTAGTAATGGGCAGGCTAGGAAGTTTCTTTCCTGAATCTTTTCCTGGGGGAGTCCCTGAATCAGATTGAGAACTATTAGGTACTTTTTCAACAGATGGGGCACCTATGGCCTTATCCTGTTCTCTAAGCATGTTAAGTAACAGTTCCAAGGAAGGATTCTTCCCTACACTCAAACCTCTCTCTATACAGAGACTCCTTGCTCTTTTCCAGCTAAGGTTGTCATATGCAAGTTTGGACAGATCAACACTTTGGCCTGTGCCAGACATTTTTAGAGAGAGTTAAAGTGATAGAAAAAGAGAAAAAAGTTTTCAGAACTATTTGGAAAGACAGAAAAAACTTTTTAAACTTTTAAGAACTTTTTGAAAGTTTAGAAGTACTTTTCAGCACTTAGAAAAGAGTGAAAAGAGGAAATGCAAAACTTTTTGGCTATGTGTATATACACTGACCTTGTTTTGTATATTTTTCTCTTATGAAAAGTACAATGACAAGAGTGGTAAGTAGTCTCAAGCACTTATCCCACCACTGCACAACCAATGTAGGAGGCTGGACTGGCTTGTAGTGAGTACCAAGGGGTACTTGCACCTTGCACCAGGCCCAGTTATCCCTTATTAGTGTATAGGGTGTCTAGCAGCTTAGGCTGATAGATAATGGTAGCTTAGCAGAGCAGCTTAGGCTGAACTAGGAGACATGTGAAGCTACTACAGTACCACCTAGTGTCATATGCACAATATCATAAGAAAACACAATACACAGTTATACTAAAAATAAAGGTACTTTATTTTTATGACAATATGCCAAAGTATCTTAGAGTGTACCCTCAGTGAGAGGATAGGAAATATACACAAGATATATATACACAATAGCAAAAATATGCATTATAGTCTTAGAAAACAGTGCAAACAATGTATAGTTACAATAGGATGCAATGGGGAAACATAGGGATAGGGGCAACACAAACCATATACTCCAAAAGTGGAATGCGAACCACGAATGGACCCCAAACCTATGTGACCTTGTAGAGGGTCGCTGGGACTATTAGAAAATAGTGAGAGTTAGAAAAATAACCCTCCCCAAGACCCTGAAAAGTGAGTGCAAAGTGCACTAAAGTTCCCCTAGGGACAAAGTAGTCGTGTTAGAGGAATAATGCAGGAAAGACACAAACCAGCAATGCAACAACTGTGGATTTCCAATCTAGGGTACCTGTGGAACAAGGGGACCAAGTCCAAAAGTCACAAGCAAGTCGGAGATGGGCAGATGCCCAGGAAATGCCAGCTGCGGGTGCAAAGAAGCTTTGACTGGACAGAAGAAGCTGAGGTTTCTGCAGGAACGAAAAGGGCTAGAGACTTCCCCTTTGGTGGACGGATTTCTCTCGCCTTGGAGAGTTGTGCAGAAGTGTTTTCCCGCCGAAAAAACGCCAACAAGCCTTGCTAACCGCAAATAGTGCGTTTGGCGTTTTTGGACGCTGCTGGGGCCCAGGGGGGACCAGGAGGTCGCAAATTGGACCTGAAGAGAGAGGGGACGTCGAGCAAGACAAAGAGCCCTCACTGAAGCAGGTAGCACCCGGAGAAATGCCGGAAACAGGCACTACAAGGATGCATGAAACGGTGCTCGCCAAAGTTGCACAAAGGAGTCCCACGTCGCCGGAGACCAACTTAGAAAGTCGTGCAATGCAGGTTAGAGTGCCGTGGACCCAGGCTTGGCTGTGCACAAAGGATTTCTGCCGGAAGTGCACAGGGGCCGGAGTAGCTGCAAAGTCGCGGTTCCCAGCAATGCAGCCCAGCGAGGTGAGGCAAGGACTTACCTCCACCAAACTTGGGCTGAATAGTCACTGGACTGTGGGGGTCACTTGGACAGAGTCGCTGGATTCGAGGGACCTCGCTCGTCGTGCTGAGAGGAGACCCAAGGGACCGGTAACGCAGCTTTTTGGTGCCTGTGGTTGCAGGGGGAAGATTCCGTCGACCCACGGGAGATTTCTTCGGAGCTTCTGGTGCAGAGAGGAGGCAGACTACCCCCACAGCATGCACAAGCAGGAAAACAGTCGAGAAGGCGGCAGGATCAGCGATACAGAGTTGCAGTAGTCGTCTTTGCTACTATGTTGCAGGTTTGCAGGCTTCCAGCGCGGTCAGCAGTCGTTTCCTTATCAGAAGGTGAAGAGAGAGATGCAGAGGAACTCGGATGAGCTCTTGCATTCGTTATCTGAAGTTTCCCCAGAGACAGAGACCCTAAATAGCCAGAAAAGAGGGTTTGGCTACCTAGGAGAGAGGATAGGCTACTAACACCTGAAGGAGCCTATCAGCAGGAGTCTCTGACGTCACCTGGTGGCACTGGCCACTCAGAGCAGTCCAGTGTGCCAGCAGCACCTCTGTTTCCAAGATGGCAGAGGTCTGGAGCACACTGGAGGAGCTCTGGACACCTCCCAGGGGAGGTGCAGGTCAGGGGAGTGGTCACTCCCCTTTCCTTTGTCCAGTTTCGCGCCAGAGCAGGGGCTAAGGGGTCCCTGAACCGGTGTAGACTGGCTTATGCAGAATTGGGCACCTCTGTGCCCAACAAAGCATTTCCAGAGGCTGGGGGAGGCTACTCCTCCCCTGCCTTCACACCATTTTCCAAAGGGAGAGGGTGTCACACCCTCTCTCAGAGGAAGTTCTTTGTTCTGCCATCCTGGGCCAGGCCTGGCTGGACCCCAGGAGGGCAGATGCCTGTCTGAGGGGTTGGCAGCAGCAGCAGCTGCAGTGAAACCCCAGGAAGGGCAGTTTGGCAGTACCAGGGTCTGTGCTACAGACCACTGGGATCATGGGATTGTGCCAACTATGCCAGGATGGCATAGAGGGGGCAATTCCATGATCATAGACATGTTACATGGCCATTTTCGGAGTTACCATTGTGAAGCTACATATAGGTAGTGACCTATATGTAGTGCACGCGTGTAATGGTGTCCCCGCACTCACAAAGTTCAGTGAATTGGCTCTGAACAATGTGGGGGCACCTTGGCTAGTGCCAGGGTGCCCACACACTAAGTAACTTTGCACCTAACCTTTACCAGGTAAAGGTTAGACATATAGGTGACTTATAAGTTACTTAAGTGCAGTGTAAAATGGCTGTGAAATAACGTGGACGTTATTTCACTCAGGCTGCAGTGGCAGGCCTGTGTAAGAATTGTCAGAGCTCCCTATGGGTGGCAAAAGAAATGCTGCAGCCCATAGGGATCTCCTGGAACCCCAATACCCTGGGTACCTCAGTACCATATACTAGGGAATTATAAGGGTGTTCCAGTAAGCCAATGTAAATTGGTAAAAATGGTCACTATCCTGTTAGTGACAATTTAAAAGTAATGAGAGAGCATAACCACTGAGGTTCTGGTTAGCAGAGCCTCAGTGAGACAGTTAGGCACCACACAGGGAACACATACATGCACACCTATGAGCACTGGGGCCCTGTGTGACAGGGTCCCAGTGACACATACATATAGGCCACAACCTTATGAGCACTGGGGTCCTGACTAGCAGGGTCCCAGTGACACATAACAAACATACTGGAAACATAGGGGGTGATTCTAACCCTGGCGGTCGGTGTTAAAGTGGCGGCCAACCCGCCAACAGGCTGGCGGTCCAAAAAATAGAATTCTGACCCTGGCGGGAACCGCCAACACAGCCCGCCAACTTAACACTCCGACCGCCGCGGCGGTACAGACAAACAGCGCGGCGGTCACCGCCAACAGGCAGGCGGCAGACAATGTACCGCCCATACTATCATAACTCACCAATCCGCCACCTTTTCCGGGGCGGGAGCACCGCCGATAAAAACACGGCGGAAACAGACTACGAACGGGAAAACGCTCACCTCTACGCACTCCACGAGGACGGAGGACAGCATGGAACCCGAATTGAACATCATACCTGCTCTCGTCTACCTTCTCATCTACGACGAGTACGAAGTCCGGCGCAGACGACAACGGTGAGTACTGCACCTACGACACACGGGAGGGGGAGGACGAAAGGTTACGGGCACACACATATGCGCCCCCCCCCAATCATGTACTCACCAATGCAGAGCACCAAGTCACAGTGACACCACCCAAACACCCCTGAAAAATGCTAGGACATAATCATATTTGGAATAAATATTTATGTACCAAAAAGCTCCAGAAAATTAGCGTACAACCATGAAAGATATCCACAACAAAACAAATGACATACACATCAGTGTATAACTGAAGTACCAAGTCCTGCACATCCTACGAATTCAGCATGTCCGTGGGCCAAAGTCTTGAGAAACAAGGGCAAAGCCCACACAGGAGACCTGAGTCCTTTGGAGAGAACACTGCAGGGGCATCAGATGTAAAAACTACAGGCACCTCAGGGGGAAGGGAAGGGGGGGGCACCACAGCCACATGAGTCCACGACGCCAGATCCACGAGGAGCCACCATGCCCACTGTTCAATCCTGGGGAGTGCAAAGCCACAGTCTCTCAATGTCTCTACAGTGGGTGGGCTGCCCACTGGACCAACCTGGGGAGTGCAAAGCCACAGTCTCTCAATGTCTCTACAGTGGGTGGGCTGCCCACTGGACCAACCTGGGGAGTGCAAAGCCACAGTCTCTCAATGTCTCTGCAGTGGGTGGATTGCCCACTGGACCATCCTGGGGAGTGCAAAGCCACAGTCCATCATGTGGATGACAGTCTCCACTGGTCAAGGAGGAGGCATGGTGGGCACAATGAACCATCAACGGTGCTTGAGACGGCGGTGCCCTGTTCAGCGGTGCTTGAGACGGCGGGGCCCAGCGGAGCGGTGCTTGAGAGGAAGGGCCCAGCGGAGCGGTGCTTGAGACGGCGGGGCCCAGCGGAGCGGTGCTTGAGAGGAAGGGCCCCGCGGAGCGGTGCTTGAGAGGAAGGGCCCAGCGGAGCGGTGCTTGAGACGGCGGGGCCCAGCGGAGCGGTGCTTGAGAGGAAGGGCCCAGCGGAGCGGTGCTTGAGAGGAAGGGCCCAGCGGAGCGGTGCTTGAGAGGAAGGGCCCAGCGGAGTGGTGCTTGAGACGGCGGGGCCCAGCGGAGCGGTGCTTGAGAGGAAGGGCCCAGCGGAGCGGTGCTTGAGACGGCGGGGCCCAGCGGAGCGGTGCTTGAGAGGAAGGGCCCAGCGGAGCGGTGCTTGAGACGGCGGGGCCCTGTTCAGCGGTGCCTATCTCCACGGCGGGGCCCTGTTCAGCGGTGCTCTTCTGCACCGCGGGCCCTGTTCAGCGGTGCCTATCTCCACGGCGGGGCCCTGTTCAGCGGTGCTCTTCTGCACCGCGGGCCTTGTTCAGCGGTGCCTATCTCCACGGCGGGGCCCTGTTCAGCGGTGCTCTTCTGCACCGCGGGCCCTGTTCAGCGGTGCCCATCCAGCAGGTCAAGGGAGCCAGACCTGGCCTGGACTCCCTGTTCAGTCGCCCTCGCACCGTGACGTATCTGGACCCTTCGGGGATGGACTCCTGGCCTCCTTAGTGTCATCCTTCCCAGCTGGGATATGGCATGTGGGGTCCACCTTCTCCGCGCTCCTGCTGCCCTTCCGCTCCTTTGATGGGGCTCTCGGGCCCTTGCCTCCCCCAGATGGTGTGGGTGGTGAAGTGGCCGCACATTGCTCCTTGGGGGCAGCCCTGTCGGTCCTCGCACGGCGGTCCTTGGTTTTGCGGGTCCTCTTGCCGGGGGGGGGGCTGGACGTGTCCTTGCTGCAGCTCGATGTGTCACTGCTGGCAAAGGGTGGGCTCCAGAACCCAGGCACAACAGTGACACCCGAAGCTGGGCTGGTGGTGGCTGCGGTGCTCTTGGGACTCTTTGAAGATGGATGGGGGAGGTCATCGGGGGGAAAGAGGTTAAGGTTAGCCAGGTAAAGTTTTTTAGGGCCAAGGTAAAGGGTAGGAGAAGTGGAGATGGAAGTGGAGGTAGAGGAGGTGGTTGTAGGAGAGTCAGGTGTGCTGTCATTGGCTGAAGGTGCTGGTGCTGTAGGCTGTCGTGAGGTGGATGGCTGTTGGGTGGGTGGCTGCCTGCGTTTGTGTGTCTTGGAAGAGGGGGTGACAGACACAGTGGGAGAGGACACAGGGGACGTGTACATGGCAGTGGGGGTGGTGACTGCACGAGTGTGGACTGTACTGGAGGGTGAGGTGGTGATGGAAGCACTGGCTGATGTTGGGGTGCATGCAGGTGTGAGTGTAGACGTCACAGGGAGGGAGGAGGGAGACGAGGAGGAGGGGGACACAGGGGTGGCAGTGGCTGTTGGCATGTCTGCATCTGGGTGTTGCTCGGGTGAGTGTTTGCGGGATCTGTGGTGCTTGTGTTTGGATGAGCTGCTCTTGGGTGTTGAGGTGTGTGCAGGCTGGTCTGATGGTGTGGATGGGATAGGCTGAGGAACAGGAGACAGAGACAGGCTGGAGGCAGTCAGAAGAGGGAGGCTGGAAACAGGGACAATGGCTGCCGTCAGTGCTGAGGCCAGAGCAGTGAACGCTCGTTGATGGGCAGCCTGACCCGAATGAATGCCCTCCAGGTACGCATTGCTCTGTTGCACCTCCCTTTGCACACCCTGGATGGCATTCAGAAGGGTCGTCTGCCCAACAATGAGCGTCCTTACCAGGTCAATGAGCTCCGCACTGAGGGCAGCAGGGGCAACAGGGGCAGGGGCTGAGGTGCCTGGGGTGAAGGAGACGCGCGCCTTCCTGGGCGAAGCGGCACGGAGCGAAGACTGAGGGGCTGCTGGGAGGGCGGGGCTGGTGCGCTGGGTGGCGGTTGTACCTGTAGAGGCGGGGGGCACGGATGTTGCCGCCACCCCTAGGGAGCTCCCATCCGAGGACGTGTCGCTTTCGCTGCTCTCACCAGCGGTCCCCGTCGTGGTGCTCCCCTCGCCCTCCGGATCACTGGTGCCCTCGGTGTCTGTTCCTGGGCCCACCGGGGCCTTGTGTCCTGCAGCTCCCTCGTGCTCCGATGCCATATCTCCTCCGCCTGATGATGCTAATGCACACATGCACAAGAAGATGAAGAGAAAGGGTGGGGGGAGAAAAAAGAAGACCAGGTTGAGTGCATGCAATGTCAACACCGTTGGCGGAGAGGACAGACACAGGTGCCTAATGCACTAAGCCGCGCATTCAGGGTACACTACTCAGTACTACTGACTAAGACAACAGGCCAAGAGACGTCAAACGCGCACATGGGAGATGCTGGACCTTCAATGGCTGTACTTGTCACCCTACAGAGGTGGGGGCCGGGGGCACAGGGCCATGCCTAAGGGAGAGGACTACACTACAGAAAGCGCCCTGGCCTAATGTCACCCACAGCCCTCCTCCCCCACCCAGACGCCTCCACTGCGCAGAAAGATAGGAGAATGTGCTGATACTCACCCCCTTGTGTCTGCTGTGATGTCTTAAAGCGCCCATCCAATTCAGGGTAGGCCACCGCCAGGATCCGGGACATCAGGGGGGTCATGGTGCGACTGGCACCCCTCCTAGGTTGGGAGGCCATCCCCAGCAGTGTTTCTGCGGTCTTCCTTGTTCCGCGGCGGATGTCCTCCCACCTCTTGCGGCAGTGGGTGCCCCGTCTGTTGTGGACCCCCAAGGTCCGGACTTCCTTGGCGATGGCACGCCAAATATCGATCTTCTGATGGGCGCTGACCTATTAGACATGTACAGGGTGGAAAGGAGGAGATCATCAATGGCCTGCATGTTAGATGTAATTGCCCCCCCCCACCCACTTTGCCATATGGCACATGCTCTCATCTGTCGGGCGTTGCACTCCTCATTCGCCCCCCACCCCACCCCACCAACTTACATCCACCCCAATCCACACAGGCATAGCCCATTCCATTAGCACCCGGGGTACTCACTTGTTGGTCTGGAGGACCGTAGAGTAGCGCATACTGGGGGAGGACCCCATCCACGAGCTTGTCCAATTCTTCGGCAGTGAAGGCAGGGGCCCTTTCCCCAGTCACAGCAGCCATTGTATCTTCCAGACCGAGGTCACAGCAGCACTTGCAGTATAGGTCCTCTCCTGTGGATGATCAGGTCTCGAGTGATTAAGCAGATAGAAAATGGCGGTCACGTCCGCGGCGGTGCGTACCGCGGCGGTGCGTACCGCGGCGGTGCGTACCGCGACCGCCGGCGCACTTCGTTATTGGCTCCTGAAACCCATAGGCTTCAATGTTAACCAATGCGGCTTTGCGCCGCGGTCTTCGACCGCCTACCGCCACGGTGTGCCCTGCCAGCGCAGTGATCTCACATCCCATTGTCCCACTTCACAGGTCAGGCAGCCGCCATTTCAAGGGCCCACATGGCTTAATTTTGACTGCGACACACAGGCCTAGGCCTTGCATTGCCACACATACACGCCTTTCAACCCATTGCCATTCTTTAACTGTGCAAGCTGTCTGTACGTACCTGTGGTTTGGCTGACTCTGTGCTCCATGTTGTCCTTCCTAGGCACCGTCCGCTGGGACTTGGGATGAGAAGGAGGAATCCTCGCGTGTACCGACCGCTGGTGGACCTGTCGACAATGGAAGAACGCCATATAATCCTTCGATACCGACTTGACCGTGCCACTATCCATGAACTGTGTGCCCAGCTGGAGCCAGCCCTGATGTCCCCCATCCGCCAACCCACAGGGATTCCCCCTCTGGTGCAGGTTTTGTCAGTCCTCCATTTTTTGGCCAGTGGGTCATTCCAGACCACAGTGGCCATGTCATCTGGAATGTCTCAGCCTATGTTTTCTAAGATTTTGAGCAGAGTGTTGTCTGCCCTGATGAAACTCATGCGGAGCTACATCATTTTCCCCGAGGAGGGTGACTTGCCCACAGTGAAGGGTGATTTCTATGCCCTTGGACATATCCCCAACATCATTGGTGCCATTGATGGGACCCATGTGGCTTTGGTACCCCCAAAAGACGATGAGCAGGTGTACCGAAACAGAAAGAATTATCATTCGATGAATGTCCAGGTGGTCTGTTTGGCTGACCAGTACATCTCCCATGTAAATGCCAAGTTCCCAGGGTCAGTGCATGACGCGTATGTGATGCGAAATAGCAGCATCCCCTATGTGATGGAGCAGCTACAGAGACAACGTGTGTGGCTAATAGGTGACTCTGGTTACCCCAACCTGCCGTGGCTACTGACCCCAGTAAGGAATCCCCGGACAAGGGCAGAGGAACGCTACAATGAGGCCCATGGATGTACAAGGAGGGTGATTGAGCGAACCTTTGGCCTCCTGAAGGCCAGGTTTAGGTGCCTGCATATGACTGGTGGATCCCTAATGTACTCACCAAAGAAGGTGTGCCATATCATCGTGGCGTGCTGTATGCTTCACAACCTGGCTTTGCGACGCCAGGTGCCTTTCCTGCAGGAGGATGGTCCAGATGGTGGTGTTGTAGAAGCCGTGGAGCCTGTGGAGAGTGAAGAGGAGGAAGACTCTGAGGACGACACAGACAATAGGGACAGAGTGATACAACAGTATTTCCAGTAACACCCAGGTAAGAATCACCCACGCCATTTCACAATTGCTTCTAGCCTCCTGCATCTATACTTTCTGTAGTTCCCCTCAGATGTTTTTTATTAATTTATGCCTTTCCCTTCCCTTCTCAGTGCTGTCTGACTCAGTACCTGACTTCTGCTTGGTTTGCCCATGAAATACAGCGTATTGACATTGGTATGTTGTCATGACTAATTGACAGAACAGAAATTGAACAGTAATATGTTATCCCTTTGTTAATAATACAGCATGACTCAAAACAGGTTTGTGTGCAAAATGTGATTTATTTACAGTGCTAGATACCGGTACTTGTGATTCTAAGGGTGATGGGTGGGGGTGGAGGAATATCCATGGCAGAGTCCAGTTCTCAGTCTCACAGGTGCATTGTTCTTTTGCCTGTGGAAGGATGGAGCATAGGCAGTTCATGGTTGGGCAGGGTGGCAATGTGGGACAGTGGGAAGACTTGAGGGGGTATGTCCTGCTGGCGGGGGTCTTGACATCCTACTCTGTCTTTTTCTTTGGTCTCAGGCTCCTCTTACGGGGTGGTTGTTCTTCAGCAGGAGGTGGGGTTCTGGGGGGCTGTCGAGGTGTTGGGACCTCCTGTCCACTAGCGCCGGCGGAGGTGGTAGGCTGTTCCTGGTCCGGCCTAGTGACAGGGGCCCTGTGTGGTGCACCATGGTCCCGCAACGCGTCCTCTATCCTGTGGAGGGCCAGGACGATGGTCCCCATTGCGGTCCCGATGATTCTCAGCTCCTCCCTGAAGCCCATGTAGCGTTCCTCCTGCTGTGCCTGGATCTCAGTGAACCTGGCCAGTACCGTCGCCATCGTTTCTTGGGAGTGGTGGTAGGCCCCCATGAGGGTGGTGAGGGCCTCTTGGAGAGTGGGTTCCCTGGGCCTCTCCTCCCCCCCCTGTCGCACAGCAGCCCTCCGAGCTGCCCGGTTTCCCCCGGCCTCTGTCCCCTGGCCGGTGTGCCCACTACCACTGCCCCCAGGTCCCTGTTGTTGTTGGGGTGTCGGGTTAGCCTGGGTGCCCTGTAGTGGCAGACACACCGCTGATTGAGCTGTCCTAGAGACAGAGGCATGGGCCCGCTGGGTGGGAGCTGTGCTGGTGTCGGCAGAGGGGGTCGGGTCTGGTGTGGCCTGTGTCTGGGTGAGGGGAACCGACTGCCCAGAGGTCCCCGATGGTCCGGGCTGGTCATCAGGTTCACTGTCGACAGAGCTGCTATCCTCAGTGAGGGCCTGTTCCGGTGGTGGGATGGACACTTCTGGACCCTCCTGGCTGGTGTGTTGTTGTTCGGGTCCTGCATGGGGTAAGAGAGTTTGGTTATTGTTTCTGTGTGTGCAATAGCATGCGTGTTGTGGGTGCCCTTGTCCCCCAGTGCAGGCATTCCCTGGAGGGAGGTGTTGTGAGGGTATTTAGTGGGGGGGAGGGGTTAGTGCAGTGGTCATGCTTAGGTGATGGGTGCCCATGGTTTGTGTTGGCATGCAGGAGTTGGTGTTGGGATGGGTGGGTTGTGCTGGTGAGACATTGTCAGGAAGGATGTGTGCTGGGGGGTTGGTGGTGAGGGTGGGGGTGTGGGTTGGCATGCTGGTGGGGTGTGGGGGATATAGTAGTTGAGATGGGACTTACCAGAGTCCATTCCTCCGGCTACTCCTGCGAGGCCCTGAGGATGCAGGATGGTCAAGACCTCTTGTTCCCACGATGTAAATTTGGGAGGGGTGGGTGGGGGTCCGCCGCCAGTCTTCTGGACCGCGATGTTGTGCCTCGAGACCATCGACCGGACCTTCCCCCGTAGGTCGTTCCATCTTTTGCGGATGTCCTCCCTATTCCTGGGATGCTGTCCCACCGCGTTGACCCTGTCCACGATCCGCTGCCATAGCTCCGCCTTCCTGGCTATACTGGTGTGCTGCACCTGCGAGCCGAAGAGCTGGGGTTCCACTCTTAGGATTTCCTCCACCATGACCCGGAGTTCTTGGTCCGAAAAGCGTGGATGCCTTTGGGGTGCCATGGGGTGGTGTGGGTGAGGTGTGGGGTGGTGTATGTGATGAGGAGTGTGTTGGTGAGTGGTGCTTTGTGCTACTATGTGGTGTGTGTGATGGTGTAGTGTGCCTCAGTGTGTCTTGCTTTGGATTGTCTGCTGTGTCTCTCTCTCCTTCTCTCAGTATTTGGGGTCGCAGGGGTTTGTGGGTGATGTGGGTGTGTGTTTTATAGTTGGTTGATTGTGTGGGAGTGGTGTGTGTATGTGTATCAGGTGTGTGTTTTTCAAATTGTCCAATGTGGCTGCGTTTTGGTGATGTGTGTGTATTCTGACCGCGGCGGGGTGTAGCGCCAATGGAATACCGCGTTTGAATGACCGCCGTGTGGATTCGTGGGTCGTAATGGCATGGGCGTATTTCTGTTGGCGTGACGGTGGAGGTTTGGTCATCTCCAGTTTATCGCTGCCCGCCGATGTGGCGGGCTGCAGTGGAGGACGGAATTTTGGAGGTTTGGCCGTTATGGGTCAGAATGACCGTGGTGTTTTCACTATGAGCACTGGGGCCTAGCCATCAGGATCCCAGTGAGACAGTGAAAACAGTGACAAACATCCTGACATACACTCACAAACAGACCAAAAGTGGGGGTAACCAGGCTAGAAAGAGGCTACTTTCTCACAGACGCATGTTATGTAAATAAATCGCCTCTTTTTTTTAACTCCCCATGCCATCGATCTGCCCAGCGGTTGGCTTGGAACGTATGAAAAACATATGAAAATTACCTCAAAATAATACAAAACTTTCTGTATTTTTCCATTTTTTTAAATAAATTTAGACAGGAAACACTTTGCTTTCTGTCAGTATTTATCTGTAAAAATCAGTAAAAAGGAAAACAGCAAACCTTATTCATAACCTGCAGGACAAAACAAGGACCTTCCACCGCACCTGGGCACCTTTCTTGCAGGATGGCAGGCGCTGAGCAATCAGCTTTGTCTGGACCGTGGGTGAAGCTGCTGGGCCATTGCAGCTCCCTGAGCTTGGGCCCTTTCCCAGCAAGCCATTTCTTGTGCCCCTGCCGCCATCGCAAGCCTGTTTCTGGAACCACCACTCCGATATCCTTGATTGCCCTTCTATCCCTTACCCTCTCTTCCCCCACCCTCCCCTCATCTCCACCCCCTCGCTGTGACCCCAGTTTGCCTCCTTTTTACAACACTTACCTGCGCTCCTTCCTCTTCCTTCCTCTCTCTTCTCTCTCTCTCACTCTTCTCCTCCTCCCTTCTCCTCTCACCGTTGCCCCTTTCTTCCTCTCGCTCTTGCCTTTTTCTCCCCCGGGTTCAAGGGACTCCCTTCCTTTCCCTGGGTTCTCCCGTTTGCCCCATCTTCCCCTGATTTGCCTGCCTGTTATCAGATAGTTTGGGCCATGGCGCTTTTGCAATGCTGTCTTCTACTTGCCTATTGTGTATGCCCATGTGTTTAATAGTTTGGGTGGGCTGCCACTGCATTGCACTGGTTGGTATACCCTGTTGTAAACTTTTCTCTCCTTTTAAACCTGAGTAAAGAAATGTGAAACAAAATTAAAACCCATGTAAAAGATGAGGAATTGGTCATACTCAGGAGAAACTTGGTGGCAGAAGTGGCTTTTGCACAATCTGAAAAGAAATAGAAAATGCTTTATGACCTTATGAAAGAACACCTTCACCTTGCCATTGATGCAATGACATCAGATTGGAAAGTAAGTGGTTAGGAATCACAGCCATCATCCGTAAAACCAGATACAACCTCATCAACAATTATGGTCCCTCTAATGGAAGCCAGTCTTCCTGGAAGACCATTCAAGAAATAGAGAGTGCCTACACAGGCTGTGCTTGGTTGGATTTTTTTTTATTTGACATGCCAGTACAGTGGATATTTTATTTCAGATTTACAATTAGATTGGATAAAATTTTGTTCAGACTGTTAAAGACTGAACTCTGCTAGTAAGAATAAAAGTAATTACATGTTTCATTGTCATTTACAATCTCTCCCTCTCGCGCTCTCTCTCTTTATTATATATACATATATATATATATATATATATAAATACACACACATACAATGTATATACACACATGCATATCTATCTATCTACCTAGAACATATTAAACTTATATAAATATGTAAACTATTATATAGGTATATGTTTTAATATTTTTAAATTTGGGGGTCATTTTTAGGGGTGGTTTGTAATTTTTAGCATTCAGTGGTGGATAGAGATTTGGGGCAGTCACAGCTCCCCAGCCACTGCACGGCCCTCCTGCCTGCTGCTGACAGCTCCACCTGGATTCCTGAGCCTGATTGCGACAAGTTGGTCTGCATTCCCGAACCTGATTGGGGCAGCTCTGTCTACAATTCTTAGTCTGATTGTGACAGCTCTGCCCGCATTCCTGAGCCTGATTGCATCTGCTGATGCCCCTGCCGATGGCTCCTTTGCGTTACTATCTCTCCCACCATCCTGCTTTCCAGCCTCCCACTGCGGCACCTCCCAGGACATATAATGGAAGCTGCAGCATGTACCAGACGTGTGCAGCAGGTGCGCCACCAGCGCTCCGAGTGCACCCATCCGCGCCTGGACCATACCCAGCACCTGGACCTATCATCCACCTACCCCTTATCGCTATAGCACCAAAGAGCTCCGGGTCCTGAATGTCAGACACCCTATCAACAGCTGCTTCACAGCCTCCCCACGCTCACCCACAGACCCTTCACCTGCCTACACTGCCGCTTCTCCTGCAACACAGGCCCACTTGCACACACTAAAGCCTGCACTGAACCCACACATAGGACTACGAACAACCAAGCATCACTCCACTGCATCCTGCTAAATGGCCGCTCCTTATGCAAACATGCCACGGAAATCTGGGACACCATCACCACCCATGCCTTCATCACCCAAACATGGCTAACACCATCCTCAAAACCCATCAACGCCATGGCCACCCCTGATAGCTACAAGATGCTTCACTGAGACCTCACCAACAAACATGGTGGGGGCATCGCCATCATCTTCATGGAAACCATCCAATGCACCATCACGATGACGACCAAATGCCCCTCATGGAGTACCTCAGCTTCTGACTCCGGACCGATGCCAACACTACGATGCGAGTCACCCTCGAACACAGACCCCAAGACCACGCCCAACCTTCTGCGACACCATTACCAACCTCATTGCTCCCCTCGCCATCGACTCCCTCCAATACGTTCTACTCGGTGATCTGAATTTCCACCTTAATGACCCCAATGACACCAACTCCACTTCCCTCATAGAGAACCTCAGCAACATCTGCCTCCCTCAACTGGTAACGAAACCCACACACAAAGCCAGGCACACACTGGACACCATCTTCACTTCTAGCGACAGAATCAGTTTCACCCATGTGCCTGAACTCACCTGGACCGACCACATCATCGTCCACTTTACCATCTCCAATTCCCAGCACACCACCTCCAAGCACCTCAGCACCCCCCACGAAAAAGGGGACAAGGCAACCAAGACCCTATGGGCACAGGCCCTAAGCACCACAAAACCTGAGCCCACTGCAGACTTTGACCTCAACCAGGCTTTCCAAAACATCACCACATGGGTTGCCAAATCTGCCAACAGCGTTGTCCCGCTGAAACCAGCTAAAACCAACAACATCTTCAAACCATCAAAAAGCATCACTCTGGAGCTCAGAAACTTCAACCCTGACTATCACCAACTTGCGAAGCAATGGTGCATGACTAAGGATCCCTCCAGCAGAGCCGCCTACAAGGCAGCCCTCAAGAACTATCACCACCACATCAAGGCAGCAGAAAAAGCAGCAATCACCGCCCACATCGATACCACAGCAACCACACAGAAGAACTTTTCAGAATCATCCAGTAATTCTCTAAACTGACAGCCACAGAGATCACCATCCACCCATCACAGGAACTCTGCACCTCCCTCTCAGACTACTTCCACAGCAAGATCACCACCATATACAACAATTGCGATCCCCAGCCCTCCACCTGCAGCCTAGACAACATCTCTTAAGCAACGAACACCAGCCACACAATAACCTCCTGGTCCCTGATTACCACACAGACCACTGAAGCCATCATGTCAGCCATCTACTCCGGGGCACCCACTGACCCCTGCCCACACTGGCTTTTCATCTTCCGAGACAACACTATTAGCATGGAACTAACTCACATCCTCAACACCTCCATCTCAACGGCAACCTTCCTGGGCAAATGGAAGCACGAAGAGGTCAGATCCCTCCTAAAGAAATCCTCCACAAGCAAGCAACCTCAAAAACTACATTCCAATCTCTCTCCTTGCTTCCCGGCCAAGGTGCTTGAGAAAGACATCATCCAACAGCTCACTGATTATCTCAAACAAAAACCACCTTCTCAACACCTCACAATCAGGATTTCGGGACAACCACAGCACAGAGACTGCATTGATCGCTGCCACTGATGACATCAGGACACTCCTCCACTGAGGAAAGTTGGCAGCTCTGATCCTTCTGGACCTCTCCACAGTGTTCAAATCAGTCTTCCACTACACTCTACTCAACAGACTCCACAACATAGGTATTAAAAAATGCCCTTAAATTGGTCGCCTCTTTCCTCTCAGGCCACACGCAGCACATCCACCTTCCTCCCTTCACTTCTACACCTGGGCTTACCCCAAGGATACTCCATCAGCCGAACCCTATTCAACATCTACATGGCCCCCCTTGCAGACATTGTCAGATCGTACAGACTCAATATATTCTTCTATGCCAACAAGGGTAGGTCGCTCCCCCGCCGCTGCAGCTCCTCCAGCTCCTCCAGGTTCCTGAGTTCCTGAGACCCACCTCACAGTAAGTACCCCCCACCTCCCTGCCCCTCGACCTGCCCCGCGCTACTCACCCTCTCTCCTGCTCCTGCTTCTTTTCCTCCTCTCTGTCTCTTCCTCCTCGCTCCTCCTCTGCAATCTTCTTCTGTACTCTTCTTCTCCCCGTCTTCTCTCTTCTTCGGTGTGCTCCTCAGCCTCTCCTGTCGCCTCTCTTCTTCCTCATCTTGCTCTGTGGTCTTCTGCCTTCTGCTCTTCGTCTTCTGTATCTTCTTTGTTGATCTTCTGTTCGTATGATCTGCTGCTTCTTCGTCCCCTGCATCTTCCTCTGTGTTCTTCTGTTCTTCTGTGTTCTTCTCTTCTGTTCTTCTGTGTTCTTCGGTTCTTCTGTGTTCTTCTCTTCTGTTCTTCTGTGTTCTTCCGGTCTTCTGTGTTCTTCTCTTCTGATCTTCTGTGTTCTTCCGGTCTTCTGTGTTCTTCTCTTCTGTTCTTCTGTGTTCTTCCGGTCTTCTGTGTTCTTCTCTTCTGTTCTTCTGTGTTCTTCCGGTCTTCTGTGTTCTTCTCTTCTGTTCTTCTGTGTTCTTCCGGTCTTCTGTGTTCTTCTCCTCTGTTCTTCTGTGTTCTTCGCTTCTTCTGTGTTCTTCCGGTCTTCTGTGTTCTTCTCTTCTGTTCTTCTGTGTTCTTCCGGTCTTCTGTGTTCTTCGCTTCTTCTGTTCTTCGGTCCTCTCCAACTCATGTCTCTTCCCGCCCCTGTCTCTGCCCTCCTGTTCCTGCCTCACCCCCCTCTATCTCTCCACCTATCTCTCACTATCACCCACATCTACCCTTTCGCTACCTGCCTCCCTCACTCCTCTACCTATCTCTCCACCTAACTCCCTCACTCACCCCCTCCTCCTATCTACCTATTTTTCTATCTCTCCATCTATATCTCCATCTATCTATTTCCCTATCTCTCCCCCATCCCGATACCCCCTCTGTTACCTATCTCCCTATCCTCTCACTCTACCTCTCACCCTCACCCACCTCTACCACCCCCCTCCCCTATCTTTTCAACCCTACTCCTATCTATCTCCCTATTCTCCTAAAACTCTAACACTCACCCCCCCTCCACCCTTAAACCCCCCTCCCCCGGCTCTTCTCACTCTACCTGTCCCCCCTCCCTCGCGCTTTCCCGCCGCGACCTCCTGCACGCCCCCGCCCCCCAGCTCCCATTCACCCCCAGCTGACCCCTCCCTCTTCTGGCGGCCGCTGCGCGACAGTGGTAGCGACCCTTGACCCAACGGTAGGTCGCTCCCCCTGCCGCTGCAGCTCCTCCAGGCTCCTGAGTTCCTGAGACCCACCTCACAGTAAGTACCCCCCCACCTCCCAGCCCCTCGCCCTGCCCCGCGCTACTCACCCTCTCTCCTGCTCCTGCTTCTTTTCCTCCTCTCTGTCTCTTCCTCCTCGCTCCTCCTCTGCAATCTTCTTCTGTACTCTTCTTCTCCCCGTCTTCTCTCTTCTTCTGTGTGCTCCTCAGCCTTTCCTGTCGCCTCTCTTCTTCATCATCTTGCTCTGTGGTCTTCTGCCTTCTGCTTTTCGTCTTCTGTATCTTCTTTGTTGATCTTCTGTTCGTCTGCTCTTCTGCTTCTTCGTCCCCTGCATCTTCCTCTGTGTTCTTCTGTTCTTCTGTGTTCTTCGGTTCTTCTGTGTTCTTCTCTTCTGTTCTTCTGTGTTCTTCCGGTCTTCTGTGTTCTTCTCTTCTGTTCTTCTGTGTTCTTCCGGTCTTCTGTGTTCTTCTCTTCTGTTCTTCTGTGTTCTTCCGGTCTTCTGTGTTCTTCTCTTCTGTTCTTCTGTGTTCTTCCGGTCTTCTGTGTTCTTTGCTTCTTCTGTTCTTCGGTCCTCTCCGACTCCTGTCTCTTACCGCCCCTGTCTCTGCCCTCCTGTTCCTGCCTCACCCCCCTCTATCTCTCCACCTATCTCTCACTATCACCCACATCTACCCTTTCGCTACCTGCCTCCCTCACTCCTCTACCTATCTCTCCACCTAACTCCCTCACTCACCCCCTCCTCCTATCTACCTATTTTTCTATCTCTCCACCTATCTCTCCATCTATCTATTTCCCTATCTCTCCCCCGTCCCGACACCCCCTCTGTTACCTATCTCCCTATCCTCTCACTCTACCTCTCACCCTCACCCACCTCTACCACCTCCCCTCCCCTATCTTTTCAACCCTACTCCTATCTATCTCCCTATTCTCCTAAAACTCTAACACTCACCCCCCTCCTCCCTTAAACCCCCCTCCCCAATCTCTTCTCACTCTACCTGTCCCCCCTCCCTCTCGCTTTCCCACCACGACCTCCTGCACGCCCCCGCCCCCCAGCTCCCATTCGCCCCCAGCTGACCTCTCCCCCCCTCCTCCCTCTTATGGCGCCCGTCCGCGCCTGGCCCGCGCCCAGCGCCACGACCCCTGGTCCCCAGCCCTCCCCTACCCCGATGACCCGCTACGACCCCACCACCCTCCACGCCCTCAACCCCGGGCGCTCCAACACCTGCTTCCAAGCCCACCCCAAGCGCACCCATGGACCCTTCGCCTGTAACTCCTGCAAACGCATCTTCCACCATGCAACTACCACGACCACCAGCCCACGCGCCATCAACCACCTCAAGTGCATCCTGGTCAATGCTCGCTCTGTCCACAAGCACGCCGTTGAACTCTGGGACCTCCTGGACTCCACAGCTCCGGACGTCGCCTTCATCACGGAAACCTGGATGAACGCCTCATCAGCTCCAGACATCGCCACTGCCATCCCCGAAGGCTACAAGATCTCCAGAAAAGACCGCACCAACCAAGTAGGAGGAGGTATCGCCATCGTCTTCAAAGACTCCATCAGTGTCACCACCTCCACCGAAGACACCCCTCTCGCGGCTGAACATCTGCATTTTCAAATTCGCACCGACCCCAGGACCACCCTCAGAGGATCCCTCGTCTACCGTCCCCCCGGACCGCGCACCCCTTTCAGCGACGCCATCGCCGACTTCATCTCCCCGCACGCCCTCGCCTCGCCGGACTACATCCTCCTAGGCGACCTCAACTTCCATCTGGAACAGAACAACGACCCCAACACCACCGCCCTGCTCGACAACCTCGCCAACCTCGGCCTCAAGCAACTGGTGAACACCGCCACCCACATCGCCGGACACACGCTCGACCCTATCTTCTCCGCCATCAAACACATCTTCTTCAGCCACACCTCCGCTCTACACTGGACCGACCACAGCTGTGTCCACTTCACATTCCGACGCGAGACCCGCCACCTCCGCACTCAACCCATCCCTCGTCGACAGTGGAAGAAGATCCCCGAAGAGCAACTCTTCTCCGCACTCGTCGCCAACCAACCCACCCTCACCACCGACCCCAACGACGCAGCCCTCAGCCTCACAAACTGGATCTCCAACTGTGCAGACAACCTTGCTCCCCTCAAACGCACGCATCGACAGACCAACACCAAAAAACCTCTCTGGTTCTCTGACACCCTCAAAGAATTGTCGCACCCTCGAGAAGGCCTGGCGCAATGACCACACCGCTGACAACATGACCGCCCTCAAGAACGCTACCCGCGAACACCACCACCTGATCCGCGCTGCCAAAAGGAACTTTTTCACCGACAGACTGGACAAAAACAGCCACAACAGCAGAGAACTTTTCAGCATCGTCAAGGAGTTCTCCAACCCCAACGCCGTCACGCCCTCACAGGATTTGTGCGAATCCCTCGCCACCTTCTTCCATCGCAAGATCAGCGACCTCCACGACAGCTTCGGACACCAGATCCAACCAAACATCACCGAACCCGCACCCCCTGCCTTCACCCTCAACAACTGGACCCACATCAACACTGAAGAAACCAAATCAATCATGAACTCTATCCACTCCGGCGCCCCTTCGGACCCCTGCCCTCACTTCATCTTTTATAAAGCCGATGACATCATCGCCCGCAACTCCAGGCCGTCATCAACTCTTCTTTTTCTTCTGCTACCTTCCCCGAATTCAGGAAACACGCCGAAGTCAACGCCCTCCTAAAGAAACCTACAGCTGACCCGAGCGACCTGAAAAACTTCCACCCCATCTCTCTCCTGCCTTTCCCAGCCAAGGTAATAGAGAAGACCGTCAACAAACAGCTGACCACCTTCCTGGAAAACAACAACCTGCTCGACCCTTCACAAACCGGATTCCGAACCAACCACAGCACGGAAACCGCCCTCATCTCAGTCACAGACGACATCAGAACCCTGATGGACAACGGTGAAACAGTCGCCCTCATCCTCCTCGACCTCTCGGCTGCCTTCGACAACGTCTGTCACCGCACCCTAATCACCCGCCTCCGCTCCACCGGGATCCAAGGCCAGGCCCTGGACTGGATCACCTCCTTCCTCTCAAACCGTTCCCAAAGAGTTTACCTCCCACCGTTTCGCTCAGACCCCACCGAGATCATCTGCGGCGTACCTCAAGGCTCATCGCTTAGCCCGACACTCTTCAATGTCTACATGAGCCCCCTCGCCAACATCGTACGCAAGCACGACATCATCATCACCTCCTACGCCGACGACACCCAACTTATACTCTCCCTCACCAAGGACCCGCCAGCGCCAAGACTAACCTACAAGAGGGGATGAAGGACGTCGCAGATTGGATGAGGCTCAGCCGCCTAAAGCTTAACTCTGACAAAACGGAAGTCCTCATCCTTGGCAACACCCCGTCTGCCTGGGACGACTCCTGGTGGCCCACGGCCCTCGGCACCGCACCGACCCCCACAGACCACGCCCGCAACCTCGGCTTCATCTTGGACCCCCTTCTCACCATGACCAAGCAAGTCAACGCCGTGTCCTCCGCCTGCTTCCTCACCCTCCGCATGCTCCGCAAGATCTTCCACTGGATCCCTGCCGACACTAGAAAAACCGTGACCCACGCCCTCGTCACGAGCCGCCTGGACTACGGCAACACCCTCTACGCTGGGACCACCGCCAAAATCCTAAATCGCCTGCAACGCATTCAAAACGCCTTGGCCCGCCTCATCCTCGACGTACCCCGCAACAGCCACATCTCCGCACACCTGAGACACCTGCATTGGCTCCCAGTCAGCAAAAGGATCACCTTTTGACTTCTCACCCACGCACACAAAGCCCTCCACAACAAGGGACCGGAATACCTCAACCGACGCCTCAGCTTCTACGTCCCCACCCGCCTCCTCCGTTCCTCTGGCCTCGCGCTCGCTGCCGTCCCTCGCATCCGCTGCTCCACGGCGGGTGGGAGGTCTTTCTCCTTCCTGGCATCCAAGACCTGGAACTCCCTCCCCACCAGCCTCAGAACCACCCAGGACCACTCCGCATTCCGGAGACTCCTAAAAACCTGGCTTTTCGAGGAGCAGTAACCCCCCCCTTTCCCCTACCGCCTTGAAGACCCGCACGGGTGAGTAGCGCGCTTTATAAATGTTAATGATTTGATTTGATCTAATTCTCTCACTCACTGAAGACCCCCACAACACCAAAACCAACTCCTGCAAAGCCATGACTAACGTAGCAACATGGATGAAAAATAGCTGCCTCAAACCAAACACCAACAAAATGGAAGTCCTGATCTTGGGGAAGAGCACCTCTGTATAGGACCAAAGCTAGTGGCCCGCAGAGGTCGGATTAACACCCTCTCCATCAGACCACATACTAAACCTCTGCAGCATCCTCGACTGCCAACTATCCATGAATTGACAAATAAACTCAGTCCTCTCCTCCTGCTTCTACATCATCTGTATGCTCTCCCGAATCTTTAAATGGATCCCTACTGACACCAGAAAGACACTCATGCATGCCCTGGTTACCAGCGGCCTCAACTATGGCAACGCTCTCATACCAGAGTGTCCTACCAGCTACTTAAACGGCTCCTGACTCAACAGAACACTGCAGCCAGACTCATCCTCAACCTCCCCAAATGCTCAAGCTTCACCCCACATCTCAAGAACCTCCACTGGCTCCCCATCCAGAAGATATGCCAATTTAAAATCATTACATTTGCATACAAGGCTCTTCACAACATAGGCCCATCCTACACCAACCATCGACTGAGCTTCTACATCACAGCAAGACAACTATGCTCTTCCTCCCTAAACCTCGCACACACCCACGGCATCCATTACAGCCACAGCAGAGGCATCTCCTCCTACACAGCATCCAAGTCCTGGAACAGCCTGCCCCTGACTCAAGACATGGCTTTGTGACGCAGACATGACACCCTCAGCGCCCATGTACCTTTACGGGTGATAGTGCTGCACTTTACAAATACTATAATTGATTGGTTGATTGATAGAGTTTAGGGGTAGTAAGGGAATTTTAGGTTCTGATATAGATAGTATATAGGGTTAGTAAGGTGCTTTTTGAGTTGAGTTATGTGTAGTATACAGCGTTATGGTTATTGAGTTTTTTAGGAATGGGTTGTGTATACAAATAGTAAGGAGCTTTTACAGTTCACAAATGGGTAGTGTATACGGTAGCTAGCAATTTTTAGGGATCATGGATGAATAGTGTTTAGGGTTCTGGGTGGGTACAAGGAGATAACTATAAAATAAAAAAAATAGATAACACCTGGCTAAAGTAATCTAAACTAATTTGACACATGTGAAATAACTCAACCTAAATGCCACCTGCAGTAAAGTATCTGACTTATTAGTAAGCACCCTATATAAATCCCTTCAAATGAGATACAACCATCCACACCAACAGCACCTAATGGTGAGAAGCAATTTTTTCACATACATGAAAGGCTTCATGGATTGGACGTCCACCACTAAAATGACTCCAATTTTATTCTGACTAAATTTAAAAAACCTCCACAAAATAATTCCAAGATAAACAAGGCGGTAACAAAATCTCCCCGAGGAGAGACAAACGTAAACCATTTACCAATGTCATCAAAGGAGTTCAGAAGGGCAAGCCTACGAACATGTGGTAGTGATGGGTGTGAGGTGGGCATTGTTAAAAGCCCACATACATACCAAGATATCGGAAAAGCAGCGCTTGCGCGCTGCTATGCTCAACCTAAAAACTATGCGTACAGGAATTTACTTTCTCCTTCAATGGCGCAAATCGTGTGAAATGCAAGATTACCTCTTCACTTCAACAAAATCCACTAAACACATTTTGCAATTTAACCATCACTATAACTGATGAGCTCCTCATGTATATTTTCTTTGCCAATCAATCACTCAAAATATCTTCCAGATGGCACTTTAAGACAGTGTTTCACAGGGAGTCACATGTTGCAGAACACTTGGGATGATTCAAAACCTTTTCATTGTCAACACAGACATCTCACTAAAGGTTGTGGGAGATGCCTATATGTTTCAAAGCAGTCCCGTCCAGAAGACACAGTGGCACCCTGCACTTAATACTACACATGAAACGTGTCAAGGGTTTCCTTAACAGGACCCCTAATGGGAGATAAAAACATAATGGGTAGAAAAAATGAACTCAGCAATATCCAGTAGAACCTTGAGCTACAAGGGCTCACAAATCAGGAGCTGCTGCTATGTTGCCTATCTTACAGTCTGTTGCTTCATACAACTCTCAGAACACCCTCCCAGTGACAGTGACCATGAACATGGCAACATCATTGCTGTCTGTGCAGCAGGAGTGCTCAAGTATGCTCTGAGTGTGGGATTCCACAATACTCCTCCCGACCTCACAAGTATTGTGTCGCCTACATGCCTGTACCATCTGGTATACTAGTAATTCTCTTGGCATTCTTGATTCAGATTTAACAATACAAGACCACATTAAGAGGTGATACTATGTATATATCTAAGTAAATTTTAAAAAAGCCTGAAAAGATACCAAACGATTTTTAAAAGGCATCAAACACCAGTTCATCCAGGATAACTCAAAGTTCAAGTTTCAAGATTAGCTTTATTTCGGTAAAAAAATACCATAAAAGCACATTTACAAAACACTTTGATAAATATAATGAAAAGGGTAGTATAATATCCTCTCACTAATAATGTCATATGCTCATGTAACAAATATGCCACGTACAGAATCTGAAATAAAAAATAAAAATAAAAGGATAAAATACAATATAATATGAATGAATTTAAAATTGTAATCCAATATAAAAAACATGACCAGAACGACAGCACAACTCCTATTCTCGTTTTTAAACTAATATTAGTGAATTATCTATAAAATTTTAACTATCAAACTACAGTTCCACAGTCAAGACAACTTCAATACAATGCATTATACATTATACTCCAAAGATTTACACCTAATATGCCAAATTGCCTCAGGAAATTTTGCCAATGTGCATGCCATAGTCTCATGAGGGTATGTTTTGCAAATCCTAAGGTCTAGTAGCCGATTCCTAAAACCCATGGATCTGCAAAGAGGTATAATCCAACGTGCCCTCTGCTTAGAGCAGGCGGGGCAATAAAATAGGACATGGGCCATGCATTCGGCAGCTCCACATCCCATTGGGCATAAGTCAGAATGACTATCAGATTTAGGGGGTGATTCTGATTCTGGCGGGCGGCGGAGGCCGCCCGCCAGAATTCCGCCCCCATTATACCGCTCCGCGGTCAGAAGACCGCGGAGGGTATTATGAGTTTTTCCCTGGGCTGGCGGGCGGTCTCCAAAAGACCGCCCGCCAGCCCAGGGAAAAACTCCCTTCCCACGAGGATGCCGGCTCGTAATCGAGCCGGCGGAGTGGGAAGGTGCGACGGGTGCAGTGGCAGACACTGAAATACTTTGCGGGGCCCTCTTACGGGGGCCCCTGCCGTGCCCATGCCATTGGCATGGGCACGGCAGGGGCCCCCAGGGGCCCCACGCCCCCCCCTACCGCCATCCTGTTCATGGCGGCTTTCCCGCCATGAACAGGATGGCGGTAGGGGGGGTCAGAATCCTCATGGCGGCGGAGCGCGCTCCGCCGCCATGAAGGATTCCCCCGAGCAGCGGTAAGTCGGCGGGAGCCCGCCGACTTGCCGCTTCTGACCGCGGCTGAACCGCCGCGGTCAGAATGCTCGTGGGAGCACCGCCAGCCTGTTGGCGGTGCTCCCGTGGTCGGTGCCAGGGTCAGAATGACCCCCTTAGTCCATCTGCAAGTGAAAGTGCGTAGTGGTAACAATCCTACTCTAATTCTAATATAAAGTGCACATGCTAAAGGGGATAAAATCAAATCCATATAATGCTCAAATTCATAGTGGCATTTGAGTGATAAAAAGCTATTTGTCATACTAAACGAAGGCACCTCTGCTAACTTTTCTACTTGTACATTTAACTAGTACGCTTCCTTTACAACCTGCATAGCATTTTTTGGGAGGTGAGAAGGGTCTGTCCAATAGGCTCCCAACCCAAGTTTATTAAAAGATTTTTCAACATAATTCCACCACCTAACTTTTTTTAGTAGCATGCGTACTCATCAAGACACACAGCCAGACTCTATATGGGCTAAAAATATCCAAGGACCAAATCCTAATCCAATACGTTAACGGTCTTAGGTCAGCCATATGCGAGATGGAGTGTAGATTTAAATCCATCTGGATGGGCAATGTGGGGGAACTTGCAGGTACTTTTAATAAAGCTTTTATGAAAATATTTTCGGCTCTTTCTAGGTCCTTCAAATTACAATTTTCTCATAGCTCTGCACCATATAAAACCCCCCCTCTCGCTTGGGCTTTATATATTTCCAACACAGGATTGATGGCAAACCTGGGGGATCTAGCAGCATATCTCAAAATACCCCCGGACTTTTGTTTTAGGCTCAGGAAAGACTTTGATAAGTGTGCCTGCCATTTATGTGAGTCCTCCAGTCTGATTACCAAAAAGTCAAAGTCAGTCACTCTTTCTAAAGCTTCCCCATCCAGAAATATCTGTTTCCTCACTTTCTGTTTTGTATCACCAAATACCATGTACTTGGTTTTGGAAGTGTTAATTTCCAATCCATGATCTTTACAAAAACCTGTGAACTTCTCAAGCAAATTAGCAAGTCCAAAAGCGATTTGGGATAGTAGCAAAGTGTCATCTACAAACAACAAAAACGGGATCCTCTCCCTGCCTATTTTGGGTGCGTCACTAACACAGTCCAATAAGTAAGGAATGCAAGCATTGATGAACAATAGGAAGAGTGTAGAGGCCAACACACACCCCTGTCTCACCCCTCTGAGTATTGGGATCTCACTCCTTAATTCCCCTTAAGTCCCCCATCGAATTCTGGCATAACTCTCCGAGTACAAGTCTTTAATCAAATTTAATAGGGGACCCGCAACTCCAGCTCTGCTCGTAACCTCCCACAGTTTGCAACGTGGGACCAAATCAAAAGCAGACTTAAGATCTACAAGAGCGACAAAGAGTTTCCCTGCGTCCAGGTCCACCATTTTCCATTTGATCGTAAGGAAGCAAAAGACCTGGTCAACTGTGCTTATTCTCTGTCTAAAGCCCATCAGAACATTTTTTGTAGGTTGTCCAAAAGACTGATTGGTCTACAATTTCCCGGGACACCCCTATCCTCTTTTCTATGAATGGGTACAATAATTGTGCCCTTCAAGGTCCGAGGGAAAATGCCACTTACCAAAGCAGCGTTTGACACCCTATTGACATAAGGACCCCAACAATCAAGTTCTGAATTAAACATATCCGTGGTATACCATCTAACCCAGGTGCCTTTCCTGATTTATGGGCCCTAATAGCAATCTCAGTTTCCTTTAAAGTAAAGGGTGTAAAACTAACTGCAGGGGAAGACACATTTGTTGATTCACGATCATTAACAATAGGAAAAATAAGCTCATAAATATACAGCTCAGTGAAATGGTTAATCCAGTTTTCGGGGGGAACATGGAAGTCAGGTCTAAAATTCTAATTTCGTCCATTTCTGGCCACCAAGGACCAAAAAAGTTTTGAGTTCCTGTCCTTGGCAGCCAGAAATAGATCCTGCCATGATATCTCTTCCCAGTGATTTTTGCTAGTCCTAAGTGCAGATGCATACTCACGCCTTACATAAGTTATCTTGGCTCTATTTTTTTATTTTATTGCTTTTATGACCCTACTCTTGGCCTCTCTACATACCTTACCAAACCACCTATGGTGCGGTCCTGCTCCTGGGTGTTTATTCTCCCTCGTATTTCTAAAGAATAACTCTTTCAAGGCATAAAAAAGGCCTGTATGCAGGGCCATAACCTGATTCTGGGTATATGACAAGAACCGTCAGATAATTGAGGAGTTGATACTAAAACACACATTTTTCCCATAATTTATGAGAATTTCTAAAGAGATCCCATTTCAGGGCACGTTTATTAGACGACACCTCTAAACAGGAGGGACTTCATGATTTTGTTGTACACCTGTTTTGGCCAAAAACTGCCTATCATCTGTTACCAAAAGAGGGGCATGATCACTATTATATTGATTACCCACCTTAATATCTTTAATGGTATGCCATATCCTCACATCAAGTACAAGGTCACGTATACTACTATAAGACCCTCTAAAAAAACGTGGGTTTCACAGGATTGTCAGAATGAAAACGCCCATTTCCTGGGCGAAGACCATGAGTTATCAAAAAATCTATGACCTGAAGAGCCCTGATGCTAGATTTAGGTTGATTTTTCTGGGACGAGTAAGGAGGAAAAGTCCATATTGAATCTTCTAGCTGGGTTATTTCAGAAAAAGCTAAATTGTGATCGAGGGACACGTTAAAATCGCCAGCTACAATAATAAAATGCAATGAAAGACAATCCAACACCAGGGCATTGAACATCTCAATAGCTTTAGACATTTGGTTGGGATAGACTGGTCTATTATAGACGTTAATACACAACAACGGTAAACCTTGCTTTAACTGTATAGATAGGGCTAATATGCCAGCTGAATCCACATGGACTTCCTTGATTTTACCCACCTCAGAAATTCTTATCTAGGTGATAAGGCCCCCGCTGCTCTACCGGCGGGTGACGGCCTGGCTTCCTTGCAAAAGGAACTATACCTCTGTCTATAAATATTTGAGGTGGCCCAAGTTTCCTGAAATATGCAAATATTAAATTTATCTATGTACTCCCCCCAATCAACATAATCTAATTTGTGACGAATTCCGGCCACATTCCATGTTATAAGCTCTGAGGTTGAAGTCTTGAGATCCCTGGAGCCCTTCTGAGGGAACTCAAGGGTATACATTCTTATGTGACTCTCCATGGGTTTTGATTTTACCATGTTGATATTAAACACTGGGGCCAAACTCCTCAGAGAAAAAGGTTCTAAATCTAAATTGCCAGCTGGCTGCAAATTAACCTTAGAGGGGGATACAATATTATCCCGGGGAACTGTAGAAGGAAACAGTCAATCAATGTCCAAAGCAACATCTATTTGTTCTATCTCCCATAAATTTGACCTCTCAATCAGACAATCATATTCCTTCTTGTAGGCCGTAAAAGGGTGATGTTTGGTTTGATACCTAAGGGAGTGTGATCAGTCTCAGTAGTGCATATTTTATTGAATCCAATTTTAATGTCTAATAGGTTTATGTTAACTTTGAGTTAACATGTATAAACCTATTAGACATTAAAATTAACTTTGAGTTAACATGTATAAACCTATTAGACATTAAAATTGAATTCAATAAAATATGCACTACTGAGACTGATCACACTCCCTTAGGTATCAAACCAAACATCACCCAGGTGCAAATAACAGAAGTCAGACCATTTTCGTTAGGCCACAAGGCAGAAATGGGTTAGTCGGTCTCAAAATTCCTGTTATAGCCAGTGAGCCCCAAAGATGCTCTTGTCGCGCAGGCTCTCATTATCCTAATGAGACTACTTGATTTTTGGGTAGCAAGATCGTTCTCAGTGTGGGGGTCTAAATCTAACCCACAGAGAAGGACCCTTTTCACCCCCAATCCGGTTTTGCTCCGGCTAACGAGCAGTGCCTCATCTATCCCAAAGGGAAGGGATGATTGGGCAGCCGAGCGCATGACATCTTAGAGCTTCTCAGGGAAGTCGTGGTCACTCAGATCCCAACCAGTTCTCTCATACCAAGTGTGGTCTCATATACAAATGACAGAGGCAGTTTAAGTTTTACAGATTGATTTAATAAAAACAACTGCATTTTAGATAACAAGGCGTGAGGCGCAATAACCAGAACCATACAACACAGTAGGATTGAAATAGTAACGAGGAGAGTGAAACATAGAAATAACGCTATCATAGTGTTACCAGATTACGTTCTCTCTTCTAAGTTCTATTTTGAGCACAGCATGTTAAGCTCTAAGCTTGCCTTTCAGATTCCCCGGGAGGACATCAACCCTCCTACCTGAGCAAAGGCCTGTGATCTGGATCAGCATCTGCAACAGGGCAGTCAGCATCTCGTTGTGGTTCCCTGGTCGGAATCTCCCTCTTACGTGTACCAGGACTAGGAAGTGTTTTTTTAACTAACACGCCGGTGTTCTAAGAAACGTCCCTACGTAAGAATGTGTACTTTCTATGAACCCTAAAGACTAAACTCCTACCACTTCTATTGGCAATGTGCCAGACTGTATCCTTGACTGAAGCACAGAGCGAGCAAGAATGTATTGTTTGAGAACTCCAGTGCTGAAGTAAGCTAAACAGTGTGATAGAAGAAAATAAAACAAGACCATGAGACTGTTTATTGAAAAATAACAGTGCGAGGCTGAATAAAATGCATTTAGAACAAAGTGCACAGAGGCCTAATGCTTTAAACAAACGCGCAAAGGCTATATTAAAAATGGCTACACTACACTCTCACTTGAGCCTGGGTGGTAAGAACCCTCCATGCCCACACAGACTGGATCTTAACATTCAACTGGTGGGTCTTCCTGTTGCCCACCCAATTTAGACTATGGAGAACTGCCCAACATGGCACTTGGGTGCCATATTGATCAGTTTACCTCCCTGTATCATGACCAACACCTGTTCTAGGTGCCTCAGGTGATCCTTTTATGAATTACTAAAGGCACAAATGTCTTCCAGGTAAAACACACTTCTTCATCTCTAAGTGATAGTTCATTAGGTACTGAAAAGTGGCAGGCGTAATGGTTGCGTCCCCAGTGGTGATGTGGGTCAGCGTGCTTTCTCCTGGCCCACAATGACAGAATCAGCAGAATACAGACAAATCCGCTAAAAAAAGATCCACCGACAGGGGCTGAACACCGTAGGTACCTGGCAGCAAAATTTGTGATATGATATAGAAGAAAAGGGAGGATTTTAGTAGAATGAAATGTATGGGGCCTTTCAGTATGGTGTCAGGCAATGCTAAAATGTATCTAGACCAGATGCACAGCTGAACATAATTCTGTGGATTACTTGGCCCTCTTGAGAGTACCACAATGTAAGGTGATGCAAAGTGGTGGAGGGTGAATAGGAAACTCAGCTTGAGCACCAATGTGGAGAGTGGGCTGAAAGGCAAAGGCCTCCTGTCAAGTTAAGATGCAAAGCCAATATTAGATGCAGGAAGTGGCTTTTGAGGTGAGAGCCCTAGGGGGCAAGGAACACTAAAATCACCCTGGATGCTAGACAACACAAGATAGGGCCAGTAACAGAGAAGCATGAGGCAGAGTCTGTTCTGTCTCGCAAGATGTTCACTAAGGTCTTAAAGCTGAAAAGGAAACCCATTGCTAATACAGGGGGGAAGGCTGGTGCACTAAAGCACAATGTCTTGGGCCCCATTACAAATACTAGGCATTGGAAAGTGCCCCGACTTAGAACACTATAAAAAGTCTTGCCACATTTGTTGTTGGATTTTACCCAAAAAAAGTTACCTAGAAGGGCTACTTAGCTCATTCAAACAAGATATGAAGTCAGTGGGAGAAAGAGTAGTGGAGGTGGAGGGCAGGGTTAATGTACTGGCATCATCCAGAACAGGTTTGGAGCAGACTCTGCAAGCCTTATATCCAAGATTGTGGACAGAAAATGAATAATTAGAAAATAGGTAACAGAGGGAAAACCTGAGGATTAGGGCCTTAAGTAGGATGCAGAAGGCCTAAATGCTTGCAGTGGATATTTTCTTGTCCATTTTGAGAGAAAAAAATCAAGCTGTACACTTAGACTAAGCACATCAAGAGGGTTCCAGACAACCACAGATCACTCAAAAGCATCCGGATGTGCTGGTGTAGTTTCATTACTTCTCCAAAAGTAAAGAAGTGTAGAAAGCAGAAAGTAGCCAAAGAAAAGTGACCTGTCAAGATAATTCATGTTTGATGTTTCAGGATTTCTCACACACTCTGTTGCAGAGGAAATTGAATTTGAGAACCATTACAGATAACCCAGGAGAAACGTTGATACAGGTGAATGTATTCATTTGGTATCACCTTTGAATCTAATATCAGACTACACCACTTCAGGGCGAGAAAAGAAGCAACACGAACTTTGAAGACAGACACATTAGAGGAATAGGCTCAAGAGGAGTGTCCAGCTTGGGGAAATAGCCTATCTTGACTGGATGGTGGCAAGCATAAATGGTGCATACCAATGGCACAAGAAGCAACAAATATAATTATGACAATTAAATGTCCTCAAGTAAAGCAATCACCCTAAGAAACATATTTGAGGAAATTCTACAAGACTGTGGGATGTTGCAGAACCCTGTTAACAGTAGTACAGTTGTGTTTTGGAAAAATACACAAGTGATCTACAGTATAGCCCACTTGCAGATGGAGAAACTATTTCTTAAACACTAAACTATTGATTGAAGTGGCAAAATTTCAAGTTCAAGGGTGTAGTGTCTTGCATGATTTGAATTTAAACAGAACCTTTATGACTCCCTGAGGACTCTGTATCAGTGTGTTACATAATCACTAGACTAGAATGTATGAGATTTTGCTTTAGAATGTTGGAGTTCACAGGTACATGCAGAGGAATAAAGATGTGATTTACAGCTCTATGTGTGGTCTAGACATTCGGCGGCATCAGGCTGGGGAAGAAACTGCAACTGATGACGAGATAGGGGATAAGTAACGCAAAGAAGAAAGTGCTCTCCTAGAGAGTTTGCTGTGGTCCAAGCAAACTGCTTGTGCATGCCACATGTGCCTTCATCGACATGCTGAGTTGACGGTTGCCATATGTGGAGTCAAAGAGCAACTCTAGCAGATGTGAAGTCCGTGAAAGTAACTAGAGCTTCATGGAAATGTTTATGCATCATTGGTCAAGAAACTATAACTAAGATCATCCACAAAAGTACTGTGCTGCCATGCAAAATAAAATTATAAAATATACGGAGTGTTAATGCTAAAGGTTTACAAAGTGCAGTTAAAGACAGACATCAGATACCAAATAGTGCTAAAGGCAGATAAACAGGTGTACAACAATACAAACTGAAGTATACAAAGAATAAAGTAAAGGACTTACCAGGCCCGTGAAAGAGAGTCACTGCACCAAGGCTGATGCAGGGCCTAAGAAGAAGCACAGGGATTGTGCTAAAAGAGCGGTTTGTATTTCCAGTGGGTGTAAACTCAGCAGTAGGCCGTTCGGCTGATGGAGCCCATCAAGAATGACCCCAAAGTTGGCCCATTGCAGGGCCAGGGCATGGGCCTGAACGGAACAGAGTCTGATTTCCAATCAGAGACGCCACGGAAAGCTCTACTCTCAATGTCAGTAAGTTCCACACCAGTTTATAATTCTGCCACCTTCCTTATACCACCACCACCATTCAATACTGCCAAAAAGCAAATATTGGTGATAGATGGACTGCATATATAGAGACATTTGAAGATTTCATTGATGCATCTGAAGACACTCATAACAGAAAGATTATCAAATATCTAAAAATTCTTGCTGGTGATGGAGTGAAATAATTCATAATGAAAATGACGAGAGCTACTGAAGAAGTCACATATGGTGAGATTAAGAATAAGTTGAATCGAAAGTTCAACCCAGCACCAAATGTTGATTATGAACAATATTATTTCAGCAGTGACGACCGGTAATTTTAGGAGGGAGGGGGTCAGATGGGACACACATGCACACATACACACTCACTCCCACCCATTCATTCACACACACACGCACATGCATCCATTCACAACACTCATTACCAAATATTCAAACATACACGCACCCACCAAACATTAATTTAAAAAAGACACACTTTCCTGCAGCTCTGCCTTGGAGGCCCCAGGAGGGTTGGGACTACTATCTTCCCTATTGGTTAACCTCAGGGTCAGCCAATGAGGGAAGGAAGTGAGACTGCTGACCCCACCACACTCTGACAAGGTATCACTGATTGACACTCAGCCCTGCGTACTTCAGGGCTTAAAACTGAAGCACCCAGGTCAGAGGCAATGAGTGACGCTACTCCTCGTCAGCGAGGGGGAGAGCCTCAAGGAACCTTGCTGAGCTGAGGAGGTCACGCTCACAGGAGCTGTGACCTCCTCAATCCAGCAAAGCTCAGGTCAGGCAGCTAGGAGCCTGAGCATTTAAGGCATGTCTAGATCCTGGCTGCCTGACCTGAAAGTGAGGAGTGTCTGTCAGGCTGACCTTTGCTCAGCTTGACAGACACTCTTTAAGAAGGGCAAAAGGTGAGGGGATGTGGCCCCAGTGGACCGGCCGCAGCTGCAATTTAGTCAAGAATGTCAGAGTTGACGAAACAATCAATTCATTTGTGGAACGGCTCAGAAACTCGTAGGGCCGGATTTTGTTCTTGGCAGATGCATTACTCCATCACAATAGTGACGGATATCCCATTTGCTGAAATATATATCTCATAGGATATAAGGGGATTTATATTTCATCGGACTGGAAATCCATCATATTTGTGACGGAGTAACCTGTCTGTTAAGAACTAAATCAGGCCCTTACTTTGGAGCGAGTGATGATGGCTGACAGAGCTGAGGAACGTTCTGAGAAACAAGCTGCCAACATGGAGGTTGGAGGTGCCTAAAGCGAGTCAGTCATGAGTGTGAAAAGTAATTCAAAACAAAAGACTGAAGTCCCAAAGTGAGGTCCACATTCGAAAAGAAGTTGTGTTTCAGATGTGGATTTCTGCTTCCACATAAAGGAAAGGGTCCCACCATTGGACAGATATTCAAAGGCTGTGGTAAAGAGAACCATTTTGTGACAATGTGCACAGCAATGGAAAACACAAGTCATGGCACAAAGACTAAATGGCCACCAGAACATTCCAGATGCAACGCTCAATGCTCACCCACAAGGAAGCAGCAACATCAGTTGAGGCATACATATAGTAAACAAAGTTTTTCGTCATTAAAATTGTTGTCAAAGGTTCTTCAGCCTCAATAATAGGTGAAAGTGAAGAATGTGATTGTGCCAATACAATGCTTACCTCGGAGACTGGTTGCCTGTGAGGAGAAAAGTTAGTCAAAGAAAAGTCGGTACGTCAAAAATAGCAACATCATACAAACACAGGCCATATATTGCATTGAAAATAAATGGATGTTCAATACCTTCCAATATCGATAGTGGTGCTTTGATAAAGAGAGGCCCTCATTACGATCCTCACGGTTTGTGATAAAGTGGTGGTAATACCGCCAAAACGCTGGCGGAAAGTACCATCTAATTATGACCATGGCGGTGATATCTTCGATAGGCAGCCAATGTACCACACCAACCGCCAGGGCGGAAACAACAGTCACCACGGCGGAAGCCACCTACAGCCAGGTGGAAGACAAAGTACTGCCCATCATATTAAGACACATCACTCCGCCACCTTTTCTGGGGCGGTAACAACGCCATCAAAATCCTGGCAGAAACACATCACAGAAGAGAAAGGACTAACCTTCGGAGACACAGGGGAGAAGAACGCCACCATGGAACCAGAACTGCAAGTTTTCCGGATGATCTTCTACGTTATGCTCCACCTGGAACACCAACACCGGCAAAGACGACGGAGGGTGGGAGGAAAAAGAGAGTGACACACATGCACAACACACACCCGACACACACACACAACCATATGCATAACAAAAACAATTTGACCATGAAAATCTGCAGAATAATGCCAAGGCAACAGGAATTTACAAAAATGATTGTAATCAGTCCAACAATAAATTCAACAATCCAATTTACACATTAAACAGATCTGTACACGTGTATGAAAATGGGACACTGCCCAGTTCATAGTTCACAGGGCCCACAAGGCAACAGGGCAAAGTCCAAGGCCCCACTCAAATCCTGCCCCAATCCGGAGAGAACACTGCAGGGGCATCAGTTGGCAAATAGGCAGGCACCTCAGAGGGAGGGTGGCACCTCAGCCAGATGCTGGTTCTGGAGGGGGTAACATGCCCATTGCTTGGTCCTGGGGAGTGCAAGGCCACAGTCTCTCAGGTGGGTGAATATTCCACAGGATCCTGGAGGGGGCAAGCCACACAGCAGCCCTCGGTGGCTGGACTATATGGCGCCCGGTAGCAGTGATGGTTTCACTGTGTTGGTGGTTGTGGGAGGCTCCTGCTCTGCCCCTGCACCCTCCAATGGCTGTATTGTGGTGGTGGTTGTGGGAGGCCCCTTCTCAGCCCCTGCACTCTCTGATAGCTGCACAGCCACGGGTGATGGTAGGGACTCTGTGACAGCTGGTGGTGGTGGCGGTGTATGGCTGTCAGCTTCCGCTGGCGTATATTGCCTCCTCTCCACCCGCTCATGGGTTGGGGGTCCCTTACTCTTCCTAGCACTGGTGGATGGGCTCTCCCCCCTTCTGTCTGCTGGTGAAGGCTCCTTTCCCTTTCTCTGCAGCTGGTGCAGGCTCTTCCCCTTCTCTGCAGCTGCTGCAGGCTCCTCCCCTTTCTTTACAGCTGGTGCAGGCTCCTTCCCCTTCTTTGCAGCTGGTGCAGACTCCTTCCCCTTTTTTTAAGCTGGTGCAGTCTCCTTCCCCTTCTTTCCAGCTGGTGCAGGCTCCTTCCCCTGCTTTGCAGCTGGTGCAGGCTCCTTCCCCTTCTTAGCAGCTGTTGAAGGCTCTTTCCCCTTCTCAGCAGCTGGTGCAGGCTCCTTCCCCTTCAGTATTGTTGGCCTGGAATCCTTTCCACCACGAGTAGGTGGTGCTACCACTGGGCCCGTGGAATGTTTGGCTGAGGTGCTTGGCTGGGTCCTTCCTACCCTGACCATACGTGCAGAACGTGGGGTGGAGGGATAGGGAAGAGGTCAATCTGGGAAAGGAAAAGATTTTTAGGGATGTAGGGTGGGAAGGGGGAGGAGTAATGGGAGTGGAGGATGAGGGAGTGGTTGTGGGAAGTGTTTGTCTGCTGGATTTGGGTGCAGGTGCATGGGCTGCATGCTATTGTGAGGTGGATGGCTGTTGGGTGTCTGAGGACTTGCGTTTGTGTACTTTAGGAGGGGGGATGGACACGGTGGGAGAGGACACAGGGGACATGTGCATGGATGATGTAGAGGTGTCTGCCAGTGAGGTGTATGTTCTGATTGGTGTGGGGATGATGCTGGTAGTGGATATTGATGTAGTGCATTCAGGTGTGAGTGTGGACGTAACTGGGTGGTAGGTGGAGGTGGAGGAGGAGGAGGGGGAGACAGTGGTGATAGTGAATGTTGTTGTGTCTGAAAATGAATGTTGTTTGTGTGAGTGCCTGTGGGATGAAGTGTGGTGCTTGTGTTTGCCTGTGACAATCTTGGGTGTTGTCTTGTATGCAGGCTCATCTGGCTGTGTGCTTGGGATGGGTTGGGGTTGAGGGGAATGTTACTGGGAAGTGGAAGTTGGTGGGAGGACGGTTGAAACAGGGACAATGGCTGCCATCAGAGAGGAGGCCAGAGCCTGAATCGATCTCTGTTGGGCCACCAATCCACCGTGAATGCCCTCCAGGAATGCATTGGATTGCTGCATCTGGGCTGCCAGATTGAGATTGAGCAGGGTATTTTTAACATCCCTGTTCAGAGTTTTTAGGACATTTTTTAGAAACTTTATTGAGAGATAGCTAGTAACACTTCCTTTGAGCCATACTTATATCTTCCCCACAAGACCGTACTTTTGTAGAAGCTGTAGACAAGTTCAGACCTCCCCGGTTTATATTATCGAGTGGGTGTTTCAACCATCCCGGTGGGTGCTGGACTATAGTTAGCTCTGGTCATTCTGTACCCCTGGTCATTTTCTACCCCTCTTCTCTGTGTCATTTACTTAGCAATATGGCACATGGAGTGGATACTTTTATGATGAGAGATTGGGTCTACCTCTTCCCCTCTCTATAGTAGTATTGATTACCATGGATTGTCTACTTCCTCAATCCAATGGGATTAATTTTTCTCTTTTATCACATTATGATATGGAATTTGTTGGCCTTTTTCTGCATATAATAACAGGCATATTTGTTTTCTGTTTTTACTATTATCAAAATGTTTGCGCCCGTCTCCAGGCCTGTGGTTTCCCATGAAGCCTGTTCCATATTGGGGACGGTAAGTGCATATATGTCTTGAATGCAAGTTTTCACTGAGCACGTGAGCACTGTGTGTCCCACAGAATGTCGCATCTCTTCCTTTCAGAAATGCAAGATTCCCATACAGAAATAGTGTGTTTACTTTGGGTTATAACTGTGTAACCTTTGTTCATTGTATTACAGGTTAAACTCTAGAAGTAACAAGATTGAGACCTACTTGACTATTGTAAGTGACTGGAGACATTGAGACTGATAGTGTCAGACTATAGGAGTCTATGGGGGTCATTCCGACCCCGGCGGTCAAGGACCGCCGGGGCCGGGGATGCGGGAGCACCGCCAACAGGCTGGCGGTGCCCCGCTGGGCATTCTGACCGCGGCAGTTTGGCCGCGGTCAGACAAGGAAAACCGGCGGTCTCCCGCCGGTTTTCCACTGCCCTTGGAATCCCCCATGGCGGCGCAGCTTGCTGCGCCGCCATGGGGGATTCTGACACCCCCTACCGCCATCCTGTTCCTGGCGGTTCGCCCGCCAGGAACAGGATGGCGGTAGGGGGTGCCGCGGGGCCCCTGGGGGCCCCTGCAGTGCCCATGCCAATGGCATGGGCACTGCAGGGGCCCCCGTAAGAGGGCCCCACTGTGTATTTCAGTATCTGCAATGCAGACACTGAAATACGCGACGGGTGCAAACTGCACCCGTCGCACATACCCACTCCGCCGGCTCCATTCGGAGCCGGCTTCCTCGTGGGGTGGGGTTTCCCGCTGGGCTGGGGGGCGGCCTCCTGGCGGTCGCCCGCCAGCCCAGCGGCAAAGCCTGAATGGCCTCCGCGGTCTTTCGACCGCGGAGCGGCCATATGGCGATTCCCGCGAGGCGGGCGGCTACCGCCGCCCGCCTCTGTCGGAATCACCCCCTATGTGTTGTATAATAGGAAAAGTATTTATTTGCTTTGTCCTGAAGAAGCGTCACTAGATCCGGACGGACCACTGAGATGCGAAACATGTTTCCCTTTTATAAGGGATAGCCTGGCAGTTCCTTGCTTCCCAGCTTTCTTTAAATACAGCAGAGAGTGATTGATCATTACTTGATTCTCACTCCCTTTGACATTTTTAATCTTGGCCATTACCCACTTTGGATTAATAAAATTGTTGCCTTGAGGTCTGGGTCTTGAGCCAATTTTAATCTCCTTTTTCAGCTTTCTCTCCTTGCTTCTTTTTCCAAGCCTACCCTAGTGGTCTTGGCATCATCGAGAAAAGACCTCCGGCAAAGAGCCCCTCTGTGCCAATCAGACATTGCAGCGTCGGTCTGATGAGGAGCAGACCCGATGATAAAGCATGACATCCAGTTGGGTGTGTGAGGGCTCTTGCTCCAAAGCATAGGACTTCTCTTTCTTCCTATTTTGAAACAGTGTATTTATTTTTTGTCTGATAGTATTAGTATAGGGAGGCTATACACTGGACCAGTAATTCTCCCTGTCCCTCTTCTATAACATGCCCTCCAGGAATGCATTAGATTGCTGCATCTGGGCTGCCAGCCCCTGGATGGCATTCACAATGGTTGTTTGCCCTACAGAGATGGATCTCAGGAGGTCAAAAGCCTCCTCACTCAGGGCAGCAGGGCTCACTGGAGCAGGGCCTGAGGTGCCTGGGGCGAAAGAGATGCCCACCCTCCCGGGTGAGAGGGCATGGGCAACTCGTTGAGGGGCTACGGGGAGGGTAGTGCTGGTACAGGTGGTGGCGGCTGTACCTGCAGCTGGGGTGGTCACAGAGGTTTCTCCCACCACCAGGGAGCTCCCATCGGAGGAGTTATCAGATTCTGTATTGTCCCCTTCAGTTTCTGCTGTAGTGCTCCTCTCGCACTCCATCCCACTGGTGCCCTCAGCATTGGTGGACTCTGCCTCCAGGGTCCTGTGGGATGTAGCTCCCTCAGTCTCCAGTGCCTCTTCTCCTCCGCCAGATGATGCTAATGCACATAAGGACAGGATGACAAAATAAGAAAGGGGGAGAGAGACAAAGGATACACTGGGTCAATGACTGCACTAACACCACCATTGGCGTACACAGCACCCTCACACACAGGGAACAGTCCTACGCACAATGCATGGCACTACCAGTAAAATGGCTACTCAACAAGGAATGAGGAGGGGTACACACCACCAACTGCAGCACACCTACGACCCACGCAGCCCTGACCAGTAGTGAATACTAACAATCTAGGTAAGCAGTATTTCACAATCAAACCCTTAGCCACCAGAGGACCTATGCTGCTATGTCTGGCCTGGCCAAGGGGCACCCACTGACACACAACCAACACCCGGATGCCACCCCTCCAACCATGAGTTTCAATGAAAGCCATTGTACTCACCCCCTTGTCGCTGCTGTGATGCCCCCAAGCGCCCATCCAGCTCAGGGAACGCCACCGCCAGTATGCTGGCCATCACAGGGGTCAGAGTCTGATGGGCAACCCTTCCTCATTGGGAGGCCATCCCCAGCTGGGCCTCAGCGGTCTTCCATGCCCAAAGTCTCAGGTCCTCCCACCGTTTCCGACAGTGGGTGCTCCACCTGCCATAGACCCCCACGGTCCGCACGTCCTTGGCGATGGCACACCCTATTCCCTTCTTTTGATGGGCGCTGACCTGCAGAGGCAATACGGACAGGAGAACACCATTCGACAAACAGTCCAGCCAGTAACACAAATGGCTCACCATACCTTTTTCCATCACCATTGGCACACACAAAGCCCAGCACACAACGTGTATACCGCCAAGAGGACATCCACCCACCCACCTTACACAAGGCTTTCACACACACAACTCCGTGCATTTATGCCACATGTTTCGTGCCCACAGTGTACTCACCTGTTAGTCTGGAGGCCCATACAGCAGTCCGTAAAGGGGTAGGACCCTATCCACCAGTCGCTCCAACTCCTCAGAAGTGAAGGCTGGGGTCCTTTTCTCTGTCCCACGGGCCATGGTAGGTTCCAGACACAGGTCACTGCAGCACATGCAGTGTAGGTCCTCTCCTATGGAAGGTCAGGAAACAAGTGAGGAATCTGCTAGAAAATGGCGGTCATGTCCGCGGCGATGCATACCGTCACCGCCGGCGTAGATAACCATTGGCCACTGTACCCCATAGTGCCCAATTATAACCAATGAGGAATTGCACAGCGGTTCACGACCGCCTACCGCCACAGCGCACAACTTCAGCGGCATTACCTCACTTCCACCTGTCCCTCCAGGACAGGCAGACACCATTTTAGGCGGGGTGAACAGGCCTATGGATTAATGCTGCGTCACAGGATAAATAGGCACATACTTCACAAATTACACTGTCCCATAACATGTTTGCACATTGCGGACTGCTGTTGTGGCTCCATTGTTCAGTTTGTGACAGCCACCTCACTCTTTTGTCCCTTAGATACCTACTGCTGAGGATGAATAGGAGATGGAGACAGACACATAATACTCACCTATAAACTTGACAGGGCCACAATCACAGAGCTGTGTGCCCAACTGGAGTATGACCTGATATCTGATATCTGGCACCCCACTGGGATCCCCTCTCTTGTGCAAGTGCGATCAGTTCTCCATTTCCTGGCAATTGGTTCTTTCCGAATGACAGTGTGCTTGGCAGCAGGAATGCCACAGCCAATGTTCTCAAATGTGCTAACAAGAGTGTTGTCTGCCCTGATAAAACACATGTGCAGCTACATTGCTTTCCCCCAGGTTGAGGATTTGGCCACTGTGAAGGCCGGATTCTATGCAATGGGACATATTCCCAATATAATAGGTGTGATTGACGGAACACATATTGCATTTGTGCCCCCCCACCAGAATGAACAAGTGTTCAGAAATCGTAAGAGTTTCCACTCCATGAATGTTCAGACGGTGTGCTTGGCAGACCAGTACATCTCCCACGTCAGTGCTAAGTATTCTGGGTCAGTGCATGATGCCTTTGCCCTGAGGAATAGCAGCATCCCAAATATGATTTTCCCAACTGCAGAGGCACAGGGTGTGGCTAATATTTGAGCCCTTGTTCCCATCCAGTATATGTTGGTGTATGCCTAAGGTGTTGGCCATATAGGATAGTGTGGGGCTAAATGTTTTCCCTCAATATTTGCAGGTGACTCTGGTTACCTAAATATATCATGGCTGCTGACCCTTGTGGGGAATGCCAGGACAAGGGCAGAAGAATGTTATAATGAGGCACATGGGCGAACCAGAAGGATCATTGAAAGGACCTTTGACCTCCTGAAGGCCATGTTCAGGTGCCTCCATCTAACAGGTAGATCCCTGTGCTACTCACCCAAGAAGGTCTGCCAGATAGAAGTGGCATACTGCATTCTGCACAACGTGGCCCTCAGATGCCATGTACCTTTTCTGAAGGAGGAGGAGACTGGAGATGTCCCTGTGGCAGCAGTGGACCCTGAGGACAGTGAGGATGAGGAGGCAGAGATGAGGATGTGGACAACAGAACATCTGTGATACGTCAGTACTTCCAATGACACACAGGTGAGACAGTGCAACTTCACATTTCTACGACTATTGTTGTATTCTGTGCGGCATTGCCATGCTGGCATTACCCACTTCTTTGCACTACTTACTGTTACCTCTGGATATTCATTTTGCAGATGTTAGTGATATGACACATTCTCCTGGTGTGATCACAACAGCCAGCTACAGGTCATTAATTTTATGCTCATTCTATGTACAGTTAATTTGCAATGGTTGTAGCTGTTTCAATCAATACAGATTTACACTACATGAAATACTAGCAGTCGAGTTTTGTCCAAGGGTGCTTATTGTAGTGCTAAAATATAGAGGGGAAAGTGCAATGGAATGGGGTGATGATGGAGGAAAGTCAAGGGTATTGTTCCAGTCTGTTTGTAGCACAGGTGCATTGTCCATGGGGACATTGGAAGGGGAGCAATGGCAGTTCAAAGTGGACAAAGTGACTGAGTGGGACACAAGGGGGACAATCAGGAGAGTCATTTCCTAGCGGTTGTCTTGGCAAGTGTATCTGGCTTCTGTCTGGATTGCAGGGAACGTTTGTGGGTGGTTCACCTTCTGCAGAGGGAGGGGTGCTGGTGTGCTGTTGGTCCTGTGGCGCGGCCTCCTGGCCACTAGCAGCAGTGGAGGTTGAGGGCTGTTCAGGTGACTGGCTAGTGGTAGGGGCTCGCTGCTGTGACACTGCATCCCTCATGATGTTGGCCATTTTTTCCAGCTCCCCTGCTATGGAGACCAGGGTGGTGTTGATGGACTGCAAGTCCTCCCTGATCCCCTGATACTGTTCCTCCTGCAGCCGCCTGTTCTTCTGCTCGTTGTCTAGGATCTGGCCCATCGTGTCCTGGGAATGTTGGTAGGCTCCCAGAATCTCAGACACTGCCTCCTTGAGAATCGGTTCCCTGGCCCGTCCTCCCCCTTGCGCACAGCAGTCCTCCCGGTGTCCCTGTTAGCCTGTGACTCTGTCCCCTGAACGGTGTACCCACTGCCACTGACCCCTGGTCCCTGATTGTTTTGTGTGCGGGTTGTGGCCTGGGGTCCCTGTACAGGTGGGCACACTGCTGATTGATGTGTCCTGGGGAGAGAGGTTTGAGGATGCTGGGTGGGTGCTGCGGTGTTGGTTCCTGATGGAGACGCACTGTGGTGGTCTGTGACTGGGCTTGGGTGACTGACTGACCAGTGGTCCCTGATGGGCCAAGTAGATCATCCAGATCCTGAAGTCCAGAGTTACTGTCATCACTGTGGGCCTCTTCTGTTGGGGGACTGGATAGTGATGGCACATCCTCTCCAGTGACATTGGCTGGGGTACCTGTGGGGATGTAAATGATGCATTATACTTCAGGTGTCTGACATTTGTACTTTTGTAGCTTCCCCTCTATGGTTGTTGTTCCACTGCCAGCTTTTGCTTATGTATGTTGGTGTATAGTGGTTATGTTAGTTTCCCTAAGCTGTGCATGCTTTGCAGATGAGTGTCCATGCAATGCTGGGAGGGGTGTCCATGCATTGGTACAGCATACAGGGCTTGGCATTGGGGATTAGTGTGATGTGATGGTGGAGTGTGTGGGATGGAGTGGAGTGATGGGAGTGAGGGTGGGGTGTGTGATGGCATGCAGGTATGGGGGGTGATAATTGTTAAAAGTTGAATTAGCAGTGTCCAGTCCTCCTCCAACTCCGGTCATGCCCTCAGGATGCAGTATTGGCAAGACTTGCTCCTCCCACGCTGTGAGTTGTGGGGGAGGAGGTGGCGGTCCACCGCCAGTCCTCTGTATAGCGAGCTAGTGTCTTGCTGCAATGGAATGTACCTTCCCCCGTAGGTCATTCTACCTCTTTCTGATGTCGTCCTTTGTTCTTGGGTGCTGTCCCACAGCGTTCACCCTGTCCACAATTCCCCGCCATAGCTCCATCTTCCTTGCTATTGATATCTGCTGCACCTGTGCTCCAAATAGCTGTGGCTCTACCCTGACGATTTCCTCCACTATGACCCTTAACTCCTCCTCTGTGAAAAAGGGGTGCTTTTGTGGTGCCATGGGTTTTATGTGATGTGTGTTGGTGAGGTTGTGTTGGGCAATGTGTTGGGTGTGGGATGTGGAGTGCGTGAGGGGTGTATGGGTGTGAGTGGTGTGTGTGTCTAGTTGTTGCAGTGGTCTTGGTGTCAGTCTTGTGGCAATGAATTGTATTCGTAAAGGGATGTGGGTACTGTGGGTGTGTGCTTTATAGTGGTGTCCGTGTGTGGGTGTGGTGTGTGTATGGGTGTCAGGTGTGTCTTGTTTGAATTGGCCAATGTGGTGTTGTTTTGTCTGTGGGTGTCCATTGTGAGCGCAGCGGTATGTACCTTCCAATGGTTTACCACTGGTGAATGTCCGCCGTGGTGATTCGTGGGTTATAATGCGAAGGGCGTTGTTCTGGTGGTGTAACGGTATGGGTTTTGGGACGCCACTTTTGCACTAATCTTTGGGCTGGAGGATTTGTGTATGTGGCTGTATTCTGTCAGATTGGTGTCTGTGTGTGTCATAATATGGTGAACGGATATTTGGCAGTGCGGCTGTAAGTTGGAGGCCGTCAGCATGGCGGTAAGCGGCATTTACCGCCAATGCCATAATGAGGGCCTTAGTATGGCTCTCTGCTCGTAACATTACCGTAGCAGGTCCCAGAAAACTGCAACCATGTTATCTAGGACCATTCAAGATCACACAAGTCTTAAGACCAGTTACGGTGAAGCTGCAACTACTTCCAGAATATACGATAATTGCAGTATTTCATGTATCTCTGTTAAAACCCTACTACCCAAACACCTGACCTGACTCACCACCCCCTCCAGTCATTGTCAATGGGGATCAGGAATACGAGGTATGTCACATTAAGGTAGATTGCATTATCTGATAGTCTGGAAATGATAGGATCCTTCTGAGCATTCTTGGGAACCTGCATCTTTCCTTCATGCCCGTCGTTTGGTGTGACAACTTTATCTGTTAAATCCTATGAAACCACACACAGCACGTCAGCCTTTGAGGGAGGAGAACTCTTGTGTGTAAACTAACACATGTAACAACTTGATTACAGTAAGATGCTGTTGGTTGCAACATTAAGACTTATTTGGGTATATTCATTTTATCCTTGAATATCAAGTTTGCAATAAGCAATGCTTGTGAAATGTCTCATTTATTATAACCAATGCTTGTTAATTATGCACACTGTATTCCACCTGCTCCAACTGTAACTGCCAAAACATGTGCTCTTCACAATGTGATCCGTATTGAACATTTGCCACAATCAGGAGGATAATTGCTCATTTTCTTAACAAGCAATCAACTGCCAAAAGGCACATGTGCACATTTGATTATTTAGGGATGCTTTTGAGTCTGAGGCCCTGCTTGGCTTTGTACCTATTTCTCTGCCCACCTGTTTCCAGTCAAGTCAAGTTCCTTGTCCTTCAGCCTGTCTCCAGTCGAGCATCAGTGCAACTCAAGTTCCTTGTTCTCCAGCCTGCCTCTAGTCGAGTTCCAGTGTTACTCATTCTCCAACCAGCTTCAAGTCGAGTTCCAGTTTTTCTTGTCCTCTGGACAGCCTCCAGTCGAGTTACAGCGATCCTCGTCCTCTGTCAGCTTCCTGCGGTGTCCCAGCTCTCCTCTTCCATCTTCTGCTGACTACCTGTATCTACTGTAAAAGAGGGAAAATAAGAAAGGTGAAAAAACCCAGTTTACCTATTTCTGAAATTTTCAAGCAAGTAACTTCATTTCAAGGTAAAGAAAGATTAATTGCATAAAAGAAACAAAACAGAGCTCTGCTTTTTAAATAATTTATGACAATAAGAACCAGCGTGATTTAACCTATTGGTGGGAATCTAAAATACCACTAAACAGACATTAAGGAAAGGCGTGTTTCCATTAACAAGAGCTCCCCTGAGAGTTAGGAGATTGGAAATAGAGCAAGTTTATCAAAATTATTATTGGCAAGAGATTACGCCAGAACAAAGAAGCTCTTTAGTCAAGTTGATTGTTTTTGAGTTTGTACATTGCTTCAGAGTCTCTGAAAGTATTGTAAAAAGAGGAAGTGTCTTGTTCAGCCTTATAGGAATGTACGCAGAATGTATCAACAATAACAGACATTATGCCATATATAATTTCACAATAGTTTCAGCAAGTTCAATGTATTAATGAAGTAATTATTTTGCAGCCCAGAATCCTAAAAACCAAGAACCCAGTATTTTGAGAAATCAGAAGTCATGGTGCCCTACACAACAAGCAGTTAAGGGTCTAGCATTTCGATTCTGCAGTCCACGAAGCCGAAGCTGGTATTTCTCTTTTTCTCATTCTAAAACTCCCTTCCCCTTGAGAACTTGTAGGAGGAAAATGTACTCTTCATTGCAGTCATGTTAGACCTCACCGGGATTGGGAATTGTCATCGCTCTATCGAAACACATGGAATTCAGAACAACAGGATGATTTTCATTTACAAGAAGCTGTTGAAAAAGAACTTGAAACATTGCTAAAGCATGACATTATTGAACGTTCCACTGGTCCACGGCAATGGGTTTCCCCGATAGTTGTAGTGCCTAAACAAAACCATGAAGGAGCTATTGAACAAGATCGACATCCAGGGCTGCACATCCCAGACATGATTAAATAATTAAAGGATACGAAGATCTTTTCTTGACTTGAGTTGAATAAAGGTTATCGTCAGTTAGAACTAGAAGAAAAGTCACGTATTACAACTTTTGCTACACATGTTACTGTGTTTAGGTATAAGAGACTTAGGGCCTGACAGAGATATTGGCAAATTGGTTACTACATCACAATGGTGACAGATATCCCATCCACCAATATCTAAATCCCATAAAAAATAATCTGATTTAGATTTTGGCGGACGGTGTATATGTCACCATTGTGACAGAGTAACCCATCTGCCAATATCTAAATCAGGCCATTAATTTTGGCGTTTTATCAGCTGCAGACCTTTTCCAAGATATCATACTAGGCATAATACAACCTGTTGTGAATGCATTTGACTATAGCGAATACATATTTGTTTTTGGAGCTACACAGAAGGAGTAGGATAGAATCCTCACACAATTATGTTAATTACTCAGTGATGCAGGTTTGACTTTAAAGCCAACAAATATGAGCTCAGTAAAACAAAATCTTAATTCTTTAGGTTATATTTTCTGATGGGGGCATGATGCCTGATCATGCAAAAGTACAAGCTTTAACAAATGCTGATTCCCCGCAAGATGTTTCAATGGTACGTTTGTTTCTTGGAATGACCAGCTACTGTTCATGATACATAAAGGACTTTGCCACTGACAGTACTTCAGTATGTGAATTAACCAAGAAAAATGTTTTGTTAAAATGGTCAAGAGAATGTGAAAAGAATTTGAACAGAATCAAACAATGGCATACTTCATCCAAAGCTCCTTACTGAGATTTGTGGTTGACGCTAACCCTGTTGGGTTAGGCGCTATACTTGTACATCATAGTGAACTCCCAAATGCAAAAATACATTTTGTGGCCTAAGCTAGTCGTAGTTTATCCCAAATTGATCTTGCTTACTCACAGCCTGAAAAGGAAAGTTTGGCTGTAATATGGGCTTGTGAACACTTCCATGTATTCCTCCGCAGAAAACCTTTTATGCTGGTGACTTATCATCAAGCTTTGCTGACTATCTTTGGCAATCCAAAAGCCAAGATGCCTTCTGGAATTGAACGATAGTGACTACAATTGCAAGAGTACTATTATATAATTGTACCTCAGCCTGGAAAGGATAAAAATCCTGCTGACTACTTTTTGAGAGTCTCTATTCAAGCTCACTGCACTCCTTCCAAAATGGCTGAGGCCTACATCAATTTCATTGTCAAGTCAAGTACACCAGCTGCTGAAGCTTGAGCCCAGATTGTCACTGCTACAAGTCACCATAGTGGCATGATAAAACTAAAAGACATAATTACACATCAGTCATGGAACAAACATGATCTCCCAAATAAGGAATGATGGCGAATATCAAAAGTACAAGAATAAGAATGCAAGGATGAAATATCCATACCTCAGGAAGGAGTTATTCTGCATGGATCGAGGATCTTGATTCCAGAGAGTTTACGGCAAAAAGTGAAAGAAGTGGCTCATGAAGGACAAAGTGGTATTATTGCTACAAAGACAGCTCTTTGAGACCATGTTTGGTTTCCACACCTACATGAAAGTATTTAAAGGGAGGTCAAAGCTTGTCACATATGCGATTGCTTGTCAACCAAAGTCTCTCAACATAAGCTAAATATTTAAAAACTCAACAAACATGCTTGGGAGAAAGTAGCCATGACAATGGACATCATTTGATGGTGATAATAGATTAATATTCACATTTTCCATAGGGTCAAAGACCTTTCACATGAACGAGTGACGGAGAAACTTGATGGCATATTTGCAACAATTTGCAATCCATAGACAAGTCAGACAATAGTCCACTCTTTAATAGCAAAAGATTCAAGGAATTTCTGGAACATCTGAATGTGAAACATCAAAAGATCACACCCTTAAGGCCACAGGCCAATGAACTTGCTCAGCATTTTATGGGTATGCTAAATAAAGCAATGCAGTGTGCAACTCTTGAGAGGCTCAATTTAAAAACAGTGTTGAACTCTAGTCGAAGAGCTGATCGTTCAACTCCCCACTCAACCACAGGTGAAAGCCCTGCAACTTTGATGTTCAAGAGAGCAATGGTAACCAAGATACCCCAGAGGACCACAAAGTGCAATACTAATGAAAATTTGATTTGTTTGAGGGACGTGGTTCAAAAGCAAAAAATGAAAATGAATGCAGACAAGAGGCAAAATACAAAAGACCTAAGGAGATTTGGTGATCGCTCAACACCTACAGAATAGAAAATCTGATGTGCCTTATGATGCTGAACTGTTTCAAGTTGTGTCTACCAAAGGACATATTGGGAGTCATTATGACCCTGGTGGTCACTAGACCGCCAGGGTCACAGTGGCGGTCAGACCGCCGCGGCCATGGCAGGTCCACTGCCACATTATGACCGTGGCATAGAATGCACGATCCAGCCGCAAACACCGCCAGGCTGCCACCAGCCTGCAGATTGGCGGTCCCAGCTGTTGTAATCCACCAGGGCAGCGCTGAAAGCAGTGCTGCCCTCAGGATTATGAGTCCCCATCGACCAGCCTGTCCCTGGTGGTAAACACTGTCATGGAAGGGCTGGCAGAATAGGGGGATGGGGGGCCCTGGGGGCCCCTGCACTTGGCATGAGCAGTGCAAGGGCCCCAATGCACAGCCCCATCACGCATTCTACTGCCCAAATTACGGGCAGTGGAATGCACGACGTGTGCTTTTGCACCTGCTGCACCACCACATTGCAGCCGGCTCTATTAGGAGCTGTCTGAAATGTTAAGGCCCTGTTGCCCCAGTTCGGAAACCATAATAGGGCCGGTGGGGTTCAGGCCGCAGAGGTGGCCTGATGGCGGTATGGCATTGGCGGGTGGCCTCTGCCGCCCGCCAATGTCATAATGAGGGCCATAGTATCTGCCCACCGACCTGGAAAGACCCTTAACAGAGACTCTTGTCACTTCAGGCCTATATTTCATTGATCTTAAGCTAGAGATGGTGAACTAAAGACTGATTGTGAAAACTCAATGACTTTCCCTGATTTATTTTCATACCTGGTAATTTTGACATTGAAGACAACCATTCACAGCTGCTTGTAAACAGATCAAAGCACAAAGAAGATTAAATGAAGAGATATAGTTGTACATGTTTCTGTATGTATACATTTCAAGTCTGTCTAATGATTTCTAAAGATTAGCAATTTTCATTTAGCAGACAGGGAGATCTAGTATCTTGCATGCTTTTAAAGGAACATTTATGGTTCCCGAGGACTCTGTATCAGTGTGTTGTAATCACTAGAATAGAATTTATGAGAGTTTGCTTTGGAATGTTGGAGTTCACATGTACATGCAGAGGAATAAAGACGTGTGGTGGCCTAGTCATCCAGCGTATACCATGCTGGGAAGATGCTACAAAGGGCCAGTTTAGTTAATTATGTGTTAAGTTCTGAATCTCTATGAAAGCTTGATGGGGCTCAGTTTGGGGAGGAGATGGCACACACCTTAGATTCAGGATCAAAAGCTGGCAGGAAAGTTAGTTGCAGGATACATTGTAGAAAGTCAGGGAGTTGCTTCCCTCTGTAATCTGGTAAAACTGAATTCTGATAAGTGAACGTATGTGTGGGAGTTCTCATTAATTTACCTAAACTGTTGATTGTTTATCTTGCTAAGGGTGGGCAAAAGGAGGGACACACATGATCAACTAAGGTTTGCTGTTGTAAACAAGGAAATGGTTATGATCTGTGAATACAACATTACATCCCTTAATAATAAAGGTTTAACTAGCATAGTCAAAAGAGTAGCTACTGGGAAATATCTTTGTTACATCCAGGTAGTGGTTAATTTGAGCTGGTGATTGCAGGAGGGGCCCATCAGTACTGTTTGTTGGGAATCACACTTATTTCTCCTCATCAGTCTCTCACCCAGAGCAAGAGAAAGAAAATACAAAAGATGGAAATAAAGAGGAATTACAAAATCAGAAAACCCAGTGACAAACGGAGAAAGCAGGGGTGAAAATCAACCTGCAAGAGTGAGGGAAATGGGCAAGGAATTACTGGTGGTGGTGAAAGAGGCATGTGGTGAAATCAAGACTATTTATCCTTGGTATTCAGCATCCATGACATTTGTAGTTCAGCTACATTTTTTCGGAGCAAAACATTGGGCTGAACACTTATTGTTTTACAGTCTGATGTGGGGCACCCAGAACAGATCCCCAAAGGGGTCTGGACATGTGGAGGCTTTTCCCAATCCAAGGAGATCCTGAAAGAGATGAGAATCAGAGACAGGGAGAAAGCTTCACACCTTAAATGTGCAATACACATACTACTCACATGTACATCCCTCACACTCATGTATAGATCACATTCTTCTGAATAATGCACCATTGTCGCAGACACTGGATCAGTTGCAGTATCAGGCCATGCCCTAGTTTCCATAGACTTGCAGCTCAGTAGGAACTCTGAGATTACACCATTCCCTCCTAAGAGGACCAGTTTTCAATGGGGAGATTAGTCAACAAATAAACACAGAAGTCCCATGGGAAGGCGTCTCAGTGGCCCCCACCTCAGGGACCTAATGGCCCTGTAAATATAAAAACTGAAAGCAAAGTTAAGACAGGCTGAGTCATACTAGAAGAACTACACTGCAAATTGATGGCAATTAGACATTAACTAAGAACAATTTATACTCTTAGGACAGATCTTTTATTGCCTCATTTAAAAAGATAGGTAAACGACCAGAGATAAAGTAGAAACCCATTTGGCTAAACTGCTGAGAAGGGATTACATTAAAAAGATCATTAAAGAGGTCAAGTCTGATACTGGTAGATTATTAGTAAAAGAGAGAAAAAATTGAGGAGTTTGGGAAATATTATGCAACTCTATTCTGGAATAATTATTCCCACACAGAACAGCAACAAAACATTTAAAGAGCTGGATTTCCCAGCCTCAGAAGGGCACACTGAGAAAAACTAGATGCTCCATTCTAAGAGAAAGTGGTGCACTAGCAATACAATCTCTGAAAACTGAACACACAGGATGTAGATGTTACAAAGGAGCTTTCTACAAGGCATACTCCATAAAAGTATTCTCTAAGTTGATCAAATTATTTCATTACTGCACTGATAAAAAGACAGTCATGAAACGCATGGAAGAAACCATTATAATTGTAATCTCTAAACTAATGATAGAAGAGATTTGTGCCTTGTGTAGACTGATTGCAGTTCTTAATATAGATGCCAAGCTGTAGACTAAAAAGCTGTCTATTTCCTAAATTAGATTCTGCCACTGTTAGTTCAACTTGACCGGAGTGGTTTTGTCAAGAACAGAAGAATACATGATAACATACAAAGAAAAATGTATCTGGTAAAAAGTTGACACCAGAAATGTTTGCAATCCTAGACGAGAAAAAGGCTTTCAACCATGTAGATTGGTTCTTCTTGAAACAGGTCCAAGAGTCCAAGAAAAAAAAGGGGTTTGGCTCAAAATACACATATATTATTTTGCCCAATTAAGCATGGCCCATGGCAAAAGTAGCCTTGGCTGGCCAGTTATACCACTCATTTCACCTGTACAAAGGCTTTCCCCTGCCCCCTTTTACAGCTTTCCCTGCTCATTGAACCTTTAGCATGTCATCATAGTAGAGTGTCCCAGATATCAAAGGAATCTCATGCAGGGAGGATGAAGATATGATTAACCTATATGCTGACAATGCCCTATTTACCTTAGATTCTCCTACAGCACCACTATTAGAAATTATTAAAGAGTTGGAGCTAAACTTCAATAAATCAGGGATATATAAACTGTCCTCTCTTTAAAGCAGTTCAATACCTTGAAGAAGTACAGTACTGTAGATGGACAAAGGGCCACATCTGATATCTAGGAATTACGATTACAGTGAAAATAGTAGACTTGTTTTGAATGCATTATCCTACCTTTATGGCTGAAATGAAGAAAAACTGGAAATCCTGGTTGATGCTGTGTATCTCCTAGATGAGGAGAATGAACACTGTTAAAATTAATATTCTACTGAGACTTTTCGGTATGTTCCAAACCCTTTTGATACCTACTGAACAATCATTTATGGCTCAAACAAGATAATTCATATGTAAGCAAGCCAGATCTTGACTTTCCTGAAAGATCTAGCAATGACCTGGAATAAAAGGGAGAATGGCAATGCCAGATCTGTTTTTGTCTTATGCAAAGATCCCCAAGCAGCACAATAGTGTAAGAAAAAGACCAGGATATTGTATTATCCTTTATTTTGATCTTCAACCACACCAAACAAATCTTCTAAACGTAGCCAACACTTGTTTCGTCAGTTTGACTTCATCAGGGCTACAACAAACAAAGTTCTCTTAACCAGACATATATAGAATTAAATTGACATTACTATCACCATTCCAATCCGTCAGTGCAGTCAAGTATCAAAATATATATGTCACGTTACATCTAACATCTAATACATTAATAAAAAAAGACATAACCTCAAGGTCAAGGTAAACCACACAGCTGAACAGATGAACACATTTCAGTGCCACAAAGTCTATCAAAAAAGTAAATAACTCCTGTGATTACTGTTCCCATCTGTGCACAGTGTAAAGAAACTCATACAGAAATCAAATAGAGCAAAGTGTGTATAGAAATGAAAGGCTCCACTAGGGTATCAAAACACCACACCTGCATCCAATTAAAAGTACCCTAGTACCCTACCTAACAAAATAATTTGGTCCAAGTCCACATATTATGTAGTATAGGTACAAAGAAGATAATTCAAAAACAGGTAATTGCACAATAATAACAGAATAAAACAGCTCAAATATCCCACATATACAAAGTTTCAGCATATACCAAAGTCAGATAGAAATATATTTATAGCCTTAATTAATATATTACTAGAAATCCTGACAGAATTTGTAAGCAATCACCAGCACCCTCATAGAAAGGCAAAAGGTACCTCAGTATAAGAAAAATCATTATTTATACATACTCTAAAATGATTTAAACATCACAAGCCATCTTATAAATATATCGAGAGTAACCATACGTATCAATGAACGCACGTGTCCATGCTGGATAAAATAATACAACATGCACAACTGTATCACAGGGCTTGTAAGAGATAATATAAAAACTCAAGTAACCCTACATACTATAAACTAAGTCAAACACATCTTTAAACATAAAATGTGCCCAAACTATCTCAGACCACCATACTTGATATATATCTCTTTTAAAATAAACATCTATTTGTAATACTAGATACACAGATATCTCACATTGCAACAACATCTTAAAATAGTAACAATTAGGTATCCCCGGGTTATCTCTCCCCACTATGCCACCCAGGTGCAGTGGTTGAATCAGCAGAGATCAGAGGGGCACAACATGCCTATACTTTTGCGATTTATGAAACACTGTTCCCCTACTGTTTGTTTTGGAAAAAGACAACCAAAGGACAATTAATTGTGGCACTTTAAAAGCTTCAGCTGAAGTCTCATTCAGTGATTCTCCTGTGCTGTGAGTCCGAAGCCGGACAGACAGGTGAACAAGCCTTCCTGCTAGGGCGCCTGCTTGCCTGAAAGAAATGTAAATGTATGCTACAAGTTAATCTGCAAATCTAAAGGTTGCTTTGGGGTCAGTACTTGGTTTAATTGACCTTATCACTTGAAACTTTGTGATGACAAAGATGTATTCTTTTAGAACAGTACTGAAAGGAGGTAACAACTGGACTGTGAAGTGCTAACTTGGGCGGTCATTATGAACATGGCGGGAAAGACCACCGACCGCCGTGGCGGCGGTGAACAGAATCTGGCCGGCGAATGGAAACCCGCCACATAATGAACAAACAATCCAGCCCCGCCAAACATTCCCACACCACCACTCCCCACCAGGACCCTGTCGGCGGGAATCCCGGCCCACCCCACCTCGCCACTGCCAAGCACACCCACACCCCACCCTCCAAATAATGATGCACAAATAAACTCAGCGAACAGTGGAGGCCGGACGACCATTGGCGGCTGCGACCGCCACAGGTGGCAAGTGGGCCCAACAGCAACCAGTGCACACATTAACACACATCCAGAACACCATAACCAGAACCGGACACACCCCACAATCCCTTGCAAGGAAACCAGGACCAGAAGACGGAGAGCACCACAGCCAGACAGAGAACGCCAGCAGACAGGACACACATAGCGACCCACACAGGAGCACCCAAACACCGTCCCCAGTCACGACGCCATCCACCACCCTCACCATGTCCCCCCCCAAAAAAATCCACGCTTCACCGAAAGGGAGCTAAGGACCATGGTGGATGAGATCCTAAAAGAGGAGCCACAAATATTCGGTTCCGAGGTGCAGCACACACCCATCGCCCGGAAAATGGAGCTGTGGCAGACCATTGTTAACAGGGTGAATGCAGTGGGACACCATCCACGCACCAGGGACGACATCTGCAAGAGATGGAACGACCTGCGGGGAAGGTCCGGGCCATGGCATCCAGGCACCACATCGCAGTGCAGAAGACTTGGCGAGGACCGCCACCCACACCACCCGACTACACCGACTGGGAGGAGAAGGTACTCGCCATCCTGCACCCAGAGAGACTCACTGGAGGAATGGACTCGGGTAAGTCGTCTACATTTACCCCATATACACCATACCTGTAATGCATGCAGCACCCCCCCACCCACACCCACCTAGACCCACAACCCTCCCAGCCATTACCCACCACATCCACAACCCTTCATCACCCACAACTCACTACCAGGCCCACATGACTCCCGCTGTGCACAGCCACCCACCCCTGCATGTACCCACAATGGAATAATTACCCGCACCACAATGTAACACCACCACTGCCAGTAAATGCAATGTCCACCTCACAAAGGCACCCCTGAAGGCCACTGAAAGGCACACCAGCACTAAACTGCACAGTACAGTCCACCTCAAACCCTCATGCATATGTAACAAACATTTCTATGTCCCCCAACAGGGACCACCACCCATGCAACCCTAATGGAGGGGACAAAGAGTGCCACAGCATTCCAGGGAGATAGAGTCACATCACAGGACACTGGTGAACGATCCCTGGACACTGATGAGCAGACAGGCCCCTCACACAGCCCTGGATGCTCACCATGCAGCAGCCCCACACCGGAAAGCACTGTCACCCCTAACACCCAGTCAAGACCAACAGGCCAGGGGAGGCGTGCCCACACCAGTGGACCCAGGGCAAAAACAGGTGGAACACAGCAACAGAGGCCACAGTCTCCCACCCCCAACATGCAGGAAGACGAGGGCCCCAGTACTAGTGGCACGTCAAGACCTGCGCAGGGGACACAGGCACAGGGGGGCAGGGCAAGGTCAAGTGCCCCTGTGGGTTAGGGGGTAGGGCACCGGATAGATGCAGCAGCCCAGGACGTCATTGCAGAGGTATTGGGGGCATACCAACATACCCAAGACAGGTTGGCACTGATTGTAACCCCCCTGGAGCAAAGTCAGAGGATGCAGCTGGAACACCACCAACAGGCCACGGAGAAGTGGAAAGAACACAATGCCACAATGGCCACCATTGCTGGAGCACTGCTGCAGTTGGTCAACAAACCTTCAAACACCCACACTGGACAAGAGGCCCCCACAACAGCCCTGGACAACCAGCAACAGTTGTTCCAAGCAGCTGAAACAGCACAGGAAATACCCTCCCAGGAATCACAAGGGCCAACCATGTCACCCCAAGTAGCTCCACAGCAGGCGCCCAAACGTAGTCTCAGGCCAAGATATGGCACTGGAAACCCAGCTAAGAACAAGCCCCCTTCCTACAATTGATACTGCTACTACTGCCAAGCAACCATCCCACCCATTCACCAACTGCACTTAGCTGAGGGCTAAATAAAGTACTAAACTACTAATAGGACCCACCTATGATATCAAACAGACCTGCCACCAATTCAGTTTTGAGGACACCCAACCATTACGACTTCCATCACTGTACATAGCACAATTCACTGTATTCCACCAATAAACAACATATCTCCCCTGTAACACTGTCCCCTGTCTTCAATGTTGAAGAAAGTGGAGTAATGATGCAACAGGCAGGGATAAACTTTATTGTCAAATTGTGCATGGTGGTGGTACAGTGTGTTTCAAAATAGTCAAGAAGGGAATGCATATATTGTCTGTTTGTACCATGCGGAAGAGGTCCATGACTTGCATATCATGACCAATTCCCCCTAGTTTACATGGCACACTTACAGTATCAGTCACTAACCACATCTACAGGCTGAAGTCCCAGACAGTTATTGGAAGCAGAGTTGTATCAATTGGTTTCTGGAATTGACATCTTCCCCTTCCTCATCTTCACCATCACTCTCCTCACCTCTCTGAGGTAACAGATCAGGACCTATAGCACCGTCCACCTCCAAATAGGGGATTGAATGTCTCACTGCCACGTTGTGCAGCATGCAGCACGCCACGACTATCCTACACACCTTATCAGGCCCATAGGCCAGGGAACCCCCAGAGATATATAGGCACCGGAATCTAGCCTTCGGGAGACCTATAGTAAGCTCTATCACCCTCCTAGTACGCCCATGGGCCTCAATGTATTTCCTCCCTGCATCCGTCATGGGATTCCTCACTGGTGTCAGGAGCCAACGCAAGTTTGGATAGGTAGAATCACCTAGAGAAATGGTCAATACAGAGTCGTCATTGGAATGTCCTTAGTCTGACAGGCTATTTTTCTGCAATGTGTCAGTTAGTGACAGGCACACTTACTTATGATCCACCCTCTGTCCTCTTGGAGTTGTTCCATCTTTTGTGGCACACTACTGTTCCTCAAAACAAATGGATCATGGACTGAGCCAGGAAACATGGCATTCACATGGGATATGTGCTAGTCTGCAGTACATACCAATTGGATGTTCATGGAGTGAAAGTTCTTCCTGTTTCTGTACACATGTTCACTCACTCTTGGGGGGATGATCGGTATGTGGGTTCCATCGATGGCACCAATAACATGGGGAATGTTTGCAAAGGCATAGAAGTCTTACTTGATGGCAGGGAGCTCAGCCCTTTGGGGGAATCGCACATAGGATTGTAGATGTTGTACAAATGCATTCAGAAATCTTGTCAGTACCTGGCTGAACATTGGTTGTGAGAGACCGGCACCCATGCCCACTGTCACTTGAAAAGGAAATGAAGTGCGGAGAGCACCTGCACCTCAGTTGGAATGGCATGCTAATTACGATTTCTGGGAGTCAGTGCAGGATCCAGTGATGCACATAGGTCCTGAATAGTTGCACGTATGAGTCTGTAAGTGATAATGATCTGACGCTCCACCATGGTCCCCCTATCCACAAGTGGTCCGTACACAGATGGTGCCCTTCCTCGCCACAAGGGTCGGTACCTGTGAGGGGTAAGAACAAGGAGTCATGTGCACACATACACTGGCATATTTGCTAAATATATTCACTGCATTCACTGCATGCTTCATATTAGTGTCTGTACAATACCTGCAACCTGACATATGTACACTGACATCACTAGGAGGGAACGGAGTAAATCATGTGTGATTATATACCCTATGGATAGAGACATAGGTGCTTCATTTGGTTAGTAGGCCCAGAATTGTGAGTAATTTGAATTTCAAGATGCGTAGGTGATGGCAAAATGTCTGCCCAATGTAGTTCTGGCCCTTCGTTGTGGAAGTGACCTAAGACCACTAGCGGTTGACGTAACAGCGTACGGCGGTGTTGACCGCTGTTCACACTCTCATTGGCTTACATGGATGGCAATGGGGAATCCTGGCGTATCATGATCGCCACCGGCGGTGACGGTGCATTCCACCACGGAACGTACACGCGTTCGTCATCGTGTGATCACTTGACTCCCTGATCCTGTGCGGACAAGTACTCCACTCTGTGTACTGCTGTGGCCTGCCTCTGGCTATGGATGTTCCACGTGGTGCAGGGGAAAGGGCCCCGGCCTTCACCCAGGAAGAACTGGAGAAACTGGTGGAAGGGGTCCTGCCCCTGCACGGCAGACTCTACTGCCAGCCAGAGGTACAGGTGAGTCTGGGTTTGGGGGGCACTGTGTGGGTAATGGATGGAGTGGATTGCTCAGATGTGCACTCCTGTGAGCCAGGATGGGGCTTGGTGCATGGTATGCTGCGTGGCACTGTCCTGCATGTCTGGGAGTACTGTCTGTCCTATGTCTAACAATCAGCCAGCTATTGCCATCGTGCAGGTGCCTGACCTCTGTGTTTCTTCTCTGTGTCTCCCTACTAAGTCAGTGCCCACCAGAAGAGGGCACATTGGCATGCCATCGCCAAGGAGGTACGGACCCTCGGGGTCTACAACCGGCGGAGCACCCACTGTCGTAAGAGGTGGGAGGACCTGTGGCGCTGGTCGTGGAAGATCAGTGAGGCCTAGCTGGGGAAGTCCTCCCAACGTGGTAGGGGTGCCCGTCGGGCACTGACCCCCCTCATGCGAAGGATCCTGGCGGTGGCGTACCCAGACCTGGATGGGCGCTTGAAGGCTGCAAAGCAGTTACAAGGGGGTGAGTACTCACAGCCCATACTTCAGCCTGGAAGGATGAGTGTGTGTGCGATAGGGCTCAAGGTGCTTAGAGCAGGGTTTTTGACTGGTGTCCAACTACTGTCTGCTCCCCAAAGGGTATAGGGGTGTCCCTGTAAGGTTTCACCTACCTCAGCTTCAATGCACTGAAAGGGTATGGGTGTAGGTCAATATACTGCTCTCTAGTCAGGGCCATGGTCATGGGCCTAGTGCACGGTGCTGCCTGTTGGGTGTGTCTGCTGGGTAGGTGTATGTCTGGCCATTCTGTGTATCAGCATTCAGCTACTTACAAGTGTCTCTCCTGTTTTGTCTCCCCATCCCTGTTCTCTTTTGTGTGTCTGGTACAGTCTCAACACCAGGCGAGGGAGCTGAGGCACCGGCTAGTGGGGAGACAGCGGCCCACGGATCCTCTGAGGCAGAGACAACGGACGCCCAGGGGACCAGTGGGTGGGAGGGCGAGGGGACTTCCACAGGGGAGGCTACTACCACAGGGGGTAGTGACTCTGAAACCTCCTTCGATGGGGGTCCTCCGGCGGTGGCGGACACTAGTGGACAAATCACGACCATGAGATCTTCCACCACCACCCATACCATCAGCGCCCTCCCTTCTGCTCCCCACCAAGTTGCCCGTGCCTGCCCACCCATAAAGGTGGGCGTCACCTTTGCCCCAGGCACCTCCTCCCCTGCCCCAGTCAGCCCTGCTGTCCTCACAGAGGAGGCTATTGACCTCCTGAGAACCATCTCTGTAGGGCAGACAACCATCGTCAATGCCATCCAGGGGCTAGCATCAGAGGTGCAGCAGACTTATGCCTATCTGGATGGCATTCACAGTGCCGTGTCTGCCCTACAGAGATCTTTTCAGGCTCTGGCCTCCTCTTGGACGGCAGCCAGTTTCCCTGACCATTCTGTCCCCCCTCCAACCTCCTCTACCCCTTCCAGCACCCTACTCCCTTCACCCGTCCAAGGCACACATTCAGACATGCAGTCAAGCACATCAACACACAAGAAACACACTTCCAAACACAAGCACCACACATCCCACCACAAGCATTCACACAGCCAACAGACACCTGCACACACAACAACGTCCACTTCCCCCAGTGTGCCCGCCTCTTCCACATCCCTGTCTGTCCCCTCTACATGCAAACCCTCATGCACTGCACCTTCACTCTCTGTTACTGCTCCTCTTCCTGGACTCACCACAATAGCAGACAGCCATACATGCACCCCATACACCACACCTGCACTCACCACCTCCACTGTAGTTGACATATGCAGCACACTCACCCGACTTGCAGACACCCACCCAACATACATCCACACTAGCTGTCTTCTCCCACTGTGTCCACCCCCCACCTCCCAAAACACTCAAACGCACCAAGACACCCGCCCATCAGACATCCACCACACCACAGCATACAGAGCAGTCACCGGCACCCACTACATGCACACCTACACCCCATACATCAACTCCCTCTACCTCCACTCCCACGCCCTCATCCACGCCAACCCCAATAGCTCCCCAAAAAATTCCTCTCCCGTGTAGACCTGTTCGAATCCACTGGCCCACCCCGTCTTGTCCCGAAACGTGCCCACCTCCTTGCCCTTTCCGCTCCTTCCACATCGCAGCCCACCACGGTTCAGCCTTCCCATTCCCATGTCCCTTCTCCAGTTAAGAATAAGGCCAGTTCAGAGACTAAGGCATCCTGCTCCACCCGAGTCAAACAACCCCCACCCCCTTCAAAGGAGAAGCCCACCCCCTCCAACCTACTCACACAAGTCTAAGTCCTACCCCGTCATAAATCCCCACCACCACACCCCGCCCCCATTCCGTGAGGTGCCTGGATCCCCCTATGGTGCCCTGTTGAGTGGAGTACCCAGCACTTGTTGGAGTTAGGTGTGGCCAGTTGTGGTCAAGGACAATTGACTGTTTATGGACTGGCCATTGGCCCTGTTAGCATCATTTAGCTCGCTGAGCTACTGAATAAAGTTTCTATGTGGCCTGTGTTTGGGTTGCACACTGTTCCACCCTGGTGTTTGTTTAAATAATTTATGGCTGTGGTGCTATTGTATGTTCTATGGCCAAGTTGCAGTGGCCTTCGGTTGGGTACGTCCCTCTTAGTGTGGGGTGTCTGACTATTGCTGCTGGGAAGGGTTGGGGGGCTTTGCGGGGTGGGTGGAGTGGGTGGGTATATAACTTTGCCCTTTCCTTCCTTGTTGTGTAGGTTGCGGTACTTACCGTTGTCGTCTTTGTCGGCAGTCTAGGTCGTGTAGATATATGGCAAGGAGCAATGTTGGCATGATCTGCAGCTCTTAGTCAATGGCTGCCGCTGCACGTTTTGTTGACCTCTGGTGAGTGTTTCCTTCTATTTGTTTCTTTTCCGCCTTGCTTTGTGTGGCAGAGGTTCCCGCCCCAGAACTGGTGGCGGAATGGTGGTTCATAATTTGATGGGCGGATTGGGCCTGTCCGACGGCCTGTGGGCAGTCTCTACCGTCGTCAGCGAGACTCCTTTCCTGGCGGTGGGTGGTGCGCGGGATGCGTGAGTTTCGTTTGGTTCATTATTTGGCGGTCCGGACCGCTCCTCTGTTGGCGGTTTCTACCGCCACTGCCGGCAGTGCAGAAAGGACCGGCATGGTCATAATGAGGGCCTTGGTGCCTTTGACAGAGCTCTGACATTGTGGGGACATTAAATGCAGCCTACTTAATGTCATTATAGGCACGGGGTCCGTTATGTCAGAGTGTTAATTAACGGTGGGAGTGATCACGACCATGTATAGAGTGGATCTGAGTATTACACGAGGTGAGCAGTGGTTTCATCAATTACCTGGGCATTACATTTGGAAATTATCCATTGCTGTGAGTCTGGGATTCATTAGTAATGTGAGGTCATGGCACTCATGGCGCTGGGCTGTGAAGTGTGTGCTTTCAATTGCAATTGCATTTATATTGCGCTTACTACACCTGGAAGTGTTGAAGGGACTGTAATGCAAAATAATTGCATTAAGTACACTCTGTGTATTACTAAAATCTATATTTTGGAAGCACCATTTTTTCTCAAACATTGTGCCCAATTTTTGGCAGTTTATCTTATAGTATGTGTATAGTATGTGTAATGCAAGTTCAAAATAATGAATTACACATTCACAGTGTTTTCTCACCTTGTAGCACTACAAATATATGTCTCTTTTCTCCACTGCACCAACCAAAACTTAATTATGTGGCTTTATGGTTACACACAGACATCTGCAGTGCATGAACTAATAAAATCTTCATAATGTACTACACTGAATTTCGCAATGAGGAACAACTTTATTTATTTATTTTTCATTTAAGCTGCATGCTATTTTATATGTAGCTACCTGACAGCGAAGGACCAAAAAAAGTACAGAATATTTTATTTTTTTAGCCACACCATTGACCCCTTCTCCACGCTCACTGACCCCACCCCCACTGCATGCAGCATCACCGTTCCCATACATTTTTTAATGCACTTCGACCACTGCCCACGTGTAATATCGGTATGCAGGTCAGGTGCCATCTCGAACTCCCTATATATACCCCTTCCTAATAAAATAAACAACTGACTAAGGGCCTCATTATGAAATTGGCGGTCAGACCTCGAGACCGCTATATTGGCGGTCCCAAAAAGACCAATCCCTCAGACCACCGCATTCCGAGCTACACATGTAGGACCGAAGGCCGCCAAGCAAAGAAGGCAGACCACTAGCGATGCGGTGGCCTGATATAGGCATTCTGATTTCCAGGGCTGTCAGCACCTCAACCAACCATTGAGCTTGTTACAAGCTCACAATCGCCGTGGTGGTCCCCGATGGTGGCCAGCCAATCGGGGTCTGAACCACGGCAGTTCGCGGTCAGCAAAGTAACAGACAACTGCCCATTGGATGAATTTAAAAACAACACAGCTGACATACATTGCCACAGTGGACACACCTGAAAACTACACTATAAAGCACTACTCTTCACATACCACAATCCTTTGCATTTACAACACAAAACACAAAAGCTAGAGTGACATTTGTCATGAAAGCTCCACAGATTAGGCACACTTTTTTTTCATCATCCTATAGAACACCCTGCACACACTTTTGTCCATTCACACCCCTTTACACTTCCCCTGTTTAGTGAGTCACTCTAACCTGTAGATTTTGTTCCACAATATCATGTTTAAAAAAGCCCTTTTTCAGAAGCTGAGTTAAGAGTCATGGTGGATAAAATCATAAGTGTAGAGACACAATTATTTGGAGCACAAGTCCAGCACACTCCTCTCAGTAGGAAACTTGAAATGTGGGCCAGGATAGTTGACAGAATCAACGCTGTAGGCAGCACCCTGTACTCAAATGAGGGCATCAGGGAGAGGTGGAACAACCTCAGGGGCAAAATCTGTTCACTGGTCTCAGGGCACCAGCTGCAGGCCAAGAAGACTGGTGACAGCCCTCCCGGTGCCCCATTACAAATCTTTCCTTGGGAGGAGAAGGTCTTGGCTATCCTGTATCCTGAGGGCTTGGCAGGAATACCTGGGGAGGTAAAATCTTCGAAGTCGCCATCACAAAAAATGTCACCAAAATGCAATGTCATGCATTCTCACAGCTCACCTTTACCCGCTGTCTTGTTCATGTAACTCACCAACATTCGATACCCAGAGTATCCGACTTTTAAAACTGTCAATCTGTATTGTTGGACCCAACAGCACAGTTACCAAAGGCCCATCAACTGTCATATGTCCAAATGGGGCATGGGAATCTCAAAATAGCAAAAACACATTCCAGGATCCATGGCATGTCCCAGAATGTAAATGTGTGCTCAAACCTAAATGCAGTCTGCATACAGATATATAATGCACAACATTTGTATAGTGTGCATAGTACAAACAGTGGCCTGACTGAAACTCCCAGGAGGCACTGTTTCAGCAACTCCAAACACCATACCAGTGTTCACTTGTCCAAATACCCCTATTCCAAAACTCTCAATTGACATGTACCTACCTGGGAGGATACAATTTGTCAAGTGTGGGAAGTAGAGGGAGTGACCTGGCTGCAACTCCCACGAGGCACTGTTTCCCTAACTCCAAACACCAGACCGGTGGTCACTTGTCCAAAAACCCCTATTTGTCTACTCTCAATTGAAGTGTACTCACCTGGGAGGATACCATTTGTCAAGTGTGGGAAGTAGAGAGTGACATGACTGCAACTCTCAGGAGGCCCTGTTTACTGTACCTCTAACCACCTGCACAGTAGTCACATGCTCCATTACATCTGTTTGGTAACTCTCAATTGAGGTGGACTCACCTGGGAGGATAACATGTGTATAGTGTGTGTACTACAGGGGGTGACCAGACTGCAACTCTCAGAAGGCTCTGTTACTGAAACTCCAAACACCAGACCAGTGTGCCCTTGTCCAAATATCCTTTTTGTAATCTCTCAATTGAAGTGTACTCACCTGTGGTATAACATTTGTATAGTGTGTGTACACAGGGAGTGACATGACTGTTACTCCACTCTTCAGACCAGTGTTATATTGTCCGAAAAACATTGCTTGGTACCTCACAAATGATGTGTACTGATCTGGGAGGATAACATCTGTATAGTGTGTGTAGTACAGGGAGTGACATGACTCCTAAGGCCAGGAGACTCTATTACTATTACTCCACTCACCAGCCCAGTGTTCTCTTGTCCAAATACCCCTGTTCCTCAACACTCAATTGAAGTGTACTCACCTGGGAGGATACCATGTGTATAGTGTGTATAGTACAGAGACTGACCTGACTAAAACTCCCAGGAGGCACAGTTCATGTGACTCCAAACACCAGCACAGTGGTCACTTGCCCAAATACACCTGTTTGGTAACTCTCAAATGAAGTAGACTCGCCTGGGGAGATAAATATGTGTATAGTGTGTACAGTACAGGGAGTGACATTATTGCTAAGACCAGGAGGCTCTGTTATGGTTACTCCACTCACCAGCCCTGTGTTCTGTTCTCCAAATACCATTGTTTGGTAAACCACAAATGAAGTGTGTTCATCTGGGGGTAATATTTGTATAGTGTGTAGTGTGTAGTGGGAAGTGTGTAGTGACATCACTGCTAAGGCCGGGAGGGCTTGTGTCTGTAACTCCAAACACCAGACCAGGGTTCACTTGTTCAAATCTATCTGTGAGTGAACTCTCAAATGATGTTTACACCACCTGGGAGTATGCCATTTGACAAGTGAAGTAGAGGGAATGACCTGACTGCAACCCCAAAGAGGTCCTGTTTCTGTAACTCAAATCTCTAGCTCAGTGGTCACTTGCATAAAAACATCTGCTTGGTAACTTTCAAATGAAGTTTACTCACCTGGGACGATAATATTTGTCAAGTGTGTGTAGTATAAAGAGTGACATGACTGCAACTCCCAGGAGGCACTGTTTCTCCAACTCCAAACACCAGACCAGTGGTCACATGCAACAAAACATATGTTTGTCAACTCTCAATGAAGTATACTCACCTGGGAGAAATCAAGCGCAGATTATGGCCAAATCACAGACATATCTGTCAACATAGATCCATCTTGACTTGCTAACCCAAGATAAAAATTTTGAGGATAGAAATGAGACCTAACCCAGTGTGCAGAACAATTATCTCTCAGGCCTCAAGATGCATAACTAGCATGGTATTGGTAGCAGACACGTTAACATTGCATTGACCACATGATTACTCCAGTCACATATATAACAAATTCTTGGCTCTGCCTGCATCACAATCAACTAGGCCTCAAAATGGCGAAAGACATATCTTGTCTACCCACTGTTTTGCCTGCACTGGCGGCAAGATGGCATTCTCAAACCATTCTCCCAAGTCCCAATGATCTGCACATTTCATCAATTGTTTGGCTTAAATGGAATTGCCATGCTTCACAAATGTCATGTCAATACAACCAATACCATGGGTACTTGCCACATTAGGATTAATGGCAACTTAACTTTGTATAAGGTCTCTGTTTTCTGCAACACTAAACTGTTGGAGGTAGATGTCACAATACAACCAGTAACATTGTATGTTTTACATTAACAAGTCGAGCTGCCACTTGGCACACAGAGGCCCTAGAATAGACTGCCACTTCCCCCCTGAATGAAGCCCTCATTGAAGATGACACTCCTGGATGTCTGGATGTGGAGGAATGTTCTGGCGCATCCGGGCAACTTGGTCAGACATGAACAGCGAGTCTCACAGTGGCCACATCAACACCTCCCAATCCGGTTGCCTCAACATCACAGACAGTCATTCGCCCCCATCCTCTGTCCGAGCACAGTGTCTACTATCTTGTGCCCCCCAGTCCTGGATCCTGATTTGCAGCGCAATACTTCTGACATTGAGTGGGTCATTCCGACTCCCGCCAGCGGCGGGAGCCGCCGAATGACCGCACCGCGGTCAAATGACCGCGGCGGTCATTCTGAGTTTCCCGCTGGGCTGGCGGGCGACCACCAGAAGGCCGCCCGCCCGCCCAGCAGGAAACCACCTTCCACGAGGATGCCGGCTCCGAATGGAGCCGGCGGAGTGGAAGGGGTGCGACGGGTGCAGTTGCACCCGTCGCGATTTTCAGTGTCTGCGTGGCAGACACTGAAAATCTATGTGGGGCCCTGTTAGGGGGCCCCACGACACCCGTTCCCGCCAGCCAGGTTCTGGCAGTGAAAACCGCCAGAACCAGGCTGGCGGGAAGGGGGTCGGAATCCCCATGGCGGCGCTGCTTGCAGCGCCGCCGTGGAGGATTCCCTGGGGCAGCGGGAAGCCGACGGGAAGCCGGCGGGAAACCGCCGGCTTCCCTTTTCTGACCGCGGCTTTACCGCCGCGGTCAGAATGCCCCCGGAAGCACCGCCAGCCTGTTGGCGGTGCTTCCGCGGTCGTGGCCCTGGCGGTCCATGACCGCCAGGGTCAGAATGACCCCCTGAGTGTCCAGGAACAAGTTGGAGAGGCCTGTGTGGGTAGGGTGCGTGGGAGGGATGTATGGGCCAGCGGGGTGAGGCCACTGGGGCTGCTGTCGGCCAAGATACCATCAGCTTTCTGGAGTCCCAAGGCTTGACGGGCCAGATGTTGACTGAACTCTGGGAAATCAAGCAGCTACAGAGGGACATGCACAGAAACATGCAAGAACAGATGGGGGGCCACAATACCAACATGGCCTCCTTAACAGGGGCAGAGTGACATTCACACAACCTTGAGTAAGGCTTTTCAACATCAGTCTACCCCTTTCTTTTTCTCACCAACACCAGGTACATCTACATCGGTGTCAGCCACTGGAAGGGAGGCCCTGCCAGAGGAAGAATGAGCCCCAGACACTCCTACCTCTGTAGCAGCACATTCCCCCTACCATGCAAGAGGGGACATCCAGTGAAGAATCCTGGGGGTGCCGATGGCAAAACACCCACCACTGCTACTAACTACCCTCTTTCATAAGGACCTCCTTTGTGTGCCACAAAGTCACTCGGTTGACTGATCCTCAACCACCTACCAGTTCCAATAGGAAGAGTACTCTGGACCTTGGGCTCCCAATGGTGTAGCATCTACTCCAATTCTTTCATTCACCATGACTGACACATTCACTTTACTTTTTTGTTTCTTCATGTCCCAAAAGTATTTTCTACATTGGCATTGTAATAACTTCCTCCATCACAAACTTATTGTCTGCTTGCTTAATTTTAATTTTTTTTACTATGTTGAGATGTGAGACCATGATTATGTGAACTATATGATGAAAACACAAGCAACTTGTGAAAGGAGGGATATGTTACAGGTACACAGTGTCCAGCTCAGGATTACAGCCATTACACACAAACACATTAATACAATTTCAGTGTAGAGCACAGAGGCTGTCAATATTTTGGGACCTGAATGTGTGACCCCCAGACCATGGAAGGAAGGGATGTTTTAGACATTGTACTGTAGAATAGGCAAACATTAAAGTGGTTGATGTCACCAGCTTGAGCCTTATCACATACCACACCAAAGTAATCCAGTATCACATTATCCAAGATAGAGACAGACAGCAGTAAAACAGTCCCTGACCACAGGCCCATCATAATCCAATGGCCTTGCAACTGTTGGTATGACACAAACATTTGTCAGTGTTGTGGCACAGGCACTGTGGCCTACATGCTGAAACACGTCTACAGCTATATACATAACAGAGAAAAAAGAGTGTTTAGCCAATGTGAAGGAAACATGACTTGGTCAAAAGCTAGGACAACATATCTTATTAACACAAGATGACACAAATGATATGTCAGGCCCACCATAATACACAAAACACGTCTAATATGTACCTCTGTACCTCCACCCAAACACTGTTCAAACTCTCTTGGTACATGTCTCATACATCCAAACTCTGCAACCTACATTACCTGGAACAGTCCATGACCACTTTGTATGTCAAAACAACATCAGATACCTTCCAATGTCACAGCTGTGAAATGCCCATAAGAAGATGCCCCGATGAAGGTACCTGTACAAAGAACAAAACAAGGAGAATAGCTTTAAACCATACCTATGACACAAGTCACATAGCAAGCAAATGGAAAAAAGGACATATGCAAGGAAACGGACATAAACAACACATCATCATGAAGGTGGAGATGTGTCAAAAGCTATTTCATCAAGCAGCCTTTGGCTGATTATTGAAGAATATCAGCTCTCCAGCTGTTTCTACAACACTCAACTCCACACATTCTCACAACTACAGTTCATTGTACAGTTACAGTCAAGACATCACATGACATAATTACACTCATGAAAAGTAGCTGTTGATGAGATGTTCCCAGAAGTCAGCTCCTTCGTCTTCACCATTGTCATCCTCACTTGGAATTTCAGGAGTCTCACCCCATAGCACTGTAGGCTCCTCCTCCTCTGGGATGTACTAGATATTCCTCTGCAGGGTGATGTTGTGGAGCATGACACAGTCATTTGGTGCACTTTCCCAGGTAAGTAGAGGAGGGCTCCACCAGTCCAGACAAGAGGGTGAAATCTGCCCTTCAGGAGCCCAAAAACCCACTTCACTGGCCTCAATGTTCTTCCATAGGCTTCATTCAAGTGGGCTTCCCTTGGCACAGTTGGATTCCTCAGGGGCGTCAACAACCGAGGACAGTTTGGATATGCTCATGTCAAGGATTGGGACAGAAGTGCAGCAATGAGTCACTCCCTTCATGAATGCAGCACCTGACATTGCTCACACACATTCAGGACAGATGTGACTTACCAACCAGCCAGGCCCTCTTTGGGCAAAGGTGTGACATCAACTGGGGTGTGGTGCTGTTCTGCATAATGAAAGAATCCTGGGCAGAACCTGGGTAATGGGCACAGACATATGAGATGTAGAAATCTGCCAAACAGACAACTTGCATGTTGATGGAAAAGAAGTTCTTTCTGTTATGATAGACCTGTTCAGTAGCCTGTGGTGGCACCAATCCAACATGTGTGCCATCAATGGCCTCCACCATATGTGGGAGGTGGCCAAAACCATATAAGTCAGCCTTCACATTGGCAAAATACTCACGTTGGGGGAACCTGATATAGCTGTCAATGTGTTTCACCACTAATGAGAGGAAATATTTTAACACCATACTGAACATATGTTGGGAAATACCAGCAGATAGGGCCACTGTATTTTGGAAGGACTCTGTGGCTAGGCAGTGCAGTACTGACATGACTTGTACAATGGGTCGTATGTTGATTGGATAACTAATAGCTGGCATCAGATCTGGCTCCAACTGACGGCGTAAGTCCAATACCGTTTACCTATTCAGATGGTAGTATATGATAATATGGCATTCTTCCATGGTCTGAACGTCTGGCAGTGGACGGTAGACAAGAGGTTGTCGCATCCTCCTTCTCCCAGGGTACCTATGTGTGACAAGACATGAGTTGTGACATTAGTCAGTGTGTCCACAGAAACATACATGATGCATGCTAATGATATCATGTGGCAAATCATTTCTGATTAGATAGACATGACACCCAGTGTACATCACAGATGCAAACTACACAAGGGTCACATGTGACCCCCATGGTTTTCAACGCATGTGTTCAAAACATGGATTTGAACAAAACTCATAGATGTGCAACACAATTGCCCCTCGAAATGTGACTGTATTTTCCGACCGCCAAAATGACAGTCAACATTTGTGGACCATGCACCGCTTTAAAATGCCATATGTGCCCTGCAATATAGTACAATGGTGGTTGAGTAGAAGGTCCTACGTGACAATACATGTTTGCGATGCAACAAAAAAGATACAGTAAGTGTGCATGCATCTTGTATGGGTAATTTGAGAATCTTGTATGCAACTTGTATTGTACCAGAGGTCTATCACCCCACATCTGGCCTCACCAAATTGTTGTCTGGAATTCATATCCTGACTCACTCTGCCCTTTCGGGTGCAACACACCCCACATGCCAAATTGCTGATGGCCACATGATGTACTGTCATGCATGGAAGTGATGGAAATGGAGTGTCATGTAGGTTCTGTATGCTCACCCTCTAGAGACCAAGGCCTGCCAAATGTATATACCAATATGGGACCTAGTCTAGGCTGTGGGGTAGTGGCTATGCAACCATGGTACTGAGCACACTCACTGTACACCCGCAGATCCTGGCATGTGGACGATATGGTGCTCTAGCTGCAAAACTTGAACTGAATGCCTCAGTCCATTGTCTAGATTGATAATGGGTACTGAGGTAAATCCTTTATCCCATATGTGCATTTAGCATCATTGTAAATGTGTGTCTTTGACTTATGACAGGTTCCTTACTCTCATAGCTCTGATGTCACCTTCGCACAGGTCACATTTGTCCTGTGCTGGCTTATTGCCGAAATAACAGTCCCTCAGTGCAGACAGTGTGTTGAGTCCTGTGAGGCCATGATATGTGAGTCAGTAGATTGGTCACATAGCAATAGTTGTACAATGCATGCCTTTGTATGTTGGATTACTTCTCTGTAGGATGGCTATATCTGTCAGAAGGAGAGTTCTGTGGTACAGATACATACCACAGATCCCACCCCCTGAAGTTGCATGAGTCTTCATTTGTTAGGCCACATGTCCACACGTGAACAAGGAAGACACTTTCTGTACCACCATGCCAGCCTCTCCGTTGTCACTCAAGTGTAATGGTGAAGCCTGTGGTATGGAAGTTGCTGGTAGGACTCTATGCACTGAGTTAATCTCACAGAGTGTGAAAGTGTTCGACCATTCAGGAGTTTACCTTTCAAAAGCCACATATGTGTGGAGTGTTTCATTGTGTCTCACTTTACAGTACTTGTTGCTGGAGCATGGGCTACCTGATGTCAGTAAGTCATTGTAAGCCATGAGCAGGGTAGTTGGTTAGTTTGAAGATGGAAATATTTATGTCTGTAGTCATGTCCTTGTATTTATTGGCTTGTGTGTTTCACACTTGTGGAGTGTTAACAAACTGAAAAGTGGAGATTCTGATCTGTGCGTGGCTCAACCATTTGGGTAAAAACTTGTGATTGTAATCTCTAGATTTGTCTTTTGCATCCTTGGAGGTTAACGCCTATTAAATGAAAGAGATATGGAGAGCCATCGCCTGGAAGGTACGGACACTGGGGGTCAACAGCCAGCAGAGCACCCACTATCGGAAGAGGTAGGACGACCTGAGAGGCTGGGCCAAAAAGATAGCAGAGGTCCAGCTGGGGATGTCCTCCTAATTTGGACAGGCACATGTCGGATCTTGACACCCCTAATGGCCCGCATTCTGGCAGTGGCCTACTCAGACCTTAATGGGTGTCTGAGGACAGCACACCAGCCACAAGGGTGTGAATACAGGGCATACTCCTGCCTGTCACATTACCAAGTGAACGTGTTAGGTTCTGAAACCTCCCCCTGACGATTAGGGATGAGCCATGTGTAACACATTAGATGAATAATTGTGTAGACATGTCATGGTGTGCATACTGATATGCCTTGCATATTGGCCCAGGGACCTAGGACACAACTGTGTACAATCTATAAAATTTTGCTCTTCAGGGAAAAACATACTTGTTAGACCTGGAGTTAGAAATGGGGTCTTTGGTTGGCAGAGGGGTTAACTCCTGTTCAAGCAATGACCCTCACTCTAGTCAGGACAATAGAGAAACACACTTAGATAACCCCTGCTTACCCCCTTGGTAGCTTGTCACAAGCAGTCAGGCTTATCTCAGAAGAAATGTGTAAAGTATTTGTACCAACACACAGTAATACAGTGAACACTCTACAAAATGAACACCACACCAGTTCAGAAAAATAGGTAATATTTATCTAAATCAAACAAGACCAAAACAACAAAAATCCACAAGTCAAGATATGAATTTTCAAAGGAATAAGGCCCTCATTACAACCATGGCGGTCAAAGACCGACAGGGCTGTTTTGGAGTTTGCACCGCCAACAGGCTGGCGGTGCAAACTTGCGTATTACGACCGTGGCGGAAGCTCCGTGGTCGCACTGCCGGGACCAACGACCACGTTTGTCCCGGCGGATTTAATCCTCCAGCCCAGGGGATTACGAGTCCCCCTCCCGCCAGCCTTTTCATGGCGGTAGGAACCGCCATGAAAAGGCTGCCGGAAAGGGGAGTTGTGGGGCTCCTGGAGGCCCCAGCATTGCCCATGCCTTAGGCATGGGCAGTGCAGGGACCCCCTGGCACAGCCCCATGGAGCTTTTCACTGTCGGCATAGCCGACAGTCAAAAGCGTGACGGGTGCAACTGCACCCGTCGCACCACCGCCGGCTCCATTTGGAGCCAGCTCCCGTGTTGCACCCGACATCCCCGCTGGGCTGACGGGGATGCTGTAATGGCCACCGTGGAAGTGCAGCCGCATTGGTGGCCGTGGGGCGGTTACAACTTGGCGGGCGGGTCGCGATAATTATTTTCTGCTGCCGGGCTGGGCTGAGGCAAGGCCCTTTAAATCAACAAGAGCGCTCCCGCCTCGCTGGACACGCTGTTACCTGGAGCCGGGGCATGGAGGAGCCCCTTTAAAGGACTGTGTAGCGTGCCCGTTTCGCGGGACGCGCTAATTATTTTCTGCAGCCGGGCCGGGCCAAGGGAAGGCCATTTAAATCAACAAGAGCACTCCCGCCTCGTGGGACGCGCTGTTACCTGGAGCCGGGGCAGGGAGGAGCCCCTATAAAGGACTGTGGGCTGGGCACTCCCTCTAACATCTTCTCTCTGGGGGCCCACGGACAGAGCCTCACAAAATCATCAACTGAATCGGAGAGGGGAAAGAGAAGCCTCACTCATTCCGGGCCAGACGGCAGCACTTGGAATATTTTGGTACCTTTTTGCCTCGTTTCCAGCCCCCGGTGGGACACCAACCTCAGGATCACTGTAGGAGCCCTTGTGCGCTAGACACATAAGTGAGAACGTTCTTTTATATGATATCTGACTTTACTCTCTGAGTAGACCACTAAATATCGATTATTGACTTTCATTGTTTGAAATTCCTTGGTTAAGTCATCTAATTTATCTAATCGGGGTGGTGCTCCCTTGGTGTTGGTACTTCACCCAACTGGTACACTCCATACATCCTCATTCCTCCATATTGGAATTAAAGTGATATTATATAAAACATGGGTAAAAGAAAGCATTCAACATTGAACCACCCCCCAAATTTAAAAGATAGTACATCCATATTAAAATATATCTCTGGGGCAATGGGGATGATAGACAAACAAATTGCCAACGTAGAAGGAAAAATGCTGATACCCAAAGAACATACTACCCAACCACCAAAGAATACTGGGATACCTGACGATTCTAATCAGAGTGCTAACGGGGCAGTGAATAGAGAAGCAAGGTATTTAAACGGTTGTATTCAAAACACCTCAGACTTAATCTATACCCCGGACGATCTTTCACCTGTAGCTAAACGCCCAAGGAAGCCGGTGGTAGAGAAGGCAGCCGATATTCCTAAAAAAGTGACCAAGAAAGATTCAGTATTTACACTTGGCAGACAGTCACTAAAGAAACCATCACGAAAGAAACTCCCAAGTAACTCAGTAGACACGACTCAAACCCTTCTTGCAAATCTTTACGATCTAGTAAATACTTTGAAATCATAAATCGGGGCTTCACTGGAGTCCTTGACGGAGCGCTTAAAAGTGGTGGAGAGTAAGGTTGAGGCAGGTGTAGGAATTATAATGTCCATTCAACTTGAGGACCTACACCATGCGAAACAAGATTCTAGCATACCTTTGTTGATTATAAATCCTGTGAGCAATACACAACTTATCATGCAAGACAGAGTAGATGATCCATATCTGACCTCAAAGACCCTGACTAAACTACAGCCGCCACTAATACTATCAAATACCAGTTACTCACACCAGTCCTCAAAGCCTACGACCAAATTACAACCCTCTTTAATAGCATCAAATACTAGCTATAAATCAACTATGATAGCACCTAATATTCCACCATTAGCCAGGACAAATCAGTCCCAGCCAAACATAGGAGGGAGCCAACGTAGTGGAATAAGATCTTTGAAGTCTATACATACCCGAAGCGACCTTCTACACCTTCCCCTGGAGGCAACTCCATATGTGGTGGTCTTGGCAAACGTTCCTTCTATAGGTGACCAACAGCAGGAAACGTGGGCGGCATTGAGGAATAAGGTTTTGAACTGGATAGGAACACGCTTGGGTTCCGGAAGGACGGGGGCCCTCTTTGATGATATAAAAATGGTTAGAAGAGTCAAGTGGATAGGAAGTAGGGAGAAAGAATTGGAAGGAGACTGCGTTGTCCTTTCATTCAAATCCCCAAACTTAGTGGACAGTATTATTTGTGAATTAGGAGCTAGACAAGCCACCTACCAATGAATCTCCCTATTACCCCTGGGATTTTTTGTATCAAAAACCTCTAGGGCATAAACTTAGGAACCTACAATCAGTAAGCAACCAATCCTTAAATAGTCCAGACCCCTTTCTTTCTAGTAATAGATTCCAACCTCTTACAACACTAGAAGGTCTGGACTGACAGCATGAATAAGCAAGACTTTATGAAGTGGTCCCAGAAGCAAACACAGAAGGGCCTAGTATGAACCGGAAGATACACTGTATGCAATAGTATCCAATAGGAACACCGCAGAGACTCAGTCGAACCAGAGAGACCCCCTTTCGACAGTAATTTATACAACAGATGGCATCATACCCCCACCAATCACAGATAATGCATATTCCCAATTTCATCAGAATATGGGAATAGCCATACTTTATTGGAATGTGGCAGGCCTAATTAGTAAGATTAACAATGAGCTTTGGGTGAACTTTATAGAAGATTTTTCCTGCGTATGCCTCCAGGAGACCTGGGCATTAAACCCTGTTCACATAAATGGCTATAAGACATTTCACACACCAGACTAGGCATGGTGGACCAAAAGGAGGTTTATGTACATACATTTCCAATAAGCTGTGGCTACAGAATTTAAAAATGCGAATTACAAGACCACACTACCAAATGATAGAGAGTAATCTGGATCAGAATATTCAGCTAGTAGATATTAATTTTTATAACAATGCATCACCAAGAGAAGTTCTTAATATTTTAAAGGAGATGGGAGAGGACCTAGAGAAAATATGTGCAAATAATAGACGTGAGACTTTTATTATATGGGGCAGTGATTTTAATGTTCATCTCTGTAAAGAACTTTCGGAAAAGGTGTGCGGTTGGGACACTGAAGACACTGGCTCAAGGCCTCATTTCTCACATACCACCCAAGGAGATGCGATGAACTTAGTGGCCCAAAAATATAATCTGTCTTTTGTAAATGAATTACATCTCAAAGAAAACCAACTTTTAATGGAAGGGGCGCTGATACGGTGATCGATTATGTTTTAATGTCAACCCATTTTTCATATTATTTTACTAACTATACAATTCATGACATTGCAATAAGCGACCACTTCCCTCAGAGTTTGGAACTCTCACTAACTCGTGTTACATTGGCTAAAGATGAGAAGGTAAGATGGTAAACGACATTGAATTAGCCCCGAGCAATGGATATACATTGAGATGGTCTCAGATAGGTTCACAGGTTCTATTGAAACAGCTATTACGTAAATATAACCAAGCCTTCGTAGACTGCCTTAGTAAGGACATAGAACTAGGAAAATGTTTAAGTGCTTATTTTCAGATAACGCAAGGTGTGAAGGAAGTTCTTACTATCAGGCCAGGAAAGGCAGGGAAAAAAAGGAAAAGGTGCTGGTTTGATCATGATTGCACAAAAGCACACACAAGATTAAAAAAAGCTTTAAGTGCCCCAATAAGATGCCCGATTGAAATACGCCTGGGTAGACAGGCATATAAGACAGCCATAAAAAAGAGGAAAGCTACCCTGAGAGAAAACCTGTGGGAAAATTTACATAAAGCTAGCCTTGCGAAGGATAACATCCTCTTCTGGAAAATAATAAATACTCCTGTGTTAGGGAATAGAAATATCCCCAGAATGGAAATTGCAATTTCAGAAAAGGATTGGATTGTATATTTTTCTAAGATATACCGCCAATCTACTGACATAGACTCTGCAGTTTTCTTAAAGGCCCCAGATGCTCAGGAAGGCCCACGTTCGGCTATAATACCCCAGTGTAGTTTAGAGGAGGTAGTGGAAGCCATAAATATAAGCAAAGCGGGGAAAGCGCCGGTCCCCGACGGTGTCCCAATAGATTTATATATGCAAACACGCACCTATGGGGCCCTCTAATGACACAGGTATTGAGGGCCTTTTGTACACAAGGCCCCCCATCGACGTGGCGAGACTCCATCATCATCCCTATATATAAAAAAGGTGACCGCCTCAACCCAGCTTGCTATAGGCCAATCTCCCTGCTTGACACATCAGCTAAACTAGTGGGGAGAATAATTTTAAATAGACTCCAAACATGGGCGGAAGAAAACGGCACATTATCCCCAGTGCAGTACGGCTTCCGCACAGGAATAGGTACAGTGGAACAGGGCCTGAATTTAAGTCTCCTAGTGGGGAAGTACACAAAGACCAGAGAGGGTAACTTGTACCTGGCCTTTATAGATTTATCTTCAGCATTTGACTGCGTATTACATAAGAAGTTATGGGACATTTTAAGTGGCATGGCGGTCGAATTCACAATAGTTCAGTTTATACGGGACATGTACACAGGATGTATAACAAGAGTAAGGTACGGGATGAGAGAGGAATGTACTAGGCCTTTCGGCATATATAGAGGGGTGCGCCAAGGCTGCGTTCTTGCTCCACTCTTGTTCTCACTATACATAAACAATCCAGAACGTGAACTGATAAGCAAATGTAAAGACCTTCCCCAAATAGGTAGCCGTGCTGTCCCTGCACTGCTTTACGCAGATGATGCAGTACTTATGGCTAGGACACCATTAGCCCTCCAAAAACTTTTAACTACCTGCATAATCTTTATGACAGATCTGGGACTTACAGTCAATCGGTCCAAAACTTTTATAATGAATTGCGGTAGGCAATCGGGTAAGACTTACAATACTACCATCCATGAGGACAAAGTGGAGATAGCTCGTACCTTTTCATATCTGGGCATAATGTTTGACAAACAGGGTTCCTGGGCACATTGTGTGAAAACTAAAAAAGATCAGATCAATAAAACAACGGCAGCTCTGAAGATTTTTTCTAAAAGGCTAGGGGGGATTACCCCGCCGAATATGGTAATAATTTACAACGCTAAGTGTATCCCGGCTGCCATGTATGGATCAGGTATTTGGGGGTATATTAATTGTAATCTGATTCAGACGGTGGAGAATGATTTCCTCAGATACTTGTTAATGGTACCAAACGGTACATCGTCATGCATTAGCCACAGGGAATTAGGGGTTTCTTTTATAGCTGATTTGATAAAGATACAGCCATTATTATTATGGCACAAAGTGTGGACCTCGGAGCACAATGGATTAAACAAGGCCATCCTATCTGATTGTATGAGGCAAAGTCACTCGCTAAGAGTTCCCTGGTTGAAATATATTATGTTCTTTTTTGGAAACATGGGTTGTAAAGACTATTCTACAAACCCAGAATCATTGGGAAAAATAACCAGGAAAGAACTGAGGGCCATGACATTGAAGCACCTGGAAGACCAGCGTTGGGAAGCTGAATCAAAAAAGGCCAGTGTTATGTCCAACCAACTAATTCTGTCCATAGAAGGCATGCAGCCTTACTTATCAAGCGTGACAAACCCTCAGCATCGTTTTGTCCTTACAAGATTATGATTAGACACCTTCCATTGTCTAGTAACTTTCCTGACTATGAATGACTGGAGCACAGTTTTAAGAGTATGCCCCTGTGACGCGAAGGCAGCCCAATCTACGATGCACGTGGTCCTCTTTTGTAAATTGTATGACAAACAGAGAAAACGCTCTTTATTGCCATTTCTAAGATTGATTAACTTGTGCCAGTGTCGTGATACGTATTTTAGCTTACAGGTTTTATCTTCTATCGAAATGTGTGGAATTTTGGCAATTTTTTTATGCTTAGTACTAACTGCAAGGAAGTCCATGGGTGCATTGGCCTAAATTCATTAAGGTGATTTACATATTTGTATACGGTTAAGTTAATGATGTGCATTTTTATTTTTTATTATTTATTCTTTTACTATTTTATTTATTTATTGTGTTTATATACATAGATGTGTTTTTATCTGATACATTTATGACTTGTTGAAAGTCGAATAAAGTCTGTTTGATGATGAACATTGATTTTACACAAAGTACCAGGATTGCGTCAAAAATAAAGCCGCACAGGCGAGCGTGCATCGGAAAGGTCAGCAATGCGTCAATTCCTTCTTTGCAAGTGAGGCCATGCATCGTTTCTTCTCCGGTTGAGTAGGTGATGCATCATATTTCTCCCTCGCAAGAGAGCGATGCATCGATTTCTGGACGGGGCACCTCGGATCCTCATTGATTCATGATGACTTTGACGAACAGGGACAATGATTGTGAAATCTGGTTGCATGGTGTTAGAAAACCGCACTGCATGGGTTTGGGAAGTTATCAGCAGCCGCAAACGAATGTTGTGTCATTTCTTCATCTGCGATGCGTCAATCTCCTAGCTGCGATTTAGGTGTAGCGTCAATTTCAGCCACGAAGCGGGTGGCGTATCGTTTATCAGCAGCGTTGCAGATGGTGTGTTGAAAATTTCCCCGCACGGCGTTCTGTGCGTGGATTTCAGTCCTTGTTCTGCTAAATTCACCTTTCAAGGGCCAAGCGACGGAGTAGGGCACCACTTGGCAAGGCAGGGGTCTCAGCAGAGATTGTATGTGTAATTGGCTTTTCCATGATTGGCATATTTGATTTACTAGTAAGTCCCTAGTAAAGTGCACTAGAGGTGCCCAGAGACTGTAACTCAAATGCTACTAGTGGGCCTGCAGCACTGATTGTGCCACCCACATGAGTAGGCCTGTAAACATAGCTCAGACCTGCCAATGCAGTGTCTGTGTGTGCAGTTTTAAACTGCCAATTCGACCTGGCAAGTGTACCCACTTGTCAGGCCCACACCTTCCCTTTTTTACATGTAAGGCACCCCTGAGGTAGGCCCTAGGTAGCCTCATGGGCAGGGTGCAGTGTGTATTAAAGGTGGGACATATACTCATGTGTTTTACATGTCCTAACAGTGAAATACTGCCAAATTAGGTTTTCACTGTTGCAAGGCTTATCTCTCCCATAGGTTAACATGGGGGCTGCTTTTAAATAAATTTTAAGTGCAGTTTCCCTTTGAGAGCAAATCGAGATGATGCGTTTGGGGTCTCTTCACATTTTAAAAAACATCTTTTGGTAATGTTTGTTTTTAAATTGTCCGCTTGAAAATGCCACTTTTAGAAAGTGAGCATTTTCTTGCTTAAACCATTCGGTGTCTCTGCCTGCTTGTGTATTCCCGGTCTGGGTCAGACTGACAGATGGGCTGTTTGGGAATCCCTTCTAGACAGTGACTGAAAGGGAGCAGGGTGTAGCCTGCAGATCCTGATGAGCCATCTGGGCTAGAATAGAGAGAGGAGTGGTCACTTACTCCTGAATAGGCTGTGCCTGCCCTCACACAATGCTGTCTCCAACCCCCTGGTGGGTGTCTGGTGCCAGGCCTAGGCAAAGCAGGATCTTTTGAATAACAGAGACTTTCCTTTGAAGTTTGCCTACTTCAAACCCAGAAAGGCGTATAAGTAGTGGACCCAAAATCCCAGATGTTCAGATTACTTCAAGATTTGCTTCTGGAACCAATAGGAACCTCTGCCAAGGAGAAGAGCTGAAGAGCTGAGTAGAAGTGGTGCCCCTGCCTGTGACTGTGCTTTGTTGGACTATCCTGCAGTTGCTGCTTCTGGTTGTGAAAGGGGACAAAACTGGACTTTGTGGTATATTCCTGCTTGTGACGAATCTCCCTGGGATTGGACTGAGCTTGCCTCCTGTTCTGAAGTCTCAGGGCTATTGAAGCCTTCTTCAGCCATCACCTGGACTCTCTGCTGAGACTTCTGTACTGCCAAGTGGTGCCCTATCCAGTCCCTGGGTCCTTGAAAGGTGAAGCTGGTAAAACAAGGACTGAAAGCCATACACACGAGGCCGTGCAGGGAAACTTTCGACGCACCACCTCCAACGCATCTGAAAAACAGCACACCACCCACCTCGCAGCTGATTTCAATGCACCCCACACAGCTTGGTTTCCCAACACTGTGTGACCAGATTTCTCACACATCGTCACTGGGAATCAAAGTCATTGTGAATCTGCGCGGATCCGAGGTACCCTGTCCGGAAATTGACGCATTGCTCTCTTGCGAGAGAAAAATGACACAGCGCCTACACGCCTGAAGAAGAAACAACGCACAGCTTCACTTGAGAGTAAGGAATCAACACATTGCTTACTTTTTTGACACACGCTTGCTCGTGCAGCTTTATTTTTTGACGCAAACCAGGTACTTTGTATAACAACAACGTTTCCATTGTTTTCTATGAAGTAAGAATCTTTTTACTTTGAAAATTTAAGTCTTGAATTGTGTATGTTGGATTTTTTGTCATTTTGGTCTTATTTGATTTCGATAAATACTGCTTATTTTTCTAAACTGGTGTGGTGTCCATTTTGTAGTGTTTTCACGGCATTACTGTGTGTGTTGGTACAAATACTTTACACATTGCCTTAGAGATAAATCTGACTGCATGTGCCAAGCTACCAAGGGGGTGAGCAGAGGTTGCCTTAGGAGTGTAACTCCCTTACTCTGACTAGACTGAGGGTCCCTGCTTGGACAGAGTGCAAACTGACTGCCAACCAGAGACCCCATTTCTAACAATATGGCTATGTACATTGATCAATGTTGTTGTAGTGGGTTCTAAGCAACAGACCACCACTCTGCAGTGTTGCAGGCCAAAAGAAAGGTAGTGATTGATCACTGTCCTCAGCCATGTGTCTGGTAAAATTTGAATATTGGCATCTGCAGCCCAGAGGCTACTTGTCTTCAGAGTGTGATGGGTGCTGGTGCCTCGCTACTGTCTGTAATGTGAAGATGGCTATCATACATGTGACAGAGCCTACATTTTTGGGTGCTGCAGGTACAGATCAATACATTCCCTAGGTAGGTGGGGAATGTCCATTGACATGGTTTATGTGCCATCACTGTTGCCAACATTCCATTTGCATACATCTGAGCATGTGTCCTTTTCTCGTTTGGAAACAATGTGTAAACTGCTGTTTCATGCATGGTCTACCTGAGTTAACGGGATAACTTCTGATACTCTTACATATGTGTACATGCAAATCTGTGTGTGGAATAGGACATTTACAATAGGGCTACATTTCATGTGGTGCCACATACAGCCGTGTGTCACCATTGATTTTTGGCTGACACATACCATCACCCGTCATAGCATGTCCTTTGGCATGTACAACTGCAGTAGCAATGAGGAACAAGACGTGTATGTCTAGATATTGTAGACACAATGTACATTTCCATGCCATTGATGTGGCGTCATGTAGAAAAGTGCACTGCACATGTGTAATGGCGAAGGTTTGTAACCTAACTGTTGACATGCATCATGGAGTGAGTTGCAGTTACGTTGAAATCACATGTGGTTGGCTACCATCATTCATCCACAGACATCTGGGTTTGCATGACTAAAATGGAGACTGTGATGTAGCTTCCCTTTGGGCAACATGTTGAGGGACTTCTACAAGTACTTGCCATATCTCTGGGCCTCTCCAACATCCAATGCACTAATGGCATATACTGATGCAATCAAAGTATGTCATTGTAAGGGGTGAAAGACATTAGTGGTGATTTCCCTGGGACTTGATGATTCATTGTGTTGTGGAGTTTAGGGACATATCTCCCTGACATTTTGCACATGATGTCTACAGTGTACATTTCCATGCCAAACGTTTGGCATATCAGAGCAACATTAGTACTACCTCCATGACTCCATAGGGACAAAGTTCACATGGTGAAGAGTGCATTGTTGATATGTTTCACATGTGAAATGAGTATTTCCATGTCACCTTCTCCAGACTATTGTACTGTTGTCAGCAACATGGCATGTTCTGAGAGCATCATTTCATATTGTTGTGTTATTGTGTATGTGATAAATGTATACCTGCAGGCCTTTTGTGGGATTTTTGTGAATGCAGTTAGCATTGGCCTACTATTGTATGACAACAGGTAACTGAGGTATGCTCCATGAGTCAAGGCTTTGAAGATGATGTGGTCTCTTACTTGTTCAATGGTTACTGTGAATGCAAAACTCCAGTCATCCAATTATATTTGTCTGAGACCCTGTTTTCCAGTTGGCAACTGTTTACAGTTCAGATGCCATGCATGCATATGGTATGGTACATGTATGGGCCACTAAGATGGAGTTTGTTGCTGGGGCCTACTTGACATCATGGTAATGTTTGCTATTCACAGCTGTTGATCAAGTGTGATCAAGGACATATGATGACCCTATTTCTCTTTGCTTTTGCAGCATCAGCCCAGGGAAGTGTTAGAGACAGGGCACAGCCGGCAGATGGAACAATGCCATTGGTCCACGGGACTTTGGGTCAAGACACCACTGACACAGGGGGACACAGTGGCCCAGAGGGTGAGGGGAGTGCCACGGAGGAGAGGGGATCTACATTCTCATCATCAGATTCTACCTCCAGCGGTCACTCCCTAATAATGGCAGACCCAGCGGAACGTACTCCTGTACCATCTTTGCCCCCAACTCCCAGTTCTATGGGTGTCCTCCCTGTTGCTCCCCATCCATTTGACTGTGCCGGCTCACCTAAGAGGGTGGGCATCTCCTTTGCCACAGGCACCTCCGCCCCAGCCCCTGTTATCCCTGCTGACCTACGTGAGGAGGCTATTGACCTACTGAGGAGTATCTCTGTGGTTCAGACTGTAATTGCGAATGCCATCCAGGGATTTACCTGCCAACTTCAGCAGACCAATGCTTTCCTGGAAGGCATTCATAGTGCCATGTCTAGCCCTGAAGAGATCTTTTCAGGATCTGGCCTCCTCACTGACGGCGGCCAGTTACCCCCCGCCTTCCCTCCCCCCTCCGCCTCCTTCTTCCCAATCCAGATCCCCCATTCCCCTACCTATCCCAAGCACACAAACAGATCTGCACACACCCATCTCAATACACATAAGCAGCACACATAAACACAAACACCACAAAACACACTGGCACACAAGCACTCAACAGGCACCCACACACACAACATCAGCCACCACTTTCCCAGACACCCCCCCATCGGCCCACACACCACATCCAGTAGACCAACAGGTACCACCACAATAGGCTATGACACACCCACCACACCCAACATACCCACAAACACACTCACACTCACCACTACAAGCATACCCACACACACCACCCCAACAGACATGCACATATCCACCCCTTCCACATCTGCAGCACCTTCACCTGCCAACCTCCCAAGACATGTAAACAATCACACTCACACATGCAACAGACATCACCCAAACACAAGCCTACCTCACACATGCATACACTGAAGATATCCACATTGACACACCATATATTCACTCCATCAACGTCCAAATACCCACCCCCTTTTGATGACCGTCTCTGTGTTCCTAAAGAAAGTTTTTGTTGGACTGTGTCCTTTCCCCTGTTCTCTCCACCCCGTCCCAAACCCAAGAGGCCCTGATCCACCTCCCAGCCCACCTCTTTTACCACCTAGTCCTCCCCTCCATGTCACACCTGACCCTCACAAGCACCCAGGTGTGACTGGGGAATGGGCCCCTGCCTTCACCTCGGCGGAGTTGGAGAGACTGGTGGATGGGCCTCCAGACCAACAGGTGAGTACACTGTGAGTATGATGCATGGGGCATGAATGCATGGAGTAGTGAGTGTGTGACGGCCTCGTGTAGGGGGTAGGTGGATGGGCCCTGGGCAGCGTGCATCATGTATGCTGGGCCATGTCTGTGCAAATAGGGATGGGAAGGGCTATTGTGGGCCATGAGTGCAACAGACAGGACGGTCTGACCTTTCCCTGTGTAAATTTCCTCTGCAGGTCAGCGCCCATCAAAAGAAGGGTATATGGCGTGCCAACGCCAAGGACATGCGGACCCTGGGGGTCTATGGCAGGCGGAGCACCCACTGTCGGAAACGGTGGGAGGACCTGAGACGCTGGGCACGGAAGATGGGGAGGCCCAGCTGGGGATGGCCTTCCAATCAGGAAGGGGTGCCTGTCGAACCCTGACCTCCCCCTGATGGCCCGCATACTGGTGGTGGCCTATCCAGAGCTGGATGGGCGCTTCGGGGGATCACAGCAGCAACAAGGGGGTGAGTATAGTGCCCTTTATTACTACATAAGCCTGGTGGGGTGGTATCCGTGTGGGGGATGTGTGCCTGTGGGTGCCCCTAGACCAGGCCTGACATTGTAGAGTAGGTCCCATGTTGGGCAGGGTTCTGATGTGAAATTCCTCCAAACTAGCTAGTAGGCATCCAGTACTTGGCAGGGGTGTGTTGGTCCCAGTTATGCTGCAGCTGGCGGTATGTGTCCCTCCCCATGCCCTGGCAACTAGCATTGTAACTGTTAGTGCATTGCCTAGTGCATAGGGCTGTTCTCTGTGTGTGAGTGTGTTGTGTACGCCAACGGTGGTGTTGGTGCCGCCATTGACCAAGTGTGTCAATTGTCTCTTCCCCCATTTCTTGTTTTGTCATCCTGTCCTTATGTGCATTAACATCATCTAGCAGAGGAGCAGAGGCACTGGCGACGGAGGGAGCTGCATCCCACAGGACCCAGGAGGCAGAGTCTACCGACGGTGAGGGCACCAATGGGCCAGAGGGCGAGGGGAGCACCATGACTGAGACTGGAGGGGACAGTTCGGACATGGATAACTCCTACGATGGAAGCTCCCTGGTGGTGGTGGACACCTCTCTGCCCACCCCAGCTACAGGTACAGCCGCCACCCCATACCAGCAGCCCCTCAGTGAGTTTCCCGGGCCCACTCACCTAGGAGGGTGGGCATCTCCTTTGCCCCAGGCACCTCAGGCCTGCCCCAGTTAGCCCTGCTGCCCTGAGTGAGGAGGCTATTGACCTCCTGCGATCCATCTCTGTTGGGCAGTCACCATTGTCAATGCCGTCCAGGGGCTGGCAGCCCAAATGCAACAGACCAATGCATTTCTGGAGAGCATTCACACTGACTTGGCAGCCCAACAGGAATCCATCCAGGCTCTGGCCTCCTCTCTGATGGCAGCCATTGTCCCTGTTTCCACACTCCCCCCTCCAACTTCCTCTACCCAATCCCATTCCCCTCAACCCCAACCTATCCCAAGCACACCGTCAGACCAGCAATCACCCAAATCAACACAGTGGCACACGCAAACACAAGCAACACACTTCATCCCACAGGCACTCATAAACACCATCCAGATGCATCATTTACTGCCTCCACTGTGTCCCCGTCCTCCTCCTCCTCCACCTCCCTCCCAGTTGCGTCTACACTCACACCTGCATGCACCAAATCCTCATCCACTACCTCCATCACCAGCACATCTATCAGAACACACTCCTCACTGGCAGTCACCACCCCAACCGTCATGCACACGTCCCTTGTGTCCTCTCCCACTGTGTCTGTGCCCCTCCACCCAAAGTACACAAACACAAGCACTTAGACACCCAATATCTATCCACCTCACAACTTCATCCAGCCCATGCACCTGCACCCAAACACAGCAGACACCTCCTACAACCATTCCCTCTTCCTCCACTCTCAAACCTTCTCCCTCTTCCCGCCCCAGTGTCCCTAAGAAGCTTTTCCTCTCCACTACTGATCTCTTCCCTACCCCTCCTCCCCCTGTCCTTCATGTCAGGCCAGGGTGATCAAAACTCAGGCAAGCACCTCAGCCACCCAGTCCACGGACCCAGTGGTGTCCCCAGCAACTCCAAGTGGGAAAGGATCCCGGACACCAGTCAGCCATATGGAAAGGGTGCCTGCAACAAGTTGTGCAAGGAAGGGCAAGGAGCCACCCCCAGCTGCTGCAAGAAAGGGCATAGAGCCACCCCCGCTGCTGCCAAAAGGAGCAAGGAGCCACCCCCAGCTGCTGCCAAAAGGAGCAAGGATCCACCCAAAGCCACTGCCAAAAGGAGCAAGGAGCCATCCCCAGCTGCTGCCAAAAGGAGCAAGGAGCCATCCCCAGCTGCTGGCAGGAAGAGGAAGAGGCCTGCACCAGCAGGCAGTAAGGACAAGGGGCTTGGTGCTGGGACTCTGTCGGAGCCCACACCACCAACCAGGGTGGTGCAGGTGTCCGAGGCTGCAGGGGATGGGCAGGAGCTGCCCCCCACTACCAGCAGAAGCAGCAGCATCACCACCACCACCAGCAGTGGGCAGCCATCCGAGGCTGTAGGGGATGGGCAGGAGCTTCCCCCCACCACCACCAGCTCCGCCAGCAGCACCGCCACCAGCACCGCCACCAGCAGCAGCAGCACCAGTGGGCAGCCATCCGAGGCTGCAGGGGATGGGCAGGAGCTTCCCCTCACCACCACCAGCTCCGCCAGCAGCACCGCCACCAGCACCACCACCAGCAGCAGCAGCACCAGCACCAGTGGGCAGCCGCCCGAGGCTGCAGGGGATGGGCTGAAGCCTCCTCCCACAACTACCACCAGCAGCAGCAGTACCAGTGGGCAGCCATCTGACACCCAGCTGAGAGACTGTGGCCTTGCACTCCTCAGGATCTGAAGCACAGGGCACAATGCCCCCTCCAGAACCAGTGGGTATGGCACCCACTCACCATATCCTCCCCAGGATGAAGCTCACTGAGTACGATGCCCCCTCCTGACCCCGTGGAGAAGCCATCCACTCACCCCAAGCTCCCCAGGATGAAGCTTGTAGGGCACGATGCCCCCTCCAGAACCAGTGGAGAAGCCATCCACTTGAGAGTCTGTGGCCTTGCACTCCCAAGGACCAAGCACAGGGCATGTTGCTCCCTCCAGAGCATGTGGGCAAGTCACCCACTTGAGAGACTGTGGCCTTGCACTACCCAGGACAGCGTAATGGGCATGTTGCCCCCTCCAGGACCAGTGGCATTGTTCCATCTTCCGGCTGATGTGCCCCCCATTCCCTGTCCCCCTGAGGTGCCTGCCTATTTTCTGACTGATGCCCCTGCAGTGTTCTCTCCCTGTTGTTGCAAGAGTCAAGTGGGGCCTTGGACTTTGTAATGTGGCCCTGTGGCCCACGAACATTGAGGACTGGGCATTGTCCCTTCATTTGTAAATATGTATATACTTTTTGATATGGATGCACGTATTGCTACCCTATTTATCTTTTTACACTTACTTTGATCTATTGGAGTTGTCCTTGCATTACTCCTGAGGGGTACGGGGTAAATATGTTATGTTACTGCATCTGCTTGTGTGTATGGTGTTGGGGGTGGGGGTGTTGCGTGTTGCATGTGTTTGTCACTCTTCTTTTCCTCCCTCCCTCCAGTGTGTGCTAGGCGGCTGTACTCACCGTGGTCGTCTTCGCTGTCGTTGGTGTTCGTGGTGGAGCAGCAAGTAGAAGAGCATGGGGAAGACATGCAGCTCGGGCTCCATGGCGGCGTGGGTCTTCCCTGAGTCTCCACAGGTGAGTCCTTTGACTTCTGAGGTCTGTTTCCGCCAGGCTTTTAATGTCGTTGGTACAGCCCTGGCAAAGGTGGCGGATTGGACTGTCATAATACAGTGGGCAGAATATTGTCTTCTGCCTGGCTGTAGGCATTTACAGCCATGGTGTCTGTTGATTCTGCCTTGGCAGTCTCTGTGTTAAAGTGGCTGTCTGTCTGAGCTCTTTCCACCATGGTCATAATTTGGCGGTATTTACCGCCAGCCTGTTGGTAGTATTCCGGCCACTTTATCACCAACTGCCAGGGTTGTAATGAGGGCCATAATCCACAAAACTTCATGTTGTCACAATTTCAGTTCATGATTACCACCACTGATATCATTCTTCATATAATCATTACCATGAAATCTAAAGCTAGAATGCATTTTCTGAGCCATACATTCCATGGCATGCACTGCTATGGGATATTTGACATCTTATTATTTTAGTGCTCTGAAATGTTCGGTACTGTGTTCCCTCAACAGTATAATTGAACTACCTTCATATACCTTCTTGATTTTACAGATTAATACATATATTCCCTAGCGATTACCACAAGTGTTGGACTTTTGCTTATGCAGGGTCATTCCCAGTATTTTTGCCTCCTGCCTCCTATTTGTTTCTGACCTGTTGCTGTTGGCTTTTCAACTCTGAGCACTTTACCACTGCTAACCAGTGCTAAAGTGCATATGCTCTCCGTGTAAATTGTATGTAATTGGTTTATCCATGATTGGCATATTTGATTTACTAGTAAGTCCCTAGTAAGGTGCACTAGAGGTGCCAGGGCCTGTAAATCAAATGCTACTAGTGGGCCTGCAGCACTGGTTGTGGCACCCACATAAGTAGCTCTGTAATCATGTCCCAGACCTGCCACTGCAGTGTCTGTGTGTGTATTTTTACACTCTAAATTCGACTTGGCCAGTGTACCCACTTGCCAGGCCTAAACCTTCCCTTTTCTTACATGTAAGGCACCCCTAAGGTAGGCCCTAGGTAGCCCCAAGGGCAGGGTGCAGTGTATGGATAAGGTAGGACATATAGTAATGTAGTTTATATGTCCTGACAGTGAAATACTGCCAATTTCGTTTTTCACTGTTGCAAGGCCTGTCTCTCTCATAGGATAATATGGGGGCTACCTTTAAATATGATTAAAGTGTAGATTCCCCTAGAGAGTAGATGGACATGTGGAGTTTGGGGTCCCTGAACTCACAATTAAAAAATACATCTTTTAGTAAAGTTGATTTTAAGATTGTGCGTTTGAAAATGCCACTTTTAGAAAGTGAGCATTTTCTTGCTTAAACCATTCTGTGACTCTGCCTTGGTTGTGGATTCCCTGTCTGGGTCAGTTTGACAGTTGGGTTGTTTTTCACCTCACACCAGACAGTGACACAAAGGGAGCTGGGGTGTAACCTGCATTTCCTGATTAGCCATCTCTGCTAGGAGGGAGGGGTGGAGTGGTCACTCTGATCTGAAAGGACTGTGCCTGCCTCTAACAATGCCGGCTCCAACCCCCTGGTGTGTGTCTGAGGCCTTGCCTGGGCAAGGCAGGATTTCACAAGTAGGTGTGAGTCCCCTTTGAAGAAAGGTGACTTCAAAGACTAAAATGGGTATAAGAAGGGCACCCAAATCTACAGACTTTAAAAACACTTCTGGAACCAAGAGGAACCTCTGCCTGGAGAAGAGCTGAATAGCTGAGGAAGAAGAGCTGCCCTGCCTGTGACTGTGCTTTGTGGAGCTATCCTGCAGTTGCTGCTTCTGCCAGAGTAAGAGGGCAAAGACTGGACTTTGTGTGCCTTCCATCTTGAGAAGAAATCTCCAAAGGCTTGATCTAGAGCTTGCCTCCTGTTGTTTGAAGTCTCAGGGACAGCAAAGACTTCTCTCTGCCAGCACCTGGAGTCTCTGGAAAGACTCCTACTCTGCCCTGTGGTGCCCATCCAGTTCCTGGGACCCTGAAAGGAGAAGCTGGCAGCCTAAAGACAAGAAAATCCACGCACAGAGCGCCGTGCGGGGAAAAGATTGACGCAAATCCGATCTGCGGCTGAAAAAACGACACGGCGCCGGCTCCGCAGCTGAGAAACGATGCTCGCAGGAAACGCGACCGAAAAATCGATTCACGAAGCAGGAGAAACGACACGCAGCATCGCTGACGGAGGCTGGGAGATCGCAACCTGCGCGGCGGGATTTTCAAATCATCGTGCGGCTGGATTTTTGACTCAAGTACCGCCGTGCGGAGTTATTTTTGACGCACACCCGCCCGTGCGGGGTTATTTTTGACGCACACCAGGTACATTTTCACTCTAGCAGCGCTAGTGTGTTTTTAAAACTACTTAAAGACTCTTTTTGATTTTTAATTAATAACTTGACTTGTGTATGGTGGATTTTTGTCGTTTTGGTCTTGTTTTGTTTAGATAAATATTTACTAATTTTCTAAACTGGTGTTGTGTCATTTTGTAGTGTTTTCATTAAGTTACTGTGTGTGTTGTTAGCACTCTGAAGTTAAGCCTACTGCTCTGCCAAGCTACCAAGGGGGTAAGCAAGGGTTAGCTGAGGGTGATTCTCTTTTACCCTGACTAGAGTGAGGGTCCTTGCTTGAACAGGAGGTAACCTGACTGTCAACCAAAGACCCCATTTCTAACAACAAGCAATGTGAGTATTGATTCTCTAGTATCAAGAATTCTGGTAGCTCTACTAATTCTTCCCATCAACATCCCACCTGCACATATTTCAATGACCACACTTAAAATATCCCTTAGCTTACTTTGAAAGCTCCATTTCTTGAACGTACGGAGCTGGGTATCTAGGACTAATAATGTTCCTAAGGGTCTACTCCTATGAGGGATTTAAATTAGTTACCAAACTAATCTGTGGTGATTGAAGTTTAACACCCTGTTGTCTGTTAATCAATGTATCTTTTCAAGCTAAAATACGTGACCTAGCATTAGCTTTAGCTATCACCTTCTCATCATATCCCCGAACCAGGGATCCCTTCTCAATGTCCTCCAAAGTATGTCTGAATTCTGCTTCTTCACTACAGTGGTAGCTCGCTCTTACCATTTCTCCAAATGGAATGGAATTTACCTGAAACCTCGGATGTGAGCTACACACATTAAGCAGGGCATTACAGGATGTCTTCTTTCTATACATCCTACTATATATCCGATTGTCACATTTAAATAGCTCCACAACCAGGAACACTATTCGATCATAACTATATTCAAAAGTGAAAGACATGTTGTGAGCTTTAGAATGAAGAAATTCAAAAAACTGCGTCAGTTCAACATAGTCACCTGTCCAAATCATTAAACAGTCATCAATGTAGCGCCCCCAATTGTAAATATTACTATTCCATTTAGCATCCCCCTGACCCTCTTTAAACCACCCCATAAATAGGTTGGCAATGGAAGGTGTAAATCTAGAGTCCATCGCTATACCGCACATTTGTTTGTAACAACCACCATTAAAAAGAAAGACATTGTTCTTAAGTATCAATTCTGCAATAGTGAATAACAACACTGTATTTACAAACAACTCAATAGATCTCTTATTCAGATAGTGCTGTAGAGCAGTAATAGCATATTCATGTGTGATGTTCATGTAGAGGGATACCATATCCATAGTTACCAAATCAAACCTGGTTCACATCATTAAGCAAGTTCAGAATATGTTTGGTATTAAAACAAAGGGGTGCAACAAAATCGAAAAATTCCATAATCCTCTCTGTTGGTCCCCTAATTCTTGCAATTATTGGTATACCAGGTGGAAATGCCTTGTCTTTATGCTTCTTCTGTAAAGTACACAAACAGGGATAACTTGGGCGGTCAATCAACATATAGTAGTACTCCTCATCATTCAGTAAATCCCACACATGCCAATATTTCAGTTTAGTATTAATCAGTTTGGTAATCCCAGACTCACTTTACACTAACATTATGTATCGCGAAATAGGTTGTATATTTCATTGTCATAACTCATCTTATCCATCACTACTATATCACCTCTCTTGTCAGCCTCACTGATAATCAAATCCTTATCTTGTGATAAATGTTTCACAGCAGCACGTTCCATACTAGTCAAGTTATCCTTGAACTCCCATGATATTTAAAGCTCAAACTCTTTTCCCATTTATCTATCTCTGTATTAATAGATGTATAAAAAAAAACAATGTTATTACCACTGGAAAGATGTGGTGGCCATCTCAACTTTTGTCTTAGACCACTGTTTATATTCAAATTATACCTAACTCTAGATCTGTCAGGTTTATATTAATGGTTACTGGATCCTGCTCACATTCTGTGATAGAAAGTTGCATTGTCAATTCATGAACATTTTGAATAGTCAAATCATTAAGTAGAACTTCAGTTGTGTTAGATATTTTTAATAGGGTTTAATGAGAAGACTTTTTTTCAATTTCAACTGCTGTACAGCTCACAGTGGGATGAAAATTAATGCCCTTCTGAAGTAGGGAAACTATTTCCTTAGTTAAATATTTACTAGATAAGTTCACAACCTGAACATCACAAATCCTATCCGCAATTACTGCTTCCTGCGGCTACAAGATCTTGTTTGTATATCCCTCCTTTCATTTTCAAGGTATCCTTTCTTCTTGCTCCTCTTCTTTTTTTTCTGTATTGTCTATTCTGGACCTGGAGTTCATATCCTGATTCCACATCCTTATTTGGAAAACCTCTTTTAAGAAGTACTCCCTCTCCCTTGGCCAGTGGTTCCTTCCCAGCATCGTCACTCTCACTACTTGAAAAATTAATAGATGGAGTTGTACTTCTGCTGCTCATTGAGGGTGATTTCTCTTTCGCTACCTGAGCATCCCTTTTAATCAAATAATCCAAATATTTACAAAAGTAAACACTCTTCCATTAATGTAGTCAGTCTCATCCCTCTTCAATTTCCTAGCCTTCCTCTGCCTTATTTCTTCCTGATGTTTATTATGAATCCCCCCAAAATCTTGTAATTCTTCAGAGATCACTCTGGAGGGAAGGCAGAGTCCTTCCAATAGTGTCAGAGAGCAGCAGGCAGCGGGGTAGAAGGCAGAAAAGCAACCCTTCCAGGAAACCACTCTAATTGAGTCCTTTACGCAGCACAGCAGTTTGTGTAACAGAGATTCAGTTCCAGGTCCAGAAGTGTCTTTTTGATGGGGTCAGAGACCCAGTACTTATAGCCAAATGTGCCTTTAAAGTCGGGTAAACCTCAAAGAGTGGTTTTGAAGTGCACTAGACATGGTTAGGGTACTACTAATGTGGGTGACACAAACAGTGCTGCCGGCCCACTAGTATTTAATTTACAGGCCAGGGGCACAAGTAGTGCTCTTTACTAGAGGCTTATAAATTAATGGAATTTGCCGATTGGGTATGAGCTAATATTACCATGTTTAGAAGAGCGAGCACAAGCACTTTAGCACTGGTCAGTAGTGATAAAGTGTGCAGAGTCCTAAAACCAGCAAAAACAACATCAGCAAAATGGAGAGAGGCAGGCAAAAAAGTTGGGGGGAGACCAGTCTAAGGCTGTCAGGTGTAACAGGCACTCAACATGCCTCTGGCATAATTCTCCCCATGTAAGTCCACCAGAAGCAATCAAAGACTGCAGCTCTTTGAGAGATCCAGACTCCAGCACTTGATCCACTTTCGGTTTCTCTTCCTCCTCTCTCCCTCTCTCAAATGGGATGCCATACCCTGTGCCTTCTCAGAGTATGTCCTGATCTGCACACTACCCCTTTTGGCTTGTACAAATATTGAATGGTCCAAGTCTGTTCCTGAAACTGATGTGTATGTGGTGCTTTGGTGATACAGCTAACATGGCCCAATCTATGAAAGGTTCTGATCCAGGTATTAAATAAGGAGCAATCAATCATTGCTTAAGAGACATACAGCACCTTGTTTCTCTCTCATCCCTACATAGAACAAAGCAAAATCACCATTGTTTTCCAACTCATTTGGGCAATCTGGTAGTGTGCTGGCTACAGCACCTAGTTCTTTGGCATCAGAATCTCCTCAGGTTTGAGATACTTTTTCTTAACCATAGTACTGTTTACATATTTCCTTCATTGCAGGAACCTTCCTTTAATGTATACTGGCTCAAAACATAAACCTTATGGTATTTCAATAGATGTGCTTTAGAACATCTGGATCCCTTTGCTAATAGCCCCTTGCTAATAGGCTGAGTGCCACTGGGCCTTCTCTGGTCCCTTCACTCTTCACCCAGAGACTACACTCTAGCTATAACAAGTGCAGCAAGTACAGGGTCTTCCCCTAACAGCATTTTTCATAGTGCCCCTCCTTGTGACACCTACAACAAATAATAACTCAAGGCTTTGAAGAACTTTCCAGTCCTCACTTTCCCTTGTGTTCCTGACATTAAAGTGGCTGCTTTGGACACAGTATTCAAAGCCTGCAATCTACAAGTGATGGCAAAGGTCACAAATCAATCCAGTACATCCTTGCCTCGCACATACATGTGTTTTTCCTTGCCTTTTTATATCTTTCTTGTTCATTCTTTTCTATTTCCCTTGCCACTCTCTTTTTCCCTCGGGGTCATTTCTCATACCCTTTCCACTCTCTTTCCTCTTGTTCCTGGGGAACTATTCTCAACTTCTCCTAATCAAATTCTGTGTCCTTCTCTTCATCAACCTTTGCTTTTCAAGGTACCAACTGCAAGTTCAGAGTCTCAGTTATAGTTAATGCATCTAAAGAAATGACTCCTTTAGTCAGTGACAATACTACCTTTGAAATTAGGGGTGGGGGATGTCTCAAGGAAATCATGGAAAACAAATATGGGCACACACTTGGGTGTGTATGGGCTAAGAGGTTAATAGACCTGTACATTACAGACCTCCTTCCATGGGTTTCTATCATATTACCATTCCCGGAACCCATCACAGTTTCTTCCCTAATACCCAGTTTCTCTAACTGGTCTTTAACAAAACGTACAAGGTTCCCCCTATTCCTTTTTTCTGGAGCCCTCCATCCTCTCTCCAAGGCAGATGCCTCAACTCTTCTAAGGACATGGTGTTAAGGTCTACGAACAACAGACTGTGTACTTGTATTTGTATTGTGAAGGTAATGCTGTATTCAGGCTGAATTTATTGTGCTATTCAGGCTGCCTGAATTTGGATTTTAAGGCCCTACAGTGCTTGCTGCCTATCATCAGACCCTATTCAGTGGACCGCAGGACAGACAGGGCCTCCTTTTCCATTGGTGTCCTGGGGTCTACCATATTATAGATCTGCAAATGGGGTCAAGTATACCGTTTTGGCATTTTATTCTCAGGGTAGCAAGGTCAGCCAGTGAGGTAATGTGAGGGCAAGAGTTCAGAACTCAACAGTTAGACAACAGACACAATGATATACTGTTCACCCCTGCTTATATTTAACTTCAATCAAAGTACATTAATCTTACAGAAAAATGAATTAAGAAGCACTCCAATGGTGATTCAGGTACATGGTTGCAATCTCCCCATGCTGTTTATTGAAATACTATTACTCTCTAAGGATTCTGCTTCTCTTCCCCTCTCTTTTTCTCTAAGGCTTTCCCATCTGTTTACGGTAACCACAAACAAATGTATGGGTGTAGCAAGACTAGGCACAGGTGCAGACAACTATTAGTTACCATAAATGTGTTAACCCCTAGAAGAGTTCAATATTCATTTAGGGCTAATAAATTCATATTGACAAAAAAAAGCATACCAGCAGCAAACTTCCCCTTTGTTTGTAATGTCAACTCCCTCAGGGCCTGATTCACAAAGGTAAACTTAGACTTTTGGTCCACGTTTAGACCAACAGTCTAAGTTTACAACTTTTCAGTGTTCATAAAGGTAAGGTAAGTTACGAGTAGTATTTTTATGTCATCACTCAGAACAGATTATCCGCACCCGAAGCAGATCATCGGCACTCAGGTGGATCATCCACACTCAGAGCAGATCATCTGACTTCAGGCCAGAATCATTGTAATTGTACACATATGCACACTATCAACACCCCCAGCAGCCCTGCATCAAAAACTAGATAAAAGCAGGACCCATTCAAGACTCTGGTTTTTCTATGACAACACTGCAACTGCTTGCTCTACACAGGTTATACAGAGGATGAGACTACCATGATTTTCAAATTCATGGTGAGGAACTACAAAAGACTGCATGGTCTCCCCCATACAGCAGTGGTTCCTCACAGAAAGTAGCCCTATGGCCACAGCTGTCACTGCATTGGAAGGATATACAGACTGTCACTGATATTAAAAATAAGTGGCAGGATGAGAAGAGGAGGGTGAAGGACAAAAACAGCAGGATAGAGGTGGCCAGCGTTCCTCCAACTGTACCAACTAGGCCCAACCTCAACCCACCCCACTTGAGAGGGACGTCCTTTCCACCAAGACCCTCACCAGCTCCATGGGTTACCTGTGATTGATGGCCTCAATGTGGTGCCAGATAATATGTGATGATAAGTAAGAAAATACATTTTTATAAGCACAGTTAATTAAAACCAACGCCAATTTAAAACTCATCACATTGGTGGGCTAATAAGCACCCACAAACACTTTAGTAATCAAAACAGGTGATTACATAAACAGTAAAAGCAGACCCCGGTTGTTTTTAGTTAAAGTGCCACTGGGCTACTCACTATCCCAGAGGATTGGCCCTGCTTAGTGATCATAATGCTTAAAACTTGTCGTTAAGAGTGGTCTAAGGTGGGGTCTTAAATACAAGACCACACTTCTAACCATGTGTATACAATTACAGTACAATCTAATTAGCAATCCTAAAATATAGGTTACACCACATGGTAGATACTAACCCTACAGCTCGACTTTAATGTGTCACCACCTGCTCAGTTTCCAATGATTAGTCAAAGCACTGCCCATCTTTTGGCAAGCATGTTCTTGTCTATTGTGAGCGACAGTAACTGAGTTGCAGCATTTGCCATCTGGTAAAACTCTGCTTTACTCAGACTCAGACCCCAGATGTTTTGCAGTCCCAGTTCCTTTGTAGTGCTACTTAGAAGGGTTCCCCATGAGCCTATAGTATTGCAGCGCTGTTGCTTCTCGATTTCATGCCAACATAGATTGCTTATAGATCCTGTCTCCTATGTGTAACTGTTGGCATTACAGAGTGAAGATGGTTGCATGATGGACAACTCATTTTTTTTTTAAATATCTTAAAGCCATAAGTCAAAGATTGTGCCTTTGCTTGAACAGCGACAAGCTGAGGTCAAAGGGTCAGATTTTGGTCCACTATGAAACCCAAGTATTTGTATGCAGGTGTGACCTCCACCTTGGTTCCATTGATGAACCATGAGAAAGGGTTACGTTTTGAGTCCACCAGACCACTTTGGTTTTGTTCAAGTTCAGTTCCAAACCTTACTTGGCTATATAACCAGAGAATGCGTCAATGCTGTGCTGCAGACCAATTGGAGTTTGACTAAGTAAAACTATATCATGTGCGTATTGTAGCCATGCAATTGCTTCCTGGGCCAAAACAGGCAGATGATTATTTACCAGAGAAAGAGCATTGGCTAGGTCTGCTAAATTTAAATTAAAAAGCATAGGTGCTGGGACACACCCTTCCTTTAGACCATTTAAAGTTTGAGTTCTATTGGTAACATGGCCGCATTCTCCAATTTTGACTTGCGCCCAAGTACCTGAGTATAGTTCAATCATTACGTTCAACAAGTTACTGGGGAGACCCCAGATTTTTTATTTTTTCCACAGGCGAGCTATTGGGACTTGATCAAAGGCTGACTTAAGATCAATAAAACAGGCAAATAGTTGGCTTTTCTTGTGCCTGGACTGTATGCCTAACAAAGCCAAGGCTGTTAAGTTGGTTGATGTCCCCATGCCTACTCTGAAGCCAATCTGACTTTGTGGTAGGAGTTGTCTCTCATGTACCCAAACCGATAATTGCATAAAGCTTTGCTTCAACATCAATCAAGGCTATTAACCTGTAATTAAGCGGAGAGACAGGGTTGCTGGTCTTATAGATTGAATACAAGATGTTACTTTTCCAGGCATCTGGAAGCTGCTCGGTGTTGTAGAGATCGTTAAAAAGGAGCGCCAGATAGTAGACCCAGAATGTTGCGTCACCTTTAAATAGGGCATTAAGGATCCCACTCTGTCATGTGGCTTCTTCTGTTTTCAGCTTCGTTATAATGCCTGTTAGCTGCTCAGTGTCTATATCCATGGTAACATTGCCTGGATCGGAGTCAGGAAGGGAGGCGTTTATTTTCAACTTTCATAGAAAAACCAAAGTCGGTCGAAATTGAGGAACTACGAATTGAGGGCAGAGGGACCTCTCCCATCCCCTTTTGGTCTGAGGACAAATACATTGCTGAGACATGGACTTCCCAGGAGGCTATATCAATGCCTGCATTGGAATGACGTTTTTGTCCCAGCCCATTCACCAGTTGCCAGAATTTTTTGTTGTTCTTCATTTTATTAGACATCAGGAGCTTTGACCACAAATCTTCAAAGAACTGCATTTTTTTCATCCAACAGTCTTTCTTATATTGTGACCTTAATTTATGGAGCATTGTTTTGTTAGGGTTCTAGTTCATTTGTGCCTCCTTTGCCACTTTTCTGGCCTCATGTGAGACTTGATTTTTTTAATCTACACAGAGATCTGTTGTGCCATGGATGCTCTTCGGTAACGCCTTTCAGATTTTTGTTTGCAGCAACTACTGAGCTTGAGATAGGGATTTTATTAGGAAATGTGTTCAGTAATGAGTAGCATAGGTGTTTCCATATCTTCACCCATGATCCTGAACACAATGCGTGTTGATAGTGAGGCTTGAATTTTCTCTTGAGCTCTTCAACTGACCGTGCACAGCGATATACTTCTTCCATCACTTTCTCAATGTCGTGCCCTGGCCATTTTAACTTCTTTGTGTTGTAGGTCATCGGAGCGGCGATGATGATTTTTTTCGGTTGGAAGTCGCTTCCATAACCCTCTTAACTGTATGGCTTGTGGAAAGTGATCTCTCTCTAGATGTGCATGGATATTGTAGATGGCAACGAGTGGCAGTGCTGATTCATTTATTAATGTGAAGTCAATTGTTGATTTCATTAAACCACCTGAAAATGTTACTGGTGAAGAAGAGTCTCCCCCTTGGTGGGTCACCATGCGACGGAGGCCGAGATTTTCAAATCTGTAGTTCAGGTGCAAGCTGTGGTGTTTTTGCCCCCTTTTGTATAGCATTTGCTCAAGTCAACATTAAAGTCCCCGGACACAATATGGATGGCCTCCTTGTACTGCCTCATCAACAATTTGAGGATGTTTAACATTGTTTCCATGTTTTCTTGTTCGGGTGAATGTACACATTGGTTAATAACAGTGGGGTGTTAGCTCCATTTAACTCCTGAAGTTCCAAATTCATTGAAAGCAGCCAGTCTATACCGAGATCAATTTGTTTGATAGCCCAGTTGGTTTTGGTTGAACATAATGTAGTGAGGCCACCTTTGGGATGCCCACATTTTTGGATCTTGACTGCGGAACATGCCAGCTGACAGAGCCGGAGATTTGGATATGCTCCGTACACCAGGTTTCCTGAAGCATGATAATATCAAATTTCTGTAGGAATGTCAATGCCTCTTCATCTGTTACCATTTGCTTCAAACCATGGCAATTTCAAGAGCATATGTAGGGGCTATCCACTATGGCAGTTTCCCATCTAGATTTGTGGTCAGGATCAAATGCTGCTGTGGACCATAATGGAATACTGCTCTGCCTGATTCCAAATTGGAGGCCTGCCAATGAATACTTGATGGCTACTCCTCTGAGGAAGTAAACTTTATTCCTCACTATAGTTAGATTTTCTTGGCTGCTTGGACTCGCCTCCGCTCCAACTGCTCCTTTCAGCACTGAGGACCCCATCACAATGTCCGGTAGCAGGGGGCTAGGATATCGACATAGTTCTTGGCTTTGTAACGTAATGCCCCATGAACTAAAGGTGTCCTGGCATGCCAGGATTTAGGTGACATTGGTTGGAGAGGCCCAAGATATACATGTTGCCTCTTTGTCCCTGTGATTCGGGTGCAGAACGAACTCCAATCTGCAGCTCAGTTGGAGTGATATGAGCTAGGGGCCGAACTTCCTTTATGAGCTTGATGATTGTTCTTCTATTCAAGATATCAAAGGCCCATTTGAATTGTACTGGTGGATAAAGAGGAGTTTGTGGTCACTCAAAGCCTCAGTTTGTAGTAAGGTCTGACCTCCTGGCGGGCTTATTGGGTTTGGCAATTTGAGGTTGGTATCATTACTTGTGTATTGTTTCTTACCAGTGTTCGCCATGGTGTTTGCCTGTGGAAGCTTTTGTGAGGCCTGACAATGCTCGATTGCTGTAGGAGATTGGATGTTTTCCCCATGAACAAAGGCTTCCTACCTAGCGTTGCTCCATCGGTTCCCTTGAGCAGGGATCTGACTGATGTTAAGATCCACTTCCGGGGGATTGTTAGTCATGATCTCCTGCTGAAGTAGGTTTCCACCCCGGCAGCTGGGTGATGATCTGAAATCCTTAGGTGACTGGTTTCGGTGAGGTGGGTGACTTCTGCATACAGATACAGCTTGTGTTGGATTATCCTGGTTAGCCCCTTGCATGGTGGACTGCTGCGTGGGGTGAGTGCTGCTATCCTCCAAGTCTCCTTTTTCTTTCCCCACAGGGTCTTTGCCCTGCGTGCTATTGGACTTTGCAAATGACTTCCAGATACTGTTTTGCTGAGCCCCCTTGACCTTCTTCCGAGCTTTCCTTTGTTGTTTCTTTTCTCTTTTAGTAAGAGAGACCTCATTTGCTGCTGAGGTGTTTAAAGCTTTTCCAACAATCTCTTCCTTGCCTGGACTTGCTGGTAAAGTACTGTAGTTTTTGCAGCATCCAGATGAACTCAGGTTTTGCTCCTACTGGAAAGAGCAAATAGCCTGTGGATTTCTACTCTCACTGTCTGCACCATTCTTTTCAAGGTGATTATTGAGCACCAACTCATCCTTCCTACAAAGCCCAACCTGAGATCTGGGGGCCTGTGCCCGGACTTCAGTCAAGATGTTGTTTAAAATTTCGATGATGTTGGGTTAGTTGTCTCCTGTAGAAGCACATTGACATAACACTTGCTGGGTGAAATATTGGGTCTGGGCCCTTCTTATCAGGTCATTCAACCCTCGAAGCTTCTTATCAATACTCGCAATATGCACTGCCAAGACACTGAGTAGATCCACCTGAGTTCCCGGTTTATCTGCTCGGTAGTAAATCGCTGATGAGATTGCATCCATGGTCTATAGGAGGGCCTGTCTGGAGGCCCCAGCCTCCCCGGGAGCTGACCGGTTCTCCTTGAGTTTAGCTTCCAAAGAAGGATCAACTGTGACTTTTACCTCTTCTAGATAGCCCAACACGGTGCCCGTTGCCTGATCCTGCTTTGCTAGGACACAGGGGCACCATGGGTTGGAAGATGGGTGTGCCTCCATCTCCGCCAATGAGCTGCTGCTACTGGTGGAACACTGTTTCAGAGTAGATTTTCGATTTTCCGAATGCTCCTCCACTCCTTGCGTAGTGTAGGTGTTAGACGGTTGGGCCTCATTCGGGAGACCCTCACAGGCCACTAGCTTGATTGAAGAGACAGTGCCACAAGTGTCAGAGAGATCAATTAGAGGAGGATTGTGATGTGATTGCTAATACTCCTCCCTCTGGTGATTGCTGTAATAGCAGTACTTGCAATACTTGTGGAGACTGTGGAAGGGAGTTCTGGCTCCAGTTATTCCATTTGCTAAGATTTGAAGTGGAGAACGAGTCTTGTTGGTTACCAGTGTGTACTTCCGCCATGGTTATTACTACCGGGGCACGTGGTGTGCTGCTGTGGAAGCTTTCCTTATTTAGAGGGGAACTCTCTGTTGCAGCAAAGATTGCCCCAGTAATAATGTCCATGTGCAGTGCGACCAACTGTGTGCCATTGAGAGCTGGGATGGACTTGTCTGCCGGCTTAGTTAAGAGGAAGTCAGTGATTTTGTATCCCTCTTTCTTAAGGTGTCCAGCTAATTTACTTGTGATGTTAACAGGTTTCTTGGCTGCTGTTGGGTTGATGGAAGGGTTCCACTTAGTGGAGTCATTCGGTTAGACCATTAAGTCCGTTGGTCCCAGGGAGCTTTACCTTAACTTCTTTGCCGCTCTTCTCCTCCCCCGAGTTAGTGTCATCCTTGCTCCTCTGCTCCTTTTGCTGGTAGTGGGTGTTTAGACAACCAGGCAAGGGTTGAGTGCCTGTGCCAGTGCCTGCGATAAGGAGATGAGGTGCTTGGCAGCTTCCCTTGGCAGCTTCCCCTTACGCACAATCTGCACCGGTCTAGCACGGACCGCTTCTGTGCAGAAAGGTGGCTGCGGCCTAGAGCCCTGAGGTAGCTTGCACCCTAAATAAGTGTCCTTGGCTGCAAGCTTTGGTACTCTGGGGTTGCACACTGATGGTTGCACAGCTTCCTGGTCCGTGTTGGACCTGGTGCCGTGCTGGTGCAAATTGATGCTTGGCGCTCGATTCACTCACTTCTGGCTGGGAGGTCTGGTGAAGTTCCTGTGCACCTGGCACTCTTGACTCTACTGGAAGGATTAGGGCATTGCTGCTCCGTCACGTCTGAACAGCTGGGGTTTCAATGTTGGCCTCCCTACCCTCCTGCTTTCCCACTGGCACCACGTGATGCCCGGGTCCAAACACCAAGCTGCCATCCCACTGGCCGGGGTTTGGATGTAACCAGTGACTGACTGGGGTTGAGTGGGGGCTTGGGCACCTGCACACCACGCTTCTCCACCCCAGAACTCCAGCTGCCTCACCTTCAACTCTCCTCAACTCTCCTCAATGGGCTGAGTGCTGGCTGGGTGCTGGGTGCGGGCCTCGAGGCAACACCACCTACCGTTGCCTGTAGCACTGGACCAATCAAATCAAATCAAATCAAAACAAGTCGAAGAAGCTCCGGCCAGGCAAATCGAGTGCATTGGCTGGGGGCCAAATCGGGCCTAATCGGGCTCGTGGCTCCGGCTCATAGCTCCAAGTCAGGCGGGAATAAGGCGTTGAGGCGGGCGGCCAGCTCCTCTCTCCTGCACCTCACCTCGCGCCTCAACTTGCCTCGCCTGGCGTGCCTGCTGAGTCCCGGTGATTCCCGGCGTGCACCTCCTCCCCAGCTGCTCCTCAGCTGTGTGCCACCTGGCACTGACAGCACTTGCATCCAGACACTCCACTCTGATGGAATCAATCATGTCAAACAAGTGGGAAAAACTTGATGATAAAAACAATGCCACTAAATGATCAATGTCTGTAATACTCTATAAATGTGACCATGAATGTTGTCCAACGTATGGGCAATTTGCATGGTGAACTAGACCCTCATGTGTCTCATTTAGTCCATAGCACTACACATCCCTGAATCCTTTGTGATGACAATTGCAACTTCCAATTCCTCAGTCTAAAACAGTGGCCCATCACTGCTGTTTCATCTACTTAGCACTGGTAAACGGCAATAGATAATGTCCCTCATTTGCTTACCACTGCTATTGGCGTGCAGATGCAATTGTGTACATATGTGACAGGTTGCACACATTCAATTAACTTGGTTGAGTCTGGTGACCTTTCCCTTTTGCTGCCACATACAGCCAGAGTACAGTCACACACTGGAGCAGAGGTCACTGCACCATCAGGGAGACAACGTCATGGAGCACATCAACCCATATCATCAGAACACACTGGTATGTAAATGTGGCCAGGAGAGGGCCATAACTCCTACATTGTGATCAGCCAACTCATAGACACATGTAATCCATGAACTGTACCAAACCTGTGAAATGAACTAGGAACTGTGCATTACAGGTGTCAACTACAATGTTGACTGAAAAGAAACATATTATTGTAGGCCCTGTGATGTTGTCCTCAAATACATAGGCTGCAGACATCTCTGCTACATGTATGGGTGTAACATCTGGTCAGGCACACACACTGGGGGATGTTGGACACTGGTAAGAATACCTAAAATGACTTTACCAAATGCCTATGCTCATAAAATGTGGATTAAATGTAAGTAGTATGTGTTGTGTGTCTAATATTTCTGTTGATACTCAGCATATTGGCTAATGAAAGGTTGACCCAAAATGTATGTGTACAATACATACCAAAGTGTTCATATTGGCCCTCATCTTGGTAGATTTGGTGTAGGTCAGTTCAGCAGTCTATATGTTACAAGTCATTATACTTCACTTCAGGAGGTGTAAGGTGTTTGCTTACCCCTAGGTTTGCATGGTTCTATTACTTAGGGGAAATGTCAAAATCCATGGGTGTTGTGTAGGATCGCCCCCTGCAATGTTCATGGAATGCCATTCAAGTGCAGAGTAAGGCAACACAGTGATTTGTACTGCCTTGCCTCACTCCATAGCTAGGTGGCCATTCAAAGCCATGCAAAGTGGCTTGACATGGCCTCATAGATATAATTTAGTAGTGTGTGCTGGAATCGCACACAAAATGATGCTCCAGTGGCTCGCGGGGCTCATAAATATGCCCCCAAGTCTCTTACAGAGACGAGTAGTCAAAACTGGTTTGTAAGTCCATGACATGGATACTTGCTGACAAAATTCCAGGGCCCAAATGCTAAAGTAATGATGTGGATGAGGGGTGTGCTGATGCCAGCAGGCTTGTGTTTGGGAGGGGAGTTGTGGCTGGTATGATAGGTGTAGAGGAGCATATACATCTAGTGGTTGAACTGTACAACGTGAAACCAGTAAAGGTTGGGGTCAGCCCAGCTTCTCCAAATTGACCATATGTTTATTTCACTTTGCCTCCTCTTCTCCCGTAATCCATATGATTAAACCTTGGAATACAGGACTGCAGGATATGTGCTGTACATAACCTTATCCAATGTCAGGTAAAATAGACCATGATGTTGTTCATGCACATTGGGAACACAGGCCAAAGAAAGAGTACATGGCAGAAAAGGTTGACCTCCCAATCCACAATGGGCAATGTTGTCCCGGGGAGGGAGTAGAAATTAATCTCACCTAAACCTTGGTTGATAATTGTGTATATCAAACTTGTACTTTGCAATGAACTGACAAGATCCAATGTGCAAAGATGAACCAGATCTGCATGTTGTGGAATACTCCTTTACAAATTTGAAGAGACAATATCATACTTATGATGCATGATGCCCCTAAAAATGAAGGTGCGTTCAAAGGTAAGTAGTGCAGGACACCCTAATTATTTACCTCCTGTAGCTCTCAATAACCCACAAAAACATGTTTGAGGGCTGTGTTGAATTAAGGGCTGACCAGTGTTGCTGTTGACCAGGTGGGCGCATGTAAGGGTCAGGGGGCACACATGTGGCCTCCCATGTGTAACTTGTAGCTCACTGGTCTAAACCTTTGACATGTACATGTAGAATCATCACCATCATACTTTGCATTTAGATATGGACATGTAGGTTACATTACAGCTGCACCCAGCACTACCTTGTTGATACAGGTGACATCATTCAGGGGTTTGAGGGACATCTTGGCTGCAGCAGTCAAACCTACTGCCATCTGTCTGTCAGGTAAGCATGCCATATAGTATTGTAGACTATTGATATTCTACTAATGAACAATAACCAAATCTTTGTGGAAGGGCATAAGCAGATATGGCCACTTATTGCATCTGACGTTGGTGTGTAAAATGTCCCCAACATAATCAGTGATGTTTGTGTCAAGTGTGCATATTCACATATAAATCATGCAGAACATTAACTATGGCGTAACTTCCTTCGCAAGCTGCTATGATCAAGGACCATATCTTCTGCTACACACTACAGGAGCCAGGTCCAGCAGCTGGCACCAAGGGGATCATAATACCACACAGAGCTGTGGTTGGAACTGGTAAGTTTGCTTTTGCATTGTACATCTGCATTTGACACCTCAATGCCACAGTGTGAGCTGTCACATGCAGGTGTACATAGATCAGGTCACATGTACAACATCCGATGATGCCAAGATAATTTGACTCAATCCTTGTGTTGGACCGCATACTATTCTACGGCAAATACTTAGCTCATTGCAACCACTGTCTTACAGGTGCTGAGGACGATGAATTGAGTCAGGAGGAAGGACCATCCCTAGTGGTGGACGATGGACAGTCCAGGGGAAAACCCATTCCCATTCCAAGGTGCCTTGTCAGCTGCCAGAACTGCACTAGAGGAGGAGGAAGATAGGCTCTGTTTCAATGGATGTAGAGGTCGATCTCTTGACCACTTTTGTTGGCCCTCACAGCATACCTTCTAAGCCTACATCTGCTTTGGCCAGCATAGTGCCTCCTACTTCACACAAAGGATTGGTCATTCTTCACATACCCCAACACAAACATGCCCTCCTCACATCCCTCACATAAAGGTTGGGCATGTTGGTTCCCTTACACACGCCTACCCTGACAGTGCCCCCCAGGCCTTCTCTCCAGCATCCGAGGTACAGGCCAGCCCTGGTGAGGAGCAGGTAGCCCTTAAGGAACAAATTTCCTCCCCACAACCTCCCACCTGCCAACCATCTGCTGGTAGACCTTACCGTTGCATCCGAGGCCGTCCCAGGCAGAAAGGGCCGGCAGATGCTCATGATGGAGAGTGGGAGGAGGATTTCTTCCAACAGTAGTCTGATTTGAGGCTGGACATTTGTGCCATCGGGGGCTACACTGTCTGACATGTCAGACTCACTACAAGACATGCACCAACTCCCACAGCTGGTGCACAGAATTACTTAGGTGTTGGAGAGGATGGATATGTCTTGGCAAGATATACGAAAGAGGCTAAATGATATCGTGGCCATACAGAGGGAAGAGAGTGCAAGACATCATGCATTGGCTATGAAGATGACTGTGGGCATACTCAAACTGATACCAAATCAGCCTTCAGAGTCAATGAATGGAGGGGCGCCAGCACATCCATCTGCACCATGTCACACCCAGCTCCTGGTAACAAAACCTGCACAGGGCCCTCACCAGTCTTTGCCGGCAACACTCCCCTTGCACATGCCCCCCACTGCACAGTCATCTCCCCCCATACAGGTACCACCACAGCCTGTCCAGGCACTGCCCCCACCTGTACAGACACCAACATCCCCTGTCCAGGCACCGCCCCCGCAGTACAGTACCACCACCCGCTGTCCAGACACCTCCTCCCATGCAGGCACCACCACCCCATGTCCAGGCACCACCCCCACCTGTACAGGCACCACCACCCCGTGTCCAGGAAGCTCCCTCCGTCAGGCACCACCACCCCCTTTCCAGGAAGTTCCACCAGCTCCACCACCTGTAAAGACACTACCACCCCTTGTCCAGGTACCTACCTACCTGTACAGGCACAGGCACCACACCCACTGGCACCTCAGAATCCTAGGAAATGCTCCTTTTCACAACAATCTCACCACCAAACTTGAGAAGTCTCAAGAGTGCTCCCCCATGAGCACTGTAAGATGTGTTTTGACAGAACTATGTAAATAAAGGACATATCCCACATTTAAATTGAATTGAGTAATAGTTGATGATGGTCAATTGCTTAATGTGGTTGTAGGCCATGTATGTGTTGACAAACATGGGTAAGACATGTTTATTAGTAGAACCATCTGCGTACAAAGGTGTCATGTTAGAGGCATAGCTAAACCATTCCTGACATATACTTTTTTATTTTGATTCCAGCAAATATAATGAACTACATAACACAGTGACTTTTTATTTTTTTAAATATAAAATTGAGGAACAAAATGCAATAAAATAACCATCCACTGGGAAGGAAGAAAGGAAATCAAATAATGGCCTTTTATCACAATGGACATGGGACTGGAAGGGGGTTGGACAAAATAAATAAAATACATCAGGGAACATCAGGGGAATCAGTCTTTATACAAGGGGTAAAACAAATGTGCATTGTCCAAACATAGTCCTGTCACTCGTCATTCTTGTCATCCTCCTTCTGCACGATGGTCAGATCCTCTACTTGTGTGACTTCAACCTGACTGGCCGGTGGAGGACCACACACCCGACGGAACTGTGACACACTAGGAGTACAAGGAGAATGAGGGGAAACAGCATGGGTTGATGAACAGGGAGACACATGGAGGGTGGTATGGGATGGACTCTCGGACAGGGCTGACTTCATGGCTGCTCCCAAAGAAGTGAGGGTGGCATTGACTGGGGCCATGCCCTGAGTATGTTCTTCTCAGAACCTATGCAGTTCCTCATAGATCAGCAGAAGGATCTGAAAGGACATACCTGGCTCCCCCTCAGATGCCACCATCATTTCCTGGGATCCATCCATAGGGATGACACTACAGGGAGGGGTTTGGGTGGCACAAGAGGGGGATGTGGGGTGTTGGGAACAGGAATGCTCCCTGGGCCTGGTTGGGCCGGTTCCTGGGACACCTCAGGTGGGTCCTGGTCTTGGGTGTCAGAGGGAGAGTCAGAACCCTCTCCCCTGGCCAGAGGTGTCCACTTCGGTGCCCCCGACAGTGTCCCTGGCCTCCACTTGGTCTGTAGATGTTGTAGTGTCTGTCCGGGCGGGCGCACTCCACCCTGCCTGATGAAGTACCGGTTCCCTCCTCCTACTCTTCCTATTTAGTCGATGAAAGAGGGTGTGTCCACCAACGTCCTGAGGATGCACTTTTCTGCCCCTGGTCCTCTCCCTGGTGTTCCTGGCCAGCCGGGTCCACTGAAATAGAAGTAAGAACACTATGTAGCAGGGCAAGGTACATATGTACATGAAGCAAGCGCTGACTTTCACTGTGATGTCCTGACCTAACTAACACAGTTTCTGCATTATTAAAATCATTGGGCCCGATTCACAAAGGTAAACGTAGACGTTTGTTCTGAACTTAGACCAAACGCCTAAGTTTACCTTTGTAAATTGGGCCCAGTGTTTCCTGTCCTTGCTACATAGTCATCTTCCAATGTCAGTCTACAAATGGAGATTGGATTCAGTCTGAATGGATATGTCCACACCTAAGCATGTATCTATGATCATCCTGTAATGTGCAGCCTTGATATTCTTACACTGTCTATCAAACGTCATCTGATCTGTAGAATGGTCTGATTCCACACAAATGCTTGATTGGGTGTACCAATAGTAGGCCAAACCAGGCCTTAGATATGACCTTTGCTACGATGATAATCTATGTATTGTAATGTCCCTGACAACATCGGACAATCTACATAGCAAGAGCCATATTTGGCGTGTCAAGACTGCTTGTTAGTGCTGTACACTGGTTGGCACGTATGCACATGACATACGACATGCAAGCCACTGTTGGGACGATGTGTGGATTTGACTCCCTTGGAAAGGTTTGGTACCATTTTGTGTGAGACAATATCCCAAAGTCAGACTTTATTCCAAGGTATATGTAATAAAATTTCACACCCAAAGGCTTCTTGTCCCCACACTGGGCATTGTCTCGCCCATTCCTTTGCTAGTGCACACAGCAGTGATAAGGCTCATGGTTCAATAGTCATGGTGTTGGCTTTCCATTTATCCATTCAAAGTGTGAGGCTCATTTCCCCAGTAGTGACCAAAACACTACAAGTCCCAGGATGCCCTCTCATTAGTCCATCTAAAGCTCCAATGAGGCACTGGCCTTATGACTACTGCAGCAGTTGCTCAGATTTCATGAAAGGAGACATGAAACACATGATGGTACATCTCTGTCACCACTCACATCATACTACCAGACACAGAATGCAGCCCATGCACTTACCAGGTCTCTGCTGCTCAAACTCCTCCAGCTGGGCATGAGAGGTCAGCTAATCTCCCTTCAGGACTCTCCAGTACAGTGGCGTAAGACAGGGCCTGTGTATGTGGGGCTGGGAGGATTGGGAGGACTGGCCCAAAAGTTCTTGGGCCTTAAGACATGTCCAGTGTTTCAGGCCTTTCCAGTGCTTGTGGCATGTCCTGGCCCACCGGTAGTACACACCCACTACACTGCAGCACTGCAGGATGTTGTTCCAGAGTCTGGTACATGCTGCATTGCTCAGCTGGTCCTCAGGCCCCCATAAAGCTGAGGATAATTGTCAAGCACCCCCTCAGCTAAAATGTCCAATTCAGCCTCACTGAAGGTGGGTGCCCTCTCATTATTCAAGTCCCTCAACAGTGTTGGGGGCAATTAAGAAAAACATATCAGAAGGCTGGCACAGTATCCTATGTGTAGGTGGGGATGACACAGAATGACAATAAAATGGCTACCTGCAACTTCCTGTCATGAACTTCCTAACTCGTATTTCCTCCTTGTCATTTCCTGAATAAATACATTGGGTTCCGGCCCATTTTTGGAATCTCTGCCCGAGTGCCGATTATGCGCACTTGGGGCATACGCTGTGCACCCGAGGCATAGCCTCTGCACTTGGTATGGAAATGGTTTGTAAGTCCATGACATGGATACTTGCTGACAAAATTCCAGGGCCCAAATGCTAAAGTAATGATGTGGATGAGGGGTGTGCTGATGCCAGCAGAATTGTGTTTGGGAGGGGAGTTGTGGCTGGTATGATAGGTGTAGAGGAGCATATACATCTAGTGGTTGAACTGTACAACGTGAAACCAGTAAAGGTGGGGATCAGCCCAGCTTCTCCAAATTTACCAAATTGACCATATGTTTATTTCACTTTGCCTCCTCTTCTCTCGTAATCACATATGATTAAACCTTGGAATACAGGACTGCAGGATATGTGCTGTACATAACCTTATCCAGTGTCAGGTAAAATAGACCATGATGTTGTTCATGCACATTGGGAACACAGGCCAAAGAAAGAGTGCACGGCAGAAATGGTTGACCTCCCAATCCACAATGGGCAATGTTGTCCCAGGGAGGGAGTAGAAATGAATCTCACCTAAACCTTGGTTGATAATTGTGTATATCAAACTTGTACATTGCAATGAACTGACAAGATCCAATGTGCAAAGATGAACCAGATCTGCATGTTGTGGAATACTCCTTTACAAATTTGAAGAGACAATATCATACTTATGATGCATGATGCCCCTAAAAATGAAGGTGCGTTCAAAGGTAGGTAGTGCAGGACACCCTAATTATTTACCTCCTGTAGCTCTCAATAACCCACAAAAACATGTTTGAGGGCTGTGTTGAATTAAGGGCTGACCAGTGTTGCTGTTGACCAGGTGGGCGCATGTAAGGGTCAGGGGGCACACATGGGGCCTCCCATGTGTAACTTTTAGCTCACTGGTCTAAACCTTTGACATGTACATGTAGAATCATCACCATCATACTTTGCATTTAGATATGGACATGTAGGTTACATTACAGCTGCACCCAGCACTACCTTGTTGATACAGGTGACATCATTCAGGGGTTTGAGGGACATCTTGGCTGCAGCAGTCAAACCTACTGCCATCTGTCTGTCAGGTAAGCATGCCAGATAGTGTTGTAGACTATTGATATTCTACTAATGAACAATAACCAAATCTTTGTGGAAGGGCATAAGCAGATATGGCCACTTATTGCATCTGACGTTGGTGTGTAAAATGTCCCCAACATAATCAGTGATGTTTGTGTCAAGTGTGCATATTCACATATAAATCATGCAGAACATTAAATATGGCATAACTTCCTTCGCAAGCTGCTATGATCAAGGACCATATCTTCTGCTACACACTACAGGAGCCAGGTCCAGCAGCTGGCACCAAGGGGATCATAATACCACACAGAGCTGTGGTTGGAACTGGTAAGTTTGCTTTTGCATTGTACATCTGCATTTGACACCTCAATGCCACAGTGTGAGCTGTCACATGCAGGTGTACATAGAGCAGGTCACATGTACAACATCCGATGATGCCAAGATAATTTGACTCAATCCTTGTGTTGGAACGCATACTATTCTAAGGCAAATTCTTAGCTCATTGCAACCACTGTCTTACAGGTGCTGAGGACGATGAATTGAGTCAGGAGGAAGGACCATCCCTAGTGGTGGACGATGGACAGTCCAGGGAAAAACCCATTCCCATTCCAAGGTGCCTTGTCAGCTGCCAGAACTGCACTAGAGGAGGAGGAAGAAAGGCTCTGTTTCAATGGATGTAGAGGTCGATCTCTTGACCACTTTTGTTGGCCCTCACAGCATACCTTCTAAGCCTACATCTGCTTTGGCCAGCATAGTGCCTCCTACTTCACACAAAGGATTGGTCATTCTTCACATACCCCAACACAAACATGACCTCCTCACATCCCTCACATAAAGGTCGGGCATGTTGGTTCCCTTACACACGCCTACCCTGACAGTGCCCCCCAGGCATTCTCTCCAGCATCCGAGGTACATGCCAGCCCTAGTGAGGAGCAGGTAGCCCTTAAGGAACAAATTTCCTCCCCACAACCTCCCACCTGCCAACCATCTGCGGGTAGACCTTACCGTTGCATCCGAGGCCGTCCCAGGCAGAAAGGGCCGGCAGATGCTCATGATGGAGAGTGGGAGGAGGATTTCTTCCAACAGTAGTCTGATTTGAGGCTGGACATTTGTGCCATCGGGGGCTACACTGTCTGACATGTCAGACTCACTACAAGACATGCACCAACTCCCACAGTTGGTGCACAGAATTACTTAGGTGTTGGAGAGGATGGATATGTCTTGGCAAGATATACGAAAGAGGCTAAATGATATCGTGGCCATACAGAGGGAAGAGAGTGCAAGACATCATGCATTGGCTATGAAGATGACTGTGGGCATACTCAAACTGATACCAAATCAGCCTTCAGAGTCAATGAATGGAGGGGCGCCAGCACATCCATCTGCACCATGTCACACCCAGCTCCTGGTAACAAAACCTGCACAGGGCCCTCACCAATCTTTGCCGGCAACACTCCCCTTGCACATGCCCCCCACTGCACAGTCATCTCCCCCCATACAGGTACCACCACAGCCTGTCCAGGCACTGCCCCCACCTGTACAGACACCAACATCCCCTGTCCAGGCACCTCCCCCCAGTACAGTACCACCACCCGCTGTCCAGACACCTCCTCCCATGCAGGCACCACCACCCCATGTCCAGGCACCACCCCCACCTGTACAGGCACCACCACCCCGTGTCCAGGAAGCTCCCTCCGTCAGGCACCACCACCCCCTTTCCAGGAAGTTCCACCAGCTCCACCACCTGTAAAGACACTACCACCCCTTGTCCAGGTACCTACCTACCTGTACAGGCACAGGCACCACACCCACTGGCACCTCAGAATCCTAGGAAATGCTCCTTTTCACAACAATCTCACCACCAAACTTGAGAAGTCTCAAGAGTGCTCCCCCATGAGCACTGTAAGATGTGTTTTGACAGAACTATGTAAATAAAGGTCATATCCCACATTTAAATTAAATTGAGTAATAGTTGATTATGGTCAATTGCTTAATGTGGTTGTAGGCCATGTATGTGTTGACAAACATGGGTAAGACATGTTTATTAGTAGAACCATCTGCGTACAAAGGTGTCATGTTAGAGGCATAGCTAAACCATTCCTGACGTATACTTTTTAATTTTGATTCCAGCAAATATAATGAACTACATAACACAGTGACTTTATTTTTTTTAATATAAAATTGAGGAACAAAATGCAATAAAATAACCATCCACTGGGAAGGAAGAAAGGAAATCAAATAATGGCCTTTTATCACAATGGACATGGGACTGGAAGGGGGTTGGACAAAATAAATAAAATACGTCAGGGAACATCAGGGGAATCAGTCTTTATACAAGGGGTAAAACAAATGTGCATTGTCCAAACATAGTCCTGTCACTCGTCATTCTTGTCATCCTCCTTCTGCACGATGGTCAGATCCTCTACTTGTGTGACTTCAACCTGACTGGCCGGTGGAGGACCACACACCCGACGGAACTGTGACACACTAGGAGTACAAGGAGAATGAGGGGAAACAGCATGGGTTGATGAACAGGGAGACACATGGAGGGTGGTATGGGATGGACTCTCGGACAGGGCTGACTTCATGGCTGCTCCCAAAGAAGTGAGGGTGGCATTGACTGGGGCCATGCCCTGAGTATGTTCTTCTCAGAACCTATGCAGTTCCTCATAGATCAGCAGTAGGATCTGAAAGGACATACCTGGCTCCCCCTCAGATGCCACCATCATTTCCTGGGATCCATCCATAGGGATGACAGTACAGGGAGGGGTTTGGGTGGCACAAGAGGGGGATGTGGGGTGTTGGGAACAGGAATGCTCCCTGGGCCTGGTTGGGCCGGTTCCTGGGACACCTCAGGTGGGTCCTGGTCTTGGGTGTCAGAGGGAGAGTCAGAACCCTCTCCCCTGGCCAGAGGTGTCCACTTCGGTGCCCCCCGACAGTGTCCCTGACCTCCACTTGGTCTGTAGATGTTGTAGTGTCTGTCCGGGCGGGCGCACTCCACCCTGCCTGATGAAGTACTGGTTCCCTCCTCCTACTCTTCCTATTTAGTCGATGAAAGGGGGTGTGTCCACCAACGTCCTGAGGATGCACTTTTCTGCCCCTGGTCCTCTCCCTGGTGTTCCTGGCCAGCCGGGTCCACTGAAATAGAAGTAAGAACACTATGTAGCAGGGCAAGGTACATATGTACATGAAGCAAGCGCTGACTTTCACTGTGATGTCCTGACCTAACTAACACAGTTTCTGCATTATTAAAATCATTGGGCCCGATTCACAAAGGTAAACGTAGACGTTTGTTCTGAACTTAGACCAAATGCCTAAGTTTACCTTTGTAAATTGGGCCCAGTGTTTCCTGTCCTTGCTACATAGTCATCTTCCAATGTCAGTCTACAAATGGAGATTGGATTCAGTCTGAATGGATATGTCCACACCTAAGCATGTATCTATGATCATCCTGTAATGTGCAGCCTTGATAGTCTTACACTGTCTATCAAATGTCATCTGATCTGTAGAATGGTCTGATTCCACACAAATGCTTGATTGGGTGTACCTATAGTAGGCCAAACCAGGCCTTAGATATGACCTTTGCTACGATGATAATCTATGTATTGTAATGTCCCTGACAACATCGGACAATCTACATGGCAAGAGCCATATTTGGCGTGTCAAGACTGCTTGTTAGTGCTGTACACTGGTTGGCACGTATGCACATGACATACGACATGCAAGCCACTGTTGGGACGATGTGTGGATTTGACTCCCTTGGAAAGGTTTGGTACCATTTTGTGTGAGACAATATCCCAAAGTCAGACTTTACTCGAAGGTACATGTAATAACATTTCACACCCAAAGGATTCTTGTCCCCACACTGGACATTGTCTCGCCCATTCCTTTGCTAGTGCACACAGTAGTGATAAGGCTCTTGGTTCAATAGTCATGGTGTTGGCTTTCCATTTATCCATTCAAAGTGTGAGGCTCATTTCCCCAGTAGTGACCAAAACACTACAAGTCCCAGGATGCCCTCTCATTAGTCCATCTAAAGCTCCAATGAGGCACTGGCCTTATGACTACTGCAGCAGTTGCTCAGATTTCATGAAAGGAGACATGAAACACATGATGGTACATCTCTGTCACCACTCACATCATACTACCAGACACAGAATGCAGCCCATGCACTTACCAGGTCTCTGCTGCTCAAACTCCTCCAGCTGGGCATGAGAGGTCAGCTAATCTCCCTTCAGGACTCTCCAGTACAGTGGCGTAAGACAGGGCCTGTGTATGTGGGGCTGGGAGGATTGGGAGGACTGGCCCAATAGTTCTTGGGCCTTAAGACATGTCCAGTGTTTCAGGTCTTTCCAGTGCTTGTGGCATGTCCTGGCCCACCGGTAGTACACACCCACTACACTGCAGCACTGCAGGATGTTGTCCCAGAGTCTGGTACATGCTGCATTGCTCAGCTGGTCCTCAGGCCCCCATAAAGCTGAGGATAATTGTCAAGCACCCCCTCAGCTAAAATGTCCAATTCAGCCTCACTGAAGGTGGGTGCCCTCTCATTTTTCAAGTCCCTCAACAGTGGTGGGGGCAATTAAGAAAAACATATCAGAAGGCTGGCACAGTATCCTATGTGTAGGTGGGGATGACACAGAATGACAATAAAATGGCTGCCTGCAACTTCCTGTCATGAACTTCCTACCTCGTATTTCCTCCTTGTCATTTCCTGAATAAATACATTGGGTTCCGGCCCACTTTTGGAATCTCTGCCCGAGTGCCGATTATGCGCACTTGGGGCATACGCTGTGCACCCGAGGCATAGCCTCTGTACTTGGGATGGAAATGGTTTGTAAGTCCATGACATGGATACTTGCTGACAAAATTCCAGGGCCCAAATGCTAAAGTAATGAGGGGTGTGCTGATGCCAGCAGAATTGTGTTTGGGAGGGGAGTTGTGGCTGGTATGATAGGTGTAGAGGAGCATATACATCTAGTGGTTGAACTGTACAACGTGAAACCAGTAAAGGTGGGGATCAGCCCAGCTTCTCCAAATTGACCAAATTGAGCATATGTTTATTTCACTTTGCCTCCTCTTCTCCCGTAATCACATATGATTAAACCTTGGAATACAGGACTGCAGGATATGTGCTGTACATAACCTTATCCAATGTCAGGTAAAATAGACCATGATGTTGTTCATGCACATTGGGAACAAAGGCCAAAAAAAGAGTACACGGCAGAAATGGTTGACCTCCCAATCCACAATGGGCAATGTTGTCCCGGGGAGGGAGTAGAAATGAATCTCACCTAAACCTTGGTTGATAATTGTGTATATCAAACTTGTACATTGCAATGAACTGACAAGATCCAATGTGCAAAGATGAACCAGATCTGCATGTTGTGGAATACTCCTTTACAAATTTGAAGAGGCAATATCATACTTATGATGCATGATGCCCCTAAAAATGAAGGTGCGTTCAAAGGTAAGTAGTGCAGGACACCCTAATTATTTACCTCCTGTAGCTCTCAATAACCCACAAAAACATGTTTGAGGGCTGTGTTGAATTAAGGGCTGACCAGTGTTGCTGTTGACCAGGTGGGCGCATGTAAGGGTCAGGGGGCACACATGGGGCCTCCCATGTGTAACTTTTAGCTCACTGGTCTAAACCTTTGACATGTACATGTAGAATCATCACCATCATACTTTGCATTTAAATATGGACATGTAGGTTACATTACAGCTGCACCCAGCACTACCTTGTTGATACAGGTGACATCATTCAGGGGTTTGAGGGACATCTTGGCTGCAGCAGTCAAACCTACTGCCATCTGTCTGTCAGGTAAGCATGCCATATAGTGTTGTAGACTATTGATATTCTACTAATGAACAATAACCAAATCTTTGTGGAAGGGCATAAGCAGATATGGCCACTTATTGCATCTGACGTTGGTGTGTAAAATGTCCCCAACATAATCAGTGATGTTTGTGTCAAGTGTGCATATTCACATATAAATCATGCAGAACATTAACTATGGCGTAACTTCCTTCGCAAGCTGCTATGATCAAGGACCATATCTTCTGCTACACACCACAGGAGCCAGGTCCAGCAGCTGGCACCAAGGGGATCATAATACCACACAGAGCTGTGGTTGGAACTGGTAAGTTTGCTTTTGCATTGTACATCTGCATTTGACACCTCAATGCCACAGTGTGAGTTGTCACATGCAGGTGTACATAGAGCAGGTCACATGTACAACATCCGATAATGCCAAGATAATTTGACTCAATCCTTGTGTTGGACCGCATACTATTCTAAGGCAAATACTTAGCTCATTGCAACCACTGTCTTACAGGTGCTGAGGACGATGAATTGAGTCAGGAGGAAGGACCATCCCTAGTGGTGGACGATGGACAGTCCAGGGGAAAACCCATTCCCATTCCAAGGTGCCTTGTCAGCTGCCAGAACTGCACTAGAGGAGGAGGAAGATAGGCTCTGTTTCAATGGAGGTAGAGGTCGATCTCTTGACCACTTTTGGTGGCCCTCACAGCATACCTTCTAAGCCTACATCTGCTTTGGCCAGCATAGTGCCTCCTACTTCACCACAAAGGATTGGTCATTCTTCACATACCCCAACACAAACATGACCTCCTCACATCCCTCACATAAAGGTCGGGCATGTTGGTTCCCTTACACACGCCTACCCTGACAGTGCCCCCCAGGCCTTCTCTCCAGCATCCGAGGTACATGCCAGCGCTGGTGAGGAGCAGGTAGCCCTTAAGGAACAAATTTCCTCCCCACAACCTCCCACTTGCCAACCATCTGCTGGTAGACCTGACTGTTTCATCTGAGGCCGTCCCAGGCAGAAAGGGCCGGCAGATGCTCATGATGGAGAGTGGGAGGAGGATTTCTTCCAACAGTAGTCTGATTTGAGGCTGGACATTTGTGCCATCGGGGGCTACACTGTCTGACATGTCAGACTCACTACAAGACATGCACCAACTCCCACAGTTGGTGCACAGAATTACTTAGGTGTTGGAGAGGATGGATATATCTTGGCAAGATATACGAAAGAGGCTAAATGATATTGTGGCCATACAGAGGGAAGAGAGTGCAAGACATCATGCATTGGCTATGAAGATGACTGTGGGCATATTCAAACTGATACCAAATCAGCCTTCAGAGTCAATGAATGGAGGGGCGCCAGCACATCCATCTGCACCATGTCACACCCAGCTCCTGGTAACAAAACCTGCACAGGGCCCTCACCAATCTTTGCCAGCAACACTCCCCTTGCACATGCCCCCCACTGCACAGTCATCTCCCCCCATACAGGTACCACCACAGCCTGTCCAGGCACTGCCCCCACCTGTACAGACACCAACATCCCCTGTCCAGGCACCTCCCCCCCAGTACAGTACCACCACCCGCTGTCCAGACACCTCCTCCCATGCAGGCACCACCACCCCATGTCCAGGCACCACCCCCACCTGTACAGGCACCACCACCCCGTGTCCAGGAAGCTCCCTCCGTCAGGCACCACCACCCCCTTTCCAGGAAGTTCCACCAGCTCCACCACCTGTAAAGACACTACCACCCCTTGTCCAGGTACCTATCTACCTGTACAGGCACAGGCACCACACCCACTGGCACCTCAGAATCCTAGGAAATGCTCCTTTTCACAACAATCTCACCACCAAACTTGAGAAGTCTCAAGAGTGCTCCCCCATGAGCACTGTAAGAAGTGTTTTGACAGAACTATGTAAATAAAGGACATATCCCACATTTAAATTGAATTGAGTAATAGTTGATGATGGTCAATTGCTTAATGTGGTTGTAAGCCATGTATGTGTTGACAAACATGGGTAAGACATGTTTATTAGTAGAACCATCTGCGTACAAAGGTGTCATGTTAGAGGCATAGATAAACCATTCCTGACGTATACTTTTTTATTTTGATTCCAGCAAATATAATGAACTACATAACACAGTGACTTTTTATTTTTTTTAATATAAAATTGAGGAACAAAATGCAATAAAATAACCATCCACTGGGAAGGAAGAAAGGAAATCAAATAATGGCCTTTTATCACAATGGACATGGGACTGGAAGGGGGTTGGACAAAATAAATAAAATACATCAGGGAACATCAGGGGAATCAGTCTTTATACAAGGGGTAAAACAAATGTGCATTTTCCAAACATAGTGCTGTCACTCGTCATTCTTGTCATCCTCCTTCTGCACGATGGTCAGATCCTCTACTTGTGTGACTTCAACCTGACTGGCCGGTGGAGGACCACACACCCGACGGAACTGAGACACACTAGGAGTACAAGGAGAATGAGGGGAAACAGCATGGGTTGATGAACAGGGAGACACATGGAGGGTGGTATGGGATGGACTCTCGGACAGGGCTGACTTCATGGCTGCTCCCAAAGAAGTGAGGGTGGCATTGACTGGGGCCATGCCCTGAGTATGTTCTTCTCAGAACCTTTGCAGTTCCTCACAGATCAGCAGTAGGATCTGAAAGGACATACCTGGCTCCCCCTCAGATGCCACCATCATTTCCTGGGATCCATCCATAGGGATGACACTACAGGGAGGGGTTTGGGTGGCACAAGAGGGGGATGTGGGGTGTTGGGAACAGGAATGCTCCCTGGGCCTGGTTGGGCCTGTTCCTGGGACACCTCAGGTGGGTCCTGGTCTTGGGTGTCAGAGGGAGAGTCAGAACCCTCTCCCCTGGCCAGAGGTGTCCACTTCGGTGCCCCCCTACAGTGTCCCTGGCCTCCACTTGGTCTGTAGATGTTGTAGTGTCTGTCCGGGCAGGCGCACTCCACCCTGCCTGATGAAGTACCGGTTCCCTCCTCCTACTCTTCCTATTTAGTCGATGAAAGAGGGTGTGTCCACCAACGTCCTGAGGATGCACTTTTCTGCCCCTGGTCCTCTCCCCGGTGTTCCTGGCCAGCCGGGTCCACTGAAATAGAAGTAAGAACACTATGTAGCAGGGCAAGGTACATATGTACATGAAGCAAGCGCTGACTTTCACTGTGATGTCCTGACCTAACTAACACAGTTTCTGCATTATTAAAATCATTGGGCCCGATTCACAAAGGTAAACGTAGACGTTTGTTCTGAACTTAGACCAAACGCCTAAGTTTACCTTTGTAAATTGGGCCCAGTGTTTCCTGTCCTTGCTACATAGTCATCTTCCAATGTCAGTCTACAAATGGAGATTGGATTCAGTCTGAATTGATATGTCCACACCTAAGCATGTATCTATGATCATCCTGTAATGTGCAGCCTTGATAGCCTTACACTGTCTATCAAATGTCATCTGATCTGTAGAATGGTCTGGTTCCACACAAATGCTTGATTGGGTGTACCTATAGTAGGCCAAACCAGGCCTTAGATATGACCTTTGCTACGATGATAATCTATGTATTGTAATGTCCCTGACAACATCGGACAATCTACATGGCAAGAGCCATATTTGGCGTGTCAAGACTGCTTGTTAGTGCTGTACACTGGTTGGCACGTATGCACATGACATACGACATGCAAGCCACTGTTGGGACGATGTGTGGATTTGACTCCCTTGGAAAGGTTTGGTACCATTTTTTGTGAGACAATATCCCAAAGTCAGACTTTACTCCAAGGTACATGTAATAACATTTCACACCCAAAGGCTTCTTGTCCCCACACTGGGCATTGTCTCGCCCATTCCTTTGCTAGTGCACACAGCAGTGATAAGGCTCTTGGTTCAATAGTCATGGTGTTGGCTTTCCATTTATCCATTCAAAGTGTGAGGCTCATTTCCCCAGTAGTGACCAAAACACTACAAGTCCCAGGATGCCCTCTCATTAGTCCATCTAAAGCTCCAATGAGGCACTGGCCTTATGACTACTGCAGCAGTTGCTCAGATTTCATGAAAGGAGACATGAAACACATGATGGTACATCTCTGTCACCACTCACATCATACTACCAGACACAGAATGCAGCCCATGCACTTACCAGGTCTCTGCTGCTCAAACTCCTCCAGCTGGGCATGAGAGGTCAGCTAATCTCCCTTCAGGACTCTCCAGTACAGTGGCGTAAGACAGGGCCTGTGTATGTGGGGCTGGGAGGATTGGGAGGACTGGCCCAATAGTTCTTGGGCCTTAAGACATGTCCAGTGTTTCAGGTCTTTCCAGTGCTTGTGGCATGTCCTGGCCCACCGGTAGTACACACCCACTACACTGCAGCACTGCAGGATGTTGTCCCAGAGTCTGGTACATGCTGCATTGCTCAGCTGGTCCTAAGGCCCCCATAAAGCTGAGGATAATAGTCAAGCACCCCCTCAGCTAAAATGTCCAATTCAGCCTTACTGAAGGTGGGTGCCCTCTCATTATTCAAGTCCCTCAACAGTGTTGGGGGCAATTAAGAAAAACATATCAGAAGGCTGGCACAGTATCCTATGTGTAGGTGGGGATGACACAGAATGACAATAAAATGGCTGCCTGCAACTTCCTGTCATGAACTTCCTACCTCGTATTTCCTCCTTGTCATTTCCTGAATAAATACATTGGGTTCCGGCCCATTTTTGGAATCTCTGCCCGAGTGCCGATTATGCGCACTTGGGGCATACGCTGTGCACCCGAGTCATAGCCTCTGCACTTGGGATGGAAATGGTTTGTAAGTCCATGACATGGATACTTGCTGACAAAATTCCAGGGCCCAAATGCTAAAGTAATGATGTGGATGAGGGGTGTGCTGATGTCAGCAGAATTGTGTTTGGGAGGGGAGTTGTGGCTGGTATGATAGGTGTAGAGGAGCATATACATCTAGTGGTTGAACTGTACAACGTGAAACCAGTAAAGCTGGGGATCAGCTAAGCTTCTCCAAATTGACCAAATTGACCATATGTTTATTTCACTTTGCCTCCTCTTCTCCCGTAATCACATATTATTAAACCTTGGAATACAGGATTGCAGGATATGTGCTGTACATAACCTTATCCAATGTCAGGTAAAATAGACCATGATGTTGTTCATGCACATTGGGAACACAGGCCAAAGAAAGAGTGCACGGCAGAAATGGTTGACCTCCCAATCCACAATGGGCAATGTTGTCCCGGGGAGGGAGTAGAAATGAATCTCACCTAAACCTTGGTTGATAATTGTGTATATCAAACTTGTACATTGCAATGAACTGACAAGATCCAATGTGCAAAGATGAACCAGATCTGCATGTTGTGGAATACTCCTTTACAAATTTGAAGAGACAATATCATACTTATGATGCATGATGCCCCTAAAAATGAAGGTGCGTTCAAAGGTAGGTAGTGCAGGACACCCTAATTATTTACCTCCTGTAGCTCTCAATAACCCACAAAAACATGTTTGAGGGCTGTGTTGAATTAAGGGCTGACCAGTGTTGCTTTTGACCAGGTGGGCGCATGTAAGGGTCATGGGGCACACATGGGGCCTCCCATGTGTAACTTTTAGCTCACTGGTCTAAACCTTTGACATGTACATGTAGAATCATCACCATCATACTTTGCATTTAGATATGGATATGTAGGTTACATTACAGCTGCACCCAGCACTACCTTGTTGATACAGGTGACATCATTCAGGGGTTTGAGGGACATCTTGGCTGCAGCAGTCAAACCTACTGCCATCTGTCTGTCAGGTAAGCATGCCATATAGTGTTGTAGACTATTGATATTCTACTAATGAACAATAACCAAATCTTTGTGGAAGGGCATAAGCAGATATGGCCACTTATTGCATCTGACGTTGGTGTGTAAAATGTCCCCAACATAATCAGTGATGTTTGTGTCAAGTGTGCATATTCACATATAAATCATGCAGAACATTAACTATGGCGTAACTTCCTTCGCAAGCTGCTATGATCAAGGACCATATCTTCTGCTACACACTACAGGAGCCAGGTCCAGCAGCTGGCACCAAGGGGATCATAATACCACACAGAGCTGTGGTTAGAACTGGTAAGTTTGCTTTTGCATTGTACATCTGCATTTGACACCTCAATGCCACAGTGTGAGCTGTCACATGCAGGTGTACATAGAGCAGGTCACATGTACAACATCCAATGATGCCAAGATAATTTGACTCAATCCTTGTGTTGGACCGCATACTATTCTAAGGCAAATACTTAGCTCATTGCAACCACTGTCTTACAGGTGCTGAGGACGATGAATTGAGTCAGGAGGAAGGACCATCCCTAGTGGTGGACGATGGACAGTCCAGGGGAAAACCCATTCCCATTCCCATTCCAAGGTGCCTTTTCAGCTGCCAGAACTGCACTAGAGGAGGAGGAAGATAGGCTCTGTTTCAATGGATGTAGAGGTCGATCTCTTGACCACTTTTGGTGGCCCTCACAGCATACCTTCTAAGCCTACATCTGCTTTGGCCAGCATAGTGCCTCCTACTTCACCACAAAGGATTGGTCATTCTTCACATACCCCAACACAAACATGACCTCCTCACATCCCTCACATAAAGGTCGGGCATGTTGGTTCCCTTACACACGCCTACCCTGACAGTGCCCCCCAGGCCTTCTCTCCAGCATCCGAGGTACATGCCAGCCCTGGTGAGGAGCAGGTAGCCCTTAAGGAACAAATTTCCTCCCCACAACCTCCCACTTGCCAACCATCTGCTGGTAGACCTGACCGTTGCATCTGAGGCCGTCCCAGGCAGAAAGGGCCGGCAGATGCTCATGATGGAGAGTGGGAGGAGGATTTCTTCCAACAGTAGTCTGATTTGAGGCTGGACATTTGTGCCATCGGGGGCTACACTGTCTGACATGTCAGACTCACTACAAGACATGCACCAACTCCCACAGTTGGTGCACAGAATTACTTAGGTGTTGGAGAGGATGGATATGTCTTGGCAAGATATACGAAAGAGGCTAAATGATATTGTGGCCATACAGAGGGAAGAGAGTGCAAGACATCATGCATTGGCTATGAAGATGACTGTGGGCATACTCAAACTGATACCAAATCAGCCTTCAGAGTCAATGAATGGAGGGGCGCCAGCACATCCATCTGCACCATGTCACACCCAGCTCCTGGTAACAAAACCTGCACAGGGCCCTCACCAATCTTTGCCTGCAACACTCCCCTTGCACATGCCCCCCACTGCACAGTCATCTCCCCCCATACAGGTACCACCACAGCCTGTCCAGGCACTGCCCCCACCTGTACAGACACCAACATCCCGTGTCCAGGCACCTCCCCCCCAGTACAGTACCACCACCCGCTGTCCAGACACCTCCTCCCATGCAGGCACCACCACCCCATGTCCAGGCACCACCCCCACCTGTACAGGCACCACCACCCCGTGTCCAGGAAGCTCCCTCCGTCAGGCACCACCACCCCCTTTCCAGGAAGTTCCACCCAAAGAAAGCTCATGTGGAAAGCATGACATAAGATAGAAATCCCTAGCTACCCTTTGCCTTCTGGCCAATGTATGGGGCATTTGTATGTGGAGATGGGCTCTCCTATTGATGCAGCTCAGTACTTGATGCAGGCATCAGGACTGGGTTGCCTGGGAGATGCCCACAAGGTCACTGGAGACCCTCTGGAATGACCATGTAGCAAAAGAAATGGGGAGCTGCTAGGATCTTGACATATGCTGGGATGGTGTGGGAGCAGCAGGTCACAGAGTCAAGATCCTGAGCCCACTCACAAACCATCTCCAAATTGATAACGGGGGAAATGGTATCTGGCCAAGACATTCTGGTTGGACATCCCAAATAAGTTTATATTTTGTCTGAAGATTCTCTCTACTCTCCTCCTGTTCCTCCTCCTTCTCCTCAAATCCTCCTGTCACATAGCAAGGGCCAAACTAACAAACACATTTAACAACATGTTGAAAGGTCTGAAAGGGTTTGTTTGTGGCAGCTCTGCTTTTATGTGTTGGGGTGAGTTTCAGCTAGAACTGGGTAGGGGGATGGTGGGCACTGACACAGGTGTGTCAGTATGTAAGATTACCTCCTCTGGCCGACGCTGAATGATCCTCCCCGAGTACGGATGATCTGCCCCGAGTGCGGATAATCCAGCATGAGTGCAGATAACTTCCCCCGAGTGCAGACGTAAAGATACTACTCGTAACTTACCTTTGTGAATACCGGAAAGTCGTAAACGTAGACTTCTGGTCTAAACTTAGATCAAAAGTTTAAGTTTACCTTTGTGAATGGGGCCCACAGTTTGTATGGGTGATGCTTAATGTCACCTGCACAAATGGCACAGTGATTCTGCAGTGTGGTCAGCAACTTCGCACATCAGACCTTCAACTTCAGTGATGGGCGACTATCAATGGCTCTCGTGCTCGCCCTTGAACAACTGGGGTTGAACAGCATACTCATCTGGTCTGTCAACACTTGGGGTAACTGGGTCGCTGCAGGTGGGTGTTCATCTTTGGCAGATGCAGCTTCTGAGGGCTTCTGTAGCTCAAAGGGTCGTTTTTGGGGAAGTATAAACAATTTCAGCAACTTTCTGTCCTGTGCAAAGAACAATCTTACTGTCCCACCTCAAGCAATATTTGGACAGTGCTGGTTAAAGATCGCAGAATTCTGTATTTTATCGAACATCATTAGAAAGACAACACAGTTGCGTAGCTATAATTGGGATAAGTCACGCCAATATTGTGAGCAGAGCACAGCTCAGTTATGTATAGTTAAACACTTATTGTCCCACCTCAAGCAATATTTTGATAATTTGGATAATGCTGGTTAAAGATTGCAGAATTCTGTATTTTATCGAAAGACAGCTCAGTTATGTATAGTTAAACATTTTTATGATTTACATTGTTTGTACATTTAAGATGTATAACATGTACTGGATTGCACGACTATATTTCCTTAATTTGCTGCCGCTTTCGGTTCCTAGGAGACCCTCCTTTGCACCAATTGAGTCTTTCGTGCTACTTCTATGTCTATTTTTATTGTGATAAAATGTCATCGTTTGTTGTAACACATGTGAGGTCTTCAGACCTCCATTGTATGTGATATACGGAAATTATCAGAAGCCTTATTTCCAGAAGCCCTATTTTTGGATTTTTAAAATTAAAAAAAAACGATGCATCATGCATCGACTGTCATTTAAGAGATGGTCCAGTTACTTTTACGTTTCTGTCATGAAAAGAACACTTGGTAGTGAAAGAAGCTAAAAGCCCTCAATGTCCTAATTTCCTGTTTTTCCACCGTGCAACATATGACTCAACCAACACGTAACATAATTCGAGCCTCGAGAAACAGGTGACCTCTCTTCCTCCACCTGCTTGTTCAAACAACCTGTCCACTTACAAAATTAAATATAGCTACAGGGATTTTACTATCTTTTATTATATATTTTTTGTTTAATTATTACCAAAGCATTATTTGCGGAAACATCCTTCTCCAGTTTTCCTTTTAAAGGCAAGCAATTACTTACTGATGGCTGACCTAAATAAAAACGAGTCTTACCTTTTTTCTCTAGTTTTGGGCAACCATTGCTGTGTACAGTGTTACCGCTTTCCTTCTTTTTGAGCTTTAGAGCAGATTTTTATTTTGATTGTTTCGTCACAAGTCATAACATTAAAACCGTTTGGGAAACCATTGTATTTTTCAGTACTGTCAGTCTATCTCCCTTAAACAGGTCTAGGAAGATGTTTTCGGCCAGCACCATTGCAGTAACTTTACAGACAGAAGCAATTAGAACAGGAGGACCGAATGTCCTCTCCAACCAAAAACACACACACACACACACACACACACACACATAGCACACCTATAATTATAAGTACCTGCCATTGAAGTGCGCAGTTACTGTTTTAACTTCACGCACTCTTTAGTAGTAGGGAAGGTTATAACATGGTATTTGACTCTTCCTTTTTGGCTTTAAAATAGTTAACTAATAAATTCCCTCTTGTGTTGGGACGGGAATGTCCCCTGCATGAGGAAATGGGCTTATAACCTTGCACTGAGAGCCAGATTGTTTGTGAAACCGTTAGCCTTGCTTTTTAGTTGGTCCTGATGTCACAGTAATCTAGCATTTGTGTAGAAGCCTAAGTCTGTCCCTGATGATGTGAAGTCCAGAAAGTGTGACCTGGAGGGGGCAACCAAAGCATGTACTCATTACCTGTTTTTGTGTATCTTTAATATGACTACAACGTTTTTTGTCAGTAAAGAGCATGGCTTACTGACCCTTCTTGTGTAAAGTTTCACTTTACATGTGAAACTCAGAACTTGCCTTGATATTATTTTTGCATGTTGAGTGTGTGACATGTGTGGTGGAAGGTGAGAAGCTGACTAATAGGACCATGTGATCCATGTTGAATGGTCCCTGATTTAGCATGTCACAAGACACAGGATGGATACAGCTTTCCCAGACAGTTGAAGTTTTTGCTTACATTCCTGTGACTTGTGGGTGATGACGATCCAGACACTGTGCAGGAGGAAGGAAACAAGGTTGCCTTTAGAAATTCTATAGCAAAAAATTGTCCCTCAAAGAGGAAGTGTAATCCTTGTCTCCAACGGAAATGCTAAGGCCCAGATTTATGAAGAAGTGGTGCATCAGCTCTGATGCGCCACTTTTTCTGTGCCCCCTCATCAGCACCTAATGACACCTTGGTTGCGCCATATTTAACATACAGCGCACCATGGCGGTATTTCGGACAACAGAGTAAACAATTTTAATGCTATTGTGGTGCTTTGCTACACTAGCATCAAAAATGTTGATGCTAGTGAAGCAAAGTTCAAGGAGGCCTATTGATGTAAATTGGTACTTCATTTTAATGCCTGCTCTGAGCAGGCGTTAAAAATGACAGAACAAATGGTGCAGTGAAATCTGTAAATTTCACTGTGCCATTGTTTTGAGCCTCCTATTGCTGGAATGCCCCCCTTGCATACATTGTGCCTGGCACAGGCATAATGTGGCGGAAGGGGTTACAAAGTGGCGCAATGCATGCACTGCACCACTTTGTAAATATGGTGCGGGAGAAATGCCTTCTTAACGCTGCCTTAGCATAAAAACAATTACGCTGTGGCAGCACAAGTTGGTGCTAAGGGCTTGTAAATATGCCCCTTTATGTGCTAAGGCTCAATGGCCCTCATTTTGACCCTGGCGGTCTTTTGACCGCCAGAGCTAATGTGGCAGTATCACCACCAACAGGCTGGCAGTGTATACCGCCACATTATGAGTGTGGCGGGTTGGCTCCTGCCAACTCGCCACATCACCACTCATACCGCCATGGCGGTATGAACTGCCGGGCCGGAGATGTTCATCTCCGACCCGGCGGCCCACAGAGTTTTGGCGCAATATTATGAGCCGGCCTACCCCCATTGTTTCTGCGGTGGTAGCAACGCCACGAAAACCATGGCGGTAGGTCCTACCAGTGACGGGGAATTCCTTCCCTGTCACCGGTAAATGGCTCCCCCACCCCCGAGCAAGCACCTAACTCCCTCCTACCCACCCCCATCCAAACTCACCCTCCAACCCACCCCCCATTCATGCATGCACCCGTAGAGATGCACACACTCATGCTCACGACACCCATTCATACACAAGCAGACACGCACCCACCACACAACTGCCCTCACAGCCATACACATACACAGCCACACACACTCACATCACTCCCTCCCCCAAACCCCCTACAGTTAGAGTGCCCCTACCCTCTCCCCACATACATTCACAGACACCCACCACGCATACACCCATTCATCTACACTTCCAGAAACGCATCCATTCACACTCATCCATACACGCATTCATTCATGCATATTCACACGCATTCAGGCATTCATACACACTGACATACTCACACACATCCATACACGCATACACACAGATATCCAAACAAGCATACTCACACGCATACACACTGACATGCAGACATGCACTCACTTCAACATTCATACATGCATTGACTCAAAGGCATACAACCACGCATACACCACAACACTCACATTCACACACGCACACACAGTCATACACACATGCAGACAACACACACTCACACACAAAACCCTCCCACCCCACTCCCCTGTCAGACTATCACCTTACCTGGTTCCGGGAGAAAGTCATCTGGCAGGGAAGGGGCGCTGCTAACGGCAGCAGCGTCCTGCCAGCAAGGGTCTTAATACGGCGGGCGGCATCCTACTGGCGGGGCAGTGCAGGTGGGAGCACCGCCAGGACACCACCGTCCGCAAGCATGTCTACTGCCGGATTTCCGCCCTAAATGGGCCAGAAGTCTGTCAGTGTCCATAATCTCGCAGACGGATGGTCGCCTCTGCATTGGTATGTTGGCGCCCGTGGCATCGGGGGTATTCAAAGAATACCGCCAATGTCATAATAACCCCCTATGTGTCTGAAATTAAAAAAACTGCAATGCTATAAAACAGTGTGCTCCATTTGAATTAGCTGCAAGGAAACTTATGTCCAAGACAGAGATTCATGATGAGCAATATTTTCATTGTACCTTTGGTGATTCAATACTCCGATTCACAACTGTAGGATACTATTACCTCTGCATTTTCTGCCTCCTCCCATTCCTTACAAATTGAGTGAATGTGCCCATTCACTATATTTGTCTATATTTGTGTCAGTACTTCCCAATGTGTATTCCCTTTCTGTGCCTAAAGCCCCTCACTCCCTCTAGTATTCCTTATGTCATTTTTGTGAGCCTTGTTACTTCCAAGGCTGTCGGAGTATCCTATTGGCAACTTTCCCTCTTTCAGCCATAGTGCTAAGGCCTTAGAGTTGTTTTTCCTCAAGTTCAAAGTGATAAGTTCCATTATTGGTTTTAATGTGGCTGCTCTGGCATTGCATGCTTTAAATTGTACAACAGCTGAGGGAGGCTGCGGAGACACCCCATTTATTAAATTATTGTAGCAGCACCTCGTGCTTCCACCTGATCTGGCTATCAAGGGGCCAGATTCACAAGCCCTAGCACCTCCTTGTGCCACATTAGCATAATTGTTTTGATGCTAATGTGGGTCAAGAGGCCATTTTCGCTGTGACATATTTACAAAGTGGCACAATGCGTCAGGCATAATGTATGCACTGGGGAGTTCTGGCATTAGGAGGTCCGCAAAAAGATTTCACTGCGGTATTTTTGGTGTCATTTTTAACGCCTGCTCAGAGCAAGTGTTAAAATGACACACCCATTGAAATCAGTGGGCCAACATTTTTTACTCTAGTCTAGGAAAGCACCACAATAGCATCAAAAATGTTAACACTATTGTTCTAACGACCGCCATGGTGCGCAGTATTATAAATATGGTGCACACATAGGGGGTGATTCTAACCCTGGCGGTCGGTGATAAAGCGGCGGCCAACCCGCCAACAGGCCGGCGGTCCAAAAAATGGAATTCTGACCCTGGCGGCAACCGCCAACACAGCCCGCCACATTGACACTCCGACCGCCACGGCGGTACAGACAAACAGCGCGGCGGTCACCGCCAACAGGCAGGCGGCAGACAATGTACCGCCCACAGTATTACAACTCACCAATCCGCCACCTTTTCCGGGGCGGGAGCCCCGCCGATAAAAACACGGCGGAAACAGACTACGGACGGGAAAACGCTCACCAAAACACACTCCACGAGTACGGAGGACAGCATGGAACCCGAATTAAACATCCTACCTGCTCTCGTCTAGCTTCTCATCTACCACGAGTACGAACGCCGGCGCAGACGACAACGGTGAGTACTGCACCTACGACACACGGGAGGGGGGAGGAGGAAAGGTTACGGGCACACACATATGCGACCCCCACCCCCCAAACTATGTACACACCAATGCAGAGCAACAATGCACAGTGACACCACCCAAACCCCCCTGAAAAATGCAAAGACATAATTAAATTGTGAAGAAAAATTTATATAAAAAATAGACTCTGATATGTATCGGTCAACTATGCAAAATATCCATAACAAAATAATACTATACACACTGCCATGGAGAACCGAGGCAATTAGTCCTCTACATCAAAGTTAAATAGAACAGTCCGTGGGCTACAGTGTAGCGACACAAGGGCAAAGCCCACACAGGAGACCTGAGTCCTTTGGAGAGAACACTGCAGGGGCATCTGATGAAAAAACTACAGGCACCTCAGGGGGAAGGGAAGGGGGGGGCACCACAGCCACATGAGTCCACGACGCCAGATCCACTAAGGGGCCACCATGCCCACTGTGCCATCCTGGGGAGTGCAAAGCCACAGTCTCTCAAGTCTCTACAGTGGGTGGGTTGCCCACTCTGCCATCCTGGGGAGTGCAAAGCCACAGTCTCTCAAGTCTCTACAGTGGGTGGGTTGCCCACTCTGCCATCCTGGGGAGTGCAAAGCCACAGTCCATCAAGTGGATGACTGTCTCCACTGGTCAAGGAGGAGGCATGGTGGGCACAGTGAACCATAAACAGTGCTTGACAGGAAGGGCCCAGTGGAGCGGTGCTTGAGACGGCGGGGCCCAGCGGAGCGGTGCTTGACAGGAAGGGCCCAGCGGAGCGGTGCTTGACAGGAAGGGCCCAGCGGAGCGGTGCTTGAGACGGCGGGGCCCAGCGGAGCGGTGCTTGAGACGGCGGGGCCCAGCGGAGCGGTGCTTGACAGGAAGGGCCCAGCGGAGCGGTGCTTGAGACGGCGGGGCGGAGCGGTGCTTGAGACGGCGGGGCCCAGCGGAGCGGTGCTTGACAGGAAGGGCCCAGCGGAGCGGTGCTTGAGACGGCGGGGCCCAGCGGAGCGGTGCTTGAGACGGCGGGGCCCAGCGGAGCGGTGCTTGACAGGAAGGGCCCAGCGGAGCGGTGCTTGACAGGAAGGGCCCAGCGGAGCGGTGCTTGACAGGAAGGGCCCAGCGGAGCGGTGCTTGACAGGAAGGGCCCAGCGGAGCGGTGCTTGAGATGGCGGGGCCCAGCGGAGCGGTGCTTGACAGGAAGGGCCCAGCGGAGCGGTGCTTGACAGGAAGGGCCCAGCGGAGCGGTGCTTGAGACGGCGGGGCCCAGCGGAGCGGTGCTTGAGACGGCGGGGCCCAGCGGAGCGGTGCTTGACAGGAAGGGCTCAGCGGAGCGGTGCTTGAGACGGCGGGGCCCAGCGGAGCGGTGCTTGAGACGGCGGGGCCCAGCGGAGCGGTGCTTGAGACGGCGGGGCCCAGTGGAGCGGTGCTCTTCTGCACGGCGGGCCCTGTTCAGCGGTGCTCTTCTGCACGGCGGGCCCTGTTCAGCGGTGCTCTTCTGCACGGCGGGCCCTGTTCAGCGGTGCTCTTCTGCCCGGCGGGCCCTGTTCAGCGGTGCTCTTCTGCACAGCGGGGCCCTGTTCTTCTGCACGGCGGGGCCCTGTTCAGCGGTGCTCTTCTGCACGGCGGGCCCTGTTCAGCGGTGCTCTTCTGCACGGCGGGGCCCTGTTCAGCGGTGCCTATCTTCACGGCGGGCCCTGTTCAGCGGTGCCTATCTTCACGGCGGGCCCTGTTCAGCGGTGCTCTTCTGCACGGCGGGGCCCTGTTCAGCGGTGCCTATCTTCACGGCGGGCCCTGTTCAGCAGTGCCTATCTTCACGGCGGGCCCTGTTCAGCGGTGCCTATCTTCACGGCGGACCCTGTTCAGCGGTGCTCTTCTGCACGGCGGGCCCTGTTCAGCGGTGCCTATCTTCCCGGCGGGGCCCTGTTCAGCGGTGCACATCCAGTAGGTTCAAGGGAGCCAGACCTGGGCTGGACTCCCTGCTCAGTCGCCCTCCGACCGTGATGTTTCTGGATCCTTCGATGACGGAGTCCTGGGCCCTTTGGTGTCCTCCTTTACAGCTGGGATGTGGCATGTGGGGCCCACCTGCTCCGCGCTCCTGCTGGCTGACTTCTCCGCCCTGCTGCCCTTACGCTCCTTAGATGGGGCTCTCGGGCCCTTGCCTCCCCTAGATGTTGTGGCTGGTGAAGTGGGCGAACTCTGCTCCTTGGGGGCAGCCGTGTCAGTCCTCGCACGGCGGCCCTTGTGTTTCCTGGTCCTCTTGCCGGGGGGGGGCTGGATGTGTCCTTGCTGCTGATGGAGGTGTCACTGCTGGCAAAGGGTGGACTCCAGAACCCATGCACAACAGTGACACCCGAAGCTGGGCTCGTGGTGGTGGCTGTGGTGCCCTTGGGACTCTTTGCAGATGGAGGGGGTAGGTCATCAGAGGGAAAGAGGTCAAGATTAGCCAGGAAAAGTTTTTTAGGGCCAAGGTAAAGGGTAGGAGAAGTGGTGATGGGAGTGGAGGAAGAGGATGTGGTTGTAGGAGAGTCAGGTGTGCTGTCATTGGGTGAAGGTGCAGGTGCTGTAGGCTGTCGTGAGGTGGATGTCTGTTGGGTGGGTGGCTGCCTGCGTTTGTGTGTCTTGGAAGAGGTGGTGACAGACACAGTGGGAGAGGACACAGGGGACGTGTAAATGGCAGTGGGGGTGGTGACTGCACGCGTGCGGACTGTACAGGAGGGTGTGGTGGTGATGGAAGCACTGGCTGATGTTGGTGTGTATGCAGGTGTGAGTGTAGACGTCACAGGGAGGGAGGAGGGAGACGAGGAGGAGGGGGACACAGGGGTGGTAGTGACTGTTGGAATGTCTGCATCTGGGTGTTGCTTGGGTGAGTGTTTGTGGGATCTGTGGTGCTTGTGTCTGGATGAGCTGCCCTTGGGTGTTGAGGTGTGTGCAGGCTGGTCAGATGATGTGGATGGGATAGGCTGAGGAACAGGAGACAGAGACAGGGTGGAGGCAATAAGAAGAGGGAGGCTGGAAACAGGGACAATGGCTGCCGTCAGTGCTGAGGCCAGAGCAGTGAACGATCGTTGATGGGCAGCCTGACCCGAATGAATGCCCTCCAGGTAGGCATTGCTCCGATGCACCTCCCTTTCTACCCCCTGGATGGCATTCAAAAGGGTAGTCTGCCCAACAATGAGCGTCCTCACAAGGTCAATGAGCTCCGCACTGAGGGCAGCAGGGGTGACAGGGGCAGGGGCTGAGGTGCCTGGGGCGAAGGAGACGCCCGCCTTCCTGGGCGAGCGGGCACGGAGCGTAGGCTGAGGGGCTGCAGGGAGGGCGGGGCTGGTGCGCTGGGTGCACCCATCCGAGGACGTGTCTGTGTCGCTGCTCTCACCACCGGTCCCCGTTGTGGTGCTCCCCTCGCCCTCCGGCTCACTGGTGCCCTCAGTGTCTGTTCCTGGGCCCACCGGGGCCTTGTGGCTTGCAGCTCCCTCGTGCTCCGATGCCAAATCTCCTCCGCCTGATGATGCTAATGCACACATGCACAAGAAGATGAAGAAGAAGGGTGGGGGGAGAAAAAAGAAGACCTGGTTGAGTGCATGCAATGTCAACACCGTTGGCGGAGAGGACAGACACAGGAGCCGCATGCACTAAGCCGCGCATTCGGGGTACACTACTCAGTACTTCTGACTCGGACAACAGGTCAAGAGATGACAAACGCGCACATGTGTGAGGCTGGACCATCAATAGCTGTACTTGTCACCCTACAGAGGTGGGGGCCGGGAGCACAGGGCCATGCCTAAGGGAGAGGACTACACTACAGAAAGCGCCCTGGCCTAATGTCACCCACAACCCTCCTCCCCCCCCAGACGCCTCCACTGTGCAGAAAGATAGCAGAATGTGCTGATACTCACCCCCTTGTGTCTGCTGTGAAGCTCTCAAGCGCCCATCCAAATCAGGGTAGGCCACCGCCAGGATCCGGGACATCAGGGGGGTCAGGGTACGACTGGCACCCCTCCTAGGTTGGGAGGCCATCCCCAGCAGTGACTCGGCGGTCTTCCTGGTTCCGCGGCGGATGTCCTCCCACCTCTTGCGGCAGTGGGTGCCCCGTCTGACGTGGACCCCCAGGGCCCGGACTTCCTTGGCGATGGCACGCCAAATCTCGACTTTCTGATGGGCGCTGACCTATGTGACATGTACAGGGTGGGAAGGAAACATTAATCAACTTACTGCATGTTAGATGTGATTGGCCCCCCCTCCCCAACCTTGCAATATAGCACATGCTCTCATCTGTCGTGCGTTGCACTCCTCATACGCCCCCCACCCCACCAACTTACATCCACCCCACTCCACACAGGCATCGCCCATTCCATGTGCACCCGGTGTACTCACTTGTTGGTCTGGAGGACCGTAGAGTAACGCATACTGGGGGAGGACCCCATCCACGAGCTTCTCCAACTCTTCAGACGTGAAGGCAGGGGCCCTTTCCCCAGTCGCAGCAGCCATTGCCTCTTCTAGACCGAGTTCACAGCAGCACTTGCAGTATAGGTCCTCTCCTGTGGATGATCAGGTCTCGAGTGATTAAGCAGATATAAAATGGCGGTCACGCCCGCGGCGGTGTGTACCGCGGCGGTGCGTACCGCGACCGCCGGCGCACATCGTCATTGGCTCCTGAAACCCATAGGCTTCAATGTTATCCAATGCGGCTCCGTATAGCGGTCTTCGACCGCCTACCGCCACGGTGTGCTCCGCCAGCGCAGTGACCTCACATCCCATTGTCCCACTTCACAGGTCAGGCAGCCGCCATTTCAAGGGCCCACATGGCATAATTTCTACTGCGACACACAGGCCTAGGCCTTGCATTGCCACACATACACGCCTTTCAATACATAGATAACCGTGTGCTATGCAAGCTGTGGTGAACGTACCAGTGATTAGCTTGACTCTGTGCTCCATGTTGTCCTTCCTAGGCACCGTCCGCTGGGACTTGCGAGGAGAAGGATGAATCCTCGCGTGTACCGACCGCTGGTGGACCTGTCGACAATGGAAGAACGCCACATCATACTACGATACCGACTTGACCGTGCCACTATCCATGAACTGTGTGCCCAGCTGGAGCCAGCCCTGATGTCCCCCATCCGCCAACCCACAGGAATTCCCCCTCTGGTGCAGGTGCTGTCAGTCCTCCATTTTCTTGCAAGTGGCTCATTCCAGACAACAGTGGCCATGTCATCTGGAATGTCTCAGCCAATGTTTTCAAAAGTTTTGTCTAGAGTGTTGTCTGCCCTGACGAAACACATGCGGAGTTACATTATATTCCCTGAGGAGGTTGAATTGCCCACTGTGAAGGGTGATTTGTATGCCCTTGGACATATTCCCAACATAATTGGTGCCATTGATGGGACCCATGTAGCCTTAGTCCCCCCAAAAGACGATGAGCAGGTGTACAGAAACAGGAAAAGTTACCATTCTATGAACGTCCAGGTGGTCTGTTTGGCTGACCAGTACATCTCCCATGTGAATGCCATGTTCCCTGGTTCAGTGCATGACGCGTATGTGATGCGTAATAGCAGCATCCCTTATGTGATGGAACAGCTACAGAGACAACGTGTGTGGCTAATAGGTGACTCTGGTTACCCCAACCTGCCTTGGCTATTGACCCCAGTGAGGAATCCCCGGACCAGGGCTGAGGAACGGTACAGTGAGGCCCATGGGCGAACTCGAAGGATCATAGAAAGGACCTTTGGCCTCCTGAAGGCCAGGTTTAGGTGCCTGCATATGACAGGGGGATCCCTGATGTACTCACCAAAGAAGGTGTGCCAGATCATCGTGGCCTGCTGTATGCTTCACAATCTGGCATTGCGACGTCAGGTGCCTTTCCTGCAGGAGGATGGTCCAGATGGTGGTGTTGAAGCAGCTGTGGAGCCTGTGGAGAGTGAAGAGGAGGAAGACTCAGAGGACGACACAGACAACAGGGACAGAGTTTTCCAACAGTATTCTCAGTAGCACACAGGTAAGAATCACACACGCCATTTTAATTTTCCTGAAAGCCTCCAGCTTCTCAACTTTGTCTATGACCCCCCAGTTCTTTAAAACTGATGTTTGATTTTCCCTTCCCTTTTCAGTGCTGTATGACCCACTGCGTGACTTCTGCTTGGTTAGCCCATGGACTAATGCTTATTGATATGGTATGATCGGTATGTGTTCAGCACAAAGTTAACAGAACATAATTGATCGGTAATGTGTTATACATTTGTAAATAATACAGCCTGACTCCAGCATGATTTCAGTGCATTGAGTGATTTATTTTTGGTGCTAGATAATGGTACATGATATTAACACGGTGATGGGTGGGGGTGGAGTAATGTCCATGGCAGAGTCCAGTTCTCAGTCTCACAGGTGCATTGTCCATATGCCTGTGGAAGGATGGAGCAGGGGCAGTTCAAGGTTGGACAGGGTGGCAATGTGGGACAGTGGGATGACTTCAGGGGGTGTCTCATGCTGGCGGGGGTCTTGACATCCTACTCTGTCTTTTTTTGGGATCTCAGGCTCCTCTTGCGGGGTGATTGTTCTTCAGTCTTCAGCAGGAGGTGGGGTTCTGGTGGCCGGTCGTTGTGGTGGGGCCTCCTGTCCACTAGCGCCGGCAGAGGTGGTAGGCTGTTCCTGGTCCGGGCTAGTGACAGGGGCCCTGTGTGGTGCCACATGGTCCCGCAACGTGTCTTCTATCCGGTTGAGGGCCTGGACTATGCTCCCCATAGCGGTAGAGATGTTGGTGAGATGATTGGTGAACCCCATGTAGCGTTCCTCCTGCTGTGCCTGGATCTCCTGGAACCTGGCCAGTACCGTCGCCATCGTCTCTTGGGAGTGGTGGTAGGCTGCCATGATGGTGGTGAGGGCCTCTTGGAGAGTCGGTTCCCTGGGCCTCTCCTCCCCCCCTGTCGCACAGCAGCCCTCCGAGTTGCCCTGTTTCCCCCGGCCTCTGTCCCCTGGACGGTGTGCCCACTACCACTGCCCCCAGGTCCCTGTTGTTGTTGGGGTGGTGGGTTAGCCTGGGTGCCCTGTAGTGGCAGACACACCGCTGATTGACCTGTCCTAGAGACAGAGGCATGGGCCCGCTGGGTGGGAGCTGTGCTGTTGTTCCCAGAGGGGGTTGGGTCTGCTGTGGCCTGTGTGTGGGGAACCGACTGTCCAGAGGTCCCCGATGGTCCGGGCTGGTCATCAGGTTCCAGGTCGACAGAGCTGCTGTCATCACTGGGGGCCTCTTCCGGGGGGGGATGGACATTTCTGGACCCTCCAGGCCGGTGTGTTGGCGTTCGGGTCCTGCATGGGGTAAGAGAGTATGGTTATTGTTTCTGTGTGTGCTATTGTGTGCGATTTATGGGTGCCCTTGTCCCCCAGTGCTGTCATTCCCTTGGGGGAGGTGTTGTGGGGGTGTTTGGGGCGGGGGGTATGTGCAGTGGTCATGCTTAGGTGATGGGTGTCCATAGTTTGTGGTGGCATGCAGGGGTTGGTGTTGGGTGGGTTGTGCTGGAGAGACATTCTCAGGGAGGATGTGTGATGGGGGGTTGGGGGTGAGGGTGGTGGTGGGGGTTAGCATGCTGGGGGGGGGGTGAAGTAGTTGAGATTGTACTTACCAGAGTCCATTCCTCTGTGTACTCCAGCGAGGCCATCAGGATGCAGGATGTTTAGTACCTCTTGCTCCCATGCTGTGAATTCGGGTGGAGTGGGTGGGGGTCCCCCGCCAGTCTTCTGCACTGCGATGTTGTGTCGCGAGACCATCGAGCGCACCTTTCCCCGTAAGTCGTTCCAGCATTTGCGGATGTCGTCTCGATTTCTGGGATGCTGTCCCACCGCGTTTACCCTGTCCACGATCTGCTGCCATAGCTCCGCCTTCCTGGCTATAGTGGTGTGCTGCACCTGTGAGCCGAAGAGCTAGGGTTCAACTCTTATGATTTCCTCCACCATGACCCGGAGTTCTTGGTCCGAAAAGCGTGGGTGCCTTTGGGGTGCCATGGGGTGGTGTGGATGAGGTGTGGGGTGGTGTATATGGTGAGGAGTGTGTTGGTGTGTGGTGCTTTGTGCTTCTATGTGGTGTGTGTGATGGTGTAGTGTGCCTCTGTGTGATGTAGCTCTCTATTCTGTAATGTGTCTCTCTCTCCTTCGTCTCTGATCTTCGGTCGTAGGGGTTTGTGGGTGATGTGGGTGTGTGTTTTATAATTGATTGGATGTGTGGGAGTGTTGTTTCTATGTGTGTCAGGTGTGTGTATTTCAAATTGTCCAATGTGGCTGTGTTTTGGAGCTGTGTGTGTATTTTGACCGCGGCGGTGTGTACCGCCAATGGAATACCGCGGTTGAAAGACCGCCGCGTGGATTCGTGGGTCAGAATGGCATGGGCGTGTTTGTGTTGGCGTGGCGGTGGAGGTTTGGTCATCTCCAGTTTTCCGCGGCCCGCTGATGAGGCGGCCTTCCTTGGATGTCGGGTTTTTGACGGATTCACAGTTGGTGGTCAGAATGACCGTGGCGGTTTACCGCGGCCGGCGGTAGTATGGCAGAGTTCTGACCGGCGGTAAGGGCCTTTTACCGCCGAGGTCAGAATGACCCCCATAGTGTTGTTAGGTAGGGTAAAGGCGACACAAGAAAAGTGGCACATCAGTGCCACTTTTTTGTAAATCTGGCCCAAGGTTTCTGTAAAAGGCGTTACTGCTCACTTTCACATGTTAGCAGTTGCAGAGGCATCTAATTTTCATCTATATCTTGTGGGTACGGCTGCTATAGTTGCATTAACTTTGCGGGTGAATAACATGATAGCTTGAGTTTACTCCCTCATATTTATTTAGTTGTAAACTGTAGACACGACTGCTTGTTTTCACTGTCGTTCTAGGGAGATTGAAGCATCTGCTTGAATTGTGCTCAGTTGCACTGACCTTGTAGCTTCCTCTGGCTGCTACTCACTGTGGATTGCCTTTTCTGATTAGTTGGTTCTCCTCGCTCCTGGAACGCTGAGGCTTTATTTTTTAGCATTTTTTTAATGGAAATGGTGATGACCTTTGCAGTGCCTGTTTTTATTGAGTGCCTTTAAGACATCAAATGGAGATTCCTAAAGGCAGTTTTTAAAAGTCTCCCACCTTTTGTTGAATTGTGTTAATTTATATGTGCAGTCATGGGTCAGTTCAGTTCAGGACCCCTGCAGTATATAAAGTGATATTCCTCACTGTCAGCAACTTTTGTACATTGACTGGTGGCGCCATCATTATGAGGAAGTGTTAGAAATCAGAAGAAGCCTCACCATACTTCTCCTTCCTCAAAGAGGTTTCTTTATGGCCTCACAAATAGAACACCTGTTGTTTCGGAAAGGATTTTTAAGATTAAATTCATGGTATGTCTCTCTATGGGGCATATAATCGCCAAGGTAGGAGGTCTCTTTCTCTTCGGGACTCGTCTCCATCTTCTGACAGAATTCATTTTTCTGTATCTTCCCCATAGAGTATTATGATGAGGTAAAAGGTTTCCTTGAGGATTCCTCTGCCTCTAGAAGGAAAATATTTTATCCTGTTACCTTCCCCAGTGAATGTGTCAGCCACTGGCCGACACTGTGGAGGTATTTAAAGGCCCTATTGGTGCTCTGCACCAGAGGTTTTTTTTAAATTTTATTTCTACTTCAGTATGGGCATGGGGCTGCCCACCTTGGGCACAGCCATGCCCGACACCAAAAACCAAGCAGACAGCCTTTCTGCCCCCTGGGTTTCAGATGGGGATGACTACCCACATCTGCTCACTGGGGGGGGGGGAGGTCAGAAAGCCTGCTAGTGACCATGGCATTTTTTTAATATGGGGTGGGGGCTGACCACCATGGGCATGGGCATGGCCACAAATAGCCCCCTTCCCCAAAACAAAATGTGCTGACAGTTGTTCCAACACCCCTGGGGGGACAGATAGGGGTTATTACTCCCCATCTGCCCCAATGGGGGGAAGGAAGCCCACTAGACAGCAGGGAAATTAAAAAACTAAGTAAAAATATAGGGGTGGGGGCTGCCCTCCATGGTCATGACCATGTCCTCCCCCCCCCCAAAGAAAACAAAGCTGGCTGGCTGCCTTCTTTTCTTTTTTATTTCTTTACTTTGGATTATTTCAAATCCATAAAAGAAAATACATAATCAAGATAACTATAAAATCAAATAAAACAGAATTTCATAATTCATGACCATGTACAAAGACCATAAACATAGTATAAAAGAGAGTACATTGAAATCTTGACAGTACAATTACTTACTGCAAACAAGTTAAACGCTTTATAAGTAATTTTAAATTCCAGCTACCTACAGCAAGCTTGGGGCACCCTGATGCCTATTCCTTTGTCTAACAGCCCCTGCAAAGAACCTGGCTACATAATCACAGAATACAGGAGACTACAACATTTGCAGGTAGATCAGTGCCGGCTTTTCCTGAGTAAAACTTTGCCCCCTTAATAAGGGCACTATATGCTTCTGTCTTAAAGTGCAATAGTGAATGCAGAAAAATATAAAATGCATACTGTCCTGAACTTAGAAATTATCACAGGAGCAAGGGGTCAAAATATCCCTCTTAAAATGAACTGGAGGATCAGCTAAAACCGAATGTAAAAGACTTAACCTAAACTGAGTTTATACAAAGAGATGGCGTGCCAAATTTACCCTAAAGAGATAAGGCTCCATGGTTGCAGCCTTCTTCAAGATCATAAATGATCTGACTACAGATTTAAGTTCCCAAATGCCATTACATGAGACTTGGCGTAATTTACCTCCATATCCAAAGAGGACATGAAGTCGATGAATGAATCAAACAGATGTTGCAGACCCACCATGGTTCTGCCCAACAAAACGGCATCATCCACATAAACCAAAGCGGGTATCATTCACAACCCTATCGGAGGGATATCCTCTGAAGCGGAATTTAGCACTGAACACCTTCTATTTATATATAGGGTAAACAGTAAAGGACCATGAAACATCCCTGACTCACCCCACTACACATTTTTATGGGTGCTGTTAAGGAACACTCATTGTTATAGATGACCCTTGCCATAAGGTCATAATGCAATTGTGCAAGAATTTCACAAGACTAGGATCAAGGCCAATTTCAATTAACATGGACCATCGATAAGTTTTACTGACCAGGTCAAAAGCCACCGACAGGTCCATGAAGGTGAGATGTAATCTCTCATTTATTTCCACAGTATATTTACCCACTAAGAGATGGAGATTAAGGTATTGGCCCAGACTGCCCCATCTCTGCCTAAAGCCATACTGGAAACAGGAGTTGACATTCCTATGGTCTAACCAATCTGTTAATCTGGCCAGAATGACCCTGCCCAATACCTTGACAGATGAATCAATAAGTGAGATTGGTCTATAACATTTCGGATCAGACCTTGCCCCTTTTTAAACACTAAAATGATGGCTGAATAATGCCAGGTTAAAGGAGGGCCCAAATGCCAGGCTGCATTAAAAACACTAGTTAAAACTTTAGCCCGAAGTCGAATATCCTTACTGAATAGATCAGCCGGCACCCCATCAGGGCCAGATGCTTCATTTTTTTGACATTGCAGTAATTGTGGCTTCAGTCTCCTCTTGTGTGAACCAATTGGGAGGGTCTTCCCCAACTCTTTCAAACCCACCTGCTGTCATGCTGCCCTCTTTACTACCATAGATAGCTGAAAAATGTTTAATCTAGTCATCAGCTGGGATAGTGCAATATATGTTCTTGTTCATCTTCCCAGCAAGAAAGGGGTGCTTAATAACCTTCCAAAATGAGGCACTGTTATTTAAAACATAAGGATTCAGTAAGACCTGCCAAGCTTCTTCCCTAATCTCCTTTTTTCGGGCTTGGACAGCTACCTTGTAAGCCTTGCAGCTTCTAGCAATTTCAGACTTATCTCTTGGTTCCTTCTTAAGCGTTGTTTTCAAATTATGAAGGGCCTTTGAGCATTCCAAATCGAACCATCTTTTGCCCAGGGGATAAGCCTGTGTCCTAGGGGCCTTAAGATTACTATCAATCTTCCTACAAATCCTCTCAAAAGCCCCAAGAAGCACTGTATCATCTTCTATATCAGTCAAGCATATTTCAACATCTGATTTACTCTCAATGTACAAGGTATCTAGGAAAACATCCTGTAACATATGGCTCCAATTCAGCCTACTCCACTGGGTGTGGGAGATAATCTCCTTATTTGAAGGGCCTGTCACTGCAGACCCATCCCCTCTGGAATCCCTGTTCAGACGGAGAATCAACGGATTACAGTCACTGTACACCGACCAACAAACCTCATAACCAGAGCCCCATCTTGCCAAAAAAGAGGAAAAAAAGTGTAATCAATAGTAGTATTGGCTCCTCTGCCCTTAAAGTTAGGGAGTAATGGCCCTTCTAGACCCTCCCTTACATATACTAAATTATTATCATCCAGAACCTCATCTAAAAAACTGCTCAAAATGACTACCCTGCTCTGAATCGCCCACTTGATATAAAGCAATCTCATAACAATTCAGAGGACAGAGCTGCAGGTTGAAATCACCCAAAAGAACCAAAAAGTAAGGGCCCTTATACATCCCTTCAAGGTACTACAGGGTAGAGTGAAGGGTGTCTAAATGTTCAATGGCAGATTCCCAATCATGTGAATTATAAAAGTTCAACAAAAAATGCTTGGGAGACTCTCAAAGTCTAGTTTGACCACCAACAAATGCTTGGTGTCAAATATTTCTTGAGAAAAGGTGCACCTTAAATTAAGCGAAATCAACAAGAGCAAACCTCCCCTATCCAGGATTGTTCAGCTGGTACTGAAAAAGTGGCGTACCCATCTACAAAGAAGTTAGGCCCTGTTTCCCATGTCTCTTGCAAACCCACAATATCAAAATTGTTTTATTTCCCTAATCCAGGCTGCATTCTGTTTCTTATTATCCAACCCAGCTATGTTCCAGCATCTAAGTGAAGGCAATTGATAGCATTGCGCCTCCACATGAGGGATAACCTCTACCTGGGAAAGGTTAGTAAGGGCCTTGCTTTGTCGGTCAGTGGTGTCAATATCCTCCAGTTTCTGAAACCTATTTCACACTTCCAATGATAATGAGAGCTGTCTATTACCTGCCTAAATTCCCTCTGGTAGATAACAGAATTCCTTGTGAGCCCTTGATCACAACCCGTTTATTGGGGGATAAAAAATCCTAATGGGAGAACTTTAACATCTGACCTTGTGCCACCCACAGATGGATACTTGAATATCAACTTCCCAGCTACATTGGTTCGATTGAAATTCAATGCAATGCAATCTCCCTCAAAAAAAATTCCCCTCCACCCAACCACCCCAATCTTCTGGCTATAATAATGCTGCAACACTCCCTAACAGGCAAGCCCCCTCTTATGGTGACATCAATGTCTGACTTCCCTTCAACCAGAGGAGGAACATTTGCCAAAATGGCGACATAGGGGGTAGAAGCAGTAGGGAGATTCATGCCCTCATTATGACATTGGTGGTGAGTGATAAAGTGGCGGAAATACCACCAACAGGCCGGCGGAAATTACTGCCAAATTATAACCATGGCGGTGGGAACTCCCATAGACAACAAATGTACCACAGCATCCACCAGGGCGTTAACACCAGGCACCATGATGGTCGCCATCAACAGACAAGTGGAAGACAATGTACCGCCCACCATATTATGACACAGGAAACCGGATCAGTATTGAGCACTATGCATTGCACTGCCATTGATTTGGCTAAATGCCACAGCATGATGAGGGCCAAACACTGCCAACTGCACACCTCCTGGAACCCACTAAGCCCTGTCTGACATGGAATGCAACCTAGCTAGGTTACCTTCTTTTCCCTTTCAAACATTACCCTGGAGCTGGATCATGCTGCAATGTCTGGCCTGGCATTAAGGGGCCCCCACTAACTGACACCCACCACCCGGATCCCATGCCCCCTACCAATTATTGTAGTAATGCCCACTGTACTTCCCCCCTTGTGCCTTGTAGCTGCTGTGATGCCCTCAAGCGCCCATCCACCTCTTCGTAGGCCACCGCTAGTATGCAGGCCATCAGGGGGGTCAGGTTCCGACGGGCACCCCTTCCTCATTGGGAGGCCATCCCCAGCTGGGCCTCCACGGTCTTCCGTGCCCAGCGTCTCAGGTCCTCCCACCATTTCCGACAGTGGGTGCTCTGCCTGCATAGACCACCAGGGTCCACACGCCCTTGGCGATGGCACACCATAATCCCTTCTTGATGGGTGCTGACCTGCAAAGGTGATACAGACGGGAGGACACCATTACAAATACAATCCAGCCTGTCACACATTTGGCCCACCAATCCCGTTTCCTTCACCAATGGCACACACATCGGCCGGCGCACACCATGTACACCACCACATTACTTCACCCCCCTATGACACGATGCTTGCACACACATCTCCATGCATCTTTCCCCATGCATCGTGCCCAAGGTGTATTCACCTGTTGGTATGGAGGCCCATACAGCAGTCCATACTGAGGTGGGACCCCATCCACCAATCGCTCCAACTTCTCCGCAGTGAAGGCAGGTTCCTTTCCCCGGTCACACGGGCCATGGTAGGTTCCAGACACACGTCACAGCAGCACACGAAATGTCGGTGTTCTTCTGTTGAAGGTTAGGAAACAAGTGAGGATTCAGATAGAAAATGGTGGTCATGTCTGTGGCAGTGTTCACCATCACCCCTGGCGCAGATCCCCATTGGCCACTGTACTCCATAGAGCCCCTTATTATTAAATGAGGAATTGCACGGTGGTGCAAGACCGCCTTCCGCCCAACATTGGCAGAGTTACCTCACTTAGACCTGTCCCTACATACAGGACAGGCAGTCACCATGTCATGGTGATGGACAACCATCAGATTAACCTTTACTGCATCACTGCCTAGATTTGCACTTACCTGTCATTACCACTGTCCCATCACATAAATGCAACATTTACACTGAGGTTCTGGTTCCATTGTTCAAATTGTGACAGCCTACTCACTCTTGTGACCCTTGGATACCTACTGCTGCAGATGAATAGGAGGAGAAGACGAACCCCCGTGTACAGACCCCGTGTAGACTTGGCTACTCTGGAGGACAGGCACATTATACTCACCTATAGACTGGACACGGCCACAATCACAGAGCTGTGGCCTGATCTCAGATTTGTCATCCGTCCTCCCACTGGGATCCCCCCTCCTGTGCAAGTGCTATCAGTGCTCCATTTCCTGACAACTGGTTCTTCTCAAGTGACAGTACCTTGTAGGACCTTGTAAATCTGTCTCTAAGGGTATGACTATAAATGGTACCATCCACAATCAAAATAAATGTTCCAACTGTGACAAAAATAAAGTTGCATTGTATTAAATGTCCATGTGATCTGACATATATAGGTCAAACTACATAGATCACGAAATAGGTATGACACACAGAAGGCTCCTTTTGGTTGACCATTTTGAAGAAATGGTCCATTCCAAAGACAACATTATCTGGTCAGTACTGTATGTAGCCCATCGTAACCTGAATAGCAAAAACTTGGTATCCACCTTGACCAGAATAGAGAACAAAAATTAATACAGAAGTTCTATACTACAAGGAGAGGGCTCAATGAAATTGATGAAATTTGGCCACTGATTTAAAGACTGCCTGTATGTTGGTACACAAAGAATAGTTCGGAGGATGTTTTTTCATAACATCCATGCCTTAGTGACACAAGGTTACAACAAATGGCTTTCATGAAGCCATGCATCTAGGAGCGCCGTCGTTGATTCTGCACTGGTGTAGTCGGTTGATGAGTGTGTGGTGAGAGGTAGTATTGAAGGCTGTGGAGAGGTCGAGAAGGATCAAGGCAGCAGAATCTCCTTTGTTGAGTATGGTGCAGATGTCATCTGTTGCAGCAATCAGGGATGTTTTGGTGCTATAGTAGGCTCTGAATCCTGATAGGGAGTGGTCTAGCAGCTTGTATCTCTCCCGGTGTTCGTGAGTTGGAGGTTGATGTACTTCTTCAGGACCCTGGTCAGAAACAGGAGCAGCAAGATGGAGTGATAGTTCTATAGGTCGTTGGGGTCTGCAGAGGGTTTCATGAGGGGGGTGTCAGACCTCTGTGTGTTTCCAGGCTTTGGGGTAGGGGGATGTGGTGATGGATGTGTTGAGGATGGTTGTGAGCTGGTGGTTGATCTTGCCACTTCCGAGGTTGAAGAGCCGATGGGGGCAGGGGCTGGCAGGTGCACCTGAGTGGATGGAGGTCATTAGCCCTTTGATGTTTGCTGAGTTGTTCTCATGTGGTGGTGGGTGTTTGTGGGTGTTTGTGCAGAAGTGGGGAAGCTGAGGAGGTTGGAGGCTTGAGGCTCAAAGTTTCTGTAAATTATGGCTATCTTGTTGTGTACAGATGAGCCAAGGCCACATGAAATGATAAATCCTTGTTCAGACTCTACTGGGGATATCTGACAAGTTAGGGAGTGAGCTTTGTCCACATGAGTCTCATTACCTGTCACAGTGTCAATCCACATTGTTATTGCATGTGAATATCTACTGCTATGCACAAGCAACACCACCTTGATGCAGAGTGTAGTAATGGTTTGATGTACTCTGCCTTGCTGTCCTCAGTATGTCAGAGTTCACGCAAAGGCATGTATGGTGGTCCAGCATGAGTGAGAATCATGTGCACCACAAATAATGTAAATTTACTACTCAGGGCAACATGAAGCTGAGGAGGTTGGTAGCTTGAGGCTAAAAATTTCTGTAAGTGGTGGTTATCTTGTTGTGTAAAGATGAGCCAAGGCCACTTGAATTGATACATTCTTGTTCAGACTCTACTGGGGATATCTGACAAGTTAGGGAGTGAGCCTGGTCTGCGAGTCTCATTACTTGTCACAGTATCAAACCACATGGGTATTGCATGTGAACACCCACTGCTATCCACAGGTAACACCACCTTTATGCAGAGTGTAGTAATGGTATGATGTACGCTGCTTTGCTGTCCTCAGTATGTCAGGGGTCACGCAAAGGCATGTATGGTGGTCCAGCATGAGTGAGAATCATGTGCACCACAAATGATGCAAATTTGACTATTCAGGGCATCTTGAAGCTGAGGAGGTCGGTGACTTGAGGCTCAACATTTCTGTAAATGGTGGCTATCTTGTAGTGTACATATGAGCCAAGGTCATGTGAATTGATACATCCTGGTTCAGACTCTACTGGGAATATCTGACAAGTTAAGGAGTAAGCCTGGTTCACATGAGTTTCATTACCTGTCACAGTGTTAAACTCTGTCGGTATTACATGCGAACACCGACTTCTATGCACAAGCCACACCACCATGATGCAGAGTGCAGTAATGGTGTGATGTACGCTGCCTTGCTGTCCTCAGTATGTCAGAGGTCACGCAAAGGCATGCATGGTGGTCTAGCATTGCACCATCAGCATGAGTGGGACTTGTGTGCACCACAAATTATGTAAATTTGACTATTCAGGGCACCTTCACATGCCACCCTCTTTAAAAAAGTGATACGTGCCACAGTATTCACATCAAGTGTTGTTTGGAATAAGTAACACAGGTGTGCAGTGGCCTTTTTGCATACACCATGTGGTTCCCTGGGGTCCCTGGAAATGCCTGAAGGTGCTGCACATGCTTGTAACAACATTCATAACAAAGCTGTGGTGTAGGGACACATATAGTGGCATCAACAGAGGGTGCATCCTGTTGTGCAGGTGTGATGGTCCCATGCTGATGTGGTTATCACTCTGATTTGGACTGTCTGTTGTATGCAAGATGTGGGGCTAGAGGCAAACTCAGTTTCCTGAGGTGCACTGGCAGTGCTTCCCCTGATGGGAGGCCCCTGGAGAGGTGAACGGAGCATACAGCCCCATCTATACATCAATTTCCATGTTTGTCCAGGCAACCGCAACACTTGTCTGCAAGGGAGACTGTAACCGCCTGCATTACCTGACAGCCTGCTGCCTTCACCTTGGGACATGGAACAGATGGGCAGATGGTTGTGTTGTCTTAGATATGGGTGTGCTGACTCCATGCCAGGACAAGTATGCAGCATCCATGGGGGTCTGTTAAGCAATGTAATCAGGTGCCAGGGCATAGTTGCCACATGGGGAACTATTTTAAGGTGTGCTGTTGCACAAACAGAAGAATTGGTCCCTATGCACAGTATGAACCTAGTAATGCACGCACTCTCACATTTGTACACTGTCAACATAAGCATTGCACACATGCAAAGACAGGAAGCAGGTCACCACAACTATTCACAGGCAACACATCAATCCCTGTAACTGTTTACATGCATTGGACATCACAATATACTTAAAAACACACATTTTCACAATTGCGTTAAAAAAAAGGACACAAGCGCCTGATGTGTGTTTTTCCAGCCATCGTGTGAGGCAAAAATGACATATCGATTCAGGGCGTCTGAATTACTGCATGGAGCTTTGACAGGCCTTGTGTGAAATCCACGCATTAGCTTGAAACATCAAAAAAAAATTACGCAACTGCATAAAACATGAAAGATCTGTCAAGGAAGTGATGTAATTGATCAGTCATGCTGCAAACCAGGAACTGAGAAGTTACTTTCAGTTTCTCTTTAACTCACAGTCTATTTGTCTGTGCTTGGGAGAGGTTGTGTTGTACTGTTGATGGAGAGAGGAGTGTTGTTGTTTCAGTTTGTTGTGCTGTCTGCTGCTCCTGTAGTGTCCCTAATATCTCCATTGTCCATTGTATTTGTATTTTGTTTTGTATTTGTTTTTGTATTGTACTGTGTTTTGTTGGATGTATGCCTTTGGGGTATTGTTTTTCTAGGGGTAGATGGGGGTAGTTTTTGATTTTTGGGGTTTTGTGTAATGTAGGGTGTGTTGGGGGAGGGAAATATCAGGAAAGGGAAAGGGAAAGGCAAAGACAATGAATGGTGATGAGTTTGGTGGGTTCCTATAGTTGGTAACCAGCTACCTTCCTAACTATGTGGCCATGGGAGGCAGAGTCATACAGGGTTACAAGAATGAGACATAGAAGCTAAAGTGGGAGAAGGTCAGCTTTCATATGCAGAGGCTATTCGAGATAGAGCGGACAACCCACCAATGAAAGCATCGTTGGGCAGATTTGATAAGCCAGGAACGTGACCTCATAGACTACCTCGGGATTGAAGTTGGTGAAACTGTTGTTAAGTGCACATGGTTTGTGATTACGTTTTCGGATCCCATTTGCCTATAGATGATTTGTGCCAATAGGGCCTCTGTTGCAAATAGTTAATTAAATCCAATAGAAGTTGAAGTATGTAACAACTTTATTAGCAGCACAGCATCCAACAGACCGTAAATCCCTGCAGGTGTTAGAGATCTAACTCACCACATTCTACATTTCAATCAGTTGTAAATATACAGTATAGTACACATGAAAATAAACAAAGGAGGAGTAGCCTATAACTGTATTTAACACGTTTCTGAATATGCCTACTATAATTACCTTAACATAGAATATAACACATCTTCCTCCCTAAAAAAGGAAAATACTCATGAAACAAAATCTTTATATTTCCCAGGGGCACATCTCACCCAACTTGTTTCTTTCACTGTTGATGCCACCGACTCACATGAATCTATTTCCTCACTCAGCACCAACTCTGCATTGTTTGCACTTTGTTCTTCTGTAGTACATCCTTCAGACCAATCCTGACCAAAGAACTCTCACCCAGTTCCTTTCTCACTTCCACCTTCATTGCTTTACACTTCGCCACCCGTCTGGCATGCCACACTTTACCATCCTGTTTAACCACACTATTAGTATTAACTTTTATCACTTTCATTGCTTTGCCATACTTTGGTGCACCTTTCGCCAATATTCCCAGTAATCTGATTCTCACCCAATCACCCACCTCAAACTGAGGTTCTTTCACTCTCCACTTGGAGTCATACCATTCTTTCATCCTACTTTGCTTCTCTTCCACTCTTCGATCCACACAATTAACGTCCACAACATCACTCTTTATCGACTTCCTCCTGAACCACCTCGGACACAACTGAGATATGGGATCCCTTCCTTTTAATAATTTGAAAGGACTGACTTCAGTGACAGAGTGAAGTGTTATTCTATGCATCCACAATATCTTTTTCAAAATGTTCTTCCACTCACAGCCAAATTTTCGCGCATCAACTCCTCAGTCCCTCAATACACGATTGAATCTTCTTACCTGTCCATTTCCTTGTGGTTCATACAAAGCTGTGGTACTATGATGAATTTTACAGTGCTTGAGAAAATCCGCCATTTCCCTAGATTTCAGTTGAGCCACATTATCTGTTATTAACACCTCTGGATAACTTTCTCTTGCAAAAGTTTCCTTGAGAAACTCAATAACAACATTGGTGGTAATATGCATTACAAACTTAATCTCAGCCCACTTAGATTGATAATCCATGAGAACCAGAGCAAACTGAGCATTTTATGGCAAGAAATAAAATGGTCCCTAAATGTCCAAAGCAATCTTCTGCCATGGAAATTCTGGCAATTTCACTGGTTTCAAAGGTGTCGGAGCCACCTTGAGTGCTCTTTCTCCTCTCAGACAATCATTAAATTCTTTGACAACTCAACTCTGTCCCCTTTCCTGTCTAAGCCTGGCCACTAAAACTTTCCCCTAATAAGTATTTACATGGTAGATATCCCTAGATGTTCTTTCTGTGCAAGTTGAAGAACCATATCTTTCATCATAGCAGGGGGAACACACTTACAATCTTTGAAAAACATTCCTCCATGTAGATCCAATTCACCCCAAAATTTCCAGAATGGTAATATTCCAGGAGACTGTTTTTCTTTCTTTGGCCAACCTTCTACAACATACTTCTAAACCTCTTGCCATAAATCATCGTTAGTTTCACTTTCCAACCATAACTCTTTATCAATTCCTTCAAACTCACTCTCCACCACATTCTTAAAAGTAGCAATCATGTCCAAATCTCCTTTCTCACTCTTCTCCTCTTCATTACTACATAGTAATCTGGACAGACAATCAGCCATGACATTATTTTTCCCTTGTATATATTCCACTTTGAAACTGTACTCTTGCAATCTCAAAATAAGTCTTGCAATCCGAGCCATAGCATTCCATCCACCACCTGATGACAAAATATTTACCAGTTGCTTATGATCCATTCTCAAAAGTAAATAACATCCCATATACAGTTGCGAAAATGCTCAATCGCCCAAACACATGCTAATAACTCTTTCTCAATTACTGCATACCTTCTCTTGGTATCATTTAGAGTTCTTGATGCAAATGCCACATTCCATTCCTCTTTACCACACCTTCGGGACAAAACTCCTCCCAAACCATACACATTTCCATCTACTGTAATTATGCATTCTTTACCCATACAAAAATGTTTCAATGTGGGATCTTCCACAACATCATTTTTGATTCATTGAAATGCTTGTTGCTGTTTGTCCGTCCAGTTAAATACAACATCCTTCCTTGTCAACTCACACAAAGGTTCCATAATAGTTGCAAAGTCTCTAATAAATTTACTATAGTACCCACACATTCCTGCAAATGAGAGTAACTTTTCCTTGGTGTCGGATGCAGGTGCCTTTACAATTGCATCCACTAATTATTTTTTAGGCACCACTCCATCGCCAGACAATGTGTGTCCTAAATACTCCACAAAACTACAGAATAGTTTACATTTGTTTGTTTTTTAAGTTAGCCCATAATCTTCTGACCGTTTACACACTTTTCTGAGATGGTTCAAATATTCATGATGATCCTTAGAAAATATGAGGATATCATCCTGGAAACACTTTACAAATGTATGCATATCTTTAAAAATGTGATACATTGCACTTTGGAACACTGATGCCGCTTAGGCCAAACCAAAGGGCATCCTCTTGAACTAATACACCCACCACGGCGTAAGGAATGCAGTAAAGTGTTTGGAGTCTTCCATCAATTCAATTTGGTGGTATGCCGATCTTAAATCAAAAGTGGAAAATACCACTGCTCCCGCTAACATGCATACTACTTCATGAATGTTAGGCAGGGGATGACAATCCACAATAATACTGGCATTTACAGCTCCTAAATCAACACAGAGTCTCAAAGTGTTATCCCCTTTTTGGGCCAAGACTATGGAAGACATCCCATTCCGCTGACTCAATTTCTTCTATGATATCCTCTTTCATCATCCCATCTAACATTTCCTTCAACTCTTGCCTGACCTTAATGGGAACATGTCTTAATTTTTGTCTTACAGGAGTTACTCTACCTTTCATTCTTATCCTATGTAAGTAGCCTGTTAACTTGCCCAATTTGTCTGTAAATACCTTTGAAAACTGAAGAACTACACTTTCTTTTTCACTATTGTCCCTAACCAACAAAACTGGTCCTTTACTCCCCGAATTGCATATTATGCCCAATTTCCATTGATCCCTCCATCCCATAACATTCACACCTTTTTCAGCTACATACAACTTAATCTGAGCTACCCTCCCTTTGAACTCTAACTCAACTAATCTAACACCCACAATATCAATAGTGGAGCCATAGAAACGCTCAGCTATGATGTCTGATTTCTTTAAGTGGTGCATATCCAACACATTAGAGAATTTGTTAAGGAAATATTTCCTAGTGATAATGGTCCAAGGGGAACCTGACTAAGCCATGAGTTCCATTTCAATACCCTAAGATCCTCACCACACACCTAGGTTGAGTTCTAATCTCATTTTCGCCTTCAATTGTGGTAAAGTTCCTAATGAATAACACTCCTCCCTTGCTACACCCTTCCATTTTGCCACAATCACACATTTTTTTTGCTCCTTTCTCTCTCCTACACAAGACACTTTTCCTCTTGGACACACATTACTTTTTCTAACATCCTTGTATACGCCGGCAAAATGTCCCATTCAGCCGCATTTTTATACTCTTTCCCAATTGCAGGACATTAGACAAATGAAGCAATATGACTGGCACTTCCACATCAATGACATGCAATATGTCTTTCTCCCTTCTTATTAGCATGCTGAAAACATTCACCTGCCACACTACAAACACCCTCCTCAGAACAATTAACTGCACACACATCTTCAATACTACTATTTTTGTTTGACACTGAAGACATCAATTTTTCCGATTTCTCCAAGGCTTTTGCAGTAGCACTGGCATCTTGCAGTTTGGGATCCCCAATAACCCATAACTGTTCTTAAACCTGTTTGCTTCTCACATGTACCACAATTTGATCATTTCATCCATCATAGGACCAAAATTACATGTCACAGAAAGTACTCTCAATGCAGTGAGGAACTCATGAAATGACTCGCCTTCCTTCTGTGACCTAGTATAAAATTTGAACCTGTTTAATGCTATGCTGGTGGTGGGCTTAAATCTCAATGCCATTCTTAATAAGGCTTCCTGGTACATATCAAAGTCTCCTTGACCTTCTACTTGTGGTAAAGTCCTAAACACAACTTGACCCTCTGATCCTAAACAATGCAATAATATACTTTTCTTTCTCTCCGCACTCATTCGTTCACCATCAATAGCTTTCATATAAATTATGAATTCTTCCTTCCACCTTATCCATGGTATCACAGGTTCCCCTTTGTTTTGTAAAAACTTGGCTGGGGGATCAAATTGAATGTTTCACTTCTAAAGTTACTATCAATGCTAAAATAAAAGCACAGTTGTCATTAATAAAATAACAAATTAACATAAGTAGTCACTGTCGACCAAATGGCGATTATTGATCTAAATATGTACTTCTTTATTTCTGTAAAAAATACGGTCCTCTATTGATGTTTATGCACGTATTAGTCCTTCTTCAGTGTAAATAAAGATCTGTACAACAAATAGACAATGCATATGTCAACGCGTCCTTTTATGTTAATTTATTACACATTAGGACTCGTTTTATTCCAATGAATCTTTTGACCCAGTTGAGAGACACCGTAGGACGAGATAGCTGATCAATATGTCAATCAATATGTCAATAATGTCATCAATATTTATCACAACAATACATTTCACTTTGGTCAAAGACATTAATCAAATTTGACGGCGCACCCATGACTTTTCAGCCAAGAATAACCACACCTTTTAATAGAATTTTATGAATTTTATTCCCTATTAGTTACAATCTAAGATTAAGTGCATCAATCTCAAAGCCAAGAAACACAACAGCATAGTTACGATATGGCAACTTTGGTAAGATTTCAATAAGGCAAAAATCATAAACATCAGAATATAACACGCGCAATCATAGATCAGAATACAGCAAAGTGTCAAATACGCCTCAGTTCAACATAGCATAATGTCAGTCGTTTGTCTATTTGCGTGAATTTGATGATCACCTGTCCTAACCACTAATTAGCATTGGCATGTTGGGCTTCATGCAAAACAATTTAGAACATCGATTTGCAAAACATCTAGCTATGGTCTCTGTCAAAAAGTGAGCAGTTGGTACCTAGAAAGGAAAAGCAAACAGACAAATTACAATTTGCATTGTCATAATTACCCTCCAAGATTAGGTCAGCACACAGGATCAGTCTTCATCTTCAGGACATCAGTCATATGGCATCAGTCAAAGCTTAACTAAAAGGATAGGGGCACTTCCCTCTTAAGGAGGAAAGTGTAAATGGGCCGTCTATGGGTGAAGATGGTTTTAATAAGTCTCAAAGTCACCAAACAGAGTGACAGAGTTTCTGGATAAAATCAATAGCATTCCCTACCTCATTCTAATGACCCTTCTGTGACATGGGTTTTTATCCCTTTTTCGTAGAACACTCCCCTAAAATTCTATTGGACACTGACTATACCCCACTATCTTTAACCTATCAAATTTAGCATTTGGTAATCCCAATTGTCACCCCACATTAGTTTGTGGTTCTTTGATTGGTCTTCATAATTGACGTCTTCGGAGGTGGCACGTCCGTTGTTACTTCACTCTTTGGCACGTCTTTTGGGACAGCAGATTCATTGTCCATCGGTCTAAGTGACCTTGTACATTTCACTAATTTACATTTGTTTCAATTTGCACATAACTTTTAAACCAAGGCACCGAATATGCGCTTGGGAACAGAATTAACATAGATACATTCGTCTTCCAAGTTGAAGAAAAGGAACATTTGCAGGGTCATGGCCCGCTGCGAGTCAGCACACAGGAAAAACAGAAAAATGCATTTAATATGAGATCTGGGCAGCTAAAACCCGCAGCTCACGCTAACTTAAGGCCTATAAAGATTTTCAATACAGATGCAGTAACATAAATGTTAATATAAGCTTAATTAAACATAACAAAAACATTGTATTCATCATTATTAGTTTGTGTATACATTGGTGGCCATTTACCGTGGTCATAATTCAGGTGCGCATTTAAGCAAAATCGCTATTATTATTCTTTTCTATGCAGCCTCATTACACATTAATATAAACCTTTTATTTAATATATGTTATGTAAGCTACGCTCTCTCACATACACAAATCATGTAAAATAAAATATATATGGTACTTTGTTGATGTGTATGCACCTTTAGTCCTTCTTCGCTGTTGATGAACCTTTGTACATCGAACATACACTGCAACTACAACTTTCTTGCATGCAGCATACCGCTCCTCCCAGTAAGTGTGAATGGAGTTTTGTATCAGAAGAGTGAAAATATGCCAGCATTAAATGTGAATACTCTGTTGGACAGTGTTCACTAATTAGCCACTCAGCAGTAGGTGTATACTTATCTGTATTCCTTGAAAGCTTATCTCCGTGGCTTGACGTTTAGCAGGGGAAAAGTAACTGCTATTGCTGTCCTGAACCATGTAAATAGAAGCGAGTGAGTATACACCCGATTTGCAGATGCTTTAAGTTTCTCACAAAACAATCGCATCCAGGGTGCCAACGAGACAGTTTTACAGCGCTTGACAAAACAATAGTAGAATCACACAGTTCAAGTGTCACGAGGCTGAACGTGACTGAAAGGCACACCATTTTTAAGAATGTTCAAAGAATGCCGCCTTAACCAACAAAGCAGCATGCGGAGGAGCATTCAAGTAGATAACGTTAGTAAAGAGCCAATAATTCCCCAAATTCCCAGCAGCGATAAGTAGTAGAGCTCATAAGGGAATAAATAATGTAAATTCAAGAAAATGTTAATACAGCGTGCTTCAAACTCCTCGCTTACACCCTCCAGAAGTGTTACCTTCCTTTGCTGCTGCTGAGAAAGATGACAGGTACACTCCTGGCTCTCATCGCCAAAAAGGTGTTGCACATAGTTAATGAAATCCAACAGAAGTTGAAGTATGTAACAGCTTTATTAGCAGCACACCATCCAACAGACCGTAAATCCCCGCAGCTGCTAGAGATATAACTCTTTACATTCTACATTCCAAACAATTGTAACTATACAGTATGGTGTACTTGAAAATAAACAAAGGAGGAGTAGCCTATACCTATATTTAAAACATTTATGAATACGCCTACTATAATTACCTTAACATAGAATATAACAGCCTCACTTAGCAAGATTAGGCACAGGGCAGCATTGCAAGACTTTTTGCTGCGCCACCCTGCATCAAAACAAAAGGCCAAGAATCCACCATATCTATAAGATACAGCACATTCCTCTCCTTGTCCCCTGCGCTGGTGCACAAATTGCTGCCTAGCGCCAACGCAGGCTCCCTTGCGTCATGGTGCAAGTGATGATTTTTTATGTGCAGGAAGGAAAGCCTTTCTGCACATAAACAGTCATTAATGATATTGTCCTCTTAATATATGTGCTGTAGAATGCAGCACACATAGAAAGAGGAAAAAACAGGGAGAAATTATGTAATATATCCCCTTTGCGCCACTTTGACACCACCCGAGGCAGAATCTGATGCATTCCCAGCCGTGTAAGGCTGGGAATATGTTTGAATCTGTCCGATTCCATGGATGTTGCAAGGAAACAATCACAGCAAGAACCATAAAATGGCCCTTTTACGGAGTGTTACGCATGACAGAGGTCCATATTTACAAGGTCATGATAAGCCACGGAAGGTGGCTTGGTGTAGCCTTGTAGATATGGTGTGGCACACTGGGCCACCGGAGCAAAATAAATGACGTTCCGTTGGCACAGTGTGCCTCTAGTGCCTCGTAAATGACTCCCATACTGTCAGTGGGTCATATATGTACAAGTGTCATGCCCCCACAGCAAATGTTTTATAAAACGAAGCATGCCACAAAGGCCACCAAACACTGGGCAGTCATGCGTCCACATTGGCCAGTGGCCCTATGATACCTAGTGAACACTTTCTCAGTTAGCACCACAGTGTAAATGTTCATAGGTGTGCTATGCGCTAACTGAGGTGTTGTGCACCTTTTCATTTCATACCCTGGCGCAAGGACATTTGCTAATTTGTGCTGCCCTGAGGTACATGCTTTTTCAGGAGCTGATTATTTTGCGACACTAAAGTTGTTCATGTCTCACGTGTATAAGGTCTGCCTGTTGGCGGTGAAACTGCCAGCCTGGTGGCGGAGGGACCGTCACATTTACCCTGGAGATGTCAAAATGACCCCCTAAGTGCCCTCATTACAGGGTCACAATAAGCCAGGCAGGGTTGCATCATGTTGTTTGCCAAATATGTTCCTGCTGTATGTGCCACATGACCCTCACAAAAAGTGATGTTCTTCTGGAACTGACCCTCTAAGTGTAGCAAGACAGATGTCAACATTCCACACTTGGTAATGCAGTTGAAATGGCCCCTCATGTTGTGTGATGTCCCACTCTCTATGTTCGATAGATCAACATTACTATCCCCTATCATCTTTACAGATATGGCAATGTGTGTTGGACTAGAGAAATGTCTGCACAGCATAGTCATACAACAAGCCAATACCCATACCATCTTTAACTAGTGCTGGCCATAAGAGTCTCCAAAATGTGCTTCAAATAGGATCATACTTTGGACAGCATTAGCCATTGGCATTCCATCATCCCTGTGCAGATGAGCTGAAGGGCATGCATGCATACACTCATCCAATGGTGGTGCTGAGTGCTGGTGTGCATCAAGGTGATATGAAACTCTGACACGTATGTACAGGGAATAGGATGCATAGTGAGACAAAAGCAGTTACATTGAGAGCATGTTAAAAGTCGGGGCACAGCCCTCCATGTACTTACAGGAGTTCATATAGGAGTTGTTTCATATGTCTCTGTGTGATGTGAGTGAGCTATCCACCCTCCATTCTTACATATGATACCTAGCACATGTAAATTCTATGTAACAATGTGTGCAGATATGTGTCCTTGCTATATCAGGCCCCCAAGGCTGTGACACAATACGTATAATTTTTAGGTCTTGCTCATCTTACTTTGGCTACTGGCAATGGAATCAAGCGCAATGCAGGATGCAGAAGGGACATTGATGAATATTACACCATTAAGGGGGTCATTTTGACCCTGGGGGTCTTCCGACCACCAGGGTAAATGTGGTGGTCTGCACCACCAACAGGCTGGCGAAGCAAACCACCACATTATGAGTGTGGCGGGTGGCATCTGCCAACCCGCCACATCTCCACCCATACCACCATGGTGGTCTGAACCGCTGGGCTGGAGATGATCATCTCCGACCTGGCAGTCCACAGAAGATGGCCGGTGGTATTTGGATCCGACCCCCGTCATGGTTTCCGTGGCGGTAGCACTGCCATGAAAACCATGGCGGAAGGGCTACTGGTGACAGGGAATTCCTTCCATGTCACCAGTAGACGGTTCCCCCAACCCCCAGCCACAGAACCCCCACCCCCTTCTGACATAGCACCCCACCCCCTTCTAACATAGCGCTCCCACCCCTCTTCTGACATAGCACCCCCTCACCCTTTCCCCGCCCCCCAAACTCCCTCCCTGCATACATGCACACAGACACCCACACATACACCCATTCACCTACACTTACATGCATGCATCCACTCACATGTATCCATGCACGCATTCACAACTACATTCATACACGCATTCACAACTACATCCATACACGCATTCATGCATGCATACTCACACCCATCCAAACACACATTCTCACACGCATACACACTTACATTCAGACATGCATACAACCACGCATACACACTTTTACACACACATGCAGACACTACACACTCACACACGCACACACAACACCCCCCAGACTCCCACCCCCTTCCCCTGTCGGGCGATCACCTTACCTGTTCCAGGGAGAGCGTTGTCCACCAGGGAACGGGAAGGGGCGCTTCCACTGACAGCAGCGCCCGACCAGCAGGACAGCGCCAGGCCATATTATGGCCCAAATTAGGGCGGGCGATGTCCTACTGGCGGGGCAGGCCGGTGCTAGAAGTGCCAGAGCGCATCCGCCTGCCAGCACGACTACTGCCGGATTTCGGCCCAAAGTGTGGCGGAAATCTGGAACTACCCTTGATATGGCAGGCAGAAGACCGCCAGCACTGGCATTCTCCTGGCGCATGCAGCTTTGGTAGTCTTCATGAAAGACCGCCAAAGTCGTAATGAGGGCCTAAGTATGTATCATACCATGTTCATAAAAGAGCATTGTTCCTAAGTATACTCAATCTTGACATGGTCATGTATTAGCATAGGTAGGGATGTTAGACAAACTATTTTGATAATATGGTGGGACTCTTCTTGTGTTTCACTTTTCTGGTCACTGGTGTAATAAAGCTGTGTTTCGTTATCCCCATAATCGCAATTCATGCCTTTTTACATAGAACACAGTTCCTTCAATAAAATATACATTAAACCAAAATCCTGCTTTTGTTTGTCGTTGCCTGTATGAGACTTGTATAACTGAGAGAAAGGGGTATGATCTGTTCCACCACAACTTCCCTGAGGAGTCTGAGTGTCATGCGATAGGCTGTCACAAATCACTCTTACCTTTGGTAGGGGTGAGGTGCTGCTAGCTGGCCGGAAGTGTTAAGCCGACAGTTGTCACATGGTGTGGGATCAGACTCAGGCCCCATACTTGTTGGTGCTACTGCCAAACATCCACCAGTCTGTTGCTACTAAGGGAGTCTATGACATGTTTTAATCTTTACACACCTTAATATTATTAATGCACACAATAAACATAATGTCATAAATAAATGTATAATTGCGCTATGATAACATGTAAAGGATGGAGTCTAAATTGCTCTACTGCAATCCCCCTTCTGATGGCAATGTTAGCTATCACAATAACACACATATCAACCTTTATCAGGTGAGATCAAGTTAAAGCATTGAAGTCCTTAACAGTTTTTGTCTAATATTTTCATGTCATCATAAAATGTACACTAATTCTCCTCCATTTTCATATCCCTTCTGGTTCTTTTCAATCCTTTCCCATGTTGTCCTTCCTTCCTTCTTTGCCCTTATACTCTTACATCCTTTAAAGACAATGAACAGACATATCGCATAGATGGTGATAATGATAAGAGGTCTCGAACTAGGACCCACTATTCTACTGCCCAAGTTTCCAAACCATTTGCCAATCCTAGAAAACCCATCTCATTTGCTTTCCAAACACCAGCAGCTTCCAGGTCCTTCAACTCTCCTTTTAGATCAGTAATGTTCTTAATGTATTTCTTTAGATCCTCACTCTTGGCAGGGATATAGGTACAACATTGCTGAACCTTTAACACTTTGCAGACTCCACCCTCTTTCGCGAGAAGGAGGTTGAAAGCAAGAGAATTCTGCAAAACCACGAATGTCATAACTATCATTTTGGTATCTGCAGCTAATAAGGAACTTGATGTACTCATGGACAACTTATCCACCACAGTGGACAATTTTCTAATCTTCAAACCATTCAAGATTATGTCTACAGGTGGAATCACTGCATCAAAAATATCTCCCACAATTTGAGCACCACTAGTACCTCATTTAGTTCTAGTCTTTGTTTCCCACAAGGGATCATTCAAATGTTACACATGATAAATCTTTGAGAAACCTACACCTTAATAACATGTACCATACCATCCCTTGGGCAATTTACAGTATGCATATTCCCGACAAACAAAATATTCTTCAGGAATTACGAAACTTGTCCTCCCAAGAAAAGAAGCCAAGTTCCTACATATTTGAAAATATGATCACAATCACTTTCACTCATGTACTTAGTGTTAAGGGAAGATTTATTTCTACCCACACATAATTTTCTCTTGTGTTGCCATTATTGAAGTAGTGCAGGCATAACTCTCAAGTCTTGATGTTTCACTTTTTCCTCATCCCATTGCTTTTTATATCTCTGATTCCATCCTGTATTCCCCTTTTCAACTATTGTATTCTTCTTGTCTTCTATCAAACCTAAACATTTCTTCTCAGCATCAGTTAAAGAACATGTCAAATTGTTTCTATGAGCATAAGCCATGTCCAGTGTCATAATCGGTCTAACAAAACTGTAAACTGTCTTCATTTTCTTAGCATGGAACTGACGATTCAATACTTCAACAAAAGAACTTCAGAAAGTACCAGATCATAGTTCAAGTAATAATATTGAAAATGACCCTTTCCATAAAACAGACTCAACAGAAGGCTATATGTAATGCCATACATAAGAGGAATATGGTGACAGGTAATTCCCTCTGTAGCTGGTGCAAGTATCTGCATACAGACATAACAGTCCCTTGCATTTATAGTATAAACATATTCATAATGCAATTTAAAATAAGCACTTGAAGAATAATCACCTCTAGATGCATCTACATGCAAACCCTTATAATCTTGTGCATGCAAGCTATTATCTGTAGGACTCAAGGTTTTAGGGGTATGTGGTGGGTATGTTAGTGCTTATCTTGACCCAGGTTAACACTAATAAAGAATTGAACAGACGACTCCTTACATGGGAATAATATTGTGATTTATTTTTATTTTTCTTTATGTACTCTTGTATCTTTCTTCTTTCTTTTCTTTTTCCTTCTTTTCTCTCTCTCTAGTTGTCTTCTTCTGGTACTTTTCAGTAATATCTTGATCTTTTTTTTCACTTCTAGGTATTTCTCCATTTCCAGATCCGTCATTCCCCCCAGAAGGATGGACGCAAGTGAAAAACAAAGGAATAGAGGAAAAAGGTAAGTATTTTAAAGTTTAATACTGGCAAATAAAGCCTGGTTGAAGAGGAAAGGGATAAGAAAGAACCCGGGATAAGTGAGGGACCGTGTCTAAGGCTGTACAATTAGTGTACATTCTTTTAGGTTCAGTAGAGTGGTAGGGTGTTCTAGTGCTTATGTGCAACCAAAAAGGGGACAGGCAAAAGAAAAGAAAATGGAAAAACAAATTAGTTCTGTTTATCATTTACTTTCTGTTATTTTATGGCTCTTTTTCCGGTAGTTCCTTTTAGTAAATAAAGACTTTTTCTTTTCTCCCTCTCTTCTCATTACTCTTTCCCCTCCTCCCCCTTTCTCCTTCCAAAATAGACACTAGGGTTTAGTATGCAGGCACGTACCTGCATTAGACACGTCCCTCCTGGGACGTGACGGATATTTTTGGTGTTCTCTAGTGTCTGCACCTCTTCAGCTTGGGATCTCGTTTCCCCAGCTCGCTCTCATTCACTAGGATCTCCCACGCACTCCTCTCTTCTCTCGGCATCCTCATTTCCTTCCTCCATGTCCTCCTTTATCCATGGGGTTTCTGGTCCTGTGTCTTCCTTCCTTTCGTCTCCCCCATACTCCCTGCTTCCTCCCGCGTCTTCCTGGCTTATCTCTCTCTCCTTCGCGTGCGCGGCCTTTCCCTGCACCGCTATGTCCCCATCCTCTTCCGGGTTTGCGTGCTGATGTAAACATATGTGGCTTTTTGGAGTGCCCCCGGGGCACTCCTCTGTCAGCCCCACTCGTAGTGGTGTCTGATGGCGTAATAACTCTGTTACAGGGTAACACTAGATTTAAGCTCAACTACTGTGAAAAATGTAGGTGAGGATAATCCTACAAGGAGAGCAATACTACAACAACGACAAACAACACCCCTACTAGTATATATCTACGTCTACTTGTGTTATTAATTTTTATAACTTCTCTAGAGTCAAACTGTTGAGTAGAAATTAGCAGTAACAGAGTCTTCGCTGTAAGTTTCTACCTTTGCAAATGGCAAAACAAAGTTCATGTGATGTGCAATGAAACTATTTACAAAAACTTTGTGATACTTCCCTAGCCCTTGTCAAACTTCTTCTAAATGACATCCTTATCCTCCTTCTGCTGCCTCGGGCCCGGGGGAATCTTCTTAATTCTATTTTATACAATATCCTTTTTATTATCTTTAACAAAGCACAGGTTAACATTCAATTCAAATGATCATGCCAATAGCTTTTCAAACCAGTTTGTTCAATGTGAGTGCAAGTTCAAACTCCGTTCAGGTTGCAATTCAGGTTCACAGATGCTCAACTGGGATCTCACTCTTGTCTCCCAAATCACAGACTTCCCCTTCACAATCATTATCAGCAAAGTATGTTCACTCAGGGAAAGTGTACCTCTGACATGGCACTCTAGCCAGAGTCCCAGTATCTTCCAGGACTGTACTTAACCCTCGTTCTGAAGGCAATCTTAACCTCTCTCTTTTTTCCTTTCTGCCCAACAGTCTTCAATCTCTACTCAGGGTAACAAAGCACTAGGCTCTTCATCAGGGTCTGAGTCTGGCTCAGGTGACGGTTCAGGCAAAGACTCCTCAACTGTCAGCTCATGAAGACCCCCCTCTGGCTGAGAATGTGCTGTCACATGCTGTTGCTGAGTCTCAGTACTGTGTGCACCCTCTTCTTACTGTCTCTCAGGTGTGGTTTGTACTTCAGGGAGAGGTACTGTCTCATCCTCAAGAGCACACTCGATTATATGAGTGTGGGCTGCATGAATCCAGTTGGGAACACCCCCTCACTTGACAGAGGTCACCATCACTAGGATGACCAGGTACGGTCCAATTCACCTAGGCTCAAGGCACATCTTACAAATGTGCTTCTTCACCAAGGTCCAGTCACCAGGATTGAGGTTAGGGCACTGCTCCAGACATGGAGAAGCAGCAGCAACTTTAACATGGTAGGGCACAGAATGGTCCACATCAGCTAGTCCCTTGCAATAGCCAAGAACCATGTAATCTGCAATGTTCACAAGCGCATTTGCAGGCACTACAGGAAGTCTTATTGCGCTCCCTATGATCCTCTTATGGGGGATAATCCTGTTTTTCGGTCAGGAACACTATGAAGACTCAGCAGCATGAGAGGCAAAGCGTCTGGCCACTTCAGAGATGTTGATGTACAAACTTTGGCCAATCTGGCTTTCAACATTCCATTCAACTGCTTCACAATGCCAGAAGCCTCTGGCTGATAACTGCAATTTAATCTCTGCTCTACTAGTAATGCTGAACACAACTTTTGTTGGGATCTCATTATTGAAATGAGTCCCTTGATCTGACTCCAGCGAAGTCAGGATAATCAAACCTAGGTATCAACTCCCTCCACAACAACTTAACTATTATGAGACTATTATTTCTTGTGGCCGGGTAGGCTTCCAACCAACTCGAGACGATGCACATAATCACTAGGACATATCTCAGCCTGTTGCTTACAGCCATTTTGATGAAGTCCATTTGCATTCTGTTGAATGGCCCTCCTGATCTTCCTACATGACTGAATGTCACTGTACATTCATCTGTTGATACACAACATTTCTGTGGCACAATTCTTCAGTCATCAATCTATATCATGGGTTAAACCAATGTTGTCTAAATAACCTGACCATGGCATCCCCTAAATCTGTGCACGCCCACAGAAATGTCTAGCCACTTGGGATAGCATTCAGTCTGGCAACACTGGTCTGCCATGTACAGAAACCCATATTTCATCTCTGCTCTGCTCTGATCCAACACTGCTGTTCTACATCTGACACTTCCTCCTGCAACCTCTTCACTTTCTCCCAGGTATCAGTTGTTGACCGCAAAAGGTTACAGTTGGTCTCACCTTCAGATTAATTTATGTATTCACAATTGAATGTTCGTGACACATCAGCACAGTATTGCACAACCTCATCAGCATAACAGCTGTCAACTCTCACCTAATCATCACCAGTGTGGTAAGGTGAACACTTCACAACTGCAATTTCTCCAAGCAGCTGCAGAGCATCAAGCAATCTCATGACATGTTCCCCATTTTGTAGAGGGGATCCAGATGAAGTCATAAATCCTCTCTGTAACCATAACTGTCCGAAGTCATGAACAACACCAAAGCCATACTGAATTGCTGTAAATATAGCCACTCGCAGATGTTCAGAGACATTGCAAGCTCTAGTAAGAGCTATCAGTTCAGCCACCTGTGCAGAAAATACCCTTCGAAGCCAAGATGCTTCGGCTACCCTTGAGACTGTACAGGCAGCTCTCAAGTGTCCTTCATTGTCTTTTAGACATAGTCCATCTACAAACATTATGTAGTGTGATTCTCCTAGTGGCTCATCTCTTATATCCAGTCTAGGCTTTGTGCATAGTTCAGTGACATTGAGACAATCATACTCAACCTCCCCAACAACATTTTCATTCTCCCAGAGAGGCATTAAGGTGGCAGGATTCAAAGTACCACATCTTTTAAGGGTCACATTGTCATCAGCCAGTATAATTGGTTCATATTTGGTCAACAGGCTGCCTGTCAAATGCTCTGTGCGGGTACGTGTTAACAAGATCTCAACTGAATGTGATACAAGAGCAGTTAGAGGATGTCCAATCACAATACTTCCACACTGTTCTATGCTGACACCAACTGCTGCTATGGCTTTTGGCATCTGGATAGTCCTGCAGCTACAGGATCAAGAGTAGCAGAAAAGTAGGCCACAGGTCATCTCTCATTTCTGTGCATCTGTGTAAGCACTGACAGAGTGCAGCCCTCCCACTCACTGCAGAAAAGAGCAAAAGCTGTAATTAGGTATTGCTTTCTCTTAGCTCTGAGAAGGCAACCAAGCAGTCAATATCCCATAGTATTGGATCGGATACATCCTTGTGTGGCAGCCTCTGTAAAGGCTTGGCCACTAGTGAAAAGTTGGATATCCACTGTTTACAGTAGCCCATTATTCCAAAAAACTTTCTGACTTCACTTCTGGTGGATGATGATCAATCAAAATAAGTGGGGAATTTTTGTTCTCAATTTAAAAAAACCTTACATCCCTGAAGTACTTCTGATCCCTGCAAAGCCCTCTCAAATAGGAATGGAAGGACCTAGTTAGAGTTTCTGGTCCCAGAATTATGGGGAGACTGTACTCTCTGACTAGAGGAAAGACCAACCTTGCTGAGTATTTGGCAAAGAAAAAATGCCTTTTCAGAATGCCTTGTTTGGGGCACTAATCTCTTTGTTGTAGAGGCTGAGGAGCTGTTAAGAAAGTTGTTTAAGAGCCAAAAGCTCTACCAACCTTCTCGCCAGAGGCAGAAGGACTGAAATGGGGTAAAAAGAGATACGATTACAATAAAAATATATATATTTCCACTGCAACAGATCCTGTTTCCTTCCTCTAAACCAGCAGAAAGGAAAGGTGCAATTGTAATCCCATTGGCCTGGTGGAAGGTTGACTACTTCTTTTTCACAAATGGATGAAGCAAGTCATTTCTCAAGGCTACGTCATAGAGTTACTTTCAGACTTCCCAGATCTTCATTTTGTACAATCTTGTTGGCCACAGGATGAGACCAGGAGGATAGACTTTCAGGACATTTTCTCTCTGTTGAAACAAAATAAGCCAATACTTCCTGTTTCCTCAGCACAGAGGGGACAGGAGATATTCAAGAGTGTCAGGTGACTTCATGCTGATCTGAGACTTGAGGTTTCTGAACCTTATCATCCCCTTAACCCACTTCAAAATCAAGAGCTTGCAGAGGGTGTTTTTTTTTTAGCTTGATGGGAGATTTCTAAATGAAATTCAATCTCCAGGACGATTACCTGTATATCGTGATGGCCTTTCATCATCAGAGATTTCTTAGATTTATGGTGGAAGGTCTCCACTGGCAGTTCTGGGTGTTGCCTTATCGCCTAAAACCTCATCTAGCGGATTCATAAAAGTCCTGGCTCCAGTTTTGGGTCTATTGCATGCTCAAGGAATAGTAGTCCACCCGTATCGTGATGACCATCTTTTCCAGTCTCCTCCTTTCTAAGAGCTGATGTGGGATACTGTTATGACAATCCAGACATCTGAAGATCTTGGTTTTCTAATCAACTGGCAGGCGTCCATTCTACAACCATCAAAGCTACTGGATTACATAGCAACCACTTTTGACATAGTACAACAACTAGTGCTGCTCTCGCAATTCACAAAGGGTGAGCTCAGGATTTTGATACAGAGCTGATATTTATGCAGGAGGCTCCAGCTAAGGCGTAGCTTGGAATACAGAGGACTATGGCAAGAGACTAAGGGCCTGATTTGGAACTCTGCAGAAGGGTTACAACTTCATGATGGTGACGGATACCCCTTCCACCAAAACCTAAACCCCATAGAATATAATGGGATTTATATTTCGGCGGACGGGACATCCATCACTGTTGTGACAGAGTAACCCATTTGCAGAGTTCTAAATCAGGTCATAATTATTCTCCTGTATAGATTCTGGTTAGTTCCTCCTTAACAGAAGAATTGCAACTCTGGATTTTCTTCATTTCAGGTGGCAACTCTGAGTATTGTTCCTTGTGCCCAACTCTACTTAGGTCAAGTGGTTTCCCTTATTCAGTCACTGGCAGCCTTGTCACCCAGTTAGAAGAATGTAATCCCAGTCACGTCTTAGGTCCAAGAGAGTTTAGCATGATGGATTACAGGAAAGTACCATCTTTCGTGGCATGTTCCCCCATTTTTACCTGTATGTCCATATATTTTTGCCTGTCTCACTGGGATCCTGCTGGTCAGGACCCCAGTGTTCATAGTTTGTGGCCTAATGTGTGTGTTGTGAATAGTGCTTAACTGTGTCACTGAGGCTCTGCTAATCAGACCCTTAGTACATATGCTTTTTCACTATAGGCTAGTGACTTCATTTATCAATTTCAATTGGCACACTGGACTCCCCTTAAAAGTCCCTAGTATATGGTACTTAGGTACCCAGGACATTGGGGTTCCAGGAGATCCTTATGGGCTGCAGCATTTCTTTTGCCACCCATAAGGAGCTCAGACAAACCCTTTCACAGGCCTGCCATTGCAGCCTGCGTGAAATAGTGCACACATTATTTCACAGCCATTTTCACTGCACTTAAGTAACTTATAAGTCACCTATATATCTAACCTTCATTTACTGAAGGCTAGGTACAAAGTTACTAAGTGTGAGGGCACCCTTGCACTAGCAAAGGTGCCCCTACGCATTCCAGGGACAATTCCCCGGACTTTGTGAGTGTGGGCACGCCATTACACGCATGCACTACATATCGGTCAATACCTATATGTAGCTTCACAATGGTAACCCCGAATATGGCCATGTAAGGTGTCTAAGATCATGGAATTGTCCCCCCATTCCAAATCTGGTATTGGGGAGCTAATTCCATGCATCCTGGGAGCTCCACCATGGACCCCCAGTACTGCCAAACCAGCTCTCCGAGGCTTTCAGTGCAACCACAGCTGCTGCCACCTCACAGACAGGGTTCTGCCCTCCTGGGGTCTGAGAAGCTCAGTCCCAGGAAGGCAGAACAAAGCCTTTCCTTTGGGAGGAGGGTGTTACACCCTCTACCTTTGAAAATAGGTGTAACAGGCTGGGGAGGGGTAACCTCCCACAGCCTCTGGAAACGCTTTGAAGGGCACAGATGATGCCCTCCTTGCATAAGCCAGTCTACACCAATTCAGGTCCCCCAGTCCCTGCTCTGGTGCAAAAGTGGACAAAGGAAAGGGGAGTGACCACTCCCCTGTCCATCGCCACCCAGGGGGGATGCCCAGAGCTCCTCCAGTGTGTCTCAGACTTCGGCCATCTTGTTTTCCAAGGTGTGGGGACACTCTGGAGGCCTCTGAGTGGCCAGTGCCAGCAGGTGACGTTAGAGACCCCTCCTGATAGGTGCATACCAGATAATATAGCCAATCCCCCTCTCAGGGCTATTTAGGGTCTCTCTTGTGGGTTTCTCTTCAGATTCTACTTGCAAGTTTCCAGCAGGAATCCTCTGCAACTACTACTTCATCCTCTGACCTCGGATCAACCGCAGACTGCTCCAGGAACCGCTGTAACAGTAACAAAGTATCCAGAAGGGCTACTTTTCCTCTGCAACTTCAGCTGCAGCCAGCAACTGAAACAGTTTCAATGGTGTGCACGCTATGGGGAGTCCCTGTCTTCACCCTGCACCAGTAGGACCGAAGAAATCTTCTGTGGAGGGACAGAGCCACTTCCCTGCTCTTGGAGGCACCTTCTAAAGTGACGACCGGTTCTCTTCGACTCCTCCCCTGGTGACCAGCATGCTCCTTGGAACACAGGTGGTGGACCCCTTTGACACAGAGGGCCTGATTCTAACTTTGGAGGACGGTGTTAAACCGTCCCAAAAGTGGCGGATATACCACCTACCGTATTACGAGTCCATTATATCCTATGGAACTCGTAATACGGTAGGTGGTATATCCGCCACTTTTGGGACGGTTTAACACCGTCCTCCAAAGTTAGAATCAGGCCCAGACTGTCCTAAGATCCTGCTGTCCAAATTTGGAGAAGGTAAGAGCTTGCCTTCCCCAACTGAGACAGTACCCCTGTGCACTTCGTCATCTTCACCTCCTGAGGCCTCTGCGCACTATTTGCAAGAATCCTTCATGCACAGCCTGGCCCAGGTCCCCATCACTCTATCCTGTGACGTTCAACTTGCTGAGTTGTCCTCAGGCGGAGTCGGACCTTCTTTTGTAGTGCTGCACCAACCATAACTTGCACCTTCTTTGTCCTCGTGTCCTGGGCCCTCTGTGGATGCTGCCTAGTCATCTGTGGGTTCCCTCCAGTGTTGGGATCCCCCTCTGCCTCCTCAGTCTGAGTTGAGGTCCCCAGCTCCCTCCTGGGACCAAGCAGCGCCACTTTGACGCAAAACGCAGTTTTGCTTGCACCAAGGCTTGTTTGATGAATCCAGTGCCGAACCTCACCTGCATCCAACTTCTCTTCATGGGACATCCATAGCATCATGCATGAACCTGCAGCCATCTTCCTTTGGTGCATTTCTGCAGTCTTCATCCAACCTGGGACTCTTCTTTTGCACCCTCTTCTAGGTTGGCAGGGGCTCCTGCCCTTCCGGGAACTTCTTCCGACTTCTGGACTTGGTCCCCTCCCTTTGCATGTATTCACAACCAGGAATACACCATTTGTTGTTTGCAGTCTTGCTTGGTTCTTGCAATAACTCTAATCACGACTTGTAGTGTGTCCTAAGGAAACTTGCAGTCCTTTACTCCTACTTTCCTGGGTTCTTGGGTAGGGTAGTTTACTTACCTTTGTGGTATTCTTACTTTCCCAGTGATTCTCTACACACTACACTTGTCTAGGGGGGAATTTGTGATTTGCATTCCAATTTCTTAGTATATGGTTTGTGTTGCCCCTAGACCTATTTTCTTCCATTGCATTTTAAAGCATTCTATAGCATTTACTATTGTTTGCACTATCCTATGTCTAATTACTTACCTTATTTTGGCGTCTAGTGTATATATTGTGTATAATACTTACCTCCAGAAAGAGTATTGCCTCTAAGATATTTTTGGCCTTGTGTCACCCAAATAAACTACCTTTATTTTTGGCAACACTGAGTATTGTCTTTACTTGTGTATAAGTACTGTGTAACTATAAGTGGTATTGCATGAGCTTTGCATGTCTCCTAGTTCAGCCTAAGCTGCTCTGCTATAGCTTCTTCTATCAGACTAGGCTGCTAGAACACTACTACATTTCATTAATAAGGGGTAACGGGACCTGGTGTACGGTGTAAGTACCCAAGGTACCCACTACAAACCAGGCCAGCCTCCTACATGGATGATGCTTTCCTCATTAGACAGAGGGTCTCTTTTCACGCACCCCAGCTCAGTAGTCCTGATCACGAATTACAGAAGTCTTGGAGGGTCAGACTGCTCAGGGTTTTTAGGGTAGTTGGGAACAGAAAATATATTTTAACTGGAAAGAGCTCATGGCTTAAAGCATTCAATTCTTTGCTCATTTAGTCAGTCAGGTGCAAGGCTTTAGTGGTGCATAAGGACAATACTGCAACTATGGCTTACTTAAATCATTAGTCGGTACAGGCTTCAGCTCACTCAACCAAATAGCACAACAAATTTGCACCTGGGCAGAGAAGAGCCTCTTTATGTAGCTTTATATAGAACAAAATCGCCCAAGTGCATTGGATTATTTCACATGATCACCAGCTACCTTACACAAGGTCAGATCAAGGACGTGGCTTCAGAAGGGATGTTTCCGGTGTTACATCCCTCTAATAAATCTATTTTGTGGCATGTAGCTGGGTACCGGTGCTATCAGTTCAGTTGGGTATGAAGAGGTTTCTGTCAGATTTCACCAGATATTTTTACATACACACAAAGAAAATCACACACACTTGCTCTCTTTCTCTCTGCTGAAAGCATTCAAAAGTGTAGGTAAGTTTACCAAATACTGGGCCAGATCTACAAGAAAATGAGGAATCAGTCCTGATGCGCCACTTTTTTTGTACCGCCCTTAGTCCCCCTAATGCCACCATGGTAGCACTGTATTTACAATACAGCACACCATGGCACACGTTAGCACAATAGCATCAGAATTTATGATGCTATTGTGGTGCTTTGTTGTATTAGGGCCATTAATTATGGCGCTAGTCCAGAAAAGCAGTAGAGAGGCCATAGGGTATTATGGGCCCATCACTTTAACACCTGCAATGTGCAGGCCTTAAAAATGACAGAAAAATCATGCAGTGAAATCTTATCAATTTCACTGTGCCATTTATTGCGGCCTCCCTGCAGGGGAACACTCTCTTCTTGCATACATTATGCCTGGTGCAGGCATAATGTGGCGCATGAGGTTACAAAGGGGCGCAATGCCAGCATTGCGCCACTTTGTAAATATGGCGCATCAGAAATGCCTACCTAATGCCACATTAGCCTCAAACAAATTATGCTAATGTGGTGCAAGGAGGCGGAAGGGCCTTGAAAATATGGCCCACTGTTTTCCTTCATTTAGTATCTCTACAAATCTACATTCTTCTCCTTTCCTGTTGCCCCTTAAACCCCACTCATTCGCCTTGTCCCCATATAGTGTATTTTTACATTATATGCCAGCTTGATTGTTGGAAAAATTGAGTCTTACAACTACCCCCCCTTCTTACTGGCAAAGCTACACCCCTGGATCAGATTCAATTTTTTCTAGAAAGTGAGACTCAATCTACCGCAGATGGTATTTTCGCCTCATTAACCAAAATCCAGGAGAGACTCAAGAATATGAATTTAAATCTCTAAGCTTTTTCACTGGACTTTGTTTATCTTTCTGTGATCATATGAAGAAAAAAACAGACAAAGCATGATTTAGTTAATTTGCCATAACTTTCTTTTACACATCTCAGGTCCAAAGTCCAGAACCTGTTTTTTTTCAGAATTTGAGAGAGTGAACTTAGTACTCACTTACCACCCCAAATCCTCAAAAACACCAATCAAAGCCATTCTTCAAGAATCAACTTTTCTAATCACTAACATAAGAAATCTTAAGTGTATCTCCCCTACGATGAAAGATTTACATGGACTCCCTCACCATGCTGGAATTCACTTTAAAGCCAATTGCATGAGCACTTCACTGATCAGTCTGGAAGTATAAAAACCTCACGACCAATTCACACATCAAAATGCTTTCTCTGAATATAGACCAAGACTATAGATTTCTCTTGTTATACACCTCTGAATTGCTAGTTCATTGTTCCCTTGTCACAATATACCTCCCATCCTAGACTGGATAACTGATGTTCCCTACCACACTTCACTATAATGCTGTGTTTCTGATGGCTGATTTTACGAACTGGGTTACAACTTGACTGGGGAGTGAGCCCTAGTCAAGCAGCAACCACAATCCTAGTAGGGGCAAGGACCAAGCAAACCCCAAATGTTCCTGTGCTCATGCCCTCATGGCTTGGCACTGAGTATGTGTAAAGTATTTGTGTAACACTTCAAACAGTAAAATAGTGAAACATTACACAAAAAGCCATACCAAACTAAAACAATAGAGCTGAATTTAATAAATAAAACAAGACCAAAATGGCAAAAATCAAATTAGTAGAACCAGAGTTGTTGAACTTTAGAGGTTTTAGAGAAAATAGCACCAGGAGGCGTAAAGCGCCATCTGTGGATATCTGGTCATGCCGGACTGGGAACAAGTCACAAGTTCAGGCAGACCAAGATGTAGTGTCAGCTAGCTACAGGGACCCAGTTAGGCCCGCAGAGCAACAGTACATTTGTTCCTGGTATGCAGATCATTGCGTGGATCCACGTCGAGGATGTGTTGCACCACCCATTGGTTCAGAGATGCAGTAAGGCTGCGGTGTGAGGGCCTGCATCTTCATCAAGGATCCTGTCAACAAGGCTTGCAATACAAAGGCCAGAGCAAGGGTGTGGTGTACAGTCAGGGCAAACTTCGGTTCCGAAGAGCTGTGACGGTGTAATGCAGAGTCTGGTGTCGTTGGGGCTGCTGTTGATGAGCTATGCAAGGACCTGCAATGAGGGTTCGTCATACTATGTCATTTCCAAAGATGTTGCACTTCCAAAGGTCAAGGACTGGGGTGGCTCTATTTGGCAGGGTAGACTCACAGATGACAGAGTCCATGTGCAGGTACAAGGTTGTTGAAAGTGTGTTATGTCCCTGAGGCTTCAGATCAGGATTCCAGGTAAGTGGCCCTTGGAGTCACTCTGGGTTCTGCATCTCCAGCTCCAGTTCTGCTTCTCTGCTTCTCTAGTCCTGCAACGCCACCCCCAAGATGGCCACTGCCCCCCCCCCACTGCAGCTGAAGCACAATTTCAGAGACCAGTTGGAGGACTCAGTCAACAACACCAACACAGCTTCTGTCACCAATCTAGAACAGGGAATCAAAAACTTCAATGCCTCGATCATCAACTGCGCCAACAGCATCACGACCATCCAATCTCCTTGCTCCCATTCAAAGTCAAGGTACTGGAAAGGTCTATCAACAATCAACTTGTGATACACCTGGAGCACAAGCAGCTGCTCTATGCCTCCAGATCAGGCTTCTTTAGCAAGCATAGCACCAAGACCATTCTGATCGCAGCCACCGAAGACATCAGGATCCTCCTCGACCAAAGAGAAACAGCAGCTTTGATCCTCCTCGACTTCTCATCAGCATTCAACACTGTATCCCACCACATTCTAATCGTAAGACTCCACCCCATCAGCATCCAAGGGGACTCACTCAGATAGATCAGTTCCTTCTTCACTGGTAGAACACAGAGGGTCTTCTACTACCTTTCAACTTCAAATCCAAAGATACTGTTGGCAATGTCTACCAAGGCACATCCCACAGCCCCACGCTCTTCAAAGCATACATGACCCCACTGACCAGCATCATCAGAGCTCACGGTCTCAACATAATATCCTTCAGAAATGACACCCAACTCATCCTCTCACTCATCAATGATCCCACCATCACCAAGACCAGCTTCCACAGATACATGACAAATGTCACCAACTAGATGAGGAACAAATGACTGAAGCTGAACACAGACAAGGCAGAAGTTCTAATCTTCGGCAACAACCCATGGAATTACTCCTGGTGGAAATCAAACCTAGGACCAACACCCACTCTGGCTGACCACACCAGGAACCAAGGAATCATCACTGACAACAAGCTCACCATGAAATCACAGATCAACGCCATCTCCTCCACCTGCTTCCTCATTCTGCACATGCTACATAAGAGCTTCAAGTGGTTACCCCTGCACACAAGATGCACCAGGACACAGGCCTTAGTCACCAGCTTACTGAACTATGGCAACGCTCTCTATGAAGGAATCGCAGCACACCTCCTACAGAGACTTCAAATCATACACAAAGCTGCAGCTAGACTCATCCTCAACCTCCCCAGATTAATCCACATCACACCTCAATTAGGCAGCTCCACTGGCTTCCGTATGGAAGAGAAGCCAATTCAAGCTAAAGACCCTTGCATGCAGGGTTCTACACAACCAAGGACCCGCCAATATTAGCCACCACCTGAACTTTCACCAACCGTTGAAAAGACTACATTCCGTCTTCCTTTCATCTCCCCAGGCTCTCTGCATCTACTGAAGCAGAAGTGGAAGACGCTCCTTCTCCTTCATCGTAGACAAGTCCTGAAACAGCCTCCACACACACCTCCGAACTATCACCTCACTTCCAGAATTCCAAAGGGTCCTCAAGAGCTAGCTGTTCGATTGAGCCTTCTGAGACGTACAAGCACCTGGATACCCTTCTAGGTGAATTGCAGCACTTTATAAATCCCGATTGATTGACTGATTGATTGAACTTCGAGGTTATCATACAGGAGAGATAGGTCTTGCAGTGGTAGAAAATTAATTTAAGAGATTTTCACTATCAGGAAATGTAAAACTTAAAAGTGCATGTCCTATTTTGTAAATACATTGCACCCCACCATCTGGGCTGTACAGGGCATACGCTAGAGGTGACTTACAAGTATTAAAAAGGACGGTTTGGGTTTGGCAAAAGGTTTACTTTGCCAAATCAAAATGGGAGTTTACAACTACACACACAGGCTCTGCAATGGCAGGCCTATGACATGTTTAAGGAGCTGCTTAAGTGGGCAGCACAATCAGTGCTGCAGGCCCACTAGTAGCATCTCATTTACAAGCCTTGGTACCTGTAGTGCCACTTCACTAGGGACTTGCAAGTAAATCAAGTATATCATTTGGGTATAAGCCAATGTTACCATGTTCAGAGGCAAGAGCACAATCATTTTAGCAATGGTTAGCAGTGGCAGAGTGCACAGAGTCCAAAGGTCAGCAAAAACAAGGTAAGTAAAAATGGAGGAGGAAGGCGAAATGTTTGGGCGAAGACCACCCAATGGTTGACAGTTCTAACACTGATATTTATTGTTGTGAGCTCTTATCATAAACATACTTGTTTATCTTTGTATCCCAACCTGTTATCTATGTATTTTTTGCTATGAACAGCATTTGGCTGCCCTACAAGGGAAAGGTTTGTGCTTTATAAATGCAACCGATAAAATAAAGGTAGAAACAAAAAATATTTGTTTTGGATGGAATCTGAAGTTGTCCAATAAATAAACATTATTGCCTAGCAGAATACAAACAATAAGAGCATTAATATGTATCCTTAAGTCCCCAAGCAATTTACTTTCACACAAATGAGGACTCTCAATGTCTGCTTCAAATCTTGCTCCTCATTCAGACTGATATTTGATGTTTTTATAACATAGAGTGATCCAAGAGCATGTAGGTGCTTTTTCTACATAACAAGACTATGTTACACATGTTTCAGGCACAAAAAGGTTAAGCTACTGCCTGGAATCCAAATGCTAAAGTCACCAGCTCTAACCAATGTGCGTGAGAAAGTGCCTCTTTTTACATCGTTAGCCTCCCACTTTTGCCTGGTATTTGATGTGGTTTCACAGTTGTAGTGCCCATGGCCCCTGCTAAATAGGATCCCTTGGCCAGATCTCTTTCCCAAAACTGTTGCGATGCATTGGCACAACTGGCAACACCTTTAGCTGCCCCTATAAGTCCCTAGTAAATGGTACTTAGGTACCCAGGGCATGTTTTGCTAAGGGTAGTTTTGAGTCAAAAAGTATAGTGCTGGCTAGCGCCATTCCACAGCGCCAGCCGGGTGCCATATTAAAGGAATGGTGCAAGCTGGCGCTAGACTTGGGCTAGCGTCTTCAAAAAAGATTCTAGCATGGTGGGGGTGGCAGTAGGGAATGAGAAGGTGCACAACCACCAAAAACATGACTCCTGTCTTAGCAAAAAGACAGGAGTCATGCTCACCACCCCAATCGCCAGCACAGGGGACAAGTGTCCCCTGGGCATGGCCATTGCACCCTGTGCCTTGCAGGGGACCCCGAGTTAGTTCCCTTGAGGGCACTTGAAAAAGAAATTACAAAATACTTACCAATACTTACCATACTTACCTAGGATGGGGTCCCCATCCTCTGGTGTCCCTCTGGTGTGGGTGGGGGTGTTCCTGGGGCGGGCACCTGTGGACACCTTCCATGGTGTTTAACCATGGAAATGGGTCCACAGATCCCTTTACGCCTGGTCTGACCCAGGCGTTAAATAATGGTGCAAAGCAAGCTTTGCATCATTATTTAGCCCCTCCTCCCATCCGTGCATCATTTTAGCACGGAAGGGGATAAATATGGGGCTATGGGGATAGCAACATTTTTTAGATGGGAACGTCTACCTTGTATCTCATTGATGCAAGGTAGGTGTACACATCCAAAAAATGTAGCAAAGTCCTATATTTTGACGTTAGATGTGTCCAACATCAAAATATCAATATGGAGTTAGGTTTGCACTGAATTTGTGTAAAATAAATACACAAATTCAGAGCAAACAAAGTATTAACATGTCCAAAAGTGTCAATGCTAGTCAAGTCATGGTAGACCTTGATAGAGGTACAATTTGATGCTAATCGGTTGTAGCATGACTCGGACACACCAACTTGATTTGCCCTGGTCAAAAATGATGCTTTCTGACTTAGGACCTGATTTAGATCTTGTCAGTAACTGTCCCGCCGTCGACTTTTTGATTGAAAATCTGACTGCCACGTGACGGTCCGTCTGACGTATTTAGATGTTGGCAGTCCCATAACCGAAGCCCACATTTAATCTGCCATCTCCACCAAGAAACACTGCCAGAGTTCGTGGCAGGAGAGAGAGAAGTGGCTGACGGTGGGACCCCAGCAACCTTTTTCTGCCATGCAGGTTTTGATGTGCCTTACCACCAGGAAAAGAGTGGTGGTCCGACCTCCACTTCTGAAGTGCCGAATTGGAGGAAAGGATGAAAATTCACCTTTTTTCCCGATTCTACTTCTGATTTCCACTGGACATGATTGGACAAGACCTGCTGTTGCTGCTGCCACTTACCCATTGAGAAAACACGACCGACCCTTCGTAGCCGGACTTGAAGGTAGTGAGGCCGCATTGCCAGGGTACGTTGGGTGGGCACTGTACGGGAGGTCGGGACCACTGCAGGCATAAACATGTCACTGTGACATGCATATGTCAGAGAAAAAATTGTGTCACACTAGCACAACACGCATATCTCACACATACACAACTGTCACTGTGGTGTCATCATTCTTTGCAAAATGAATGCTGATGTCACAATGATTGTACACTCACACTGGACAATGGTGTCCATGTTTGCACATTGCTAAGGGACATGTATAAGTAGGTTTGTGCTCTCTGTTCTTTATGTGAGTCAGTACGTGTATATGTGTGTGTTTGTGTGGATTGACTGTTTAAGATGGAGGGAGCTGGAGTGGGTGGTGTGGTTTTGTCTGCATGTGTGTTACTTGCATATGAGACCGATGATGTGTGTATGCTGTGTTGACGTGTTACACATTCAGGTGAGCTTTTTTTGTTGTGTGGAGGATGTTGTTGAGATGTGTATAGTTGTGCTTGTGTGTGTCTGTTTTTGTCTAGCTGAGTGTGTAGTTGTGTTGGGTAGTGCTTGTGCTGTGTGTGAGTGCAGTGTCAATGGTGTGTGTATGTTGTGTCATAGATGTATGCCAATGTGTGTTTTTGACATGTATGTGTTGTGTTGTGTTTCAATGGCAATGATTTATTGTGTGAATGTGGTGTGTTGTGCAGTGTGTAGTGCAGGGTACACATGTAGCTAAGGGACAGTGTATGTGTGACTTACATCTATTCCACAGCCCCTACCATTGTACAAAGTACATTAGATTCTGCTGCCATCTCCCTCTGTCAGCAGTTTGTCGCCAGTCCATCACTTGCAGAGCTAGACGTAAAACATCTCAATACATTAGACGTAATGCAGTTGGTTTGATGGTCTTTTCGGGTCTGCCACCAATGCAGCTCTGCAGTTACACTGTCAAGATCTAAATCAGGCCCTTATTTCTTAAAGTCACAATCCACAGCACAAGAACACTTCTAAAGCCCCCCTGGATATCAGGGAAGGTAGTTAGAAACTCACAGTGTACCAGACAGATGCAAACAGCAGGGTCCAGTCCAGGTCCAATTATCAACTGGTCAGCTGTACATTCACAAGAAAGGCTTCTTGTAGCTTGTTGTATCCCTGTAGCTTGAACAGAGGTCAGCCCATGATGCCTGGAGTCCACTTCTTTGTCCTGGGAACTAGAGGGAGAATGTTTACTCTGTTGAGGCTTATCTCAGATCACAGACAGCAGATCAAGTCCTCTTCTATTCTTCCGTAGGTCCAGCAGTGTTCTAAAGGGGGTGTCTGAAAGCACCACATTTATGCCTGGCACTAGCTTGTGGGTGCGAATGATTCCTGGACATGCCAAACCAATGGGGTAAATGTTTCTGGAGCCAACCATACCCACTTTCAGCATTTTCAAGAAAACTAAAGTCATCCGCCACTCTAAACATGGGTCATGAGGGCTGAAAGTGTTCTATGGTAAGCATAGTGTCCACCCACATTGAACACTAAAATCTAGCTTGAAGCAGCCACTGCACTCGTAAAAACACTATAGGCAGAAGTCTGGTAGGACAAAAGCAGGATTCTTCAACAACCTAGAAATGGATACATAAAAATTGTCTCAGCAGATCGTTCCCATCCTTTCAAGTGTGTCACAAGTGTTATATGTAGAACCCAGAAACAGAAGTGCAGTAGGACAAAAGCAGGATTCTTTAGCAACCTGGCAGTGAATACACTAGCATTGTCTTGTCATAATTTTCCCTTCCTTTCAAGTGGACCCCAGATGTTATATGTAGCTCAGGAGACCTATCAAGCAAAAAATGACACTGTGCATTCAGAAAGAGGCCCACAGACCCCACCATGCATATTCTGTTGGGTTCAGGGGAGTCATCTCTGCCCATTCAGGTTTGCCTATTCCTTGCTCCTGAGATGCTTGTTTCACCACTTTCGCACTTATTCAAATGCTAATCACTGGCTGGGAGAAGCTAGAGAACAAATGCAACTTATACTCTAGGAACTTCAGGTATGGAAAAAGTAACTTTCTAAAATTTACTTTTCTTAATATTTATTAAAAATCAGACGTCTTTAGAGAATTGGATTTTAAATATTATAAATAATGGTAATCCAAATATTTTTCTAGCTAGTCATATTTCAGAGATACAGTATTAGGATTTTAGTCTGTACTCTGCCTTTCTATAGGACAGCTAGGCGTGCCACAGTGAAAATAGTTTTTGACTGCTAGTCATTGGAAGGGCAAGGTAGTGATAAATGTCTTTATGACTTACTTTTAAATACCATCTACCCTGCCATTGTGAGGCTATAAGGTCTGCATGATGGTGACATGATATTTAAAAGGGAGGTTTTGAACTGTCAAAAGAATTTTACAAGTTGAATTGCAGTTGTTACACTGCTACAGTCAGACTACAATGGTAGGCCTAAAACCATGTTTGCACTGCCTCTGTAGTAGATGGCACAATAGGTGCTGCAGTCCACTAGTGGCATTTAGGGGTATATTTATGAAAAGTGGTGCATCATGTCATGATGCGCCACTTTTCTTGTGCCTCATTGAGCCCCCTAACACCACCATGTGTGTGCCGTATTAATGATACAGTGCACCATGGTGCACGTTAGGGAACTAGCGTAAAAAATGTTGACGCTAGTGGGGCACTTTGCAGGATTAGCGAGAAAAATGGTGACGCTAATCCTGTAAAATGAAAGGAGGCCCTTTGAAAACAATGGAAGCGTTATTTTAATGTCTGCCTTAATCATGTGTTGACAATGATGCTAAAAATGACGGAGTGGAATCTTGCAGATTCCATTGTGCCATTTTTCTGGGCCTCCTAATTCTGGATTACCTCCTTTGCATACATTATGCCTGGTACATGCATTATGCCACTTTGTAAATATGCTGCAGCGTTTTTGCCAACCGAACGCCACAATAGTATCAAGGTGGAGCTAGGGGCTTCTTAAATCTGGCCCTTAATTTCTAGATCGTGGGTCCATTTTATACCAGGGAATTATATGCAAGTGAAATATACCAATTAGGAGTATACCAAGTCGACGATCTGAAAAGGGGGAGCACAAAGACTTTATCACTGATTAGCAGTCTCACTTAAACGTGCTTCTTATTTTTTGGGATACTCAAAACATCCCAAGGGTATATCTGTAATGCTGCATGATTTGCAGGTTTCCCTTCCTGAGAAAGTCATGTGACTTTTTGTGGCAGCATTTCCACAATGCAGTGTGCATGCACAGTACAATGCCACACTTAATTTAACATTGTGTTGTCCTTTGTTTGTCTCCAAGGGAAAATATTTTGCCCGGTGTATAAGCCCCTGTTCCTACATAGCCTCATAATTTGTGGGCTTTCATTGCTCATTCCCACAATAGAAAGGGATTTATGTTAGCTCTTGACTTGCTTAAATCTCTGGCCATTGTCAGGATGGGGAAACTCATTAGTTTCTCATTTGTAATATTACAGACCCCTTTGGTATATTATACGGTAGTAAATGTATCTATACTTGCAAAATTACCTTTGTAAATACATGAAAGGCGCAGATACAGCCATTTTGGATCACAAGCGTACTTTCCCGATCTAATACGGATTTCTTAATGAGATCCTTGGCCTTGCTTTGATTATAGTGCTACCGCTAATAAAGTTCCTGGTGACAATCGAAGTAGCTATTGAAGTTTAGTTGTAGGAGTTTTGCATATAGATCTAAACATTCATTTTCAGTTTTGCTTTCCTGCTAGATTCAAGAAAATGACTCTCGTTTGTAAATATCTCGTTGCATCCAACGTCAGACAGAGAGATGTAACAAACAGGAATTCAGAATGGTTTGGGAAAACGTAACCTCACTCATTTTGCAGGAACAGTATATATGCTCCTATGTTTCCTGCACTAAAAGAACCAGGGAATATAATATTATTTCGCTTTAAAGGAAAATCACTCTAATATGTGGTTATCCATGCTTTTTATCTGTGTGTTCTGGTAAACACGCCAGCTGTGAGTAATCCAGCCCGAGGAACGCCTGGAACAGTGTGATTTACCAAATATATGAATAAAGCATGAAATAATTGGATGAGCCGAGGAAAGCGGCGCTCTCCGCTCTTGCAGAAAGCTATCAGAGCTGCCAGTGCTGGTAATGAGACTGCTGCTGGGAAGAGGTGTTCGCGCTAGAAACCTGAGTCATGTGCTGCCTTGTCAGCGTGTTTGTTTGGATGCGGTGCTCAGAATCCTGAAACTGGTGCGCTGCCTCCTTGCCGAGCTGCTCGGTAAAGCCCCCTCCTCCTGGATGAGAAGAGCAGATGTTACCGGAAGCAGTGAAAGGGATGAAGATGCTCCAGATTTTCTGGCAGTCACGTGGGGTGCCAAATTCCTGGAATTCCATCTTGTACAGAGGTGCTTGGTAATACGGACTGTACCACGGAGTTTGTGCCTGAATGCTTTTCATATGGAACACACACGCACAATTTCAAATATATTTGTGAATATATGTGTGTGTGTGTGCATGTATGAGCAGCCCTGTGCGTGTGTAAACACATTCAGTATGTAGAAGAAAGAGCTTTCTGAAGGTGTTCTCTGCAAAGTGAAGCTAAGAATTGGCCCTTGTTGGAATTAGAATATGCAGCAGTGCTTTAAATGGGCCGATACTGTCCGGTACGGAGTACCGGCTCTTTTTTTTATTTTTAGAGGGAGAGTACCTGCTCTTACCAAGAAAAATCGTAATACTTTTAATTGGAGAGTATCGACACTTCTCAGAAATAAGCAGGCACTGTGGTACAGAGTACCTGCACTTCTATTTTTCCATTTCGAGCACTGATATGTAGGTCTTATTTATAGTTTATGAGTACAATATTCGTCTAATAAACGACAACGGTAAGCAATGCAGAGTGGTTTGGACCTGGTAATATGATTATGAAACACATTTTTCACATTAACCTATACATACATATATGCACATATTTTTTTCTGAAAGCATTTTGAGCAAACTGAGCAGAACTGGTGATGCTAGCCATCTATAGTTTGCAACGCTTACCATGACTCATGCCATTCCATAGTACTGCATATGAGATCACACATCACATGAATGATGACATAACGTATGTCATCACCACTGACATCGCTGATGGCATCACTACTTGTTGACTCTGTGTTGAAAGTTAGTAATGTGTTTTTTTAAAGGAAGTCCTGGTTATTGTGTTTTTGTGTTTTATCTCCTTGTCAATTTTTTTTTGGGTGGGGGTATTTTTATTTTCTCCTATTTTAACAGATTCTTTCATTTCTATTGCATCATGATTATATTGTACGTGTATTTGTGCAACCGCCACAGTGCTTCTTGTGTTTTTGTGTGTATCTTTGCCGTGTACAATTATTTGGCTTTCAGTTTTTGTGACTTCAATGTATGGCTACTCATGTTGTCTATCTTCCGATGTTGATTGTTGTGCCCTGTTATCGGGCTTACAGTCTGGATCTCTAACCTTTTTGTTTGCTACTTTCTAGTTGTGCTCTTTATAGTTAATTTTCATTGATTTTTTTAGTACACAATTAATTACCACCCCTGCTACGCACATGTGTCCTTCAGGTATGGGTTCAGAGCAAGGCCTGACCCCAACCCTAACAGAGGGGATTGTCTGCAGGTCCAGGCTTGCACTCAGGCCCCGTACCCAAACTACCACAGCTGACCAACATCCTCCTAGGCTCTGTGCCAAAAGCTTGCCATGCAACAAATAGCCATTGCACACAGCTTTTGGCCGTGCACAACAGGAGTTAGGTACAGAGCTTGGTCTGTGACCAAGATCTATGTCTAACCATGTGCCAGCAACCAACCTTTACTAGATATCACCTTTGGCTAGCATAGAAGGATTGGACCACAGGGCATAAAAGGCTGTACCCCAAACCGTGTTGCGTGGCCAACCCCTGTTAATCAGGTCGTATGCAGAAGGGAGTGAATGCATGGCTTAGACTGCAGCCATATCCTGTGCCTAAACACATTTGAGGCAATCTCTCTATGTTTATCTTATAATGTTCTTTGTTAAATGCAGTGATATCGTCAATGATGTCACTTGCATTTGCATTATTAATGTTATACTCATCACAACAAGGTCGCACAAGTAATGGTTTGCTTGGGAACCATAACTGGTGTATGTCACTGTTTTTGCGAGTTTTAGGCAGAATCATAATTCAGTTTTTATCTGTGTTTTTTCAGTGACTTTCATCGTTTTTAGTGATATATTTAATTTCTAACCTATGGTGCACTGTGGAGGTTGGCAGCAGGACCAGGTCTGTGGTCAAACCCAGCACCCACTTATCTACAAGGGTCCAACCTCCATGTTGGCAGCAGGTCCTGGCCTGTGGCCAGGCCCTGCCACCCAACAACCCTGGATGGGTGTGCGTTGCGGGGCTTGGCAGCCGGTTCTCACTAGAGGCCAGACCTCGAGCCCCATCTGCTGGAGGCAGCCAACCTCCGCTGTGCATGGAATTCACATATGTGTGTGTTTTTATGAAACCTGTTGTTTTAACTTTTTTCTAAGTATATTTAAACGTTTTGTTAATTTTTTGGTTCGTCTTAACATGGACTTATTTTTTAATTATTGTTTTTTCAACAGTTCTTGAAATGTTTAAATTCTTTGGAAAGAAACAGATACAAACTATTTATTAATGCAAGCTTTCAAAGGAGTACTTGGTTGAACTTTTTTTAAGTGTCTGTTCAGCAGTGTGGATATTACTCTTCTGTTTTACTTTCCAGAGCAGATGGTCGTTTCGCATTTCCTGCATTATGTGGCAAACATGGTCAGCAGTAGATTTGACTTTATCTCATTTGCCTAAGGATCTCCATCTGCAACACGTTCCTCTTACAGCCTCTCACTTTGGTTCACCATCTCTGTGAGAGAATCATGGTTTCGGTGAAAAGCATATAGCTCCAGATTTACGTAACCATTGTGCCTAAATGCCCCAGACTAGCGTCATTTTTTTAATGCTAATGTAGCGTTAAGGAGGCCATTTCCCTGTGCCATATTTACAAAGTGGTGCAATGCTAGCATTGAGCCACTTTGTAACCCCTTGTGCCACATTGTACCTGTGGCAGGTATAATATATGCAAGGGGGCATTCCCACACAGGGAGGCCGGAAAAAAAAATGTCACAGTTGAATCTACAAGATTGCGACATTTTATTTTAAACTCCTGCCCGAGGTAGGAGTTAAAGTGACGGGCCCATAGTAATCTATTGGCCTACCCAGTGCTTTGAGGCACCAGCGCCATATGTTATGGCTCTAATCCAGCAAAGCGCTTCAATAGCATAATAAATTATGACGCTATTGTGGAAACGAGCTCCATGGTGTGCCATATTGTAAATACGGCGCAACTATGCTGTTGTTCGGTGAGACAGGGGTGGCACAGGAAAAGTGGTGCATTGGGACCGATGCACCACTTTCTTGTAGATCTGGCCCATAGTTGCTTCAATCAATCAATCAATCAATAATAACTTTATTTTGGCTAAAAGCCATAAAAGTATACAATAAACACCATATCATAATTATACAATAGACCAGTTATGAAAAATAAATAAATAAGGAGTACCACATAATGCATTAAGAGACCCTGAATAAATTATAAAATCGCATAGTTGTTAAAACAATGCAAAACAGACATCAATCTTAAAATCTTAAGATCCTAAAATATTAAAATATTAAGATATTAAAATATAATGGGTCATTGCATCTTAACTCCAATCAGTAATCTGCTGCTACGTTAAATAATTCTAATCTAAAATCAATTTATTAAAATGCACAATTATAACAATTCTCTGGTTCTTATAGCCCATGCATGTTGAAGGTATCTCGCAGCTGCAAAGACTACCTTATCAGTTGTATCAGTTGCCAAAATGCGTAATGATGTGTTGCATTCCCTTATCCCCATTGACCTGCATAGCAGGATAATCCACTTCTTCCTGGGGACCAGATATCTAGGACAAAAAAACATGAAGTGTGCGAGTGACTCTGATTTCTCAAGGCAATGGTGACAAGAGGTCAGATTGCAGTCCTCCATACTCCATCTCACAGTAAATGTCTTAAGTGGGAGAATCCCTAATCTCAATTTAATAAAGAGGGTTTTGGTATAAGGAGGATTTACATTATCCATATAGGCCTCAAACATAGGGCTACATTTATGATCCAGAAACTGTAGGGTCCGGCTACCTTGTTTTTTTTTAGACCAAGTTTGCATCAGAATAGTCTCCCAGTAGCACCTTGTTATGCTCACTTTTACTTCCTTGATCAAGTTGCGAGGATCTCTCCACACCTCCTCCATTTTAAGGAGTTTACACATGTCTCTGATATATTTAAACCAGGGAATTTTTGATGCACAATCACCTACTAGGAACTCATCTGTTGCTGTTTGGTAGGTGGACAAATATTCAGAAGTCCAGAGACGGACCCAATACATAAGAGGTCTTAGAGCAATTTCATTATGAACCTCGTTTAAAGCTAAATCAAATCTAAGGAGAATGAGAGGGGTACTCATCGGCAGCCGCAAAAAATTACGTATAAAGCGGTTTTCTACCGTCTTCAAACACCTAGAGTTAGAGTGCCCCCAAAGCTCGGCACCATAAGTTGAAGCTGTCACTGCCGCTGCTTTGTAAACTGTAATAGCAGGTGAGATCTCCCCTTCCGAAATATTAGCGATTTCCCTCCCTATCACTACTGACCTCTGTCTAAGAACTGACAAACTCTTCCCAATTTGTGCCGACTACTGTTGGTCATCTGCTAACCTAATCCCCAGATAGTCAAATTGGCTGACTTTCTCTACCGGATGGCCTGCTATAGTCATTGTCCCCCTAAATGATTTATGTGGGTTAAAAGCCATGAACTTTGATTTAGTTGCTTGATTTTGACAGTAATCTTAAACGAGTATAGGCCAGGGTGTTTTCTCTAAAACACTTTCTCACATGATGTGCATATCAATTTACATGCACTATTTCTTTTTCCTCTCAGGCGGGTGAAAAATCTCCAGGTGAGTGGCTCTCAGACTGGATTTTCCTGAGTTTAAGAAGTTGAAAAAATTGAACATATCCTTCTTTGTCAGCTAACAGTGGTGGTTGTGTGCTACAACTTCTCTTTTCAGTCTACTGGCTGACTTCCTGGGGCATCTTCCTTCTTGTGGAAAAGTAGATGGATGTGCTAAAGATGTTCTGTTCGGCACAGAGTGGAAGTCAAAATGGTGGCTAACAAAGGATGAGCTCCTCTTTTCTAGAGGTAACACGCTTGGTCTAGATTGTGTAGAGTGTGTTTCTAACCAGATGCCTCATCACATTATTTTTTTTGCTGTTTCAGGATTTGTGTATCCTACAATAGAAACTGAAAATCTTTTTTTTTTGGTCTGTGACTCGTAAGTGATCCCAGAGGTGAGGCTTGATTTCCAAGTTCCACAAATCCAAAAACGAGTTTCATTAACCCTGTAAATTTTTTGAAAAAATATGTGTTTATTATGATAATAAATTGTATTCTATTGTTTGAGGGTAGGGATTACCTAAGTGCAACTATAAACTAACATTTGTAGTGGTATGTTTTAATGTTTCCATGTGATAAGTATTATAAAGTTTGAAGTATTGAAAATTGGAACCACAATTCTAGGGTGTGTTAGATCTGCCCATGCTCCTTTCTTTGGAACCATATGGAGGATCCACAGATCTATATGGGCAGCTGAAGAGCTTTGAATGGCTCCTGAGAATGCATTGTTCCACATTCAAATATGTCTTGAATCTCATGAACAGATAATTGCATTTTTTGCCCTAATAGAGCTAATCAGCAAAACAGACAGTATAGTTTTTCACTATACTATTTTGCTAAAGAAGAAAAACTTTCCCTACTTTTTCATGACTTTTGGTTAAGAGCAAGAGTAGGGAAGAAACCTGGAAGAAGAAGGTGATGTAGAAAAAGAAGAACAAGACGATGTCCAGACTGGCTATTCCTGGTCCCCATGTGAGTCCATTTTCTCAGCATTTCTCACCATTCCACCCAGGGAAAAGATATTGCCAGCCAAATACAAGACATGCACTATGTACAGTCAGAAGCTCAGTGGTGGAGCTGAGGAAATTAAAGATTCAGAATGTCCCTGAAGCACAAGTATCTGAGGCCCAGGTATAAGAGGGCCTAGCACCATTCCAACACCACATTAGCTTCATTTCTTTTACACTAATGTGATGTTGGAAGGCCAAAAACACTGAGGCCCTCATTATGAGTCTAGCGGTCTCAAGACCGCCACACTCGTTGTGGTAGTCTCACCGCCGCAGAGCCGGTGGTGAAGACCACCTTATTACGAGTTTTGGGGTTTGGATGAAGCCAAACCTCCACAACTCTGCCTGGCCTGCTGGTGCAGTTGCACCACCCCGGCCGGCGGTGACCTCCTCCAATCCAGTAGCATGCCTCAGGCCGCCATAGGGATTAGGATGTTGCACATCGCCAGGCGTTCTGTGGCGGTCACCCCACCACGAAAGCCCTGGGAGTCACACACCCGGAGAAAGGAATCTTCATTCCTGTCACCGGCACACACATGTCACCACACATACACACATCCCCCACGCCCATCCATACACTTACAGGCACCTCTAATCCCTTCATGCATACCCGCATTCACATAAACATCCATTCAGCATACACATACATGCACTTAGGCACACCCACTGACTCGCATTTATCTATGCAGACACCCCAATACACCTGCACATACACACACACACACATACATACACTCGCAGACACGCACGCATTCAGCATCCCCTCCACAAACACACACACACATGCAACCAAACACACCACAGACCCCTTCCTCCTCCCCTTTCGGACACCCACTTACCTCTTCGTCAAGGAGGACGTCTGGGAGGGTATGGGTCCTGGCGGTCTTCCCTCTCTGCCACAACCACGCCAGCAGGACACCGCAAGCTATATTATGGCTCGTAATATGGAGGGTGGTGTCATGCTGGTGGGGTGGTGCCGGCGAGGGAACAGTCTCTGCACTGCAGACTGCCAGAACAAAAGGATGGCTGCTCTCCGCCTCAAAAATGGCAGTGAACAGCCACCACTCGTAATATGGCGGTCTGCTGACTGCCAGCACTGGCAGCCGAATGGCGGGTTCAGCTTTGGCGGTCAATGGAAGTGATCGACAAAGTCGTAATGAGGGCCTGAGTCATACTTATAAATTGGCACAATACATGCATTGTGCCACTTTGTACCCCCTTGCGCCACATTATGGCTGCGCCAGGCATAATGTATGAAAGGGGTCGTTCCCCCATTAGAGGGCCGATAAAATGGCGCAAAGAAATGTAAAAGATTTCTTTGCGTCATTTTGTCTGGGTGTTGGACTTTTTTCCTATGCTGGGTCATCCCCATTCTTTTTGCCTCCTGCCTCCTATTTCTTCTGACCTGTTGCTGTTGGATTTTGAACTCTGAGCACTTTACCACGGCTAACCAGTGCTAAAGTGCATATGCACTCTGTGTAAAATTGTATTGTTGATTGGTTTATCCATGATAGGCATATTTGATTTACTAGTAAGTCCCTAGTAAAGTGCACTAAAGGTGCCAGGGCCTGTACATCAAATGCTACTAGTGGGCCTGCAGCACTGGTTGTGCCACCCACATGAGAAGCTCTGTAATCATGTCTCAGACCTGCCACTGCAGTGTGTGTGTGTGCAGGTTTAACTGTAAATTCGACTTGGCAAGTGTACCCACTTGCCAGGCCTAAACCTTCCCTTTTCTTACATGTAAGGCACCCCTAAGGTAGGCCCTAGGTAGCCCCAAGGGCAGGGTGCAGTGTATGGTTAAGGTAGGACATGTAGGAATGTGTTTTATATGTCCTGACAGTGAAACATTGCTAAATTCGTTTTTCACTGTTGCAAGGCCTGTCCCTCTCATAGGTTAACATGGAGTCTACCTTTAAATCTGATTAAAGTGTAGATTCCCTTTGGGGGTGGATGGACATGGGGAGTTTGGGGTCTCTGAGCTCACAATTTAAAAATACATCTTTTAGTTAAGTTGATTTTAAGATTGTGTGTTTGAAAATGCCACTTTTAGAAAGTGGGCATTTTCTTGCTTCTACCATTTCTGTGACTCTGCCTGTTTGTGGATTCCCTGTCTGGGTCAGTTTGACAGTTGGGCTGGTTGCACCTCACACTAGACAGTGACACAAAGGGAGCTAGAGTGTAACCTGCATGTCCTGATGAGTCGTCTGTGCTATGAAGGAGGGGAGGAGTGGTCACTCACACCTGAAAGGGCTGTGCCTGTCCTCACACAATACAGTCTCCAACCTCTGGTGAGTGTTTGGGGCCTGACCTGGGCAAGACAGTATTTCACATTCAAAAGAGACTTTACTTTGAAGTAGGCCTACTTCAAAGGAGAAATTTGGTATGAGAAGGGCACCCAAAACCACAGACTTTAAAAACACTTCTGGAAACAAGAGGAATCTTTGCCTGGAGAAGAGCTGAAGAGCTGAGGAAGAAGAGCTGCCCTGCCAGTGACTGTGCTTTGTGGAGCTAATCTGCAGTTGCTGCTTCTGCCAGAGTAAGAGGGCAAAGGCTGGACTTTGTGTGCCTTTCATCTAGAGAAGAACTCTCCAAGGGCTTGACTAGAGCTTGCCTCCTGTTGTTTGAAGTCTCAGGGACAGCAAAGACTTCTCTCTGCCAGCACCTGGAGTCTCTGGAGAGACACCTACTCTGCCCTGTGGTGCCCATCCAGTTCCTGGGACCGTGAAAGGAGAAGCTGGCAGCCTAAAGAAAAGGAACTCCACGCACATCACCGTGCGGGGAAAAGATCGATGCAACTCCGATCTGTGGCTGAAGAAACGATGCGCCGCCAGCTCTGCAGCTGAAAATCGGCGCTCACCGGCAACGCGACTGAAGAATCGAAGCACGGAGCAGGAGAAACGACGTGCAGCATCGCTGATGGAGGGTGGGAAATCGCAACCCGCGCTGCGTGGTTTTCGGATCATCGTGCGGCTCGATTTCTGACTCAAGTACTGCTGGGCATGTGAAAACAACGCAAGGCCTGCCCGGACCCAAGAGTGCTGACCGGATCGACGCATCACTCTTCTGTGGAGAGAAGAAACGACGCGCCCGACCCGGCAAAAGGAGAAACGATGCAAGGTCCCGCTCGTGAGTGGAATCAACGTATCGCAAGCCCTTTTTGATGCACACTCATCCGTGCAGGGTTATTTTGACGCACCCAAGGTACATTTCCACGCTAACAGTGTTAGTGTGTGTTTGAAACTACTTAAAGACTCTTTTTGATTTAATTGATAACTTGACTTGTGTATTGTGGATTTTTGTCGTTGTTTAGATAAATATTCTCTATTTTTCTAAACCTGTGTTGTGTCATTTTGTAGTGTTTTCATTAAGTTACTGTGTGTGTTGGTACAAATAATATACACCTAGCACTCTGAAGTAAGCCTACTGCTCTGCCAAGCTACCAAGGGGGTAAGCAGGGGTTAGCTGAGGGTGATTCTCTTTTACCCTGACTAGAGTGAGGGTCCTCGCTTGAACAGGGGGTAACCTGACTGTCAACCACAGACCCCATTTTTAACACTGGGATTTTAAAGCCTTCCCAGAGCAGGCTTTAAAAGGAGGCTCCCATTGGTTTCACAGGGCCTCTGAGTGCTTTGCAGGAATAGCATCAACATTTTTGATGCTCGTCCTCCAAAGCACCGAACTAGCATTAAAAATGATGATGCTAGTTCCCTAACTACCACCATGGTGCACCATATTTTAAATATGGCACACACATGGTGGCATTATGGGGGCGCTAAGGGGCACAAGAAAAGTGGCGCTACACTAAGTGCAGTGCCACTTTTCATAAATTAGCTCCTTAATGTATGACAGAAACGACAGCTCACTGAAGAAAAAATTAACAGTAAAAGGAAAGCTGAAAAGGCTAGTACGTCTTTTGCAACCATTCAATATTCCATACCTGGTGGTATTTTACAGGAAAAGCAGTAAACCATCGATCTCTCTTATCAGTTTGGTGGATTGTATTGTTTGTGGTCATCTGCTGTGGTGAGCAGATCAAACAACGATAAATCATTTGCAAAAATATTTTTTTCTTCAGTTATCCATGTTTTTGAGTCCTTTTTTGACATATACTTGTGTCATTAAGCCAGAACCGGTATTGTTTTTCCCACAAAAATAAAAATCTGTCTATAAAAGTAGTTAGTCTCAGAACCAACTTTATTGGAATATAAAAAAGAAACAAAATATATATGTTGCTTGTTTTGTATGTGAATGGGTAAGGGGAAGTGGGAGGCCATCACCTGCTCTATCTGCGGAGGTAGGCTAAATGGTCTGTCCTCTGGCCACACACTGTGCTGAACCTGGCTTGGAAACCAACCACCACTGCACACAGCCTGGGGCCTTTGACCGTGTGCAGCGGGACCTTCATCCATGTGCACTGAAGTTTGATGCCTGGCAGAACTCCAGGCCTTGCATCCAACTTGCTACAGGTGGTCAACTCTCACTATGCATAGGAATTTGGGCATTCAGCTAGCCATCTGGCCAGGGTATTTTTTTTTACATTTTTGGGGAATTTGTGGGTCTTAATTTGGGCAACCATCATCCTCTGAGCTCGACAGGCAATTTGTGGGTCCGTAGAGCTGACTCTGAGTTTGCTGTATCAAAGCATCAAACACCAAAAGAGAAGGGGTTCTTGAAATATTTGCAGCAAAGAAATCACTCGGTCTGTGGTTCCAATTTTGGGACTTCAAATTTGAAAAGGACAATGGGAGAAAAGACTCTCTTATCCAAATGTATTCGATTAAGTGTCAATCCTTCAAAATTCAATTGGCAACTCTCTTATACCTCAAAAACTACTGAACAGGTTTATTCCAAACCAACAATTGCACGCCTTTTGAGTAAACTCTTATTGTAATGCCAAGTGTAAATTCATTCAGCCATTTGGTATGTAGCCACATTTTTAACATAGGAGCTAAAATGTGAAAAAGCAACTATAATTACTCCCAACACACTTTTTATGCACAAACATTTGCAAGCAGATTCATTGATGATCGTTTTGTGATATGGGATGTTGAAGAAGCTGTTCTGAAGATATTTTTGAAAAAGCTTAATGTGAATAACAACAGCCTACAGTTAAGTAATAACTAGAGTAGAACAAAGAACAAATTCCTGAAGGGTGAGGTGGAAGCTAAAGACATTGGGCCTCATTATGACCCTGGCGGGCGGCGGAGGCCGCCCGCCAGGATCCCGCCCTCCAAATTACCGCGCCGCGGTCAAAAGACCGCGGCGGGTATTACGAGTTTTCCCCTGGGCTGGCGGGCGGTTCCAGTAAAACCGCCCGCCAGCCCAGGGGAAAACGACCTTCCCACGAGGATGCCGGCTCGTAATCGAGCCGGCGGAGTGGGAAGGTGCGACGGGTGCAGTGGCACCCGTCGCGTATTTCAGTGTCTGCAAGGCAGACACTGAAATACTTTTCGGGGCCCTCTTACGGGGGCCCCTGCTGTGCCCATGCCATTGGCATGGGCACGGCAGGGGCCCCCAGGGGCCCCGCGACCCCCCCTACCGCCATCCTGTTCATGGCGGCTTTCCCGCCATGAACTGGATGGCGGTAGGGGGGGTCAGAATCCTCATGGCTGCGGAGCGCGCTCCGCAGCCATGGAGGATTCCAAAGAGCAGCGGAAAGTCAGCGGGAGACCGCTGACTTTCCGCTTCTGACCGCGGCTGAACCGCCGCGGTCAGAATGCTCATTGGAGCACCGCCAGCCTGTTGGCGGTGCTCCCGTGGTCGGTGGCCCTGGCGGCCACCGGCCGCCAGGGTCAGAATGACCCTCATTATTTGTAGATTTTCTGATAGAGGCAGTCCTAAGAATGTCTTGGCAGATGTGTATGAAAAAGCAAAGAGGAAAAATAAAGAAATGGGAGGAACTGTTGTACCAACAGCGTGCAGTGACAAAAGCTAAAGTGATTACAGCCAAAGAGAATGTAGAAGCTTGTAAATTCTTTATGGATTAAAACAGAAAAAATTGAGAAGAATTCTGCTGACAAATTGGAATGGCTTTATGCATGATGAACACCTTAAAGAGTTTGCAGGATCTCAACCACATATAAAGTTCTGAAGAACAGCGAATCTATGGGATTTACTAACAAAATATTTCCTATATCCAATTAAACAACAGACTACCTGGTTAAGCAGGAGAGTGGTGGTTGTTTGAAATGTGTGAGATGCAAAGGTTGTAAAACTGGGTGCAAACCAAAAGATTACGCCACATTGGAGGGTAGGACAATACCAATCGAGGAAGTTATCACCTGCTACACCACAAAATGTTCTGTCTGTGTTCTAGGATGCAGCTGCAAAATGTAATATATTAAAAGTGATGCTAAGGAAGTAAAAACATAGATTTTTCAACACCTACAAAGAGCAATTAAAAATTGTGACAACACCTACGCCATACCAAGACATATTTGGGATGGCCCCAAAAGGCATGTTGCCTGTCTGAAATATTATGGAATTCTGTGATAACATGTTATGTTTGGTTGAATGCCTTCCTGAAGCTGTTGAGAAATGTACTTTGAATAATATTATTGCTATGTGAAAAAGGATGACAAAGAGATTGATGATATTCTGGATTGAACCATGTGAGACTGGACTTTAGGATATTAGGATGTGATAGTTATGCATCCATTTGAGGAGTTAAGGAGAGCAGTATTCTTAGTATTGTAAATTTTTTAAACTTCAGTGATTGTGCAATGCACTAATACTTTCCCAAAAAGAGTAAGGTGGAAAGACTGTAGTAGTTACATGCACATGTACTAGTGCTTTAAAAACGGATGCTAAGAAAGCTTCAATATTTTGATGATAGAATAATTATATGGATTAACAATGGATGCTAAGAAGATCTAGTTATAATAACTGTTACATGGATGTGATAGTCATGCATCCATTTGATTTGGAAAAGAGTCACTAGGGATTCGGAGATAATTTAACTGAATGAATTAACATCTTAGCCAGTGCGTGCCATTTTGAGTGGTGAGAATTGTGCATTGCACAAACACCTTATTATCGTGGTATCTTGGTTTTTGGAGTCAGGGGGTCGGGGTAGTTTGGTTTTTGGGGGTGGGGGATCAGTGTAGTTTCATTATTTGGTGTGGTGGTCGGGGTAGTTAGTGTTTTTGGGGGCAGGTTGTGGACGAATCAGGTTAGTTAGTGTTTTTGGAGATGGGATAGTTTGGTTTTTGGGGGTGGGGGTCAGGCTAGAGTGGTAGTTGAGGGTGGGGGATTGGGTTAGTTTGGCTTTTGGGGGTGGGGGTCAGGGTAGTTTGGTTTTTGGGGGTGTGGTATCGGGGTAGTTTGGTTTTTGGGGGTGGGGTGGGGTAGTTAGTGTTTTTGGGGGGTGGGGGATCGGGTAGTTAGTGTTTTTGGGGGTGGAGGATTGGGGTAATTTGGTTGTTGGGGTGGTGGGGTGGGAGGATTGCGATTGTTTTGTTTTTCTGGGCAGGGTAGGGGATCCGTTGTTTTTAGGGCGGGTGGGTGAGGTCGGGGAAGGGTTTAGGGCTCAGGGTGGGTGGGAGTTATCCAGGGTAGTTTCGTTTTAGGGGTTGGGGGTCGGGTAGTTTTAGTATTAAGGGTGGGGTACTTCTGGGCCATAGGACAGGTGGGGGGTCGCATGCTAGAACCACACATGCCATTCCCACACATGCCTTTACTAGACATGTTTTTACAATGAAAAATCCTTGTAAAGGCATGCATGGTAAAGGCATTCGATGGTAACAACGAGGTCGTTGTTCCGACCGCGTTGTTCAGGCATGCATGGTTCTAGCATTCGCTGTTCCATCATACATTCGTAGAAAGACAATGTGACTTGTAACATTGTCATTGAACTTATTGTGAATAGACTGTTACGTTTACTGTTGCTACATATTCTGGAAATATGTTTGAGGATCACTGACGTTTTTATTATGAATCTTACTTGCAAATAAAAGGTGGTACTACAGAACAAAATATGTTTAATGGGGGATTATAAATGGATTGAAATTTGAGACTAGAGGCTAATATGGTGGTGTATGTACTGGTGAGATTTTTTTATAAAAAACGTAACCAATATGTATGTGGACAATTTAAACAAAAGTTGTGGACAAGTATTAATTATGATGTAGAATTTAGAAGTAAACATAATAAAGAATCTAATATTAACAAAAGGCATATTTATTAATGTTTCACTCAATGAAGTAAGGGAAATTGCTGTGTTATGTTGTGAGAAAGAGGGAGAGCAGAAATGCTCCGTTGCTACTAAGATATGGCGCACTTCTGCTCTCTCCATGTGCTGACGCGCTGTGTGCTTCTTAGCACCTCCACAGGCACCATTGCACTATGCTGCAAGTGTACCTGGGTTACAGGCAAGGTTGGTTTTGTGCAGGCAGGGATAACTTCCTGCACAAAAACAGTCCTGAGGTGCAATTTCTTCTTTCAATGCATGATGCAGAGTGCATCACAAACAGAAAAAGGAAGTAACAAGAAGAAAAAAAGATATTTTACTGTGTTACTCTTTTCTGTGGTAGGTGCACCATTTTAGCACAATCCGAGATTTTCTGCCTTTAGTTAATCTGGGAATTTGTCAAATTCCATGGGTGGATGCACGCGAGCACCCATGCTCCCGCCCTAGTACGCCTACCACAACAAACTATAATGCAACGTTTGCGTTACTTTTCTTTACAAAGTCACGCAAGACGGCATAAATAGCCCCTTGTGTGGCTTTGTAAATCCCATTTAAGGACTTAAAGTTGTCTTGCAATAACTTGCATCATGCATAGACGAGGCAAGTCCTAAGTACATTTGCCCCGAAATATTAAACTTTCACTGAACATATCTTCAGAAACTGCCGTTGGGTTTGAAAAATCCAATTTTCCACAGCAGTTTCTGTATGTAAGTGCATAGATGGCCACGAGATGGCAGCAGCAACCCGTCATATAAATACAGTCATACCAAAGTTACCACGGTTATTGAAGAAAGTGCAGAAACCAGCATTTAACATTTTGTTAACAGGAAACAGAAATGTTCAAGTATGTCCCACCTGCACTGAGTGCACAACAATTTTACAGTCAAATGATAAGGACTCATTTGATCGCTGTACAAGTAGTTATTTATTTACTTTTTTTTTCATGGCGCCCACTCTGTCTTTCTCCTGTTTCAGAGCAGGTGTGTTGCGAAAGAATGTGGTATGGGTCCCCTGAAGAAGGTGGGGAAGGGATGCTGAGACTCCCACATTTCAGAGATACTCATAGCCTTGGGTTGAAATGGGGAGCCCTGAAGGTGATCCACCGAAACCACTTGGGCTGCAGGAGCTGCAGGGGCCTGCCTTGCTCCTGCTGCTGAACTGTAGAATAGGGTAGGAAGGTTGCGGGGAACCTGCTCAGGGAAAGATTAGCAGTATGTCTGATGTAAGAGAGAGCTTTAGTCCTTTTCTTTTACTTTCCAAAGTTCTCTTTGAGGTTTCCTGACGGAGCACCATAGCTTTGGGCCATGAATGTGCGTTACTAGCTATGTTAAAGGGGGGTTAGGGCCCAGATTCACATAAATTATAGGCCAGATTTACAAGGCCCTAGCGCCACCAGAGTGTCACTTTTTGTGATGTTACCGTGGCCCTGTTGCACTGCGCCACATTTACAAGGCGGCACTAAGCTACTTTGCCTGGCTTAACACCACTTTGTATATATGGGCCCCTCCGACACAGTTTTCTGCGTCATAGAGGCATGCAATGGGTGTTGCTGTGGGTGTTCCACTGCAACACCCATTGCTTTTGACACTGCCCCAGATGTACAAGAAGGTGTAAATCTGCAGCAGCACCAAAATCGAACACCACCCCAGGGGTGGAGTTAGTCTCTCACAACAGGGAGGAATACTTTTATACCTCTTTGTTTTTGCTTTTTCCATGTGTTCTGCATTCTGCATGCAGCACATATAGAAAGAGCCAAAGGCCATGAATTAATGTTTATGTACAGAAGGGTGTCCCTTCCTGCATATAAGTAGTCATTCAAAAACTACGACTGGGGTCAAATTTTAGAAGGGCATGATTTGATACCCTGGTCTACGTTCACGGAGCTAGTAGAGGACACTGTCTTCAAATTCAAATATTACCAGCTGGTGAACTGGGCAAGCATTCTTCCAAAAGTAGGGCAAGTGGATTACATATGGGAAAAGATGATATCTCAAAGTCATATCTATTGCAAAGAGGTTGCCCTAGGGTACTGGATGTTAATGGAGGAAGGAGAAGAACCTTTCCTACTGCCAGCGAAGAAATGGGGCAAGGAGCTAGCATCGTTGGACAGCGTCCATCTTTGGCAAGTATCTATGGCTTCACTTTGGGTTACAGTTAAATCTGCCACTCTAAAAAAACAAAACATATTTTTACAGTGCACAGGGCATATTTGTCACCTGAGAAGATAACCACTTTAGGGAAGGCATAGAGATACTGTCCCCGATGCAATGAGGAAAGGGCAGACCATATTCATATGTTCTGGAGCTGTACCAGACTTGGGCGTTTTTTGATGGATGTGGGTGAGGTGATTATGGATGTGAATAACCCAGAACTAAAGGTAAACTTCTCGTTAGTAATATTTGAGGTTAATATTGAGGAAGGTCAGACTTAGAAACTGGCCAGACACTGAAGATATATGCTGTTTGTGTTAATCCTTTTGGCATGAAGGGAGATATGCTTAAAGTGGGTCCTCACCCAGATACCAACTATACATGAGTGGGTGGCATCTGTGAATAATCTGTACCATCTAGAAAAGAGTTGACTCCCGAGTAAGAGGAATACGTTTTGGTCACTGTGGAGGAAAAGATAGATTAAACTGAATTGAGTATGAACAGTTTAACGCTTAAGAAAAGCTCAATGATTATGAGTCCCTGAAAGCCTATGTGTGGTAGGAGCTGGTTTGAAATGGGTGATCAAGCTGCTCTGGTGCGGAGGCCACTGGCAAGGGTTGTCTCTGCCTGTACGGCTTATGGACAAAGGAGGGACATAGAGGATATGCCTCCTTTGGTTGAGGTCTTCCTTTCTGCGTACCAAACCTACTGTTCCTTTAGCCCAGTGGGGCATATTATGAGGACAAAAAAAATGAAGATTAGCTACTTCTATGTGGGCTGCATTCTGCAGCCCACATAGAAGTGCTAAATCACCATTATAGATTGTATATGTGCAGGAAGGGATACCTTCCTGCACATAAACAATCAATCCCCTCAACGCAGGCACCCTTGCACTATGGTACAAGGGGGCCTGTGTTGGCGCTGGCAGCTAAATTTAGCATCAGCCAAGGGGGAAACACAGGGGTGCACTATATTTTAGGAAATACGGCACATCCCTGCTTTTCTAAAGTAACGCTGTGCTGCAAATTGTGGCGCAGCATGCACTGCGCCAAATTTAGATAAATCTGGTCCTTTTTATTGACACCAACCGACGCACTCCTTTTTCATACTTATAAAGCCACTCGTGGTGGTTTGCGTGGCTTTGTATGAAAAATTAATGTAATACAGCACATTGTACTGACTTGCGTTACTTTGCATAGGGTCGCCATTCCATGAGTGGTGCATGAGCTTCCCATGCATCCACCCATAGTCTTTGAAGCAATCCCATATTTACAAACAGATGAAGACATGAGTTTGTGCCCAAATGGAGTGCCTTCCTGAGGCTTCCGTAACAAGGAGCAATACCTTTATTCTGCAGCACACAACCAAAGAGGGATTAACTTGAAGGGATAGTTTTTGTGCAGGAAGATGTACCCTCCTGCACAAATACTAGCATTACCACAACACAAACACTCTTGCACCACGACAGAAAAGTGTGTGCATTGGTGCTAGGCTGCCCAAAAAGTGCTCTTTCCAGGTGGTGCAATGCAGTGCAGAGCACCAACTTTGCTTACTGTGGTGGGTTGCGTAACATGTTTGTAAATAAGCCCTCCACACGTTTTAGGCTAGCGTAGGTGCAATCACACCTGATTGTTTTACCTGGCCAGGTGCAGGTAGTATGCTGCCCAGGTTAGGTGGAGGCGCTGATCTCTTTGGCATTAGGTTTGGGTTGTCATGTTACCAGTTGAGCTGGGATGGTATTCTCATACCAAGTCAGATAAAACAAATGTGAAAAATAATCAAAATTCTGTAGTTCTTCATATTTGAAATATAAACGTAAAACAACAAGTGCACAATGAAAACACATGAAACGTATATTGCTGCGCTGCGTGGTTTTGTCATAAATATGTCCCTTGCAGTATAAGGCTTCTAGCCTTGAGCTTCGGTGGATGCGCCTGTGCTGATGCAAAGGCCAGATGCCACCAAATATGGTGGATGTTCACAACGAAAGCAGGCAGGACATTCACTAAGTGGTTCAGATCCGTAGACTTGTATGTTACTTCTTCTTAATTACGTCGAAGGGCTTACGCCTTGTTATATGGTTTAGTTACATTGGAGATACAATGAAGATACGGGTTAGGAAATAAAGAAAAGTAGGAATAATGCATATTCTTTATGAATCACTTTCAGTGAGGGTTCTTTGAATGACCATTAGGCTCTGCTTTGAAATAGCTATTTTGTCCAAATTTCAATATGTTTTGTAAAGTAACAGTGATGTAATTAATGGATAGGTATTTAAACGTGGTGGTCGTTGAAGATGAAACCATCTACAGACAAAAAGACTCAGATGTATGCACTGAAAACACAACAGTTAAAGGTAGGACGGTCAGTGGTGGAACGCACAATGATGCCACCCAGCTGAAGAATCTGAGGAGGGGCACTGAGTCTCCCGTATCATTGACATTGATCAGAATAAGGCTCCCTGGGGCTTGCAGCCCTCTCTGCACTGAAGATACTGCAGAGTCCTTCCTGACGCCCTCAGACTGTCGGTTCTAAACGGGCATTCATAATGGCTGGTGGTTTGCAGGATTGATTTACAGGTCATAGGACCACCAGGTGGCGCACTTTGATGCAATAAGAAATACTCAAATCTTATGAGAATTCTTTTCATCTACATTCCGCGCAGCAAGGATTCCCGGGTTGAATTGATGCGTTCCCTACTGTGCTGGCGAGGAAACGTTCCTGGAAACAATATTCTAGTAGCTTGGCTAGTGTCAGGGCCAGATTTACAGAATGCAGGATTGTAAACACATGCCCCACCACACAAAGAAAAAACAAACTAAATGGATGGTGTGAAAAATCATTACGAGTATGTAACGATTTTTAGAAAATTACAAAAACTACACCCGCAGCCGGATTTTTCCAACTTTAGATATTGCCAGCGAAGTGAACGACCAGCCTGGAGCGTGGAAGGAGTTAATTTTTTACAATGCACCTTGTAATTGTGGGATGGTTATGCCACGTCTGGCATCAGCGATACCGGGTACAAAGGTAAATCCAGGTTGCAATAATCCCCTACAGGCAACTATTAAATGGACATTGACACGGAGAAATCAGTGCCACTGCACAGAATTCCACATTTTAGCCCTTATCTGAGATTTTTTTTTTTATAGGGTAAATTCCTTTAGGTTTGACCTTGAGGTGTTGTCCTCAGAAATCAAACACGGTGGGCCTCGTGAGGCTGTATTAAGAGACCACTAGTCAGGACAGCCTACGAATCAGGATCAGGATGGGTTTTAGGTGATGGGCTGCAGTGCTGGCCTTTGCACTGCATATCACCCCTCTTTGCTGTGATAGAACTTGTAAAAATATAACACAGGGTCCCTAATTAGATTGCACAATGTCCAGAGGTGTACTATAAAGTGCGTTTTAGCCTGTACTAGGAATAGGTACTGATGTCACAGCCCTATTGTACTCATCACTGACATGAAAGCGGGCTGTGACATTCTAATATTTTATGGTTTCACCTGGGGAGCAATCTGATTAATTGCCAAGAACTATCTTTGTGCATCTCATACACCCTACATATGTGTTTTTAAGAGTATCATAGCACTGAAACAACGTGTACTTGAACCCCAGAAAGTTAAGCACACAAAGTTGATGGCTGTGTGTGACCTGTAAGTAAGGAGTCACGTCCTGACATGGCCATCCCAGCCTTTCATCATTCAAATATCAATAAAAGGAGCTTTGGCAGGCATGAAGGTACCAATGTAGGTGTCCACATTTTGTCATCCCAAACTCTTCAGCAGCAAATATTGGATGATAGGGGGCATAGTTACAAGAAAGTGGTCCATCAACCATGATACGCCACTTTTCTTGCACTCCCCGTACCCTACTGTGCCCCCCATAATGCACCATGGTGCACATTAGCACAATAGCATCAACATTTTTGAAGCAACTGTAGTGCAATGGTCAACTAGCGCCAAAAATGATGGTGCTAGTCCAGCCATGCGTAGGGAGCCCCAATGGGAGTGTCACTTTAATGCCTGCCCTGTGCAGACATTAAAAATGACAGGAAAAATGGCACAGTGAAATCTCATAAATTTCACTGCGTCATTTTTCTGGGCCTCTTAATGGAGCAGGCATAATGTGGCACAAGGGGTTATAAAGTGGCGCAATGCTTGCATTGTGCCACTTTGTAAATCTGATGCGTGGTAGAGGCCTCCTTGACACCGCCTTAGCGCAAAAAGATTAACGCCCGGGTGGCGCATGGAGGTGCTAGGGCCTTGTAAATATGGCCCTAAGTGTTGTAAAAGGGGTCAACTGTGCAATGTCCTGGAGTTGCAGGGCCACTTGATGCATCTAGCACTAACATCAGGATCCTGGGAATTAACTTTCATGCTTAGATCTGGTATTCCTCGAGGCACAGAAGAGCTTCCTAGGCATGAAGGAAGCCAAGAGCGAGATCCTGTAATGGGATCTGGGCCTCTTTCACTACCCTTGAAGGCCACCACGTCTGGTTGGCCCTCTTTGAATCTCCCCAAAAGCATTTCGATCTTTCTTTTGTTGCCCATATGGATGCAGTAGTTCAGTGTGTCAGTGTACAACTCTCACTGTTCTTTAATACCCCCACAGTACTCCACGCCAGTCACCAAATGGCCATTAAAAGCATGTGCCATGCCACGCTTTGGTGACTGTAATATCAACTACACTGACAACACCCGAAATCACTGCAAGGTTACAGAGACTACAGAACCAGGCAGCCAGAATGTGCATAAACTTCCATAAGTGCAACCATATCACACCCACCCTTAAAGCTCTCCATTAGCTTCCTCTAGGTGTGATGGTCATTTTCTTTCTTTTTGCAGTTTTATATAGAATAAACTTTACCCAATGGCACAGGAAAGCTCAACATGAGTAACAGATTACATTACACAATACATTGTTGTGTTTTTTTTTTTTTTTTTTTAGTCGCAAGGAGATTACGTGAATTGCCCAGAATCACAGGACGTTGAGTGATGTTCGGACTAACACCTGGATTCTGAGTTCAAAATTGACACATCAAGCCGTTAGGACACATGGGTCCTGATTTATACTTTTTGACGCTAAACTGTGCTAACGTAGTTTAGCATCAAAAAGTATACCAACGGCTAGCGCCATTCCAAGACGCCTGCTGGGGGTCTTATTTATGGAATGCCGCAATCCGGCGCATAGGTTGGGCTAACGTCATGGAGAATGGCATTAGCTGGGTGGCTGTGATGGTATGGAAATAGTGAGTTTAGCATTAAAAAATTACGTTAGGCTGGTTAGAGTAAAAAAAGATGACTCTAACCAGCCTAGCATCATTTGACGCTAAACCTACCATACCACATGACTTCTGTCTTATGAGAGACAGGAGTCATGCCCACCACCCCAATGGCCAGCACAGAGGACAAGGGTCCCCTTGGCATGGCCATTGCACCCAGTGCCATGTATGGGGGCCCATTTATGCCCCCCATATGACACTTTAAGAAAAAAGGTGAATACTTACCTTTATTTACCTGTACCTACCTGGGATGGGGTCCCCATCCCCCGCTGTCCCTTTGGTGTGGGTGGGGGTGTCCCGGGGGCCTGGGGAGGGCAACTGTGGGCTTATTCCATGGTGTTCCACAGTGGAAATGGGCCCACAGTTCCCCTAAAGCCTGCCCTGAACCAGGCGTTAAATAATGGCGCTAAACAAGCAAGCTTAGTGCCATTATTTAGGCCTGCCTCCCTCCTGTGCACCATTTTTGTACGGGAGGATAAATATGGCACTAGGGCCTTTGAATCAATTTTTGCCCGGGAACGCCTATCTTGCATCTCATTTTCCGCAGGCAAAAAAATTACTTTAACTCCACTATTTTGGCACTCAACACGTCTAGCGCCAAAATATAAATATGGAGTTAAGTTTGCGCTGAATTAGCATTAAAAAAATGACGCTAATTCAGCGCAGAGTATAAATATACCCCATCGTCTCTTGTTTAAAAACTCTCCACACTGTGCGCGAATCATAATCGAGTAATGGACTAAAAATACCTACAAAAAACTGACACAGTTCTAAATCCTGATAAATACCTCCATTCCTCATCTGCCCTTCTGATTATTCAGTGGTCTTTCGAGAGGCAGCTGTCTGAGTGTACAAGGCCCTAGACTCCAGAAAACTAAAACCCTAACATAAAATCGAAACGCAACCACACGAATGACAGGGACCAGGTTGTATCCTAACTACTAAAACCGAGCCATAATAACCCTGCCTTCAGCTCAACTCCATACAGAACAGGGTCTTCGACAGAAGATTATCAGATGCACTCATTTATCCTATCCAGCCGCACTCTAATGCCCCCTGCCCCTCATTATCTGCCTTTTTATTATCACGGTCTGTGCTCTGATATAACTAAAGGGCAACAGGGAGCGCTTTACAAGATGTGTAGTTGAATGAAGGATCGCACCCAGGTTACTAAAAAATAATGGACGGTTCCCTCTATCATTCAGATTTAATGCTTTTGTTTCCTACTCGTATTATTATCCTTTTATACTCAAGTCATGCACAAAATGCATCCCTAGTCAAAACACAAAGTACACCCTCTATCGTTTGAGTGAACATTCCACTGAATACAGACATGAAAGAGCATCCTCATTGGATAGTTCTCATTCCAGACCCCTTATGGTTCTCAATGAGTCCATGTACTAGAACCACTGTGTACACAGAGGGGCTGCCAGCTCCACTGAACCTTCTGAGTCTCGACTGGAAATGAATGAAGTAGCATTTCAATCGTGGGGGTGGGGCTTAAGGCGGCATCAGTGTTAGATTCAGCACAAGAGGATGCCATTCCCCCTCCTATCCCTATCAGCTTCTAGCTAACGGGTTTGGGCCCTTTTACCTACAACTGTAGAGTAACAGCATCCACTCTTGTACGCCCTTCGCCTGTGCCCTCGTCTGCATCCATGAAAATCTTCATTCGTGGTCATCTGTTTTAGTACATTTCTGCTAATGGTATTTTCAATATCTTATGGAACTTCTAGTAAGTTATGTTTTTTCATGTATCTAGAAAGAGGTCTATTCTACAATCTGGTTAGATTGGTCCCAAGCTTCAGAGACTGAATATAAATGAAATACGTGCTGTTTTTATCACTAGCTCCCTCAGTTGTAAACTTTACCTCACCCTTGCTTAATCCAAGTACTGTTAAATGGGTTTGATGGTCCCAGCTTCGAACCCAAAGTTCGTCATGGTATGTCAAAAGGGGCATTAGAATGTCAACACTAGCAAAATCTCATCCACCATTTTCATCATCCTGAAAATTCACTTGTGCATCCTTGACAAGGCTATGGAATGCTAAGGCTGGTAAAGATAATTAACTAAGGAGCAGTGGTGTAAGAGAACATTGAAGTAAACTTTTCCCTGATGCCTGGAATGTGTAAAGAATAGCATGGGGTGGTAGAGTGGGTTCTGTGAGAGACTTTTCAAGTGCACACACATCCTCTCTCCAGAAAAGGAAGTAAATTCCGTACAAGAAGCGTAATGAGGACAAAATAACCTAAATGTGTGTGGAAACTGTGCTCTGCACCACTCAAGGCCTCCATTATGTGTATCTCCACACCCAGTAATTCGGGGGTTTCATTATTTCTGTGATGCTGGAATAGCCATATAACAAGTATTTCACAAACATCCATGGATAATTAGGAAGGGAAATACTGCACCCTTTTTAGATGGTGGAGGAGTGGGAGGTTTATCAAGATTGCATTATTCTCACCATCACTGTGATTCACGAATTAGTTGGAAACATTGTTTTGATCCAAATTGAGTAGGCACGGGACCAACACTGGGGGCCTAATGTCTCCTTTAAAGCACTCATTATCACTGGCCTGTAAACACCGCTGCTGTTTCTCTCCACTGGATGTATCATTACCAGTGGCTCCACTAATTTCTAACGGGGGAAATAGATGAGATCAAGAGTTTTGGGGATAAACCTGGAAATCAAACTTTCCATGCAAAGTGTTCTTCCCCAGTATTCTGCCTGGAGGCTTCGTCTGCTTGCTGCAAACATACTTTCTGAGTGGAATACCACTGCGTCCCCCCCCCCACACCAACACCCACACACCAAAAAACACAATTCAGGTGGGTCTGGTAACTCCTGTTGGAGGACCATCAGACTCAGCGCGCCACTCATCTGGAATACCGCACCGTATTCTCATGTAATTTCCCGTTTCGGCCTGAGGTATTGCCACATTCCTTGTCAATTCCGGGTCAACCGGTTATGGTGTTACACGAGACACCTATTTGGGACCTAAGAACATTATTGCACAGGTAATTAGCGACCATCTAAAACCATTCCAGTGAGTGAGAAGAGAATTCCCCATATTTTTCGAGATAATTTGCCCCGCTGGTACTCTGAGTGAAATTGATTTCTGGTAATTGAATGCACCTTTTCAGCGCTTTCAACTGCTTGGCATATAAGGCACACAGGGCATGTGCTTTTAATCTAGATGTATATTCAGGTACTCATTATTTGCGCTGATTTAATTTGAATGGAATAGTACCTGCGCTTCTCGGCAAGCATGAAATACTTTTAAAGCAAGAGTATTTGCCCTTCTCAGTAGCGAACAGGTACGCTGAGAAAATGAATACCTGCACTTTTATATTTCCATTTAAGGTATTATGGAGGTAACATATTTTTGCTATTGGTGCTGAGGTAATAAGACAAATTATTTTTGAAAAGCTTCAAAAATAATTCGATGATTAATTTAGCTAAATAATGGCATTCAAATAGACTTGCCTAAAATGCTACTGGAAGGCATGGGCTGAATGCAAATTATTTCAGGACAGGAAGGACAAAAAAAATAATTTTACCAAAAAGTTTTGATTAGTTGAGAACGTAACACATCAGCCTACTCCTTGATTTAGACAGAAGTCTAAAGGGGAATGGATCAGGCTCCCATAATGAGAATTATTTATGAGAGTTTTAGCAGAATCCTCTCGATCTCTTTTTTGACACCCTCAAGAATGGCTTCATCAATGACCATGTCTAAGACAAGGAAATCCAAAGACACGCAGGGGGACAACTCAAAACCCAAACTGAATTCTGCAAGAGGATTGGCTGCAATAGTATTGTGGTGGAGAGTTCCAGCGCCTGCCAAGTCAGTTCAAAAGTGCCTTATTTGAATGTGGAAATCTCCACAATGCACCTTATCTTTTAGATATGGACATTTGGGTAATTCATGCAACCTCAAGGAGCAAAGTATGTCTTCTGTCTTTATTACATAGTTGATATAAGAACCAGATGGAGGCCCTTCCAAGATTACTGCTGGCTATGCTGAAAATAGAGTGATAAAGTATGGCCCTAAAAGGTTAAGAGGAACGAGGAGATCCCTTACTGAAGGGAGACATTGACATCCTCCCCTAACCCACCACATTGTCAAGTCATCTCACATTGCCAAGACAGTGGTAAAAGGTTAAGTCTTTTCTGGACAAATTCAGATCCGACATAACATCTAGAGGTTTTCAATGATACTGTGTCAGTAGAAGCCACAAACAACTTGTCCTGCACTTCATGTTGATGCTTTGGACTTGATCAGAAAGTCTTACACCTTACTTAGAAAATGGGAAGCAAAGTGGATGTCTACGGTAGACCTGGGTCTCAAAGACTCTGACTTCATACAGAAGTATTTTGCAGTTTGGACTTTGGTCATCGAGTCCCACGATTATTCACTGAGTATGCTATTGTAACCAGTATTAGGGTGCCTTTGGTCTTTTGCACTCAAGAGTGACACAATCAAGATTAGGTAGAATAAAAGCAAGACCATTGCTTGGGTAGCCCATCAGCTATAACATAAGCAGACATACTTACACATGGCTGGACCCAAAATAAAAACATGTTTGCTATTTGTTTGCCAGGGGCATGTGGCATAGCTCGCCACTCAAAATAAATAATAATAGGAAAGATTTAGGGCCTGATTATGAGTACGGCAGTCCTGGGAGCATAGTATCCGCTGTGACAGTCTGACTTGGCAGTCCAACTGCTACAAGATCGCCGCAAATGACAGGAGCACTGTTCCCGCCGTTGCAGTGGTGCAGGAAGCCATGGTCAATCATGACGGTGCCAATGTTAGCACTGCTGTGCTGATCACAACTTGCCTTTCCGCCAACCTTTTCATGGCAGGGACAGTGCCATGAAAAGGTTGGTGGAAAGGCAGAGAAGGGGCCACAGGGGGGCCCTGCGGCACCCGTGCCTATGTCGTGGGCAGTGCAGTGGCCCCCTCGTCAGCATAGTTGGAATGCACATTGTCTGCAATGGCAACAGTGTGCATTCCGACTGTGCTGGCGGTGCAGACAGTGCAGCGGCATTGGTCTTGGCTCTCCCTTAAAGCCAAAGTCAAGACCGCTGCACTGTTTGTGCCATCCAGCCCCGCAGGAACATCATAATATGGCGGTCCGAAATCGTAATAGGCCCTTAAGTCTGAAAGGGAAAACTTACAATTTGACCAGATTTACTTTCACCTCTAGGCCCAGGCAGAATTTAAATTGCGTTGGTGTAATTTGTGTAATTTGGAGAATTTTGTAATGCACTGCTAATTACCCCAGATATTACAGCACACATGACAACTTCTATAACGGCATTAAAAATGTAAATGAAACATCAGAAGTCAAACTATTAAAGAAAAACTGTGCATGGCAGGGGCCCGAGTTAAGTTACCTTAGGGTGCGAGTTATAGTTACTTGAAATAACTCTAACTGTAACTGCTGAATTTCTGTGGTTTTGTACAAGTAAATTCAGAATGTTCCTGTAACCTTTGATTTTTTCAGTGAAAATACATATACATATAGATATGGGCCCCCCTAGCATTCATTATGCCTGGTGGAGGCATAATGTGGTGCAAGGGGTTACAAAGTGGCATAATGCATGCATTGCACCACTTTGTAAATCTGGCGCAGTAATTTTGGCCTTGTTGGGCCACATTAGTGTAAAAAAAAATGACACTAATGTGGCGCTAGGTGCTCTTAAATATGCCCCCAAGCCCACTCAAAGTGGGCGGGAGAACGAAAAATGCTCCAAACCTGCTGAGTTCTGACTTTTCATCTGTTTCACTGCACTGAAGCAGACCAGGAAACAGACGAAAAAATTGCTCTGGTTAGGAGGGAGCAGCATTTGTATCTGCTCCCTGCAGGCAGGAGTATTGTCGACTTCCGCTAGATGTGGGGAGCTGGTTGGGGCAGCGGGGGTCTTGGGGCTCCTCCCATGGTCTCCAACCATAAAGCACCCACCCTTCATTGGCCAGGCCCCAGGGGATGGGGTCTCTGGGGCCAAAATAGGCCATACTCCCCCTTCCCTTTTAGATATTTGCTAGGCTCTGGGGATGGGGTCCCCCAGTCAATATTGGCTGGAAAATGAGCTGCATGCCCCTTCCCCATTTTAAAAGGTGGTGGGCCCCTGGGGATGGGGTCCCCAGGGAACATATCAGCCCAGGGAAAAGGGCTGTGTGCCACCCTCCCAAACTTAAAAGGCACTGGGCCTGGTGGAATGGGATCCCCATGTCTGAAATTGGCCCAAGCAAGAGGGCAGCATGCCCCCTCCCTCATAAATATAGTGGTGGGCTCTGAGGGATGGAGTCCCCAGGGCCAAAAAACATCTGGGGAGGGGTGCCACGTACCCCTCCCCTAACAAAATGCACCTGGCCCCAGGGGACGTGGTATTGGGACTAAAATCGGCCCAGGAAGGGGGACATGCACCCAGCTCCCCCATAAAATGTGCCGGGTCCCAGGGGATGGGGCCCTCAGGCTGAAATCGGCCCAGGGAGGGAGGCTGCATGCCCCCCTTCCCATTAATTATAGTGCCGGACTCCAGGGTTGGCACATGCTGTCCTCCATCTGATATAGGTTGCCAGGCTCTGGGTGATGGGGTCCCTAAAGTCAAAAGTGGCCTTGGGAGAAGGGTTCCATGCCTCCCTTAAAAAATGCATCAGGCCCTGGGGAATCTGGTCCCTGGGCCCAAAAGAAGCCCAGGGAGGGGGCCTACAGGTTGGCTACCTTTAAGGGTCTGGCCACAGGCCATGTGGCCAACCCCCCCAATGCACACAGCCAAAGGTCATATGCGGTGGTGGGTTGGCTGCATGTGGAGGGGTTGGCCACAGGGTATGGCTGCAGGTCCGGCCCTGCGGCCAACCCTGCATTGTGCACGGCCAAAGGCAGTGCACAGTGTGGGGTTGGCTGTATACTGGGGATTGCCAGCAGACCCAGCGGCCAACTACCCCACTGCAAATGGGTGAGGGCATGAGCAGTTTGGGGTTGGCTGCTGGGCCTGGCTTCAGGCCAGGCCCTGCCGCCAACACCCGCCGCGCATGGCCAAAGGCCATGCACAGCAGCAGTTGGACTGATGTATGGTAATTAAATATTATTTTAAGAAATTCACTGAAGAAACCAAAGGTTACAGGGAGGTTACATTTAGGAAATAGCAATAAAAAACCCATAGAAATCCACACAAAATAACAAAGGTTGCAGGGACATTATAGTTAGGAAATAAAATGTAAAAAACCCGGGAAATTCATTAAAAAAAAAAGATAACAGGAACTTCATAATTTTGCTCTGATTTTATACAAACAAAACCATAGAAATGCAGCTGTTATCATTATAGTTATCTCAAGTAACTAGAACCTGTGCCATAAGGTAACTGTAACTCATGCTCCCGCCATGCACTGCTAATTACCCATGTATTACATTGGTCATCACTGAAAAAACAAAGGTTAAAGTAATGTTCTAATTGAATATGTTATCGATAACATTAACATTTTGAACTAAACAAAACATAGAAATTTACCAGTTATAGTTAGCGCTAACTAAAACTTACACCTCCACCAAGCACTGCTTATGACATCACTTATGCCATGTTCTATGACATCATTTATGACATCACTGATGACATCACAAATGACATTACAGATTAGATCATCCAATGATTGTGCTAGTTTGTTTTATAGTTTACATAGTGACGGTTAAGTACAATATTACCTGTCTACCTAATTTTGTACAGCCTGGATCCAGCTAATGGGTGTTAGTTTTTATATAACAGATCTGCTCTTAATGCTCCATAGGTGCTTAGAGGTATCAAACATGTTATAAATCTTTGTTTTTATGAGTAACTCTTTGTACAGATGACAATTGACCTGTGTTCATAATGTTCCACACAAGATTTTTGTTTTTTGCAGAAAAAGTTTTCAACAGGTGTTCTATGTAGTAGATACTAACTCTTGTCAGTAAGCTTGAGTTATTAGACAGAATTGTGTCAGCATGACAATTTCTACATAACTTATAAGACTGTGTGCACCAGGTACTAACCTATATAAATGTGCTTGAGAAGATGGGCTATCTGTAACATTTTCACAACAGTATAAAAGGTGCAGGTAGTAGGATGTTTAGCACCTTCAGATCTTGGTTATGTTTTGCAGTGTCTTTTTGACAACTGTTGCACACAGCGCACACTGTTCTTAGTAGATACTTTTTAATTACTGTGGTGTGTTTCTTATGAAGGTTTCACAGTTTTCAAATGGTGTGGTATAAAGTAAACTCTCTCTATAGTGTAAACACTGTTTACAGTACTGTACTGATATCAACTTCATTTCTCAATGTAGGTTCAGTGAGTTTCAGGTGTTTGATACAGGCAAAAGCTGTCCATAGTAGGTCATTTGCTTTGGAACTGTCATTCACTATTTTTAGGAAATTATCTTTCTTTGAACAGTTTGATGCAGATTGAAGACTGTACTCAATGAGGGTTTCCATATATCTGTGGTTGATAGTTAATGTGAACTATGCTAGCTGTAAAGTGTATGGTATAGAGTCAATGTTGCACATAATGTATACTTTCTATACCTAAGGGAGTTGTATCTGTGATGGCAGTAATGATCGCTGATATTCTCCTGAAATATTTTGTACTTATTGTCAGGCCTTTAATGCCATAGTAATTTTTAGACCCAAATGCTGGAAATTGAAGCACCAGCGTGGGCACAGAAACATATGTTTGCTCTTTCCTGGAGAGAGCGTTCTTAAATGTCCTGCATCACGGGAGCAAACAGCCTCCCCTTCCTGCAAGAGCGCGAGCAGGGAAGGCATTTAAAAAAGGTCTCGTTGGATTGGAGCAAACTACAGTTTCCCTGCCCGCACCCCGCAGGCTGGGAAACAGAGTTCCTTCTCACCAGACAGGAGCATGCAAAAACTGCTACTCCCTTTGGGTGGGAACAATGCTGGCTCCAACAATAGGTGAGGAGCCAGCTGGGGCCTTGTGGCTTCTGCTGCGGCTTTGAACTTGCTACTTGGTAGGTTCCTAGGGTGGGCACCAGTCACCCACCTATAATTTAGACAGGCACTGGGTGATGGGGTCCCCTGGGACACAAAAGGCTTGTAGGGACTGCAGGACCAAATTTCCTTTTTATTTGAATCTGCCCTAATGGATGGGGTCCCTGGGGCCTATTAAGGGTAAGGCAACACTCTCTCTCCTTTATATTTGAATAGAGCCCCAGGGGATGGGGCCACAGGGACCTATTAAGTCTTGGGATGGGGGGGCTAGGCACTACCCTCCCCTTAATATATATGATTTAGCCCCGTGGGATAGGGTTCCTTGGGGCCACTATTGGCTTGGGGAGAGGGTCCATGCAAGATTTAAGTACGGTAATGCAATATTACTTTGTGTTAAAAAACACTAGAAATTCACTGAAAGTAACATTATAGTTAGGTGAGAATTTCAGTGACAACATAGGGGGTCATTACAACATTGGCGGTAAAAGCCGCTTACCTCCGTGCAGAAGAACGCCAACACACCGCCGCGGCTGTGGAATTCCGCCACGGTCATTATGACCCAAAGCACGGAATACGCCAAAATCTAGACACCCACACAAGTCCGCCACACCAAAGGTCAGTGATAAACTGGTAATAAAAAATCCTCCACGGTCACGCCAACAGGAATACGCCCACACTATCACGACCCACGAATCCATGTGGCCGTCTTTCAACCGCGGTATTCCATTGGCGGTACACAACGCCACGCTCAAAATACACACACTCTTACAAAACACATCCACATTGGACAATTCGAAATACACACACCTGATACACATACACACACCACTCCCACACACCCAATACAATATAAAACACACACCCACAATCCCTTACGACCACAATTGCGACTGAAGGCCACAGAGAGACACCACCATCTACAAACGAGCATCCACAGGCACTCAACACCATCACCCACATAACATCCACGCACCTCACTCAACACACCACTAAATATCACCCCACACATCACACACCACCCCACACATCACCCACACCACCCCATAGCATGGCAAAGACACCCCAGGTTCTCTGAGGAGGAGCTCAGGGTCATGGTGGAGGAAATCACCCAGGTAGAGCCACAGCTATTCGGATCACAGGTGCAGCACACCTCCATAGCTAGGAAGATGGAGCTATGGCGAAGAATCGTGGACAGGGTCAACACAGTGGGACAGCACCCAATGAATAGGGATGACATCAGGAAGAGGTGGAATGACCTACGGGGGAAGGTGCGTTCCGTGGTCTCAAGACACCACATTGCGGTACAGAGGACTGGCGGCAGACCCCCACCTCCTCCCCCACAACTAACAACATGGGAGGAGCAGGTCTTGGCTATTCTGCATCCTGAGGGCCTCGCAGAAGTAGCTGGAGGAATGGACTCTGGTAAGTCAAACCGTAACTACTATATCCCCCACCCTACCTGCATGCCAGCACATACCCCCACCCTCACCCTCACCCCCAGCACTCCTACTCCTCACACATGTCCCAATATCACAAACCACCCATCCCAACACCAAGCCCTGCATGCAACACTAAAGCATGGACATCCATCACCAAAGCATGGCCACTGCACATACCCATACACCCCTCTAAACCATCATCACACAAGGTCCTACACAGGAATGCAAGCACTGGGGTACACGGTCACCCACCCATTGCACACTATGGCACACACAGATGCAATAATCATGCTTTTACACCCCTGCAGGACCCCTACCCAACGTCACTGAACAGGTGGGACTCCTGGGACAGCGTACTCGCTATAGGAAAAGAACTCCTTTAAGATACTTCAGGAGGGAGAAATAGACAAGATTACGAAGCACAAGAAAGGAAGGAAAACATTTAACAAAAGTAGTAGATAGAATAGAATTCTCAATAAAGAGTGATCATTTGTGAAACCAAAGAAGTGAACGGTTATGGAGAAATATTAAGGAAGTCCTGATTAAATCCCTGGGGCATTCCCCTGGATGAAACACGTGTTGGCAAGGACAAGTGAATTGGAGGTTCTGTTTTTCTTGGACACAAATAAATGGACAAGCGAGTTGGAGGTTTTTGCTGTGTCAGGATATATTAAATTAAATTTAGGACTGTGCAGAATACGAATTATCTTTATGAAGATCCAGAAGGATGTTTAATTTGGAACTGATCTAATTTGGAACTGGTCTAATTTTGAAGGAATAAATAATGCATGAAACGCAAAGAAGGATTTCATGTGTGATACTACCCTAATTGATGTTTCATTGTCTGTTAGATGTATACTTGTATGAATTGTAGGGATTTGTTTATTACATGTGTGCCATCACTCATCAAATGTCACTGGATAGGAGGGTCTAGACATGTCCACTCCACCCACAGAAGAGGCCCCCAGTGATGACAGCAGCTCTGTCCAACTGGACCTAGGTGACCAGCCCGGCCCATCTGGGACCTCGGGACAGTTGGTTCCCCTCACACTGGCACAGGCCACTACAGAGCTTCCCCCCTCTGGAAACAACAGCACAGCCCCCACCCAGCGGGCCCATACCTCTGTTCCCAGGACACGTCAAGCAGCAGTGTGTCCACCACTACAGGGAACCCAGGCTAACCCACCACCCCAACAACAACAGAGACCTGGGGGCAGTGGCAGTGGGCACACGGTTCAGGGGACAGAGGCCCAGGAACACAGGGGAACTGGGAGGGCTGCTATGTGACAGGGGGAGGACAGGCCCAGGGAACCCACTCTCCACGAGGCCCTCTCCAACATCATGGGAGCCTACCACCATTCCCAGGAGACGATGGCAACAGTACTGGCCAAGTTTCAGGAGACCCAGCGGCTGCAGGAGGAACAGTATTTGGGCTTCAGGGAGGAACTCAAATACATCAATTCCACCCTGGGCACCATTGTAGGGGTGCTGAAGGAACTCGTCAACACCAGGAGGGACACTGTGGCACAACAAGGGGCCCTTGACACTAGCCTGGACGATGAACTGCCCACCACCTCTGCTGGCGCTAGTGGACAGGAGGCACCGCCACAAGACCACCACACCAGCACCCCACCCCCTGCAGAGGGAGAACCACCCCGCAAACAGTCCCTGAGATCCAGGACAAAGACAGAGAACGATGCCAAGACCCCTGCCAAGAAATGAGACCACCCTGATTGTCATCCATTTGTCCCACCTTGTCACCCTGTTCATCCTTAAACTGCCCCAGCTCCACTTCCTATGCCCCTTTGGACAATGCACCTGTGAGACTAATAGACTGGACTCTGCCATGGATATTCCTCCACCATCACCCCTCACCATTATACAACTCCCTCCAATATTGAGCACTTAAATAAACTCCCTTAAAGCACAAAACAATCTGGAGTCTGTCTGTGATTTCGAAATAGTGTATTAGCAATTACAGTGCCAAAATGCTCTTTCAAATGTAAGGTCAACATGCCTATGTCACACAGCTCCAGTCCGTGAGGAAACAAAGCAGATGTCACACAGTGGGACCCACATCTGTGAAATCGTAAGGGAAAGTGACAACTCAGTGACCATACACTGGGTGAAAATGACAGACAATAGAGAGGTAGTAGATTTTAATTAGATGTAGCAGGCATGTTTGTCTTCTTACCTGTGTCTCACTGGAAGTATTGCAGGATCACTGTGTTCCTGTTGTCGATGTCCTCTTCTTCTGCTTCCTCGTCTTCACTGTCCACAGGCTCCACAGCTGCCACAACACCTCCATCTGGACCATCCTCCTGCAGAAAAGGCACCTGTCGTCGCAAAGCCAAGTTGTGAAGCATACAGCAGGCCAGGATGATCTGGCACACCTTCTTTGGTGAGTAGAATAGGGAACCACCTGTCATATGTAGGCACCGGAACCTGGCCTTCAGGAGGCCGAAGGTCCACTCTATAATCCTCCTGATTCACCCATGGGCCTCATGTAGCGTTCCTTTGCCCTTGTCCTGGGATTCCTCACTGGGGTCAGTAGCCATGACAGGTTGGGGTAACCAGAGTCACCTGCAAATGGCGAGGGACAACTGTTAGACACACACTGACTCATAGGGACATCCACAGACCCAGACAACTACTCCCACTGATTTGGGTCCAGCTGCTCACCTAATAGCCACACCCGGTGTCTCTGTAGTTGCCCCATCACATAAGGGATGCTGCTATTCCACAGGATGTAAGTGTCATGCACTGAGCCAGGGAATTTTGCATTAACATGGGAGATGTACTGGTCTGCCAAACACACCATCTGCACATTCATCGAATGGTAACTCTTCCGGTTTCTGTACACCTGTTCACTCCTGCGGGGGGTACCAAGGCCACATGTGTCCCATCAATGGCACCTATGATGTTGGGGATATGTCCCAGGCATAGAAGTCACCTTTCACTGTAGGCAAATCCTCCACCTGAGGGAAAACGATGTAGCTCCGCATGTGTTTCAGCAGGGCAGACAACACTCTGGACAACATGTTGGAAAACATAGACTGGGACATCCCTGATGCTATGGCCACTGTTGTTTGAAAAGACCCACTTGCTAGGAAATGGAGTACTGACAGCACCTGCACTTGAGGGTGGATTCCTGTGGGATGGCGGATAGCTGACATCAGGTCTGGCTCCAACTGGGCACACAGTTCCTGGATTGTGGCACGATCAAGCCTGTAGGTGATGATCACATGTCTATCCTCCATTGTCGATAGGTCCACCAGCGGTCTGTACACCGAAGGATGCCGCCATCTCCTCACATGCCCCAGCGGATGGTGCCTATGGATGAGAACAGCGAGCACAGAGTCAACCAACTCTGAGGTATGTACACACAGCTTACTCTGAAAATAGTCATAAATCGAAATTTGCCTGTATGAGTGGTTAGGCAAGGCCTAGGTATATGTGATGCAGTAAAAAATGAAGCCATGTGGGCCCCTGAAATGGCGGCTGCCTGACCTGTAAGGTGGGACAAGGGGATATGAGGTAACTGCACTGGCGTTGTACACCGTCACGGTAGGCGGTCAAAAACCGCAGCGCAATTCTGCATTGCTTAACATTGGACCCATGGGTCCCAGGAGCCAATGACGATGTACGCCGGCGGTGACGGTACGCACTGCCGCGGACGTGACAGCCATTTTCTCTCTGTTCAATCACTCAATACCTGATCTTCGACAAGAGAGGACCTACCCTGCAAGTGCTGCTGTGACCTCAGTCTGGAAGAGACAATGACTCGTGTGTCTGGGGAAAGGGCCCCTGCCTTCAGCACAGAGGAGTTGGAGAAACTCGTGGATGGGGTCCTCCCCCAGTACACGCTACTCTACGGTCCTTCAGACAAACAGGTAAGTACACTGTGAGCATGCTGTATGGGCAATGCCTGTGTGGAGTGGGGTGGATGAAAGATAGGGGGGGTGAGATTGAGGCGTGCATGAAACAACGGTGAGTGCATGTGCGTCATGGCAAGGGTAGGGATGCGGGCCAATGACTGTGACGGTGCAGTTGGTAATTACCTCTCTTTTCCCCTGTACAATTCCTGTAGGTCAGCGCCCACCGGAAGAAGGACATCTGGTGTGCCATCGCCAAGGAAGTCTGGACCCTAGGGGTCTACCACAGACGGAGCACCCACTGCCAGAAAAGATGGGAGGACATTCGCCGCTGGAGCAAGAAGACGGCGGAGGCCCAGCTGGGGATGGCCTCCCAACGTGGCACCATGACCCCCCTGATGTTCAGGATCCTGGTGGTGGCGAACCTGGACTTGGATGGGCGCTTGAGGGCATCACAGCAGCCAGAAGGGGGTGAGTACACTCCCATTCTGCTGTTTCAGCGCGCATTTTAGGTGTGTGGGTGGGGGAGGTGGGCTGTGGGTTCCCCTAGGCCAGGGCGAGTTTGCTAGTTAAGTTCCCTTCTTCAGGCAGGCCCTGTGGCACCCCACATGTGTACAGTGCCAACTACAACTAGTCAGGCTCCTGTGACATCCATGTGTGCAGAAATCGTCCATAGCCTTGTAAGCCATGTCCCAGGGATTGAATAGTGGACCCCAAGCGCGCGGCGTAGTGCAGGGGGCTTCTGTGTCTGTCGTGTCCGCCAACGGTAGCGGTATTGCATGCCCTGAACATGTCTTTCTTCTGTCTTCCCCTCCCCCCCTTTTTGTGGTCTCCCTGTACTTGTGTGCATTAGCATCATCAGGCGGAGGAGCAGTGGCACCAGAGCAGGAGGGAGCTGCATCCCACATGGCCCTGCAGGACAACACTACGGACTCCGAATTCACCAGTGGGACGGAGGGCGAGGGGAGCTCCACGGTGGGGACAGGAGCTGACACCAGCGAGATGGACTCCTCCTCTGATGGGAGCTCCCTTGCGGTGGCAGCCCCATCTGTGCCCCCCGCATCTACAGGTACAGCTGCCACCCCCCCTACCAGCACCGCCCTCCCAGCAGCCCCTCAGCCTTTGCCCCGTGCCCGCTCACCCAGGAGGGTGGGTATTACATTTGCCCCAGGCACGTCAGCCCCTGCCCCTGTCACCCCTGCTGCCCTCAGTGAGGAGGCCATTGACCTCCTCAGGTCCCTCACTTTTGGGCAGTCTACCATTTTGAATGCCATCCAGGTTGTAGAGAGGCAGTTGCAACAGATGAATGCATACCTGGAGGGCATTCACTCTGGTCAGGCAGCCCTTCAGCGAGCTTTTCAGACTCTGGCCTCAGCACTAATGGCAGCCATTGTCCCTGTCTCTAGCCTCCCCCCTCCAACTTCCTCCACCCAGACCCACACCCCTGTACCTAGCCTACCCAAGCACACAATCAGACCAGCATGCACACACCTCAACACACAAGGGAAGCTCTGGCAAACATAAGCACCACACATCCCACAGGCACTCATGCAGGCATCACACACATGCAAACACACCAACATCCACTGCCTCCACTGTGTTCCGCTCCTCCTCGTCTCCCTCCTCCCTCCCTGTCTCGCCTCCACTCACACCTGCATGCACTACATCCTCAGCCACTATGTCCATCACCAGCACACACACCACCACACCAGGCTCACATGCAGTCACCACCCCCACTAACATTCACACATCCCCTGTGTCCTCTCCCAGTGTGTCTGTGAGGCCACCTCCCAAGGTACACAAATGCAGCCACACACCCACCCAACAGCCATCCATCTCACGACAGCCTCCAGCCCATGCACCTTCACCCAAAGTCACCAAACGTACACCTCCTACAACCACAACCTCTTCCTTCACTCCCAAACCCCCTCCAGCTTCCCGTCCCAGTGTTCCTAAGAAACGTTTCCTGGCCAGCCTTGACCTCTTTACCTCACCTCCCCCACCCCGTCAGTCTCCTAGGGCCCGACTCTCCAGGTCCCAACCTAGCACCTCAGCCACAACATCGGCGGGACCAGTGGTGCCAGTAGTCACCGGATTATGGAGTGCACCAGGCAGCAGGGCAGGCAGTGTGGCAAGGAGCCACAGCACGGACAGTCCCCCACCTGTCAGGCATAAAAAGTTGGCCAGTGCCCGGCAAGAGAGGGGAAAGAAACCAGCCACCAAAGCCGCTCCCCGGGGTACAGTTGGGAGTGTGGAGACAGCTGCAACACCATCCAAGGTGGGAAAGGGGCACAGTAAAACCGGCAAGTCTGGGAAGATCAGCACGGCGGACAAGACCGCCAGCAGCCACACTGCCCAGGAGAAGACCACCAGCAGCAGCGCCGCTGCCCAGGAGGCGACCGCCAGCAGCCCCGCTGCCACAGACAGGACCGCCAGCAGCAGCCCCGCTGCCCAGGAGGTGACCGCCAGCAGCCCCGCTGCCACAGACAGGACCGCCAGCAGCAGCCCCGCTGCCCAGGAAGCGACCGCCAGCAGCCACACTGCCCAGGAGGCGACCACCAGCAGCCCCGCTGCCACAGACAGGGCCTCCAGCAGCAGCCCCGCTGCCCAGGAGGCGACCGCCAGCAGCCCCGCTACCACAGACAGGACCGCCAGCAGCTGAACCGCTGCCCAGGACACTGCCGCCAGCAGCCCCGCTGCCACAGACAAGACCGCCACCAGCTGAACCGCTGCCCAGGACACCGCCGCCAGCAGCCCCACTGCCACAGACAAGACCGCCAGCAGCTGAACAGCTGCCCAGGACACCACCGCCAGCAGCCCCGCAGGCCAGTCAGCGGCAATGATTCCGACGCTACTGAGTCCGCCACGGGAAGGATGAAGCACTCTGGGCACAAGGCCCCCTCCAGAACCAGTGGAGAGATACATCCAGTACCTCAGTCCTTGGCAGGATGAAGCACTCTGGGGACACGGCCCCCTCCAGAACCAGTGGAGAGATACATCCACTACCTCTGTCCTTGGCAGGATGAAGCACTCTGGGCACAAGGCCCCCTCCAGAACCAGTGGAGAATGTTATCCACTTGAGAGACTGTGGCTTTGCACTCCCCAGGATTGAACAGTGGGCAAACCACCCACTGTAGAGACTTGTGAGACTGTGGCTTTGCACTCCCCAGGATTGAACAGTGGGCAAACCACCCACTGTAGAGACTTGTGAGACTGTGGCTTTGCACTCCCCAGGATTGAACTGTGGGCATGGAGCCCCCTCGTGGATCTGGTGTCGTGCACTCAACCGGTTGAGGTGCCCCCGCCCCCTTCCCTTCCCCCTGAGGTGCCTGTTTTATTTCTAACTGATGCCCCTGCAATGTTCTCTCCGTTTTGATCGGGTATTGAGTGTGGGCCTCGCCCATGCCTTTTGTGCCCAGTGATCCACGGACTATGATGGTGGAATCCCTTGGACTTGTGTTCCTGGTGTATATAATTGTATATAGTACAAATGTATGTAATTGTAAATATTTTTAATGTATGTAATTGAATATATCACAATTATTCGACTCATTTTCTTTTGTCCTTGCATTCTTCCAGGGGGGTTTGGGAGTGTAACTGTTATGTATCAATATGTATTAGTGTGTGTGTTGTAGTGGGTGAGGGTGGGGTTGGGGGTGGGGGTGTTGCGTGTGTGTGTCACTGCTCCCCCCCCTCTCCTGTGTCGTAGGTGCAGTACTCACCGTGGTCTTCGCCGCCGGTGTTCGTGCTCCTGGTAGAAGAGCAGGAAGATAAAGGCTGGCAGAACCTGGAGCTCCAGTTCCATGGTGTCCTAGTTGCTCGTGGGGTGTGTAGAGGTGAGCGTTTTCCCTTCGAAGTCTTGTTTCCGCCGTGTTTTTGTTCGCAGTGAATCCGCCCCGGAAAAGGTGGCGGATTGGTGGGTTGTAATAGTGTGGGCGGTACATTGTCCTCCGCCTGTCTGTTGGCGGTTACCACCGCGGTGTTTGTTTGTACCGCCGTGGCGGTCGGAGTGTTAAAGTGGCTGTCTATGTTGGCGGTTTCCGCCACGGTCGTAATTCCATTTTTTAACCGCCGACCTGTTGGCGGTTTTACCGCTGCTTTAACACCGACCGCCAGGGTTGTATGACCGCCATAGTGTTTTAAACAAACAAAACCACTGAAATTCACAAGGTATGGTTATCTCTAGTAACTATAACTCCTGCCCCTAGTTTCCATATGAAAAGCGCTTTTTTTTTGCCAGTAACTTTGGTGTTGTTTGATTAATCTTCCCAGAATTTTCAAAATTAATATGACAGTCAGTTCAGCTGCTGTCTTGAACATTTTAGGGTGATTCGTCAAGCAGGAACCAAGAAAAAGAGAGGTCCCAAAATGCATTTTTTCCATGCAATTTCCCATCAGGATTTTGGTGTACATTCGTTCAGTAGGTTTTGAGATATTAAAAGAAAGCCAAATTTGTATATCTAGGGATACGGACCCTCCCCAATCTCATGTGGAGATCTGTTTGGCTGCCAACACTTAATTCAGGAAGTGTTAGCAGCCATTTTGGGACTTGGAATCAGCCAAGTCCCTAATAAAAAGATGAAAGATGAAGAATACCCTAACCCCCTAGCTTTGATGATGGGGTCCCATTGGTATCCCACCAAGGCAAAAAAAGGGTTTGAAAAACATTTTGCCACAAAATTGTGGTGAATTCACACATCCACTGCAAAAATGTAAAAATAAAATTGCAAGTTTGTTTTAAAAACAGCCTCCGGGTGGGCTGGGTCCTGCGAGCATGCCCATATATAAACAAATAAAGGAGGGGGTGCACAATGCCCCTCTCCTGAGGTTCTTATGAGCCCCAGGGGGACACATCTCCCTAGGGCATTATTGTTATTAAGGAAGGGGACAGCGCGAACCCCCAACCATTGGGCTACTTGAGCCCCGGGAACTGCCACCTCCCCGGGCTTTAATTAACAAAAGGAGGGGGGCTCCTGGGGCTTAAATATACTCCAGGGACCACAACCCCCCAGGGCTAACTAAATATTGATGCGGCAAGCCGTGCTGACATCGGGCCCTGGAGACCACCACCTCCCTAGGGCAATATGCATTATTTAAAGTGGGAATTGGGGCTGTGCAGCCCTCTCCTGGGCCACATACAGCCCCGGGGACCGCCACCTCCCCAGGGCTCGCCCATACTCAAGAAGGGAGGGGGGCCCCGGCTCTCCTCCTGGAGCCATTAATGGCCCTGAGGACTATCACACCCCCAGGGCTGCCTCTTGCTATTTCCTGAGGTACCCATCCTCGGGATATAGCTGTTTACTTTCGATTGGCAGGAGCTCACAGGTCCGCCAAGCAAGAGCAAACATTAACTCTGCTAGATGCAGCGGGAGCTCTCAGAAACAGATGAAACTATTGCTCCCGCACACAGGGAGCTGCATTTCTAGCATCTAGCATGTGCAGGAGTAATGCAAGCTTCCGGGGGTGGCAGGGAGCTGGCTAGGACCAGAGGGGCCTTGAGGCTCCCCCCAAATCCCCAATGAAGCACACTGGGTGCCCTGGGTGGGGCCAGGGCCCCAAGGCACTAATGCTCGGCCTTAGGGGATGGGTTGCTGGGGCCAAAATCAGCCCAGCTTTCCATCTATATAATATATTTGGCCACAAAGAGGTGGTGGTCCCTGGGACCCAGGCAGTCCACGTGGACCCCCTACATCTTTTGTAATTTAGCCCAGGGGAGGTGGTGGTCCCCGTGGCATAGTAAAGCCATTGGAGGGAGGTTTATATAGCCCCTCTACTTTTTTTAATTAAAGCCCTGGGGAAGTGGTGTCCCCAGGTGCTCAAAGACCCCAATGAATGCGGGTCCGCGTGGCCCCTCTCCTTAATAACATAAAGCCCTGGGGAGATGGTGGTCCCCAGAGCTCATAAGAGCCTCAGGTGGGGGGGTCCCGTGCACCCCTCTTTCATTTTTTTATATATAGGCATGCCCCAATACCTGGCCCACCAGGGGTCTTGTTGAAAGCAAGCATGGGTAGCACTCCTCAGCATGTCAGCTCAAGGGTATGGGAATTGTAAGGGGTCCACTCACCATCCCCTGCAAGGGGGAGGCTAGGTTTTCCTTATGCCACTGTAATAAACAGTTTTATGTGTAATGCTGCCAAAATATGCACCTTTTGCCTGAGACGTGCCTCCCAATGTACACATTTAAGTACTAGAAAAAATATCCAACTATCAAAGTTCATGATGTTCCATAAGGTGTTATGAATCGCAAAAACATTGTGTACCTTGTCTTAGAAGTTAAGTTCCAGGTTTGCCCTCAAGTGAGTCATATCTAAAGTAAGTGTAGAATTCTTCATCGCAATCCCTGGAAAAATCTGTCTGCTTCTCTAAGCCTTGGGCCACACAGATTCATAATCTCAGAGTTCAGGCGAACCCACAGGTCCGACCAGTTTAGGAACAAAGTTTTTTTGCAGTTTCCAAAAAGCAGAGGACACTAAGGGGGTCATTCCGACCCCGGCGGGCTGCGGGCGCCGCCCGCCGGGCGGAGACCGCCAAAAGACCGCACCGCGGTCAAATGACCGTGGTGGTCATTCTGACTTTCCCGATGGGCGGGCGGGCGACCGCCAAAAGGCCACCCGTACGCCCAGCGGGAAAGACCCAGCAACTATGAAGCCGGCTCCGAATGGAGCCGGCGGAGTTGCTGGGGTGCGACGGGTGCAGTGGCACCCGTCGCGATTTTCAGTATCTGCAAAGCAGACACTGAAAATCATTCTGGGGCCCTGTTAGGGGGCCCCTGCACTGCCCATGCCAGTGGCATGGGCAGTGCAGGGGCCCCCAGGGGCCCCACGACACCTGTTCCCGCCATCCTGTTCCTGGCGGTAAAAACCGCCAGGAACGGGATGGCGGGAAGGGGGTCGTAATCCCCATGGCGGCGCTTCTTGGATTCCCTGGGCCAGGGGAAAACCGGCGGGAAACCGCCAGTTCCCGTTTTCTGACCGCTGCTTTACTGCCACGGTCAGAATGGCCCAGGAAGCACCGCCAGCCTGTTGGCGGTGCTTCCACGGTCGTTGGCCCTGGCGGTCGGTGACCGCCAGGGTCAGAATGACCCCCTAAATGTTCCTTTTCTTTGTGCATCCGTAGAATTATAATAATGGGCAGCTGACTGCTGAAAACTGAAACACAACTAAGCAATCTACTGTGTATATGAGGAAAACCAATATAATAGCGAGACATGGACCAGTAAGAAATGCCCCTTCTTTAAAACTACTAAGGGGCATATTTAAGAGCCCCTAGCGTCAGTCCAACGCCACATTAGCATCATATTTTTACGCTAATGTGGTGTCAGAAGGACAAAAATGCCGCACCAAATGTATAAGATGGCCAATGCATGCATTACACCACTTTGTAACCCTTTGTGCTACATTATGCCTGCGCTAGGCATAATGTAGCACAAAGGGGGGTTCCCTCATTTCGGCACTTTTAATGCCTGCTCAGAGCAGGCGTTAAAAGGAGGCTTCCATTGGTTACAATGGGCCTCTGGGTGCTTTGCCAGATTAGCGTCAGAATTTTTTATGCTAATCCTGCAAAGCGCCAGACTAGCGTCAAAAATTCTGTTGCTAGTCCCCTAACTACCGCCAAGGTCCATTGTATTTTAAATGTGACGCACACATGGAGGCATTGGGGGGGACAAGGGGTATGCACTGCCACTTTTCGTATATATGTCCCTAAATTTGCTAGTGTGCAGTGCACGAATATGAATCCATTGTATAGTCACCCATCAAGATACGGAAGAACTCTGCCCCTATGCCACATTTAATGTAGGAAAAGTTGTGTTATATTCAAAGGGCCAAAGGGACGCAGATGCATTGACGAATGGAGGAAGCCTGGGACGCCTGTGTATTAGCAGCCAATTTTCATTTTCCTTGTTACACCTGTATCCCAAATCTTTCCAAAACGAATAAACAATTCCCAAAAACATCAAACTTCTCATGAGAGGATGTGATGAATATTAAGTGCATTACCCATATGGCTTCTTGTCTTAGTTAAACAATTGAATAGCATTTTTAAACTCTGAAGTCCATATTGTGCTTCAGGGTCCAACAGGAAGACAGGACCAATCCACTTCAAATTACTCTGTAGTATGAGGAGCTGCACAACTGATGAGAAACACGCTCCTGTGAAGTAGCAATTAAAATTACATGTTAACGTATTCACCAATTTCGAAAGTGTAATGTGCCCATAACATGGATTCCTCTGTCAAGGATCTTCTCTTCTCTTGGTTTTATGTCAGAATATTGCCTACAGAAATATCTTCTGACAGAAACATTATGCCCTTAATCACGTTTACAAAAGTATCTTCTCCTCAAATTAACTCAAAAATTTAGTTTTATAATAACTCCAAAGGGGTGATATTTTTTGTAAATGATACTTAAAACACAATATTTATGTCCGACGATTTTGTGGTACCCTAACTCTTCTTTCTGTCAACTGATGCCTATTCACAGTATGTAATCCACTGCTGCTCTCCACAAACAGTCTGTTTTGTAGCAGTACATTATCAGTTGTCCGAGTGACCTTCCCGATGTGTGGGTAGTTTTATTGAAGGTTTAGCACTTGTAAAGGCTCGGACACCGTTAGGAGGGCTACTTGGTAGCAAACTTGTGATTAACTGCAGCTATAAAGTAAACGAGGTAGTTTGTTGGGACTAGATCTGGCTCTCCCAGCCCATTAATGCACCATCTCCAATTTGAATCTGGAAAAGAGTGACCTTTTTTAAAACAATGGTTTAAGAGTTCCCTCTGATTATGCTATGCTTCTGGCTCTACTCTGATGTATCTGGTATAGAAGATATGATGGAGTCCAGGGGAATGATAGCGCAGGTGCCAAATTCCAGCTGCAAACCAACAGTTGGTCAAAGTTGATGCTGCTTGGCTCTCTTACACTGGGTTCCCCCATAGGAACCAGAAGCTGCTATTGCAGTGATTGGGAACGGCTCTAGATAACATGAGAATAAAATAAGGCCTTCATATTACCTCTCACCAGAATCGCATATTCTCGAACTCATTGATAGAATGCCTGGTGGCTTTTTGTAGGTTGCCATATGGGGCTTTTCACCAATAAATAGCAACACCATTGTGCAGATGCTCAGGAACACATGGCAAGGCCAACCAGTCATACACTGGATTAGGTGCTGCTATCGGTTCTCCAAGCTCACACATTTGAGGTATTCCTGAATGCTGAAACACCAACACCATGGATTTCTGGGAGTACAACCAGTCTATAAGGTGCCTCCTTGCACTCTTGAGGATGTGAGTCCAGTTGAAAGGAAGCAGCCATCAGATGGCCTAGGCTAGTCCATGGAGCAGCATTTGAGGTGAAGATAGCAATGTAGGGTCTTTAATGCATGGGGTTTTCCTTTGCATTTTAACTCCATTCATTAGTCACACAACAACTACACTTCCATTGAATAAGTATTGTGAGCCTTAAGTATAGATGCAGATGCGCTAAATTTGTTATCCTTGACAACAGTTTCTGAACTAATGCACTTTCATACAAAAGAAATGTATTTTAGATAAAAGTATAATTAAGATAAAGATGCACCTCTAAATGTCAGAGCCACGTTTCATCAACTGTTGCTCTCACATCTCCATAGGCAACACAGGTTATAATGGAGTGATATCACAAAATCACTCTGATGCTCACAGCCCCTAAAGTTTACAATTTTTCACTGATGCAAAAGTCTTCAAGCATTGCTTCTCTTGAACCAGGTCCTCCAACCCATACCCAGAACAACAGTGTTAATTCTACTAAGTGTTATCAAGATAAGAATTACATTGGTGGGGATGGAAGTGGGTAGACACATTTGTTAAAGAAGATTGAAGACTGTGAGCATCTCTAGGAGACACCACGATAAAGTGAGCAAACCTGGGAAGAGGGGAAGGTTGTTCTACTCTAGCTGAATGATCTTGGTCTTTAAGGAAAGACAACGATCTACTGAATACCATAATAATACTAATTTCACAAAGGCAGACATCAGTCCTTGGTGTTTCTTTTTCTTTGTTTTGTCCCAACCCTATTTCCCCTGTTCTGTAGTGCCAGTACCTGCATACCTTCGCAGAAAGTAATAGTGTTGTCTAAAAAGTGTGGGGAGAATTTTCTTTGCTCTGGCCAGAGTTCGCAATAGAGTTAGTGGATTTGGATGTTATTTACTCTATGGCTTCTGTCATAACTCTTCCTAAGGAACCAATTATGCCTACTCATTTGTTATTGTCTCATCCCCATTACCAACTCAGGTGTACTATTTTGAGCATAATCTTTTCAATAGGGTAACCATAAAGTATACAGTCATTAAATTAGAAATACGTACACAATTTTAGTTGGTAAAACAATATATCACCCTCCTAAATGGCCTAACAAGGATTCTCACGGTGCAAATCTACCTCAAGGGTTTTGTCAGAGAGGTAACAAGATCTCTTGTCTCCAACAGTAGCCTATGAAAATGCATGAAACACAGTACCTGCCTACAAGCTTTAACATAGTGTACTACCAATACACCCTTTAAGGATAATTGGCTTCAACACATGCTTTCACAGTAAATAAGGCAAGCCTACTGCTTTTTCATAACTTTTCACAATAAGCAGATTAGACATATGGCATATAGTTTTCTAATGAACCAATCAGGTCTTTAGCCTTTATCATTTGCTTTTCACCATACAAAACTCAAGTATATTCTATTAAACACAAGCTTTGCCACAAAACAGCCATGAGTGTGAAGTCATAAAATTACAAGTATGTATAAAATTACAACTTGCAAATTAATATATTACAGCTTCTAAAATGGCAGAGTAAGGATTTTGAAAGTGCAAATCTGCCCCTATGGTTTGTTGCAGGGGTTGACCATCACCAACATTCGGGCTTATTATGGTATTGTCTGAGATTTCATATGACAATGTACACTTCTATGGTCATTAATTCAATACACAAAATGTGCCCCTTTACAGGCTTTTTGGCTTTCATAAATACTCTCCACAATAAATAAATCAGGTCTACTGTCTGTGTCTTAACCTTTCATAATGAAGAGATTAGGCATCTGGCACTTGACTTAACTTTCTCATACGAACTAACCAGACCTATAAACTTTCTTGTTGGCTTGTTACCATCATCAACTCAGTGCTTGTCACAGGGAGTAATGAACACCAGAACCGTTGCCTACTATGGACATCTGTAAGATTCCATGTAACAATGTAACACTCTACAAGCTTTACCATGGTTTAATGACAATGCACCTTTGTTAGCCTATTGGCTTTAACATATGCTTTTCACAGTCAATAAGTCAGACCTACTGCTTCGGTTATAACTTTTCGTAACAGATCAGGTTGATAGCCTTAACAATGATTTTTTATTATAACAAATGCAGTCCTGCTGTGTTAAGCTTAAGCTTTGGCACAAGCTGAAAAGTGCAAAACAAGACAAAAAAACTGCAATATACGTTTGTTTTTCAGAGGAGGCACATAACATCTGCCCAGTCAAAATCTGTACTCAAGATAGTCAGCATTTGGGCAGAGACAAAGCCATTCTCTCAGCAATACTTCTTAAAGATCTTCTCCTGTTGATCACAGGCGGTCTAGCAACAGCTGCACTGTCATCAAGACCTAATGAGTATGATGTTTATACTGGAAGCACTTAGAGGAGTATAATGCACCTGGGGACAAATGTACAGAACGGATTTACAGTCACAAAACCTGTGATTCACAAAATTACTAGATTTGTGACTGAAAAATGTCATTTTCTAATGTACAAAAACATTTTTATGAGGCATAAAATATTTTCTAGCTTCTAAAATGGGTTTTACGAACCATTCTGAATCACAATTTAGAACTGATGTAAAAGGGACATTCTTTCCAAATTATGTTTTAGCAAGCAATGCCTCAATGGTTTGTGACCATCATTTGGTCGCCAACCATTGAACGGTTCCAGACACCTCAAGGGAGGGGGAAACTGGTTTACACTGATTGCCTTTGTGGATTTATTCCACCCTTGTGGAGTAGGCAGTGTTTCAGTCTACAACTGCCTGCTTCCCCTGCTGGTTTCTCAAATTAAAACATTTCACTTTTTTAAAGCAGGTGGAACACGGGCTGCTTCTAAAAATAATCCACTTTGGAATTCAAAGACAGGCATGGTAGTCTGCTCTCCCTTGCAGGCTATCCTCCCTGTGTTTGTAGCCATTCATAAGAATTTCAAATGGCCACCTGCCTACTGAATAATAATTAGACAAGCCGTTTTGCAACCACCAGTGAATGGCGATTTTGCAACGTGACCTATTAGTACACAGGTTGCCTCACAAAACCAGAATTGGTTTGCAAACATCGGTGCACAATTGGCAATCAGTTTTTGTTTATGGCCTTTTAGGGCCATATCTGCAAGCCCCTATCACCTCCTTGTGTCACATAAGCATCATTTGTTAATGCTAATGTGGCTTTAAGGAGTCATTTTTTCTGCACTGTATTTACAAAGTGGTGCAATGCATGCATTGTGCTACTTTGCACCCACCTGCGCCACACTATGCCTGCATCAGGCATAATAAACACAAGGGGAGCCTTCCGGCGCTAGGAAGCCGGCAAAAATGATGCAGTGAAATTTACAACATTTCAATGCACCATTTTTGGTGCAATTTTTAATGCCTACTCAAAGCAGGCGTTAAAATGGCACATGCATAGTAACCTACGGGCCTCCATTCACTTTGCTGCACTAGCGTAAACATTTTTGATGCTAGTGCAGCAAAGCGCCACAATAGCATAAAAAATTCTGACCCTATTGTCCTAACGACTGCCCTGGTGTGCCATATTGTAAATGGGGCAGGTGCGATCCATGAAAAATGGCACATCAGTGCTGATGCACCAGTTTCTTGTAAATATGGCCCTTAGTATTTCTGCCCATCGGACTTAGTACATCTAGCCATTGCCCATCACTCACCTACATTTGTTGGAGCTCCTCTCTAGAAGAATGTGAAGGTGCATGCATCAGCTGCTGTGGGACGCTGAATCTGGCTGGCCTAGAAGCACCGCCACCTAGTTCATCCGACTACTTAACATGCCTGTTGACATGAGCTTCTCAGAGGGAGGGGTGATATTTTGCTCTTTCCACCTCACGACTAGTGGGTTGTAGGCGATGATATGTGTGTTCTTTGTAAAACAAATTTCAGCTTTGAGCAAAGTGAAGAAGTTGAGCTAATGACTGCAAGCTACCCAAACACACTGCTGTGGGCATGTGCATGAATCCAAGCAGGCCATTTAGTGTCAGACAATTGACAGCTTGTTTACAATTATGCGACTACCAATAATAATTGTAATAGTATTTATATAGCGCTTACTACCCCTGACGAGGCGTCGAATTTTGTGTACTGCAATGGTTTTTTATTTTCGCCATTAATGTGGTGAATATAGTATCCTCTGTGCATCATCTTGTTTAGTTGTTCGTTTTATATTTCTTATTGCAAACAATATATTGTGTTTAACTCGCAAAAAAGCATGTTTCCTAGCAGAGCAACAGTCGACATGTGGGCGTGATGCAATCTCCTCAAACAATGTGCCGTTCTCTGCCAGTGTCTCTGGCGAGGCTCCCTATCATCGCGGTAGCCATTACAGATAACGTGCTCTTGTGCGCTCTCCATGTTAGAAGGAGGGCTCTGCCTGCATAACACTTCCCTTGCCCCCCGCCCCATCTCCACTTCGCTGCTTATGCTTTCGGGGCTCGCCTACTCACGCTCATTGAAAATCAAGCAGCCTTTTCAGCATGGCGGATTACAATGGACCTATCTGTTCCGCTTGGCATTTGTTTGCGGCAGGGAGATTAGGCCTGTTTGTGTAAGCAGTTCAGCGTGGCTTGCTGCATGTGAGAGTAGACACGGCTGGGTCTCATGTCCTGACCATGTGTGGAAGCTCCCCGATCCAGGTCTCAAAATTCAGACCATTTCATGAGGCTGAACCTGGGAGCATGAAATGTGAGGTCAAAGTAAATCTGCGGTAATACAGCATAAAGTACTGTAGTGAGAAACTAATTATCATGGCCCGAACGGTAGTAGGTATTGTATTGTATTGTAATCGTATTTATATAGCGCTTACTACCCCTGACGAGGCGTCGAAGCGCTTTTCGATGAGTAGCACGCTACTCCGGAACCCAACAAGAATTAGTGATGGATTAGTATTGTATTGATCACATCTAATAAAACCCGCTACCACGACGTATTGGAACTTATCACGGGGTATAAGTTCTCAGCGTGTTTCCATTTCATAAAGCATAACATTCGGGTGTTGGTGCTTACCGATAATTACCAGGATTCCCCCTCGCCCCGGCAGGTTTGAGCTGCCAGGGTTTAATGGTTGTGGATTTGAATGTCCCTGGTAATCAATTGGGGAGATAAATATCACACCACTTATAATAGGGATCCTTGCGCAAACAGCCAAACGTTTTGTTGATCCTTACATCTTTGTATCAAGGTTAGCTCTTCCAGTGTCCAGCCAAAATATAACCGAGTTGAAGCATAATTTATTAATCCACATCTGTCTCAATAGAAGTAACCACAACTATGAGAGAGTGCAATAGGGTAACTGGAACACCCCCTTGAGTAAAGATGGACTGTACAGATACAATTATTTGAGGCCAGTCCTCGAATCATGGTGCTTTACCAGCATTTCCTAGCTTTGTTTTAACTATTGGTGTTTATCTGTCATTCATCATTATTGAGGCCAGGAGAAGAACGAGATTTCTGGTGTGCCACTAGGTGGGTCTTGGTGTATTGTATTGTATTGTAATAGTAATTGGTGTACGGTTATACCGCAAACTTGGAGTGGGCCGGGTGTTGCGCCGTAAGTGCAAATTCGCAAGGTTCTTTTCTATTACGCTGTATCGTCACCTTAGTTATACTCAACCACTGGTGCCCACAACGAGCTCTTCTCCACCAGTCCTCAGGTAGGTCTGTCTGGAAAGAATAGTTCACCAGAAATAGGAACCTGTAAAAAAGGTATATATTCACTCTTTGATTTGAGAAGTATTTTCTCCAAGGACACCCTACCACTAGTGCTACTTGAAAGGTAACCAGAAAGAGACAAGTGTAGAGAAGGTAGATCAGTTGGATAGGAAAGAAAGAAAGAACGAAAGAAAGAAGGATTGCTAGAGCATGCTTTCAGTCCAACTTTTTAGCAAGGACTACACTTTTGATCTCTTCAAATATACAGAGAACTGGTTGCTGAGTAGGAGTTTGGTTGGCTGAGCATGTGTAGGGAATGAGGTGCCCTCAGTCTTTCAATCAGTTTTGCTACTGAAAAGCATTCTAATCATTTTCTTAGCCAGAACGTTATTACTATGGAAGAATGGTGAAGGAGGGTAGGCTATAGTACAGCACCTTTGGAATAATTTAGCTCAGTGATATCATTTCATTCTACCTCACATAGGCATCCCAGTCTCTACTCCCTGCATTTGGCTAGGTGCACAGTCCACAGGCCTCTCATCTCTTTAGATGGCTCTGTAGCACTTTGTAATATATGGCTGTGAATAACATTAGGGGCCACTGGCTCTCCCCACATATCATGTAGGGTTCAATTAATCTAGTACATGTTAGGCCTCACAGGAACCACTATGGTATCTGCTACTATAACAAAAGTATGATCACTCAGTTCCACCATACGAGACCATGTAATCTTCAGAACATTCTTAACTTTGGGGACTGTTTTCAGTGAGTTTGGAGACAAAGCTATTTAAGAAAAGTTCAGCCAGTCATTCCAATCACCTGTTGTCATAGTTCTACAATCAGGCAATGGATATTGGTAGACTTTGGATGCAATCAATTATGTGAGGATTCTGCCAAGTCCTGTATTGTGGAGCACGATTGTAACAATACCGCTTTTGACTAAATAAAAGAAGGATGGCCTTCAGCTACTAATATATTTGGCTGTGGGGTTAGGGTAGTAATTTAAGACTAGCAATTGTCTTACTTGACAGATGAGTCAAGTAATATACTTAAGTATTTGAGTTTTAAATGAACATAGATGTTGGGTTTTCATATGGAATGAGCTAGTCAAAATGTTGCAAAACATCTTTGTTTGAATTGAAGAAGAGACAGCATAGCAATTGTTGTATCTGGAATTGAGAGCTAAACCTGTTAAGATAAACTAAACAATAATCACATTAAAATCTGCCCTGGTTGTGTGAAGGCTTTATTGTATTTTTGGGAGCCAAATAGCTGCAAGTCATGGGTGATCTAATGCTTCAGAATTTGACTGCACTTGAGGAGCTAGGAGAGCTCAGACGGTTCTCGAGGAGAGCTGAGATGCACTTCACATTTCCCGTTGCAGGATCTCACAACTCACAAAAGGGAACAGCCCAAATCAAGGATCGTCAGTAAACCACGAGCAAGTAATTGTGAAGAAACATACCATATACCTAGCAGTTAGGACAATGGGTGTGCCAACACTGTTAGCAGAAAAAGATTTAATGAACTCTGTTCACTGTTAACTGTGCACTACAAAACTACAGGCAGGCTAACACACAACACACATGCTGATAAAAACAAGGAGCTCAAGTTAAACTTCCTATCCCTTACAGAAGCATCACGGGTAAAGCGCCCCCCCCCCCCAAGCTCTCCTTGGCGCCGGAGGTGCGCAGGGCTGGCCGGGGGCTTCTGCTCCCGCACCTCGCGAGGTGTGGGGGCGGAAGTACTGGTGGAGGCAAACGTTGTGGATCCGGCCACCGCAAACCGGTGGGGGGCTATTTAAGAGCCCCCCCAAGAAGGCTCGTCCTTCTTTCTGGTTTGCGGCAGCCGGGTTCGTGAGGAGCCCGCATTTGTCCCACCCACCCTCTCCTTAGTTAAGTTGGGAGTCTAGGTCTTTTAGCAGAAATTGAGATATAAAAGTGGCTAGAAATAGCTAGGGGGCCCCATGGTTGGGGCTCCGGGAGGACACCAGGGATGGGATCCTGAAGTTCTGAGCCAACCTGCGGACGTACACACCAGATCATGGGGTAAGGGAGTTCAGATCGCTTGTGGGGGCCATGGGGCGCCCAGCTCTTGGCCGCCCCGGTATACCCCGAGTATGATTGGTGTTTGGAGGGGGGGGGGGCGGAACCCTGGGCATGAGGACAAGGAACAGTGTAGTCAGGGTAACCGCCCCTCCTAGGGATACAGGTGAGGTATGGGTCACCTGTGTGGTCCAATGGTAGTTCAGGACAGGAAGGGATCCTGTCAGGTAAAAAGATTTACGGTCACTAAATAACGGGATGTGTAGTTATTGTAATATTTGTGCAATGATCTTTATGCTTGATTTATGAATATGTTTGCATTAAAGAAACTATTTGGTGTTTAAATAAAAACCACTTCCAACAAATAAAGCTTGTCGGTCTGTGTATAGCTGGTGGGGGGAGTGTGGGCTACCTGGAGGCCTCCGGATCCTATTTATAGTCATTCACAAACCGTCAAAGACAGTCTAACTCCCCCTGAGGCAATGGTAATAAGAACATATATGGGGAAATCCTCAAAAGGAAGCACTGCTGTAATCCTTAGAACCCGGACCCCCAGTCTGGACTGCGCACCCCCAAACCCAAACAAGACACTGACAGGATAAATAACTGTTTGAGGGTAAATGTCATCTTTATTATAAGTATGTGAAGTGCACAACATTACCTGGTCATCGTAAGGGTCAAACAAATAAACACCATACAGCAAGTGATGGATTACATCTGACCAAGCAGAGAGTTACACATATAAGTGAATAATTACATGTTGGTTACATGTCCTACGATTTAAAGCAAGCATACTATTATTTGCACAAGGCCACTGGTATGAACATTCTAACACCAAGGTCTTTGACAATCCTTCGTCCCCTAAAGACCACACAGGTGAAATCACCTGCATCTCTGAGAGGCAGTCCGACTCACTGTACCCTTTTCCACATCCCAAAGTCCTTTCTCTCCAACACCAGGCTTTCTGAGTAGTTAAAAGTAGTGCGATTAGGAGCTACAGCCTCATGGCCTACATTGGTGAAAAGAGAGCCCAAAACCCTAGGGTGGGGTGTACATCCTCAACATGAATCAGGATTGTTGCTTGCCACCTTCAGTGCTGTTCTGGGTAGCAAGAGATGAAGGTCTCTTCCGCTGTTTAGAAGTAAACTTGAAAGAAGGTGTCTCGTCTGCTGTTTATAAATAAATTTTGAAGTAGATTTCTTGCTACTCGGATAGCTAGAAAAGAAGGCTGGGTGGCTGACGTGCGCTGACCCCTGCATGTGGGAAGCCTGCCTCTGCTGGTGCGAAGCTCCAAATGAAAAGGGGGAGGCCAGGGCAGACCAGCCCAAGTACCCCAAGCCATTGCAGCAGCAGAAGAAGGAAGAGGTTCAGATCATGCTGCACCAATCCTGGTGCCCCCTGCATCGTGAGAGACAGGCAACCGGAAACAGCAATCCAAGGTGAGGCCCACCCCTCCGGACCCATGGCCAGAGCACCACGAGAGCCCAAAGTGACATGGCCCATGGTGGCCCGGGATCCTAACCTCATGTCCCTCCCAGGTGGTGTGGCTTTCTGATTAGATGTAAACAAATCTAAATATGCTCGTTTAATTCTTTTGAATCAATAAAAAAGCCTGGAAATCCGTTCAATGAGACTATTCTCCTTCACATCATCTACCACCCCCCAAGAAATAAGTCTAACTGCCCTATCGAATTCTTAGAATAGATAATGGACAACAAACTCTATTGGACAAAAATATCAGTTTTTAACATCGGATGGGAGAGCTCCAAAGGTACATTCTGCTCCCTTCAAAATATTTTCCAACTATTTAAACTTCCTACCCATAACGTTGCCACAATTTGAAATTTAGTAATCACAAACAATGTTACAATAATCTGCTGCAAACCAATTAAAGTGGATTATTCTGGGCATAGCTCAAGCAATGGACAGGGTAGCACCCTGGAAATTTAAACTAACCTCCCCAACTCGGGCAACCCCTGGCTCCCATGACAAGTTAATTCTGAAAAGAAAAAAATAGAAAATTAAAAAGAAAATGAAGATTTGACACAAGCTCTCTAGTTGGTTAAATCGGCCAGGGCAAAAATTACAGGGCATCCTAAACTCCAAAACTCTGTATTATCCTAAACAAATTCACTACTGACTTAAGAAACCTAAAGAACACTTCTAAAAAGTTAAAACAAACTAAATCGTTGGGCACAAAACTTACCAAATTCAAACCAAATTAAAATGAAAGAATTCAAACAATTCAATCTTAAGAGGCCTGAGCAAAATTTAAGTTATGCTGGGGTAATTTGCATAATTTCAGGAATTTCATGTTACGCTTGTTACATGAAATTCCTGAAATTACACCATTGCACCACGCTCTGTAAATATGAGCCATTACCATGAACAGTGCAATTCTCTGTAATTTGCATTAAACATTTACCATGAAGACACAGCAACAACAGAACGTGAGCAGCTGTTGTTGATGGTGTTCTTGTTTAAATGCACCCATGTGCCATAAATTGAAGTAAGGATGGTTTTGCGCTAAAATATAGAGCAAAATGATAGATTTGCATTTCGAGTAAATACACATAATTTCACACAATGTTGCCATAAATTTGCTTAACTACGCAAGAACACATTATGCAAATTTCACAAACCCCCAATCGTTAACAAAATAAAATGCATGAGAAAAGCAATCCAGAGTTCCTTCAGAACAAATGTGCAAATTTACTTGAATCTTCCAGTTATGCACAAATGGTCAACATTTGAGTTAATCACAGAAGATAACCTACTTATCATCAGAAAAAACTAAAAATAAATATCTTGTGCCATGATGATCTTATACAAGTCTCTGAAATCAAAAAGAACGTTCATGTCTTCAATAGAATTTGGTGCCAACTAATAAACAAATGGCTAAATGGTTGCATCTGTCCAGAGTTAACTAGTACTGGTCATATCACCCCACTATTTAAAAAAGATCTGAGACAGACACAAAGGATTATGCAAACTACAGATCCTCACTACCCTCCCCTGGCTGGGCAAATTCATAGAGAATTGCATGGCACTACAGTGATCATCAACACATCACCGAAAGAAGTCTTGTAACCCCTATCAATCTTGCTTGTGTAAGGTATGCAGCACAGAAACTGAACTGGTGATCTAAAATCCCTTGACAATATACACAGTATTCTATACAAAGACAGCATCTGCTTCTTCATTCTCGAGCTATATTCAGTCTTTGACACAATCAACAAACACAGACTAATCAAGGTTCTAGAAACTAGCACTTATATTAGTTACAAGCCAAGATTTTTTAATGGTTCAACTCCTTCCTCATTAGCCGTAAGCAGCTGGCCACAATGCTTCCAGCCACCTTAATTCCAACTGCATTCACTTGCAGTTTTTGCCAGGATTCTGTACTAGCATATATGCTGTTCAATTGCTACATGGATTTGCTCAACCTAATGGAGGCGATGGGCGTAATGGTAAACCATTACGCCAATGACACCCAAATCTACCTAAAAAGCAAATCCATCACAAATATCCAAATGCTGAAATTATGCCTTTATTAAAGGTACAACTTCACCCTTGAATTGGATTTTTATTGAAATTTGTTGTTTAATAATTTTTCTAGCTTGTCTCGTTCCTAGGATACAGTATTAGGGTTTTAATCTGTACTGTGGTTTTCTACATATGACAGCTAGGTTGGCTACAGTGACAAAAACCTTTTGGGTGTTACTTACTGTAAGGACATGTTAAACTTAGATTCATACATGTCCTACTCTTAAATACCATGCACCCTGCTTTATGGGTTACAAGACCTACATGGGGTGACATTAATAGTTAATATTTAAAAGGGTGGTTTTAACCAGCTGAAAGGGTTTATTTTGACAGGTCAAACTGCAGTTTTTACACTTCTAGTCAGGATACACAGGGTGGGCCTGAAGCTATGTCTGCACTGCCACTGTGGTAAGTGGCACAATAGGTGCTGCAGTCTACTTGTGGCATTTAACCTCCAGGCCCTGAGCACACTTAGGGGCATATTTACAAGAAAGTGGCATATCAGTCTCGATGCAGCACCTTTCTTGTGTCGCCCCTGCACCACCTAACGACATCTTGGTTGCGCCGAATTTACAATACAGTGCACCATGGCGGTCGTTAGGACAACAATTGTGGCGCTTTGCTACAATAGCGTCAAAAAGTTTGACCATAGTGCAGCAAAGCACAGTGAGGTCTATTGATTAAAATGTGTGCGTCATTTTAATGCCTGCTCTGAGCAGGGATTACAAATGATGGAAAAAATGGCGCAGTGAAATTTTGGTATGTTCACTGGACCATTTTATGGGCCTTCCTGCCTCGGAATGCCCCCTTAAATACATTATGCCTGACGCAGATATAATATGGTGAAAGAGGGTTGCAAAGTGGCGCAATGCAAGCATTGTGCCGCTTTGTAAAACCATCGGGTGGGAAAAGCCACCTTAGCGCCACAAAATGACAGTATGGTGGCACAAGGTGCTTTATATGTTTTTGCAATGGCTACGCCATTTTTGTCTGTTGGTTCATGAATGCTTAGTGCAAGGCCTTTTCCTAAGTCGTTATTAAGCTAAAGCTCTCAAACAACTATGCTGCTATTTGTATTTAGTCATCACTTGCACACAAATGACGCGTAAATATACACTTTTTTTGAGCTGCTCTTTTGGTTTAATTTATTGGTCAAAAACAAACTGATAACTTTTAAGGTAAAGGCACCTGCATCCAAAATATATATTAATTTATTAAATCTCTTGTATAATACTAGTAAGATACCTCTGCTGGTTAATGCTATAGAGAACTGTATGTAATCTGCAATTCACTGTTTTACATTTTCATAAAATAGCTTATAAGCAGGACCACAGGAACTATGCAGTTGTGCGGCTGATGCAATTTCCACCTAATTATACATTTGCCACATTTGCCACTTAATCCACCATCTGCCTCATAATCTGCAGATTTTACCAAAAAATGGTGTTTCAAGCTCAAAAAGTTACTATAAACACAGTGACACGGGTTGCCATGGAAGGTCCTTTGCAAAGATGGACTGATCATCTTTCTGCTGCTTATTGCTATATTTGGGTGTTACAATAGGACTACTGAGGTGTAGCGGATGCCTAGACGGTGTTACCAAGTTTAAAAAATGTTGACATAATGAAGCAACACTCATACAGAATGTGCTGCATTATATTGCATAATTTGAATTTTCTTGCTGCATAATTTACTTAACCCTGCTGCATAATTTGGCCATCTCCTGCCGCATAATTCCAGGTTTCCTGCTTATAAGGCTAATAATGTGCCTACAGCAGAGCCTGTAGGCCACTCATTTCCTTGATAGTACTATAGGTCATTTGTTTAACACAGTCACTTCAAAGATTACTGTGTAGCTTGAAGATCATAAGTTCCAATCCTGGTCAAATATATTTGCCTGTTATGGTTAGTGATTAGCAGCTGCACTAATTGCTAAAAATAATTAAGTATATAGTTCTATGTAATGGGCAATTACTGCAATCTTTACACACATGATCAAACATACCTTATATACATACAAAGCTTGAAAAGGCAAAATTCTTCATTATCTTGGCTTAACCAATCAGGAATAGGGTTTCGAGTGTGGAGGAAAGGTGTGAGAAAGTCCAAATTTTGCTGCCTTGATCCCTGACACTGCTTCCTTCTAGGGCACTTCTCAGACAAATGGAATACTTGAAATGTGGCATTTGGAGATGTATGTATGGGAAGTGCCAAAAACTCTGTTCCATTCCAATGACACTTGCAGACTGCAAACGCAGGCTTCTTTTCAGGGAAGGCATACGTGCTGTTATTGTGAGTGTCTCAGTAATGGTTGCACTGGGGCGAGTAGCAATAGCTGTTGCGAGCAGAATCCTGTTGGTTGCGCACTTTAAGTCAGCATGCCAGCACTGCTTCCAACTGATTGCCTAGCTAGCACACACAGTGTTGCTGAATTCTCCAGTTCAAAGCACATATTCTCAGTTACGGCTTGAAGTGCGGTGAAGGGGCGACACACAGGTGGGGGAGAATAAACATTAAATTGAAAAAATAAAAATAAAAAGTTACCTGTCTTGCTTCCTTGCCGCACCGCAGCTACTTCTTCCTGACAGGAGGCACAGGCTCCCAGCCTGCACTGCGGCCAATCCTGACGCTGCTCAAAGCAGCATTAGGATTGGCTGGAGCGCCTAGCTAGGGTGCTCCCAGGCAAACTGGGAGCCTGTGCCTGCTCTCTCCAGCCCAGCAACACAGTTTCAGGCTGGAGAGAGCACCGTACACATGTGCGTTTTGCGAGCCCGAGATGGCCGACCAAACATACATGCGCACTGAGGTGAGTGCACAGTGCCCTCATCTCCGTCATCCTCCACCTTAACAACAAAACAATAATAAACTTAGTTTATTATCATTTCATTTTTAAAGGTTTGCAGCGGCTGTTGCTGGAAGAGGGGCGATGCTCCTCCACCATAGTGGAGGAGCCACTGCTGCATATTCTACACATGGCACTGCCTTGTTTTATAGTATTTGTATAGCATTACCCCTTTGTACTGAAGTCCTTGTCCATGTGGGTAGCACGCTACATCATGTGGGTGTGTGATTGGAAGAGTGTTGTCTTTTTCTTTGAGCCAATGTGGGCAGTGCTTTCATGTAGTGAATGATGACCACTGAGGTGTGGTTGTAGAGTTATTGGATGCAGCACTTAGAGGTGTGATTGATGAGAAAGGGTGAGAGATAAACACATTTTTATAATTTTGTTATGCTGGTTGTTCTGATTAGTTCTCCAGTTTATTTTTAAGGTTCTCAATTAGGGGGGATAAGTTATCTGCTCGGGTGGACTGTGTTGCAGTCTTCCTTTATACGATTGTCAGTATGAGATGTCAATTGGATGGATTTGACAAGGAGATTTGCATTATTGTAATATTTTTTATTATAGAATGTCAAAGCTCAGTGTATATGACTATTTGAGACCTGCAAGGTGGACTATGTTCGAGCCCTCTGTTGACCAGAAGTATGTGACAGATCTCTTTGGACTTGACAGGCTGGTCTGGTTAGTACTGAGTGGTTATTTAATCATGCTGGTGAGAAAGTAGAGTTACTTGTTTCCATGCCTGATCTCTTTGGACTTGACAGGCCTGTCTGGTTAGTACTGAGTGGTTATTTTAAGCATGATTGTGAAAAAGTAGAATTAATTGCTACTGTGCCTTAACAACATTATGTTTTTGTGAAAATGCCAATGCTCATGCATACTTTATCATGCCTTGATGTATTGCATTACTGAATTGTAATGTTGTTTATAATACCGTGTAGAACACAATAATCCTAATATGTCTGCTAAGTATTATGTAGTTTTAATGTACCAAAGCTAAATTTAGTGCTATACAATTGCACATTTTCTGTAATAAGTGTATCCATTGTGAGGATTGGTACCAGAAAGTGTGAATTGTAGAAAGTAGTGCAGTCAATCCTTGTTTATTTCCTGTGTATTTTATCTTCAAGGGCTTCTCACATTGTTTTCATGAAAAGATCTTGCTCATTATTTAGTTCATTTAAAAACAGTATTGATCATGTGTTTCATTGTGATTAACATATGTGTTAGAAATGGGGTCTCTAGTTGGTAGTCAATTTACACCTGTCCAAGTATGGACCCTCACTCTATTCAGGGTGAGGGAGATACACAGCTCTGATAACCCCTGCTCATCCCCTTGGTAAAAGCACAAGCAGTCAGGCTTAACTCAGAGGCAATGTGTACAGTATTTGTACAAACACACACAGTAACACAGTGAAAACACCACAAAAGGACTCCAAACCAGTTTAGAAAAATATTCAATATTTATCTAAATCAAACAAGACCAAAACTACAAAAATCCAACCTACACAAGCAAATATATTATTTTTTAATTTAAAAAGCGTCTTAGGGGGTCATTATGAAAACAGTGGTTAACACTGCAATGTTCATGCTGGCGGTCTTTTCATAGACCGCCAGCCCCCCTGAGACCCTGCCGGCCGCATAAAGAACATTCTGCTTGGCCGGCGGGCGGAAACGTTGTTTCGGCCCGCCGGCCCAGCAGAATGCAGGGCTGGGACATTGCCGACGGCTCCACATGGAGCTGCCGTCAATGCTGCTGTGCGGCAGGTGCAGCAGCACCCGTTGCGCAGATCACTCCTGTAAATCAGGCTGTGACCTGCGCGACGAGGCACTGCACGGGGACCCCGGAGCACCCCTTCTGCCAGCCTTTCCCTGGTGGGTAAAGGCTGGGGGAAACACGGTACATTACCCGGAGGATAATGTAATCCGCCATTGTCAGGCTGCCTGTCGGCGGTAGCCTGGTGGTGGTGGAGGGCCGCCACAGGTGGCCCTCCCTGTGTTAATAATATGGCGGTTCAGACCGCCATGCCGGTGGCGGTCTTTTCCGCCGCCGCCGGCATTGCAGTCTGAACCGCCAAGTTCATAATGAGGGCCTTAATCCATAGAAATCAATTGATGCGTTGTTTTAGCACAAAGTGCCTGTTATGAGTAAAAAATAAAGCAGCACTGGCGTGCGTGCATCAGAAAAGCAAGAGATGCATCGAGTCCTTACTCGCAAGTGAGCCAGTGTGTCGATTCTTTCTCAGCCGGGTAAGAGATGCGTCCGTTTCCGGACAAGCAGCCTCAGGTACCTGCGGGGATGTTGAAGATTTTGATGGCCAAGGACGATGCATGGAAAATGTGGACACACGGCATTGATGAATACGCGCTGAGCTGGCAATGCATCGATGCTGCGTCGATCAACGGTGCTGCATTGATTTTTCAGCTGTAGTGCAGGTGCTGCGTTGATTTTTCTGCCGCTCGGCTCTGGTGTGTGGATTTTCAGCTTGGGTTCACCAGGGACTGGTAGATAAAGTCTTTGATGGCCCTGGGACTTCAGAACAGGGAATACGCTCAGTCCAATCCCTTGGAGAAACTTCACAAGCAGGATTTCAGAAAGCAAATTCCAGTCCTTTCCCTCTTAAGGCAGAAGCAGCAGGCCAGCATAGCAAAGCAGCAGGCAGAGTGGCAGGTCCTGTTCAAGCATCAAGCTCTTCACCTTGGCAGAGATTCCTCTTGATCCAGATGTACTCTAAAGTTGTGGGGTCAGCAGTCTAATACTTATACTCATTTCTGCCTTTCAAGTAGGCAAACTTCAAAGGAAAGTCGTTATAGCGTACAAGACCCTGCCTCTTCCTTGTTCTGCCCCAGACACACTCTAGTGGGCAGGAGACTGCATTGTGTGAGGGCACGCACAGCCCTTTCAAGTGCTGGTGTCAGCCCTTCCCTCCCACTCTATCCCAGGAAGACTCATCAGGATATGCAGGACACATCTCAGCACCCTTTGTGTCATAGTCTAAAATTCACAACAGCCCAACTGTCAGTCTGACCCAGACATGTATCCAGGCAGAGGCACAGAATGGTTAAGCAATTAACATGCCCACTTTCTAAAAGTGACATTTTCAAACTTACAATCTAAAAACCAACTCTACCAAAAAATGTATTTTTAAAATGTGAGTTCAGAGAGCCCAACCTCCATATCTCTATCTGCTCCCAGGGGAAATTACACTTAAAAGATATTTCAAGGCAATCCCCATGTTAACCTGTGGGAGCGATAGGCCTTGCAATAGTGAAATCCGAATTTAGCAGTATTTCACTATCAGGACATGTAAAACACATCAGTACATGTCCTACCTTTTAAATACACTGCACCCTGCCCATGGGGCTGCCTTGGACCTACATTAGGGGTGACTTATATGTAGTAATAGGAAAGGTTTGGGCCTCAAAAGTGGGTACGCTTGCCAGGTTGAACTGGCAGGTCTGAGACATGTTTACAGGGCTACTCATGTGGGTGGCACAATCAGTGCTGCAGGCCCACTACTAGCATTTGAGTTACAGACCCTGGGTGCACTTTACTAGGGACTTACCAGTAAATCCAGTATGCCAATCATGGATAAAGCAATCACCAATGCAATTTAGACATATGCACTTTAGCTCTGGTTAGCAGTGGTAGAGTGCCAAAAGTCCTGAAGCCAACAAAAACGGGTCCGAAAAAATAGAAGGAAGGAGGCAAAAAGTTTGGGGATGACCCTGCAAAAAGGGCCAGGTCGAACAATATTGAAAAAAATATATAAAATTCTGCACAGAAAGTATGGATGTTAGCATGATGTGCTCCAACATATTGAGGGTGGAAGCTCCGGTCCATTAAAATGCCAATTGTCATGGACTCCTTTGATTATACTTTGGCTATTTCTGCATTAATCATGTTAGACTTTTCAGCCTTCCCCAAAGTGTTATGTTTTCCCTTGTGAGTGCAGTTCTTAGCTTGAGTCGGTGGCTGCTGATGGGGTACAGTGGCACTCATGTTTGGGAACTAGGACTTATTTTTCCTCATCAGACATCAACCAAGAGCAAAAGAGGGAAAAACAAACATAGGGGAACAAAGAGGAAGAGAGGGACAGAAAACTGTTACAAAGGAAGAAACAAGAACCTGCAAGAGAGCGATACGGAGGCACTGAGAGTAATAGTGGACTAAATGTGAGAAAGTAGCCTCTTTCTAGCCTTGTTACCCCCACTTTTGGCCTGTTTGTGAGTGTATGTCAGGGTGTTTTCACTGTCTCACTGGGATCCTGCTAGCCAGGGCCCAGTGCTCATAGTGAAAACCCTATGTTTTCAGTCTATTTGTTATGTGTCACTGGGACCCTGCTAGTCAGGACCCCAGTGCTCATAAGTTTGTGACCTATAGGTATGTGTTCCCTGTGTGATGCCTAACTGTCTCACTGAGGCTCTGCTAACCAGAACCTCAGTGGTAATGCTCTCTCTTTACAAATTGTCACTAACAGGCTAGTGACCAATTTTACCAATTTACATTGGCATACTGGAACACCCTTATAATTCCCTAGTATATGGTACTGAGGTACCCAGGGTATTGGGGTTCCAGGAGATCCCTATGGGCTGCAGCATTTCTTTTGCCACCCATAGGGAGCTCTGACAATTCTTACACAGGCCTGCCACTGCAGCCTGAGTGAAATAACATCCACGTTATTTCACAGCCATTTTACACTGCACTTAAGTAACTTATAAGTCACCTATATGTCTAACCTTTACCTGGTAAAGGTTGGGTGCTAAGTTACTTAGTGTGTGGGCACCCTGGCACTAGCCAAGGTGCCCCCACATTGTTCAGGGCCAATTCCCCGGACTTTGTGACTGCGGGGACACCATTACACGCGTGCACTACATATAGGTCACTACCTATGTGTAGCTTCACAATGGTAACTCCGAATATGGCCATGTAACATGTCTAAGATCCTGGCATTGTTGGTGCAATCCCATAATCCCACGGATCTCTAGCACAGACCCTGGCACTGCCAAACTGCCTTTCCCGGGGTTTCACTGCAGCTGCTGCTGCTGCCAACCCCTCAGACAGGTTTCTGCCCTCCTGGGGTCCAGCCAGGCCTGGCCCAGGAAGGCAGAACAAAGGACTTCCTCAGAGAGAGGGTGTTACACCCTCTCCCTTTGGAAAATGGTGTTAGGGCTGGGGAGGAGTAGCCTCCCCCAGCCTCTGGAAATGCTTTCATGGGCACAGATGGTGCCCATTTCTGCATAAGCCAGTCTACACCGGTTCAGGGACCCCTCAGCCCTGCTCTGGCGCGAAACTGGACAAAGGAAAGGGGAGTGACCACTCCACTGACCTGCACCTCCCCTGGGAGGTGCCCAGAGCTCCTCCAGTGTGCTCCAGACCTCTGCCATCTTGGAAACAGAGGTGCTGCTGGCACACTGGACTGCTCTGAGTGGCCAGTGCCAGCAGGTGACGTCAGAGACTCCTTCTGATAGGCTCCTTCAGGTGTTGCTAGCCTATCTTCTCTCCTAAGTAGCCAAACCCTCTTTTCTGGCTATTTAGGGTCTCTGCTTTGGGGATTTCCTTAGATAACGAATGCAAGAGCTCATCCGAGTTCCTCTGCATCTCTCTCTTCACCTTCTGCCAAGGAATCGACTGCTGACCGCGCTGGAAGCCTGCAAAACTGCAACAAAGTAGCAAAGACGACTACTGCAACTCTGTAACGCTGATCCTGTCACCTTCTCGACTGCTTTCCTGGTGGTGCATGCTGTGGGGGTAGTCTGCCTCCTCTCTGCACTAGAAGCTCCGAAGAAATCTCCTGTGGGTCGACGGAATCGTCCCCCTGCAACCGCAGGCACCAAAGAACTGCATCACCGGTACCCTGGGTCTCCTCTCAGCACGACGAGCGATGTCCCTTGAATCCAGCAACTCTGTCCAAGTGACTCCCACTGTCCCGTGACTCTTCAGTCCAAGTTTGGTGGAGGTAAGTCCTTGCCTCCCAACGCCAGACTGCATTGCTGGGAACCGCGACTTTTGCAGCTACTCCGGCCTCCGTGCACTTCTGGCAGAAATCCTTTGTGAACAGTCCAGCCTGGGTCCACGGCACTCTAACCTGCATTGCACGACCTCCTAAGTTGTCCTCCGGCGACGTGGGACTCCTTTGTGCGACTTCGGGTGAGCACCGTTTCACTCCATTCGTAGTGCCTGTTCCGGCACTTCTGCGGGTGCTGCCTGCTTCTGAGAGAGCTCCTTGTCTTGCTCGATGCCCCCTCTGTCCCCAGACGCAATTGGCGACATCCTGGTCCCTCCTGGGCCACAGCAGCATCCAAAAACCCTAACTGCACGATTTGCAGCTAGCAAGGCTTGTTGGCGGTCTTTCTTCAGGAAAACACTTCTGCACGACTCTCCACGGTGTGAGGGATCCATCCTCCAAAGGGGACGTTCCTTGCCCTTGTCGTTCCTGCAGAATCTTCAGCTTCTACTGTCCAGTAGCAGCTTCTTTGCACCCACAGCTGGCATTTCCTGGGCATCTCCGACTTGCTTGTGACTTTTGGACTTGGTCCCCTTGTTCCACAGGTACCCTCGTTTGGAAATCCATCGTTGTTGCATTGCTGATTTGTGTCTTTCCTGCAGAATTCCCCTATCACGACTTCTATGTCCTTTGGGGAACTTTAGTGCACTTTGCACTCACTTTTCAGGGTCTTGGGGTGGGCTATTTTTCTAACCCTAACTGTTTTCTTACAGTCCAAGCGACCCTCTACAAGGTCACATAGGTTTGGGGTCCATTCGTGGTTCGCATTCCACTTTTGGAGTATATGGTTTGTGTTGTCCCTATACTTATGTGTCCCCATTGCATCCTATTGTAACTATACATTGTTTGCACTGTTTTCTAATACTATTACTGCATATTTTGGTATTGTGTACATATATCTTGTGTATATTTGCTATCCTCATACTGAGGGTACTCACTGAGATACTTTTGGCATATTGTCATAAAAATAAAGTACCTTTATTTTTAGTATATCTGTGTATTGTGTTTTCTTATGATATTGTGCATATGACACTAGTGGTACTGTAGGAGCTTCACTCGTCTCCTAGTTCAGCCTAAGCTGCTCTGCTAAGCTACCATTATCTATCAGCCCAAGCTGCTAGACACCCTATACACTAATAAGGGATAACTGGGCCTGGTGCAAGGTGTAAGTACCCCTTGGTACTCACTACAAGCCAGTCCAGCCTCCTACACTAAAGAGGCACAAGGTGGCTTCCAGGCTATGAGGCCTTGATGGTCAGTGCATCAACATTTAATAGCACCAGCTGCAGGCTTTGGGCACTCGCAACCATTCTTTCACAAATTAGGCACTGCATATAGCATGTATACGTCTCATTCATTTTCCTGCAAGATTCCACAAGTCATTTAATACATTACATGCCTGTTCTGTTGACGATGAAGGATTAAGAAATGAATTGGTAGATGCTATGATGATATTGATGATATCAACCTAATGCAGGGTAGACTGTCATAAAGACTAGATTACTATCCTCCCTCTTGCGGTCAGTAGCTCTGGGCAAAGTTCACAGAGCTCTGCTACGCGGAACACCGCGAAGTGCAATTAAAAACTCTGCTGTGGTACGTGGAGTTCCTTGAGCACCGGAGAGCGGTAAGTCACGCTACTAGTGCTGAATTTTAACTGTGAAATCAGCGAGAGTGGCACAATGTGCAGTGCAAGAGGGTGCTGCTTCTTTTTTCCACTTGAGTAGATGTTCTACTTGAATGACAGCTTCCTCAACGCAAGCAGCAGGTTTCTCCGTGCGAGCGGTAGCAACCTGCCACGACCGCTTGCGTTGAAAAATCTCGCCAGGAGGTGGTCTATCATTTGATTTTTCTCACTCGCCTACCTACAGTTGGCATGCATGAAAAACTCTGCTTTGCGCTACTCTGTGAAGTTTTTGGGAACTCTGTGCGGAGAGAAAAGTGGGCAAAACTCTGCGAACTCTGCCGGCAGAGCGGATTTCACCGCTCACCCATACTGGTCAGAAGCAGAAGGTAGGCTAGACATATTTACTATGTCTGTGAAGTATGGGATGGGAGCGTTTGCTATGTCTATGATCTCCCACTGACCACTGCCGACTGTTAAAAAATTAAAAGAAAACTTTTCAGTTTTCTTTTTGTAATCCATCCCATTTTCTTTTAAGGAAAACGGGCTGCATTTAACCCCTTCGCTGCCAGGCCTTTTCCCCCTCCTGTGCCAGACCTTTTTTTGGCTATTTGGGGCAGTTCGCGCTTAGGCCCTTATAACTTTTTGTCCACATAAGTTAGCCAAGCCAAATTTGCATCCTTTTTTTCCAACATCCTAGGGATTCTAGAGGTACCCAGACAAAAACAATTGAAAAAGTGGCTGCAGAAGAAGGCTTGTGTTTTTTCCCCTGAAAATGGCATGAACAAAGGGTTTGCAGTGCTAAAATCACCAGCTTCCCAGCTTTCAGGAACAGGCAGACTTGAATCAGAAAACCCAATTTTTCAATAAAAATTTGGCATTTTACTGGGACATACCCCATTTTTACGATTTTTTGTACTTTCAGCCTCCTTCCAGTCAGTGACAGAAATGGGCATGAAACCAATGCTGGATCCCAGAAACCTAAACATTACTGAAAAGTAGATACAATTCTGAATTCATCAAGGGGTCATTTGTGTAGATCCTACAAGGGTTTCCTACAGAAAATAACGACTGAAAAAGAATAATATTGAAATTGAGGTGAAAAAAACTGCAATTTTTCTCTACATTTTACTCTGTAACTTTTTCCTGCCATGTCAGATTTTTTAAAGCAATATACCGTTACGTCTGCTGGACTCTTTTGGTTGCGGGGATATATAGGGCTTGTAGGTTCATCAAGAACCCTAGGTACCCAGAGCCAATAAATGAGCTGCACACTGCAGTGCGTTTTCATTCTATACCGGGTATACAGTAATTAATTTGCTGAAATATAAAGAGTGAAAAATAGCTATCAAGAAAACCTTTGTATTTCCAAAATGGGCACAAGATAAGGTGTTGAGGAGCAGTGGTTATTTGCACATCTCTGAATTCTGGGGTGACCATACTAGCATGTGAATTACAGGGCATTTCTCAAATAGACGTCTTTTTTACACACTCTCTTATATTTGGAAGGAAAAAATGTAGAGAAAGACAAGGGGCAATAACACTTGTTTTGCTATTCTATGTTCCCCAAGTCTCCCGATAAAAATGATACCTCACTTGTGTGGGTAGGCCTAGCGCCCACAACAGGAAATGCCCCAAAACGCAACGTGGACACATTAAATTTTTTGAAAGAAAACAGAGGTGTTTTTTGCAAAGTGCCTACCTGTAGATTTTGGCCTCTAGCTCAGCCGGCACCTAGGGAAACCTATCAAACCTGTGCATTTATGAAAACTAGAGACCTAGGGGAATCCAAGATGGGGTGACTTGTGGGGCTCTGGCCATGTTCTGTTACCCAGAATCCTTTGCAAACCTCAAAATTTGGCTAAAAAAACATGCTTTCCTCACATTTCGGTGACAGAAAGTTCTGGAATCTGAGAGGAGCCACAAATTTCCTTCCACCCAGCGTTCCCCCAAGTCTCCCAATAAAAATGATACCTCACTTGTGTGGGTAGGCCTAGGGTCCCCTGACAGGAAAAGCCCCAAAACGCAACGTGGACACATCAAATTTTTTTAAAGAAAACAGAGGTGTTTTTTGCAAAGTGCCTACCTGTAGATTTTGGCCTCTAGCTCAGCCGGCACCTAGGGAAACCTATCAAACCTGTGCATTTTTGAAAACTAGAGACCTAGGGGAATCCAAGATGGGGTGACTTGTGGGGCTCTGGCCAGGTTCTGTTACCCAGAATCCTTTGCAAACCTCAAAATTTGGCTAAAAAAACACGCTTTCCTCACATTTCGGTGACAGAAAGTTCTGGAATCTGAGAGGAGCCACAAATTTCCTTCCACCCAGCGTTCCCCCAAGTCTCCCAATAAAAATGATACCTCACTTGTGTGGGTAGGCCTAGGGTCCCCTGACAGGAAAAGCCCCAAAACGCAACGTGGACACATCACATTTTTTTAAAGAAAACAGAGGTGTTTTTTGCAAAGTGCATACCTGTAGATTTTGGCCTCTAGCTCAGCCGGCACCTAGGGAAACCTACCAAACCTGTGCATTTTTTAAAACTAGAGACCTAGGGGTATCCAAGATGGGGTGACTTGTGGGGATCTGATCAGGTTCTGTTACCCAGAATCCTTTGCAAACCTCACAATTTGGCAAAAAAAACACGTTTTCCTCACATTTCGGTGACAGAAAGTTCTGGAATCTGAGAGGAGCCACAAATTTCCTTCCAGCCAGCGTTCCCCCAGGTCTCCCGATAAAAATGATACCTCACTTGTGTGGGTGGGCCAGGTGCCTGCAACAGAATAAGGCCAAAAACTTGTAGAGATAGAGGGGATAGCACAACGAGTTGATAAGGACATATTCTTCTTTTATACATCTTTAGGCTGACTCTGCTTTGGGGACCCACACAAGTGAGGTGTCAATTTACATGGGAGATTGAGGGGAACACTGGGAGTAGGAATTTTGTGCTGGAGCGGTGATCGTACAAATGAAAGTCAGGAAAATATGCTTTTTTAAGCAAATTTTGAGGTTTGCAGAGGAGTCTGGGTAAGAAAATGTTGGGGGATCCACGCAAGCCACATCTCCCTGGACTCCTTGGGGTGTCTAGTTTTAAAAAATGTCTGGGTTTGGTAGGTTTCCCTAGATGAAGACCACACCCAGGACCAAAAACATAGGTGGCCCCTCCCCCCCAAACACAGGTAGTTTTGTGATATATCATTTTGATGTGTCCACATACATCTGTCATGTGCCAAACACTAAAATTGTGAAAAGAAACGCACTTAGGTTATGTGAAAAAGACCCCTCACCCACCAACCAAGTTGGTTGCATGCTTCATCATCGGGGTCCCACCTGAGACACCTAGCGTGTCTCAAGTGTGCTGCGATGCCTGTTTACAGCGGAGCAGGTTTTGTCATTTGTACCACACATACTGGTTGGATTTGGCACGAGGGTGAGTGATGGTTCAGTCGATCAAATTTTATTAACAAGAGATTTCACAAAAGTGAAATGCACTGGTAATAACTGAAAGGCCAAAAAACTGAACCAATGACTCACAGCTCGTGAGCTGTAAAGCCACGGCAAGGCACCAACCGCTTTACAGTCCATTCACACACCTTTCATACATGACATGCACAAGACCATTCACGCCGTCAGCCACGGGCCCAGCACATTACAACACTCGCATCGACAGACAGCGCCAGTCAAGAGCCCATCACTTTCATACGCCCACACGCCTGATACAGCAATCACACCAGCTGATGAGTGTGTGGACTGGCATTTGGCTGGCACCGCTAGCCAAGCGCCACTCCAAGCACACCGCCAGCCAAGCGACACCCCAAGCACACCGCCAGCCAAGCGCCACCCCAAGCACACCGCCAGCCAAACGCCACCCCAAGCACACCGCCAGCCAAGCGCCACCCCACCCACACCGCCAGCCAAGCGCCACCCCACCCACACCGCCAGCCAGGCGCCACCCCAAGCACACCACCAGCCAAACGCACCCCACGCACACCGCCAGCCAAGCACCACCCCACCCACACCGCCAGCCAAGCGCCACCCCACCCACACCACCAGCCAAGTGCCACCCCACCATTAACGCCAGCCAAGCGCCACCCCAGGCACACCGCCAGACAAGCGCCACCCCACGCACACCACCATCACTTTTTTTTTGTTTATAAACAACAAAGAAACCACTAACTAATTATAAAATAAGTACAACACTACAAACACAAAAGCTCTAACTAAATACATGACAGTGATACCAACCGTGAAACTCAACATATGAAAATATAAAACAGACAGTTTACGCTCACAGTATTTCCCAAACGTTTTTCCTTGTGTGGTAACTTCTAAAACAGCTGGGCACACACAGCCCAGGCTTTGAAGGGCATTTGGGGCAGTACATCCGGCTCTCCCTCCGGATTAATCTCTGGGCACATACTCTACATTTCTTTGTGGGCAAGTCTTTTTTGGGAGTGGGAGGAATGAGATCTGGAAAGTGCCGATCTTTCAATCTAGCCACATCCTCCACCACTTCTACTCTAGAAACTCTTGCCTGTTCCACCACAATAAGGCTTTCTATCACTGACTCCTGAAATTTAACAAATGTCATCCTTGACTCAGGTGAACAATCCTTGAATACAATAAAAGCATTACAAGTTGCCAAATGAAATAAATGTAGGGCCAACTTTTCATACCACACGTAAGACTTACGAAGAGCAGTGTAAGGTTCCAACCTCTGATCTACTCTATAAACACCACCCATGTGCCTATTGTAGTCCAAAATGCACGCAGGTTTGCGCACTTCCGCAACCTGACCCCAAACAGTCACAGGAGAAGTACTCTCATCATGGATGGTAGACAGCATGTACACATCCGTCCTGTCTGAAAATTTCAGAGCTAGCAGCACATTATTCCGCAAGGCACTGCACTGTCCCCTCTCAAGTTTTTTACAGACAAGCTCCCTTGGATAGCCTTTCCCGTTAGAACGGATTGTGCCACAAGCAACAGTGTCCACTCTAAACAACTCCTTGAACAACTGCACTCCAATGTAGAAATTATCTACGTAAATGGTGACCTTTGTTAAACAGTCGTCTACCAAGTTTCCCACACAATTTTTTCGCTAACTCCGAAAGTGGCCGCACAACCAGGAGGGTCAATACTGGAATCCCTACCAGTGTAGACCCGGAAATTATACACATATCCTGTACTGCTTTCTGACAGCATATACAATTTAATCCCATACCGTGCCCTCTTACTAGGAATGTACTTCTTAAAAACTAAACGCCCCTTGAAAAGGACCAAAGACTCATCCACACTTATCTCTTTGCCTGGAACATAGACCTCTGAAAACCGATCTACAAAATGATCAAGGACAGGCCTAATCTTAAAAAGACGATCACAATCAGGGTGATCTCGTGGCAAGGCTAGAGCATTGTCTACAAAATGCAGCATACGAAGAAGAAGCAAGTAGCGATTACATGTCATAGTTGCAGGAAATATAGCCGTTGCCATCAAGGGACTAGTAGACCAATAAGAAGCCAGTGACTGCTTCCTGATCAACCCCATCAAAAAAGTAAAACCTAAAAACTTTTTCATCTCTTCCAGATATGTGGGAACCCACTGAGTAGCTCTAGACTGAGGCTTAAGTCTGGCAGAGTTGTCCCTCAAATATTGCTCTGCATACAAATTAGTCTGCTCCACAATCTCTTCCGAAAATACATCGTCCATAAACAAGTGAAAGAAATGGACAGGCAAAAAGTTTTCCGTATTGACTCTACACCCTGGGAGACCAGTAAATGCAGGTAACTGTGGCTGCTCCATGTTTGGGGCAATCCAGGTGTCAGGTCTTCTAATGGGAAACCCTTCAGCCCCAGGCTGCTGCACTCTTGGCACATCAATGTCCTCCTCTAAAACAGGCCCTTCATCTGCACTGAGAGTAGCTTCCTCATCAGAAGAATACTCTCGGACAGAAAACGCACTGCCAGAATCTCTCACTTCCTCCTCTGCCTCAAATGCAGAGTCAGTCTCATAATCATGGTCTGAAGACGACTCAAAGAGCATGCCAACAACCTGCTGAGCGGTCACTCTGCGGCTAGCCATGATCCTCACTAACAACAAATGGATTGCCAACAACAACTAGCACTAAAATAAGTAATAAACAAAGTGTAACTTTATCACAAAAAGTTATGTACTAAAAAACTATACCACTCACTTGCCTGAAAAAGCTACTCACCAGCAACTACTCTGCACAGACACAGCAATCACCAATGATATCCCACTAAAAAGAAAAAAGAAAAAAGAAAAAAGAAAATTAGACATATGACAACACAAATATCATTGTGCTCAAATCTAAGGACAAGTTCACACACAATACTGCATTTAGTACACCACCTACAAACATGTAATTCATGCATGTCAACAATACTCCTTTGGAGTAAATTGCTTTCACTTACCTAAAACATGCAACTATGCAAACCGCAGGACAACTACTGCCAAAACTGCAAGGATCCACAGCAAAGGAAGCAAAAGCTTTGAACTAGAACAAAAAGAAGAAATAAACTGTTATAATCACAAATACAAATACTTCGCCAGTTGACAAACACCCCACCACCAAGAACTTAGAAATTGTCCCTGGTGCCTAAGTGGATTCTGCCCCCCAGGGGGCAGAGATGGGCAATACGAAATTTCCCCACTTTGGGGGGGGGCGACCCTTGCCCAAGGGGTGCCCCCAAACACACACCACACACACCACACAATCCCTGGCACCTAGTGTGTTTTGACCCCCCCTAGGGCCAGATCGTCCAAAAACATGGCCCTCGGGGGGGCAGAAACCGAAGAAAAAAAAAATAGCCCCCTCAGGGGAGCGACCCTTGCCCAAGGGGTCGCCCCCAAAATAAACTTATAAAAGTAAATCCCTGGTGTCTAGTGGGTTTGCCCCCCCCGGCGGCAGATTGGCCGAAAAATCTGCGATCTGCTCCCGGGGGGGGGGGGGGCGAAATACTAAATAAAATAGCCCCACAGGTGAGCGACCCTTGCCCAAGGGGTCGCCCCCAAAATAAATGTACAAAACTAAATTCCTGGTGTCTAGTGGATTTTGCCCCCCCCCTCCCCCCCCGGGGGCAGATCGGCCGAAAATTCGGCCGATCTGCCCCCAGGGGTGGGTGAAATACAAAATAAAATAGCCCCCAAGGGGAGCGACCCTTGCCCAAGGGGTCGCTCCCAAAAAGTAATAAAACAAAAAATCCCTGGTGTCTAGTGGAGATTCCTGCCCGCGATCGTGGAGCAGGAATCCAGTGAAAACAGGCACGGGGAAAGGAAAAACCCTTTCCTTTCCCCCCGTGTCGGTTTCCCCCCCCCCCAAAACCCCAAAAAGGGAAGGACTTACCCAAAGGAAGTCCTCTTCCCTCGACGCGCTGGAAGCAAATGGCTTCCAGCGCGTCCCGGCAATACTTGATGACGTCGGCGCGCTGTGCGCGCGCTGACGTCATCAGATTGCCGGGGGGGGGGGGTCGGGGTGGAAGGGGAAGGGCTTCCCCTTGCATCCCTGTCTTGGGGGGGTGGGGTGCACATGGGGGGAGCGTTCCCGGGTGTAGGACGAGGTGATCTCGTCCAAGACACCGGGGAACCAGTGCCTTGGATGAGATCACCTCGTCCAAGGCACCCTAGGGGTTAAAAAAATAGACTGCTTGATTTAAAGGCAATCACAAACATGGTGGTCTGCTGCCCCCAGCGGGCCACCATGTCTGTGATTGTGGCCATTACAAAATGGGTTGCAAATTGCAACCTGCCTCATAAATATTAATGAGGCAGCTCTCTTGCGACCTGTTTGGGAATTGCAAACAGTGTCAAACACACTGTACTACATACCAGTTTGCGATTTCCTAATGGCGAATCGGAAAGATTCACTATTATGGAATCGCAAAGAGCACAGCGCATTGGGCAGACCGCAAAATGACTTACGCTGGAGATCGTGGGTAAACAACGGAAACACTGCTATGCACCATTAGGAATGTAAAAAAACACAGAAATCGTAAAAGCAAAAGCGCATTATTCCATTACGCCAACTTCTGCCCACTACAAGGAAATAAACACGCAGTGGTAGGTTTGTCTCCTATCAGTTTTTACTGGCTCCCCCGCGACAGGCGAGTGTGTTTAGCCCGTCGAGCGTTATTGTTGCAGTCATCCCAGTGGTAACTGTGTGCCTCTCAGTGTTCCAGCTGTCCCCGCACAATAGCGCTCATTCCTTTGAACAATACCTTGAATTTCCCCGGAGTGTAGGCCGCAGCTTCGCCCCAAAGGCCTACTATGATTTAACACGTGTTGTGCACCATGCTCAGCTTTTAACGTTCAGGACTTCAAAGCTGATAACGCAAGCACATGGAGCTCCACTTGACATTTCGTTTTAAATTGTCCTTAATGTACATCTGACGCAAGCCGCCTACCTGGGAAATAGGCTTGCTGAAGCGATTGGGTGAAAAGGAGAAAGGGAGATGCTCTCGGCTCAGCTAGACAAAGAGCTTTCCGCCGCCGCGCTTCTCCTCCACTGGGTTCAAAATCCTTACAGCTGGAAATTATGCGGCAGGGCAGCATCAAATTATGCGTCACGGTTGGTAACAACAACAGGGTTAAACAGCAAGAAAAGGCAAATTAAGCGGGATAATACGGCACATTTTTGATAGTATTCATTATTTTGTAATTTTTACGCATGATACCACAGTCTGAGAAAAGAATCACTTCATTAGTACAAATTTAACACCAAATGCAGAAATAAGTAACTGAAAGATGAGCAGTTAACCTTTGCGAAGGGCGCAGAAACATGTTGTCACACGTTGAGCTAGAAACACCACTCCCTCCCACCACCTACGAAGAAGAGCTGCATGAGAGAACTTTTAGCAGCCCGAGTTGGTGGAGCCGGTGAGAGTTGTCTCAAAGTAAAGCCTGCATGGAGCAGAGAAGGGCGACCCTACTGCCCCTATGTGGCTAGTTCATAATCCAGCTGGGCTTCTCTATCTAGTTTTGCATTTATGTATGAAGTGTCTTTCTTGTGAGAGTGTTTTGTTTGTAGTCATGCCTGGAAGTTGGCTTCGGTTTCGGTTGAGGAAGGAGAGCTGCTAATTATTACTTACACTTTTAAAATTCCTTTATGCCCTGCTGTCTTGGAGACTTGCTTTTTTTTACCTTTTTGATTATCTTTTTATTTTACTTTTTTTTTTAATAGTTTTACCTTTAACTGACATCCTTAATCACCACGTTGTGTGCATGTTTGAAAAACAAGACATGACTAAAAGCGTATTTCAATTTTTTAACCTGTCCTGAGTGTTATAGTTATTTCGACCTGGCACAAGTGTGCTTAGTGGGTTTAGCATCTGCTTTGGCTATCTGTGGGGCGCGCAGTGCACTGTTCTAGTTCCAGCAGGGTTCACTGAGCCTTTTGACCTTCTGGGGAAAGGAAAATGAACGCTATTGAGATGGCTATATGGGGGTCTGCAATTGTTAGAGGTGCTTCAATATGTGGTGTGCCCTATATACATGGTTTATTATCACTTAAAACCTATAATGTGTACTGTATGTCATAATACAATGTATGTGCTGATGTCAGTCTGGATCCATGCTTGCCAGAACTATTGGGAAAGCAGTAAGGCCATGATTTATACTTTTTGGTCTAAAACTGCACCAACTCAGTTTTGCACGAAAAAGTTTAGCACCAGCTTGTACCATTTCTGTGCACCAACCGGGCACCATATTTATGGAATGGTGCAAGCCGGTGAAAAAGGTAGGCTAGTGGCAAAAATATGAATTTAGTTGGGTTGGGCTGGCAGTATGGAAGAAGGGGTTTTTGCACCAAAAAATGACGTTAGGCAGGTTAGAGTAACACAAAATGACTCTAACCTGCCTAGAGTCATTTTCTGATGCAAAACCATCCATACCACATGACTCCTGTCTTAGAAAAGACAGGAACCATGCCCACCCCCCCAATGGCCAGCACAGGGGACCAGTGTCGCCTGGGCATGGCCAATGCACCCAGTGCCATGTAGGGGGGCCCATTTCAGGGCCCCAATGGCACTTTAAAAAATAAAATAAAATACTTACCTTTACTTACCTGGGATGGGGTCCCCCATCCTCCGCTGTCCCTCTGGTGTGGGTGGGGGTGTCCCTGGGGCGGGCACTTTTGGGCTTATTCCATGGTGTTCTACCATGTAAATAGGTCCACAGATCCCCTAACCCATGCCCTGACCCAGGGGTTAAAAAATGGGGCAAAGCAAGCTTTGCACCATTTTTTCATCCCTCCTCCCTCCCGTGCACCATTTTTTCACTGGAGTATAAATATGGCGTTAAGGTCATAGAGTCATTTTTTGCACGGGAACGCCTACCTTGCATCTCATTAAGGCAAGGTAGGTTTGCACTTCCAAAAAATGACTTTAACTCCATAAATTTGGCGCTAGGCGGATCTAGCAGCAAAGTATAAATATGGAGTTAGTTTTGCACCGAAATAGAGTAAACAAAATTACGCTAATTTGGTGCAAACAGAGTATAAATATGCCCCTAAGCGTGTTGCTGTTCACATATATGAGAAGGGGGTGATTTGTAACACTTTACACAATACTCAGGAGCCTTTCACTGGAATAATGTTTTTGGGACCATGTGTGGGCCGTTGTGTTCATTTCTAGGTCCAGTATTTAATCTAGCTCTGTCACCCGTATCTAGACTGTGTTGTCCAGCCTCAGGCAACATCGGGAATGCAGTGCCTGGCTCAGCAATGCACATGGGCAGTATACTGCCTGTTGGAGAGCACAGTGCGGTCTTCTAAGTCATCATCTTGCATATTAGAAGGGCTTTAGGTGGGTTGGGTCCTGCCAGCGCCCAGCACTGCCACTTCTAAAAAGCAGGTGCTGAGATGGGTTCCTATTGAGCTCTCCATTTTTGCACTCATCCTCCGACTAAAAAAAAGAACAACTCTCCAGCAGTACCACTCTTCACTGCTTTACATGTAACTTCAAAGAGCCTCCTTACTGTATAGTTATTTATCAGTCTCATCATTTCAGAACTGAAGCATTTTCAATATTATATACAACAAAGTCATTGTTGTCACTTTTTTATCTTATGCAACTAACAACTATGGATAAAACCAATAGTCCTGGCTTGTTTTAGGAGTAACGTCAGTTGTATTATGTATCTGGATGCCATAAGAGAAAGAAGCAGCAAAAATACCAGTTGGGCAGCACAGTATCTTGAGCAGAGACATTTATAGCTTAGGTGCTTTAAGCCACACCCTTATTTACATTGGCTACGGACCTTACAGAGACCACTTAGGTTTTTTGATCCCACTTGAAGCCCTTTGTGGAGGCCACCTCACATCTTGTGTCCAGTTGTGAAGTGCATGTCAGTAGTTGTATCTACTTCCAATGTGCACATCTAGTTGTGGTGCGCCCAGTTCCAAGGTGCACATCAGGAGTGATGTGTCCAGTTCTAAAGTGGATATCTGGAGTATTATGTCCAGTTGCAGATATCATTCTAAAGTAATCTGCAGTCCCAAGGTGCGCATCTGGAGTACTGAGTCCACTTTCAAAGACTACATCAGGAAAAAGGTGTGCACTTCTGAAGTGCACATCTGGAATATTGTGTAAGATTAGCGAGTTCCTGGGTCAGTGGGCAACCATCCAGTAGATGGAGTGGGGAGGGCAGAAAGCAGAGAATTGTAATTGTATTCATATAGTGCTCACTACCCCTGATGAGGCATCAAAGCATTTAAATTCACTCACAAACACACAGGACAGACACAGACATGAAGTGAATCCGGGGAAACATGTATAAAGCTGGAAACGTGGTAGAGAAGTAGGCTCCTGTATGGCCCAGTGGCCCCTGAAGCTCAACGGAGGACATGTCTGATCAGGCGGCAGTGTGGCCAGTTTAAAGCCCTGGGCTCAAGCTTTTGATAACAGTGCCACAGTTTACAACCTGGCTATCTGGGCTCTCCAATAGTGGGCTAATCGGTAGCAGGGGGAACTGTAATATGGTGACAATTACAGACAATAGAAGGGGCATAAACAGACAAGGCAGAGGCTTTGAAGTTTAAACTGGGAAGGGACGGCATTTTAGCAAATTAGGAGAACGGATTCTGCAGAATTTAATGTCATTCATAATATCAGCAGGCGTGGCGGTCTTTGCAGGAGACACCGCCCCTTACCAAATGCTACTGGAAGGCATGCTTTTCCAATGGAGGAACTGAATTCCAAGTTAGGGGCTTCTTCGAGTAAGGGCTTCACCCTTTGGTTGTCTGATCTTGTACACTCGTGTTTTCTCTCTGTGGCTTGCTTCAGCAGCCAGTGGTCCTCGCCTGCACACAGTCATACTGCTAATCTGAACCTGTTTCCATATATAATAAATGGATTCCATAAATAATGAACGGATTCACGTGTGTATCTCTTTTACACAAGAGAACCGACTAAATACACTAGTCAATAAAACAGGAGTTATTGGTTAGCTCAGACGTGTACCCATGACACAAAAACAACACTGCAAAGTGAAAACTTTAGTGCAGCGCATCCTTTGCTTTCACATTTAATTATTTAATTATTATTGTCCATCAAAATACCTTTCACTGGCCTGTTTGTGTTATGTGTCCTGCCCCATGCACCCCTCACGTGCACAGCAAGGTGCATGTGCTAGCTACATGCGCCACTGGATCCCGGAGCATGCTCGCATCTGACTCTGACTGCATGCATGCCCCAAGATAAACAAAGGTCGCTCTTTATCATGACTCCTTTGCTGTCTCCCAGGGACTGAAGTGCTTTACATGAGCATAATATAAAAGAATAACATAGTTAAAAGATTTTTCATATGTGAAACCTACAGGCTTTGCCAATGCTTGTTATGTTTGCCATAAAAGAGCTAAAAGCATCAAGTATAATTTGAAGCCCATTGGCTGCCCTTGCTATTAAGACTGCATCATCTGTGTATGAAAGCACTGGCACGGTACGAGTGCCGCGATAGGGCAAGTCCTTGCCAACTTCACACAGATATTTATCTAGGCCATTTATATGCAATTAAAAAAAAGAGGGTGCCATCGCATATCTGTGACAGATGCCTCTACTGGAGTTCCCCTTAGTGACACAGCGAATCCGAGCTGAGGAATCCAGATATATTCACTGCAGCAAATCAATCAATGCTTCATCAGCACCTATCCCCTTCATAATATCTCGTAGTTTGGGGAAATTAACTGTTTCAAATGCCCAAAGATGGATGTTCTCCTTAAATAAATCTTAGGGCAAACCGTCCGGGCCTGGAGCTTTCCCTAAAGGGCTTCTCCTAATAGCAATCTCCACATCATGGACATTGATAGTCTAATTGAAAGTGGTTGTGGCAGTCTGGTCAAATGGAGCCACATCAATTCAAGATCAAGGATTAAACGTTTTTGTAAAATGCTCCACCCAAATATATTTAGGAATAAGGGACTCTACATGAGGTTTCTAGTAATCCCTAAACAATGAGTGGTTCACTACCTTGCAGGGAGCAGAGCTGTCTCGAAATGCCCCAGCCCTCTCTAGGTCTTCCCAAGCCTTCTCTCTAAAGTCTGTTTTCCACTTTTCTAATACTTCCTTGTAAGCCTTCCTCAAAAAAGTGATCTCCGCTGATCTCATTGACGAACACTTAGGGCCACTTTAAGGTGGTCATTACAACCCTGGCGGACGGTGTTAAAGCGGCGGTAAGACCGCAAACAGGCCGGCGGTAAAAAAAATTGAATTACAACCGTGGCGGAAACCGCCAACAAAGACAGCCACTTTAACACTCCGACTGCCACGGCGGTACAGACAAACAGCTTGGTGGTCACCACCAACAGACAGGTGGAAGACAAAGTATCGCCCACAGTATCACAACCTACCAATCCGCCACCTTTTCCGGGGTGGATTCACTGCAGATAAAAACACGGCAGAAACAGGATTTCGAAGGGAAAACGCTCAACCTCTACACACCCCACGAGGAATCCGGACTCCATGGAACCAGAGCTGCACATCTTGCCAGCCCTCATCTTCTTGCTCCTCTACCAGGAGCACGAACGCTGGCGGTGAAGACCACGGTGAGTACTGCACCTACGACACAGGGGAGGGGGGAGGGAAAAAACAGGGACACACACATGCAACACCCCCACCCTCACCCATTACAATACACACACTAATACATATTTATATATTATAGTTACACCCTCCAACCCCCCGGAAGAATGCAAAGACAAAAGGAAATGAGTGTAACCATTGTAATATATTATAATCATGTACGCAAAAATATATATATACACCATAAACAAAATGTACGGCAAGGTTAGTAGTCTAGGAAGTGCTCCAATGAAGTCCGTGGAACACTGGGCCCACACGGTATGGGCGAGGCCCACACAAGATCCCCGACCATGACGGAGAGAACACTGCAGGGGCACCAGACAGCAAGAAAACAGGCACCTCAGGGGGAGGGAACGGGGGGGCACCTCAGCCGGTTGAGTGCACGACGCCAAATCTACGAGAGGGCCACATGCCAACTGTTCAATCCTGGGGAGTGCTAAGCCACAGTCTCTCAAGTCTCTACAGTGGGTGGGTTTCCCACTGCCATATCCTGGGGAGTGCAAAGCCACAGTCTCTCAAGTCTCCACAGTGGGTGGTTTGCCCACTGTTCAATCCTGGGGGGTGCAAAGCCACAGTCTCTCAAGTCTCTACAGTGGGTGGTTTGCCCACTGTTCAATCCTGGGGAGTGCAAAGCCACAGTCTCTCAAGTCTCTACAGTGGGTGGTTTGCCCACTGTTCAATCCTGGGGAGTGCAAAGCCACAGTCTCTCAAGTCTCTACAGTGGGTGGGTTGCCCACTGTGCAATCCTGGGGAGTGCAAAGCCACAGTCTCACAAGTCTCTACAGTGGGTGGATTGCCCACTGTTCCATCCTGGGAGGGCAAAGCCACAGTCTCTCAAGTCTCTACAGTGGGTGGGTTGCCCACTGTTCCATCCTGGGGAGTGCAAAGCCACAGTCTATCAAGTGGATGTATCTCTCCACTGGTTCTAGAGGGGGCCTGGTGCCCAGAGTGCTTCATCCTGCTAAAGACAGAGGTAGTGGATGCCTTTCTCCACTGGTTCTGGAGGGGGCCTGGTGCCCAGAGTGCTTCATCCTGCTAAGGACAGAGGTAGTGGATGCCTTTCTTCACTGGTTCTGGAGGGGGCATGGTGCCCAGTGTGCTTCATCCTGCTAACGACAGAGGTAGTGGATGTATCTCTCCGCTGGTTCTGTAGGGGGCTCTGTGCCCAGAGTGCTTCATCCTGCTCGTGACGGACTCAGTAGCGTCATTGCCCTTGGCGCTCATGGGCCAGCGGTGCTTGGAGCGGCGGTGCCCTGTTCAGCGGTGCTTGAGGCGGCGGTGCCCTGTTCACCGGTGCTCGGAGCGGCGGTGCCCTGTTCAGCGGTGCTTGGAGCGGTGGTGCCATGTTCAGCGGTGCTTGGAGCGGCGGTGCCCTGTTCAGCGGTGCTTGGAGCGGCGGTGCCCTGTTCAGCGGTGCTTGAGGCGGCGGGCTCCTTTGCAGTGACTCAGCTGCTGGCGGTCCTCTCTGTCCCAGCGGGGCTTGTGCTGGTGGTCCTCTCTGTCCCAGCGGGGCTTGTGCTGGCGGTCCTCTCTGTCCCAGCAGGGCTTGTGCTGGCGGTTCTCTCTGTCCCAGCGGGGATAATGGCTGTGGCCTCCTGGGCAGCGGGGATGATGGCGGTGGCCTCCTGGGCAGCGGGGATGATGGCAGTGTCCTCCTGGGCAGCGGGGATGATGGCGGTGGCCTCCTGGGCAGCGGGGATGATGGCAGTGGCCTCCTGGGCAGCGGGATGATGGCGGTCTCCTCCACCGTGCTGCTCTTCCCAGACTTTCCTGGTTTCTTGTGGCCCTTCCCCACCTTGGAAGGTGTCGCAGCTGACCCCACACTCCCACCGGGACCCCTGGGAGCGGCTTTGGTGGCTGGGGTCTTCCCCCTCTCCCGCCGGGCACTGGCCAACTTTTGATGCTTCACAGGTGGGGGACTGTCCGTGCTGTGGCTCCGTGCCACACTGGCTGCCCTGGTGGCCGGTGCACTCCAGATTCCGGTGAGTACAGGCACCACTGGTCCCGGAGATGTTGTGGCTGAGGTGCTAGGTTGGGACCTGGAGAGTCAGCCCCTAGGAGACGGACAGGGTGGGGGAGGTGTGGGAAACAGGTCAAGGTTGGACAGGAAAAGTTTTTGGGCCACACTGGGACGGGTAGCTGGAGGGGGTTTGGGAGTGGAGGAAGAGGTTGTGGTTGTGGTTGTAGGAGGTGTTCGTTTGTTGACTTTAGGTGAAGGTGCATGCGCTGGAGGCTGTCGTGAGGTGGATGGCTGTTGGGTGGGTGTGTGCCTGCGTTTGTGTATCTTGGGAGGTGGCATCACAGACATACTGGGAGAGGACACAGGGGACGTGTGAATGGTAGTGAGGGTGGTGACTGCACGTGAGCGGGGTGTGGTGGTGGGTGTGCTGCTGATGGCAGTAGTGGCTGTAGATGTAGTGCATGCAGGTGTGAGTGTAGATGAGACTGGGAGGGAGGAGGGAGACAAGGAGGAGGGGGACACAGTGGAGGCAGTGGATGTTGGTGTGTCTGCATGTGTGTGATGCTTGTGTGAGTGTCTGTGGGATGTGTGGTGCTTATCTTTGCCAGAGCTTCCCTTGTGTGTTGAGGTGTGTGCATGCTGGTCTGAAGGTGTGCTTGGGATAGGCTGGGGTACAGGGGATTGGGTCTGGGTGGAGGAAGTTGGAGGGGGGCGGCTAGAGACAGGGACAATAGCTGCCATCAGTGCTGAGGCCAGAGTCTGAAAAGCTTGCTGAAGGGCCGCCTGACCAGAATGAATGCCCTCCAGGAATGCATTTGTTTGTTGCAACTGCCTTTCTACACCCTGGATGGCATTCAAAATGGTAGACTGCCCAACAGTGAGGGACCTGAGGTCAATGGCCTCCTCACTGAGGGCAGCAGGGGTGACTGGGGCAGGGCCTGAGGTGCCGGGGGCGAAGGTGATGCCCACCCTCCCGGGTGAGTGGGCACGGGGCAAAGGCTGAGGGGCTGCTGCAAGTGCGGTGCTGGTATGGGGGGTGGCGGCTGTACCTGTAGATGGGGGGCACAGATGTTGCCACCACCACAAGGGAGCTCCCATCAGAGGACGAGTCCGTGTCGCTGGTGTCAGCTCCTGTCCCCGCCATGGAGCTCCCCTCGCCGTCCGCCCCACTGGTGAACACCCAGTCCGTAGTGTGGCCCTCCATGGCCATGTGGGATGCAGCTCCCTCGTGCTCTGGCGCCACTGCTCCTCCACCTGATGATGCTAATGCACACAAGAACAGGGAGACCACAAAAAGGGGGACGACGACAGAAGAAAGACATGTTGAGTGCATGCATTACCGCTACCATTGGCAGACACGACAGACCCAGAAGCCCCCTGCACTATGCCGCGCTCTTGGGCTCCACTGTTCAATCCCTGGGAAATGGCCTACTAGGCTATGCACGACATCTGCACACATGGATGACACAGGGGCATGATTAGGTGTACTTGGCACTCTACAGAGGTGGGGTGAGGTGCCACATGGCCTGCCATACGGAGGGACCTTGCCTACTAAACTCGCCCTGGCCTAGGGAAACCCACAGCCCACCTCCCCCACCCAGACCCCTCCACTGCGCGCAAAATCAGCAGGATGAGAGTGTACTCACCCCCTTGTGGCTGCTGTGATGCCCTCAAGCGCCCATCCAACTCTGGGTACGCCACCGCCAGGATCCTGAACATCAGGGGGGTCATGGTGCGACGGGCACCCCTCCCACGTTGGGAGGCCATCCCCAGCTGAGCCTCCGCCGTCTTCTTGCTCCAGCGGCAAATGTCCTCCCATCTTTTCCGGCAGTGGGTGCTCCGTCTGTGGTAGACCCCCAGGGTCCGGACGTCCTTGGCGATGGCACGCCAAATATGTTTTTTCTGGTGGGCACTGACCTACATGAATTGTACAGGGGGAAGAGAAACTTATTACCAACTGCACCGTCACAGTCATTGGCCCCCATCCCTACCCTTGCCATGTGGCACATGCACTCACCGTCGTTTCATGCACGCCGCAATCTCCCCCCCTTCTTACATCCACCCCACTCCACACAGGCATAGCCCATACAGCATGCTCCCAGTGTACTTACCTGTTTGTCTGGAGGACCGTAGAGTAACGTGTACTGGGGGAAGATCCCGTCCATGAGTTCCTCCAACTCCTCCGATGTGAAGGCAGGTGCCCTTTCCCCAGACACTCGAGCCATTGGTGGTCATTCTGACCCTGGCGGTCTTTGACCGCCAGGGCGGAGGACCGCGGGAGCACCGCCGACAGGCCGGCGGTGCTCCAATGGGGATTCCGACCGCGGCGGTAAAGCCGCGGTCGGACCGGCACCACTGGCGGGGTCCCGCCAGTGTACCGCCGCCCCATTGAATCCTCCGCGGCGGCGCAGCTTGCTGCACCGCCGCGGGGATTCCGACCCCCCCTACCGCCATCCAGATCCCGGCGGTCGGACCGCCGAGATCCGGATGGCGGTAGGGGGGGTCGCGGGGCCCCTGGGGGCCCCTGCAGTGCCCATGCCACTGGCATGGGCATTGCAGGGGCCCCCGTAAGAGGGCCCCTACATGTATTTCACAGTCTGCTGCGCAGATAGTGAAATACGCGACGGGTGCAACTGCACCCGTCGCACAGCTTCCACTCCGCCGGCTCGATTCCGAGCCGGCTTCATCGTGGAAGCCTCTTTCCCGCTGGGCTGGCTGGCGGTCTGAAGGCGACCGCCCGCCAGCCCAGCGGGAAAGTCAGAATTACCGGCGCGGTCTTTCGACCGCGGAACGGTAACCTGACGGCGGGACTTTGGCGGGCGGCCTCCGCCGCCCGCCAAGGTCAGAATGAGGGCCATTGTGTCTTCCAGACCGAGGTCACAGCAGCACTTGCAGTGTAGGTCCTCTCCTGTTGAAGAGCAGGTATCGAGTGATTGAACAGATAGAAAATGGCGGTCACGTCCGCGGCGGTGCGTACCGTCACCACCAGCGTACATCGTCATTGGCTCCTGGGACCCATAGGGTCCAATGTTAACCAATGCAGCATTGCGCCGCGGTCTTCGACTGCCTACCACGACTGTGTACAACGCCAGCGCAGTTACCTCACATCCCATTGTCCCACTTTAGAGGTCAGGCAGCCGCCTTTTCAGGGTCCCACATGGCTTCATTTTTAACTGCGTCACACATACCTAGGCCTAGACTCAACACACATACAGGCCACTTTTCAGATTATGATTCGTGTTCTGTGTAAGCTGTGGGTACGTACCTCTGAGTTGGTTGACTCTGTGCTCGCTGTTGTCCTTCATAGGCACCGTCCGCTGGGACATGTGAGGAGATGGCGGCATCCTCCCGTGTACAGACCGCTGGTGGACCTGTCGACAATGGAGGAAAGACATGTGATCATCAAATACAGGCTTGACCGTGCCACAATCCAGGAACTGTGTACCCAGCTGGAGCCAGACCTGATGTCAGCTATCCGCCATCCCACAGGACTCCCCCCTCAAGTGCATGTGCTGTCAGTGCTCCATTTCCTTGCAAGTGGGTCATTTCAAACAACAGTGGCCATTGCATCAGGGATGTCCCAGCCTATGTTTTCCAACGTGTTGTCCAGAGTGTTGTCTGCCCTGCTGTAACACATGCGGAGCTACATCGTTTTCCCTCAGGTTGAGGATTTGCCTACAGTGAAAGGTGATTTCTATGCCCTGGGACATATCCCCAACATCATAGGTGCATTGATGGGACCCATGTGGCTTTGGTCCCCCCTCACAGTAGTGAACAGGTGTACAGAAACTGGAAGAGTTATCATTCGATGAATGTACAGATGGTATGTTTGGCAGACCAGTACATCTCCCATGTTAATGCCAAGTTCCCTGGCTCAGTGCATGACGCATACATCCTGCGGAATAGCAGCATCCCTTATGTGATGGGTCAACTCCAGAGGCACCGTGTGTGGCTATTAGGTGAGCACCTGGAAGCAAGACAGTGGGAATGGTTGTCTGGGTCTGGGGTTATCCCTACACATTAGTGTGTGTCTAACTGTTGTCCCTCGCCATTTGCAGGTGACTCTGGTTACCCCAACCTGTCATGGCTACTGACCCCAGTGAGGAATCTCAGGACAAGGGCAGAGGAATGCTACAATGAGGCCCATGGGCGAACACAGCGGATAATCAAGTGGACCTTCGGCCTCCTGAAGGCCAGGTTCAGGTGCCTCCATATGACAGGTGGATCCCTATTCTACTCACCAAAGAAGGTGTGCCAGATCATCGTGGCCTGCTGTATGCTTCACAACTTAGCTTTGCGACGACAGGTGCCTTTTCTGCAGGAGGATGGTCCAGATGGCGTTGTTGTTGCAGCTGCGGAGCCTGTGGACAGTGAAGACGAGGAAGCAGAAGAAGAAGACATGGACAACAGGAACTCAGTGATCCTGCAATATTTCCAGTGAGACACAGGTAAGAATACAAACCTGCCTACTACATGTAATTTAACACTACTACCTCTCTACTGTCTGTCGTTTTCACCCAGTGTATGGTCACTGAGTTGTCACTTTCCCTTACCATTTCACAGATGTGGGTCCCACTGTGTGACATCTGCTTTGATTCCTCATGGACTAGAGCTGTGTGACATAGGTATGTTGACATTACAATTGAAAGAGCTTTTTGCAACAGTAATTGCTAATACACTATTACGAAATCACAGACTGACTCCAGATTGTTTTGTGCTTCAATGGTGTTTATTTAAGTGCTCCATATTGGAGGGGGTTGCAAAATGGGGAGGGGTGATGGTGGAGGAATGTCCATGGCAGAGTCCAGTCTATTAGTCTCACAGGTGCATTGCCCAAATGGGCATAGGAAGTGGAGCTGGGACAGTTTAAGGATGGACAGGGTGACAAAGTGGGACAGAAGGATGACATTCAGGGTGGTCTCATTTCTTGGTGGGGGTCTTCGCATCGTTCTCTGTCTTTGTCCTGGATCTCAGGGACCGTTTCCGGGGTGGTTCTCGCTCTGCAGGGGGTGGGGTGCTGGTGTGGCGGTCCTGTGGTGGTGCCTCCTGTCCACTAGCGCCGGCGGAGGTGGTGGGCAGTTCATCGTCCAGGCTAGTGTCAGGGGCCCCTTGTTGTGCCACAGTGTCCCTCCTGGTGTTGAGGACTTCCTTCAGCACCCCTACGATGGTGCCCAGGGTGGAATTGATGGCTCTGAGTTCCTCCTTGAAGCCCAAATACTGTTCCACCTGCAGGCACTGGGTCTCCTGAAACTTGGTCAGTACCGTTGCCATCGTCTCCTGGTAGGCTCCCATGATGTTGGAGAGGGCCTCGTGGAGAGTGGGTTCCCTTGGCCTGTCCTCCCCCTGTTGCACAGCAGCCCTTCCAGTTCCCCTGTGTTCCTGGGCCTCCGTTCCCTGGACCGTGTGCCCACTGCCACTGCCCCCAGGTCCCTGTTGTTGTTGGGGTGGTGGGTTAGCCTGGGTTCCCTGTAGTGGTGGACACACTGCTGATTGACGTGTCCTGGGGACAGAGGTATGGGCCCGCTGGGTGGGTGCTGTGCTGGTTTTTCCAGAGGGGGGAAGCTCTGTAGTAGCCTGTGACTGTGTGATGGGAACCGACTGTCCTGAGGTCCCCGATGGGCTGGTCATCTAGATCCAGTTGGACAGAGGTGCTGCCATCACTGTGGGCCTCTTCTGTTGGTGGTGTGGACATGTGTGGACCCTCCTGTCCGGTGACATTGGGTAGGGGTCCTGCAGGGGTATAAAAGGATGTTTATTACATCTGTGTGTGCCATGGTGTGCAATGGGTGGGTGACCGCGTACCCCAGTGCTTGGATTCCTGTGTGGGACCTTGTGTGTTGATGGTTTAGGGGGGTGTATGGGTTTGTGCAGTGGGCATGCTTTGGTGATGGGTGTCCATGCTTTGGTGTTGCATGCAGGGCTTGGTGTTGGGATGTGTGGTTTGTGATGTTGGGACATTTGTGAGGAGTTTGAGTGATTGGGGTGAGGGTGAGGGTGGGGGTATGTGATGGCATGCAGGTAGGGTGGGGGAAGTAATAGTTAAGATTTGACTTACCAGAGTCCATTCCTCCATCTAGTCCTGTGAGGCCCTCAGGATGCAGAATCGCCAAGACCTGCTCCTCCAATGTTGTTAGTTGTGGGGGAGGACGTGGGGGTCCGCCGCAGTCTGCTTAACCGCAAGGTGGTGTCTTGAGACCACGGAACGCACCTTCCCCGTATGTCGTTCCACCTCTTCCTGATGTCATCCTGATTTCTTGGGTGCTGTCCCACTGCGTTGACTCTGTCCACTATTCTTTGCCATAGCTCCATCTTCCTTGCAATGGAGGTCTGCTGCACCTGTGATCCGAATAGCTGTGGCTCTACCCGGACAATTTCCTCCACCATGACCCTGAGCTCATTCTCCGAGAACCTGGGGTGTCTTTGCCGTGCCATGGGGTAGTCTGGGTGATGTGTGGGGTGGTGTGTGTAGTGATAAGTGTGCTGATATGTAGAGGGGTGTGGTGTGAGGTGCGTGGAAGTTATTGGGTGATGGTGTTGTGTGCCTGTGGATGCTAGTATTGTTGATGGCGTTGTCTCTCTCTGTGCTTCTTTCTCAATTGTGGTCGTAGGGGGTTGTGGGTGATGTGGGAGTGTGTTTTATATTGTATTGGGTGTGTGGGAATGGTGTGTGTATGTGTATCAGGTGTGTGTATTTTGAATTGTCCAATGTGGCTGTGATTTGAATGTGTGTGTGTATTTTGAGCGTGGCGGTGTGTACCGCCAATGGAATACCGCGGTTGAAAGAACGCTGCGTGGATTCGTGTGTTGTGATAGTGTGGGCGTATTTCTGTTGGTGTGACGGTGGAGGATTTGTTTTCGCCAGTTTATCACTGACCTTTGGTGTGGCAGACTTGTGTGGGTGTCTGAAGTTTGGCGGATTCCGTGCTGTGGGTCATAATGGCTGTGGCGGATTTCTGCGGGCGCGGTGGGGTGTTGCCAGGCTTTTGCACGGTGGTAAATGGCTTTTACCGCCAATGTTGTAATGAGGGCCTAAGTCTTTTATGGGCAGCAGTGCAAGCATGATTAAACCAACCTACAGGAAGTTGCTCCTGAATCCTCCTATATACATGGAGTTTAAAAGACATTGAGGCACAGAATGAGGTCAAGTCATCTAAAATACTGCCTGGTTCTTCCTCCTTGCAAATAATGATTTTAAAAAGGTTCTAGTTTTCCGTAACAATGGCTTGTAAAAATTGTTCTTTATTTGTGCTACCCCATTTAATATTAACCCCTTTAATATGTAGTTAGACTAACTCCTGAGGTTCTGAGTACATGATTTGGTTAAGTTCAGACCAAGAGTAATTTTGATTGATGCTAAAGGTTGCTAGTACACTGTACTCTGATAACAAGGGAACTAGATCAAAAGACAAAACAACATAGCCTATGGTGGTACAGGCTCCCTTGCCTTCAAAGGTTGGGAGATTTATGGCATCAATCAAGCCAAAAATACTGGCAAACACCAAGTCCCTAGATAAAATTGTGTAATTTAGGGCTTCTCTGTAAGGCATATGCTTAAAGTGTGCCAACATATTCCCTTCCATATCCTGAACATCACAAGGCTTGTACGTTTCTACGTTACATATATTAATGTTGAAAGCTCCAATCCATAGCAAAAGCAATTATTTTTTATGCACAAACAATATCTTATCTGTGTATTTAAACCTTCAATTATATGTGTAATATCATGATCAAATTCATTATGATAAAAAATAATCAGTAGCAAGTCAAACGGATACAGAACTTTCAGTAACACAGTTTGAAAATAAGAGGTACTGTTGATTATGAGCGCGTGATTTTTGTCTTATTTTCTCCCGAGCAGAATGTGTACATATGATTGTGTTAGACGGACCTCTGTGAAGGTTCCATGAGAGTCAGTTGATTTCCGCCCGATGCCTAAAGCTGGAGCGGGGGTACGCCATGGTGCTGTTTGTTGGTATTATGAATACATTCACCACTATACAAACTTCCTGACCCAGATGATTTCTCAGCTGGAATGTGAGATATTTTGTGATTAGCGTGATCCTTCAAACATTACCTTTTACGGGAGGTTGAGCTTTTAACAAGGTTTTAAAGGTACGATATTCCTCTGCTACGCACATTCGGCTTTCGTCAATTTACATTTCCTTTCTCTTTGATCCTCGTTTTGGCGTTAGCGTTGCTCAAGCTGCACGGGCTTGGCATCGTCTTACTCATATTTTTTTCAGTCCGTTTTCGTCTGTCCAACCTCCCGATCATGATCGTACTGCAAGTCTGAGTTTCCTCTCTGGTATCAGCCTAGTGATTTATGGGAAGGTCATACATAGGAAACTCCATCTCATTAGCTATAACAGAGGAAGCACAGAATGCCAACCTTCTTTTGTGGATACTGTTGGAAAACATAGGGAAGCATAGAATGCCAACCTTCTTCTGGGATACTTTTGGAAAATATATTTATTTTGTCCTAGTATTTTCCTGGTTATTTCAAACTTCTTATCTTCACCATACAAACTATAAACTGTCCTACACATTTCCTGGCAGAGGCAGGATTACTAAAGTAACAAGATATGGAGATTCTGAATGGAATGTTATGTAGAAGCCATGTGCAGACTTTAGGATCACTACAAAGACGACACAAGTATAATAGTTGAAAAACACAGATTTTACCTTAGACGTTAACTACAACATGAATCAATAGCTACTTACCTGGCAGAATTACGTGTATTAATAGCTACATGCAAATTTGATGGAACCCTGACTCTTATTTAAGGAATCAAATAATGCAAACATATTTTTTTTTTTTAAACTCAAGAAAGACTTCTTTGCTGCAGGAACCCCAGCCTTAATGAGACTTTAGAAATTGCAAGAGGTATTGAGGGATCAGTTTTAGCCTCAATTGAATGAAATAAATCCAGGAATAATTTGGAGATGGAGCCAGTTAATGTTATAGCAACCAGGCCTAAATCAGTTACTTTCAAAGCTTCAGAGAGCAAGAAGCAAGGCACATGCTTCAGGTGTGGCTACAATACTCAGGTGGCCAATGCAAAACATTGTCCAGCAATAGGGAAAACATGTGCAAAATGCAAAAATCCTGGACACGAGTGCGCAAAAGTACCCAGAAAGTTGACATGTTGGAATTTCAGGATGATAATACGGATAATAAAGTGGCACCATCCGGGGCAGCAAAATTGGTTTGTCCATAGATACTGTGGAGGACAAATGGTGTAACAACAATAAATGTGATCCTTCATGTATGATCGATATCTACGCTGGAATGTGACACCAAGCCATCTTTCGCTCAACCTGTCCTTGAAGAGTCCACAGCAGTACAACAAGAATGAAAACCATTTGTACTAAAGTGATCCATAGACCAGGTTTTCTGTCAGCATATAGGGGGTCATTCTGACCTCGGCGGTAAAAGCCGCTTACCGCCGGTCAGAAGGCCGCCACAATACCGCCGCGGCCGCGGTCAGCCGCCACGGACATTCTGACCCACAACTGCAAAACCTCCGAAAATCCGCCCTCCACTGCAGTCCGCCACATCAGCGGCCAGCGGTAAACTGGAGAAGACCAAACCTCCACCGCCACGCCAACAGAAATACGCCCATCCCATTATGACCCGCAAATCCACGCGGCGGTCATTCAACCGCGGTATTCCATTGGCGGTACACACCGCCGCGCTCAAAATACACACACCTTTACAAACCCCTACCACATTGGACAATTTGAAAGGCACACACCTGAAACACATACACACACCACTCCCACACATCCAATACCATATAAAACACACACCCACATCACCCACAAACCCCTACCAACAAAAACCAGAGACGAAGGAGAGAGAGAGACACATCAGAGAATAGAGAGCCAGACACACAGAGGCACACCGCAACATCACACACACCACATAGAAGCACAAAGCACCACACACCAACACACACATCATCACATACACCACCCCACACCTCATACACACCACCCCATGGCACCACAAAGGCACCCACGCTTTTCGGACCAAGAACTCCGGGTCATGGTGGAGGAGATCATAAGAGTGGAACCCCAGCTCTTCGGCTCACAGGTCCAGCACACCACCATAGCAAGGAAGGCGGAGCTCTGGCAGCGGATCGTGGACAGGGTCAACGCGGTGGGACAGCATCCCAGAAATCGAGAGGACATCCGCAAATGATGGAACGACCTACGGGGGAAGGTGCGCTCGATGGTCTCGCGACACAACATCACAGTGCAGAAGACTGGCGGGGGACCCCCACCCACTCCACCCGAATTCACAACATGGGAGCAAGAGGTACTCAACATCCTGCATCCTGATGGCCTCGCTGGAGTACACGGAGGAATGGACTCTGGTAAGTACAAGGCCAACCACTTCACCCCCCCGCCCCCCAGCATGCTAACCCCCACCCTCACCCCCAACCCCCCAGCACACATCCTCCCTGAGAATGTCTCCCCAGCACAACCCACCCAACACCAACCCCTGCATGCCACCCCCAAACTATGGACACCCATCACCTAAGCATGACCACTGCACATACCCATCACCCCCCCCCACAAAACACCCTCACAACACCTCCCCCAAGGGAATGCCAGCACTGGGGGACAAGGGCACCCATAAAACGCAAGCTAATGCACACACAGAAACAATAACCATACCCTCTTACCCCATGCAGGACCCGAACGACAACACACCGGTCAGGAGGGACCAGAAATGTCCATCCCACCCCCGGAACAGGCCCCTAGTGATGACAGCAGCTCTGTCGACCTGGAACCTGACGACCAGCCCGGACCATCGGGGACCTCTGGGCAGTCGGTTCCCCTCACCCAGACACAGGCCACTGCAGACCCAACCCCCTCTGGGAACAACAGCACAGCTCCCACCCAGCGGGCCCATGCCTCTGTCTCTAGGACAGGTCAAGCAGCGGTGTGTCTACCACTACAGGGCCCCCAGGGTAACCCACCAACCCAACAACAACAGGGACCTGGGGGCAGTGGGAGTGGGCACACCGTCCAGGGGACAGAGGCCCAGGGAAACAGGGCAACTCGGAGGGCTGCTGTGCGACAGGGGGGGGGAGGAGAGGCCCAGGGAACCCACTCTCCAAGAGGCCCTCACCACCATCATGGCAGCCTACCACCACTCACAAGAGACGATGGCGAAGGTACTGGCCAGGTTCCAGGAGATCCAGGCACAGCAGGAGCAACGCTACATGGGGTTCAGCGACCAACTCAGCAACATCTCAACTGCTATGGGGAGCATAGTCCAGGCCCTGAACCGTATAGAGGACACGTTTCGGGACCATGTGGCATCACACAGGGCCCCTGTCACTAGCCAGGAACAGGAACAGCCTACCACCTCGGCCGGCGCTAGTGGACAGGAGGCCCCACCACAACGACAGCCCACCAGAACCCCACCTCCTGCTGAACAACAACCGCCCCGCAAAAGGAGCCTGAGATAAAAAAAACCGACAGAGTAGGATGTCAAGTCCCCCGCCAGCATCACATACCCCCTGAAGTCCTCCCACTGTTCCACATTGCCACCCTGTCAAACCTTGAACTGCCCCTGCTCCATCCTGCCACAGGCATATGGACAATGCACCTGTGAGACTGAGAACTGGACTCCGCCATGGACATTACTCCACCCCCACCCATCACTGTTTCACTATCATGTACCAATATCTATGCACTAATAATAAATCACACATTGCACTGAAATCAATCAGGACTCAGCCTGTCTTATTTACAAATGTATGACACATTACATATCAATTACGTATTCTTACGTAGAGGTAACTTAGCATTAGTCCATGGGCCAACCAAGCCGAGGTCACGCAATGGCTCATACAGCACAGAAAAGGGAAGGGAAAATCAAACATCATGTTCATAGGTCTGGGGGGAAACCGACAAAGTTGAGATGCAGGAGGCTTTCAGGAAATGTAAAATGGCATGGGTGATTATTACCTGTGTGCTACTGGAAATACTGTTCTATTACTCTGTCCCTGTTGTCTGTGTCGTCCTCTGAGTCTTCCTCCTCTTCACTCTCCGCAGGCTCCACAGCTGCTTCAACACCACCATCTGCACCATCCTCCTGCAGGAAAGGAACCTGACGTCGCAATGCCAGATTGTGAAGCATACAGCAGGCCACGATGATGTGGCACACCTTCTTTGGTGAGTACATCAGGGATCCCCCAGTCATATGCAGGCACCTAAACCTGGCCTTCAGGAGGCCAAAGGTCCTTTCGATGATCCTCCTAGTTCGCCCATGGGCCTCATTGTACCGTTCCTCTGCCCTGGTCGGGGATTCCTTAGTGGGGTCAGTAGCCAAGGCAGGTTGGGGTAACCAGAGTCACCTATTAGCCACACACGTTGTCTCTGTAGCTGCTCCATCACATAGGGGATGCTGCTATTTCGCATCACATACGCGTCATGCACTGACCCTGGGAACTTGGCATTTACATGGGAGATGTACTGGTCAGCCAAACAGACCACCTGGACATTCATCGAATGATAACTTTTTCTGTTTCGGTACACCTGCTCATCGTCTTTTGGGGGTACCAAAGCCACATGGGTCCCATCAATGGCACCAATGATGTTGGGGATATGTCCAAGGGCATAGAAATCACCCTTCACTGTAGGCAAGTCACCCTCCTCTGGGAAAATGATGTAGCTCCGCATGAGTTTCATCAGGGCAGACAACACTCTGCTCAAAATCTTTGAAAACATAGGCTGAGACATTCCAGATGACATGGCCACTGTGGTCTGGAATGACCCAGTTGCCAAAAAATGGAGGACTGACAAAACCTGCATGTTGGACCTGGCTTTTTGACAGGGACATCCCCAAACTTTTTGCCTCCTTCCTCCTATTTTTTCCTGACCTGTTGTTGTTGGCTTTTGACCTCTGAGCACTTTACCACTGCTAACCAGTGCTAAAGTGCATATGCTCTCTGTGTAAATTGTACTATTGATTGGTTTATCCATGATTGACTATTTAATTTACCTGTAAGTCCCTAGTAGAGTGCACTACATGTGCCTAGGGCATGTAGATTAAATGCTACTAGTGGGCCTGCAGCACTGGTTGTGCCACCCACCTCAGTAGCCCCTTAACCTTGTCTCAGGCCTGCCATTGCAAGGCCTGTGTGTGCAGTTTCACTGCCACTTCGACTTGGCATTTAAAAGTACTTGCCAAGCCTAGAACTCCCCTTTTTCTACATATAAGTCATCCCTAATGTGTGCCCTAGGTAACCCCTAGAGCAGGGTGCTGTGTAGGTAAAAGGCAGGACATGTACCTGTGTAGTTATATGTCCTGGTAGTGTAAAACTCCTAAATTCGTTTTTACACTACTGTGAGGCCTGCTCCCTTCATAGGCTAACATTGGGGCTGCCCTCATACACTGTTGAAGTGGCAGCTGCTGATCTGAAAGGAGCAGGAAGGTCATATTTAGTATGGCCAGAATGGTAATACAAAATCCTGCTGACTGGTGAAGTCGGATTTAATATTACTATTCTAGAAATGCCACTTTTAGAAAGTGAGCATTTCTTTGCACTAAAATCTTGTTGTGCCCTTCAATCCACGTCTGGCTAGGTTTAGTTGACAGCTCCTTGTGCATTCACTCAGACACACCCCAAACACAGGGTACTCAGCCTCACTTGCATACATCTGCATTTTGAATGGGTCTTCCTGGGCTGGGAGGGTGGAGGGCCTGCCCTCACACAAAGGACTGCCACACCCCCTACTGGGACTCTGGCAGACAGGATTGAGCTGAAAGGGAACTTGGTGCATTTCTTAGAGACTCTTTGAAGTCACCCCCACTTCAAAGGCACAACTTAGTATAAAACAGGGCCTCTGCCCTACCTCATCAGACACTTACTGGAGAAGAAACCTGAACCAGAAACTACATCCTGCCAAGAAGAACTGCCTGGCTGCTCAAAGGACTCACCTGTCTGCTTTCTACAAAGGACTGCTGTCTTGCTGTTGCCCTGCTGCCTTGCTGAACTCTTGTCTGGCTGTGAAAGTGCTCTCCAAGGGCTTGGATAGAGCTTGCCTCCTGTTCCTTGAAGTCTCAGGACCAAAAAGACTTCTTCCTTTCACTTGGACGCTCCGTGCGGCGAAAAATTTCGACGCACAGCTTGTTTCGCGGCGAGAAAAACGCCGCACACCGACGCTTATCGACGCGACGCCCTCGGGACGATCGAGACTTCGACGCACAACCTCGCAAGGACAAAGCCGCCCGACTTTCCAGGAGAAATCGACGCGACGCCTACCGTGAGTGCGAAACTTTGACGCACGGCCTCGCAAGGACAACGCCGCCCGACTTCCAAGGAGAAATCGACGCGACGCCTACCGTGAGATCGAAACTTCGACGCGCAGCCCCGCAGAACGACGCGCAGCCGGAAAACAAGCAGGAGAATCCACGCACAGACCCGGGACATCTGGTAATCCCCGCGATCCACAAAAAGAGACTGTCTGCGCGCCGGAAAACGACGCCCGACTTCCCCGCGTGGAAAAGAACGACGCAAGTCTGTGTGTGCTGAGAGGAAATCGACGCACACACCCCTTTTTCCACGCATCTCTTCACCTGTGGCCCTCTGAGGAGATTTTCCACCAGAAACCAGGTACTTTGTGCTTGAAAGACACTTTATTACCTTCTAAAGACTTAAGACACTTTATATCACTTCCCTGTGATATTTCTACAATTATCCTGATAAATATTATATATTTTTCTAAACACTGTGTGGTGTATTTTTGTGGTGCTATATGGTGGTATTGTATGACTTATTGCACAAATACTTTACACATTGCCTTCTAAGTTAAGCCTGACTGCTCGTGCCAAGCTACCGGAGGGTGAGCACAGGCTGATTTTGGATTGTGTGTGACTTACCCTGACTAGAGTGAGGGTTCTTGCTTGGACAGAGGGCAACCTACCTGCCAACCAAAAACCCCATTTCTAACATTGGTGATCAGCGGTGAGGATAGGACTTGTGTTTGTGCAGTGACATACAGTAGCTAAGTATTTCACTACCTACCCACAGTTGAAGGTCAACTTGATTTTTCATCTCTTTTGACTTTTGGTCTCTGATGTCCTCCTGGATATACTATTGATATTTTGGACTTTGGATTTTGGTTTTTGCTGGTAAGATCCTATCAGAATGGGATCGCTTACCTACTTATTCTTTTTGCCTACTGACCACCTCACTAAGGCTGACCTAAGGAAGCTTTGCAGAGAATGTGGCCTTCCTGTAGCAAAGAGATGCTACATGCCTACATAGTCTGGGAGGAAGACAGATGGGCAGAGAGAGAGGCAGCAAGAAACCAAATGACTAAGTACCCCTCAGAGGAGGAGGAGGACTACTCACATGAGGAGGAAGACGACTCAGATGAGGAAAGAGACCCAGTGAGAAAAGAATGGCTCATGGCTCAAGCACGGTGGATGGAAGAGCTAGATGAGTTTCTTGAAAGGGCTGAGGCAGCAAGTCTCTTAGCCCTGGAAGAAGAAAAGATTGCAGCTCAAGAGCTGAGCTGTAAAGAGCTGAAACTGGAGGCCGGAAGGGCTGAGTCCAGTTCAGATGGTGGCAGCAAAAATCTTGCATCTAGTACTGCTGAAGAAGGGCACAAGCCCAGAGATGTGGTGCCCAACTTGAAGAAGGGAGTTGACACACCCCAGGCAGTTCAAGGGTATGAGGTAGCTCCCGTTATGCACAGGGTCCCTGAGAAGGATTGGGGAACTGGCACAGGGAGTCATATTCCTACTGGGGGGAGGGACACTTTACTGACTCTAGCAGAGAGTGACAGAGAAAAGGGTTCCCCCCTGGTGGACGTCCTGGATATAGAGTGTAGAGACATCCCAGAAGAGTTTGGGTTGAGTGTCAGGGACAGACAGATACTGTCTCACCAGTCTCAGGAGGGTGAAGTAGAGTGCTTTTCCAAGGTTGAGTTACTGGGTGGTTGGGTGAAGGGTACTGTGGTTAATACATGTGAAGGGCAGAGTGATGTAATTGCTGGAGAGCATATGTCTGGTCCTTATTTTCCAGAGCTACGCCAACACCAGGTGGAGTGTGAGTTCTCTGACCCCAGGGAACTTACAGTGGAGGCAGACTTTTGGGTGAGTACCAGAGAGTCTGAAGAGGCATTTGGGGGTGCTCCTGAAGGGAGTGGTCTAGGTGGTTCCCGACCAAGTGAGGTGGGAGAGGATTGTAGTGTCCCAGGTAGGTCTCAGAGCCTAACCTGTACCGTAGGGCTACCTTTTGAGGGAAGCCCCGCAGTGTCATAAGAACTTGGGGGGATGACTGTAGACAGCATCCCAACAGTTCTGGTGTCTGGCAGTACCACTCCTAGTGAGGGGGTGCAGAAGTCCAGACATAGGGTTGAGAGGGGGTGGCCGACCCCAGTGGAGGATCTTGAAAGTCAGGGGTCAGCTCTGAGAGCAGAGCCCCCCAGGAATGACCCAGGTGAAACCGTTTCTGGTTTGGGGGAAACCCAGACTCTGCCGGATGGGCAGAGGTCGGGAGACCTGCGCCAACCAGACTCTTGTGTGGCCCTTGGGGACGGCGTGTCCCTTGTGGGGGGTGAGAGTGCCCCCCAGGAAGTCCTGGCATGCCAGGCAAAGATTCAACCTCAGGGTGGTGACTCTGGGTTGGATAACCGGGTTCAGAGGTTAAACTTTGACCTGGTGGGGGGTAGATGTGCCCCCCAGAAAGTCCTGGAATGCCAGGCAATGGTTCAACCTCAGGGTGGTGACTCTGGGTTGGCTTACCAGGTGAAGAGGTCAAACTCTGACCGGGTGGGAGGTAGGTGTGCCTCCCAAGAAGTCCTGCTGTGCCAGGCAATTGTCCAACCTCAGGGTGTTGACTCTGGGTTGGATGGCCAGGTTCAGAGGTCAAACTCTGACCTGGTGGGGGGTAGGTGTGCCCCCCAGAAAGTCCTGGTATACCAGGCAATTGTTCAACCTCAGGGTGGTGACTCTGGGTTGGATATCCAGGTTCAGAGGTTAACCTCTGACCTGGTGGGGGGTAGGTGTGCCCCCCAGAAAGCCCTGGTGTACCAGGCAGTTGTCCAACCTCAGGATGGTGACCCTAGGTTGGAGAACCAGGTTCAGAGGTTAAACTCTGACCTGGTGGAGGGTCAGTGTGCCCTCCAGGAAGTCCTGGCGTGCCAGGCGATTGTTCAACTTCAGGGTGGTAACTCTGAGTTGAATGGCCCAGTTCAGAGGTTAAACTCTGACCTGGTGGAGGGTCAGTGTGCCCTCCAGAAAGTCCTGGCGTGCCAGGCAATTGTTCAACCTCAGAGTGCTGACTCTGGGTTGGATAACCGGGTTCAGAGGTTAAACTCTGACCTGGTGGGGGGTAGGTGTGCCCCCCAGAAAGTCCTGGCGTGCCAGGCAATTGTTCAACCTCAGGGCGGTGACTCTGGGTTGGATACCCAGGTTCAGAGGTTAAACTCTGACCTGGTGGGAGGTAGGTGTGCCTCCCAAGAAGCCCTGCTGTGCCAGGCAATTGTCCAACCTCAGGGTGTTGATTCTGGGTTGGATGACCAGGTTCAGAGGTTAAACTCTGACCTGGTGGGGGGTAGGTGTGCCCCCCAGAAAGTCCTGGCGTGCCAGGCAATTGCCCAACCTCAGGGTGGTGACCCTGGGTTGGGGAACCAGGCTCAGAGGTTAAACTCTGACCTGGTGGGAGGTAGGTGTGCCTCCCAGAAAGTCCTGGTGCGCCAGGCAATTGTTCAACTTCAGGGTGGTGACTCTGAGTTGAATGGTCAGGTGCAGAGGTTAAACTCTGACCTGGTGGAGGGTCAGTGTGCCCTCCAGGAAGTCCTGGTGTGCCCGGCAATTGTTCAACTTCAGGGTGGTGACTCTGAGTTGAATGGTCAGGTGCAGAGGTTAAACTCTGACCTGGTGGGGGGTAGGTGTGCCTCCCAGGAAGTCCTGGTTTGCCAGGCGGTGATCCAGTCTGAGGGTACAGACCCTGGGCTGGAAGACCAGGTTCAGGGTGTCCCCCCGGACCTGGAGGGAGGGGCTACTGATAACAGTGCCCCTACCATGTTGTCTTCTGAGGAGGCCACTCCTAGTTGGAGGGTGCTGGACCCCAGAAGGGAGGGCAGGGGGAGGGAAGCCTCACCCCGGGCCCTAGTCCAACCTGAAGGTACAGGCCCCAGGTTGGAGGGCCAGTGGCAGGTTAACAGCCCTGCACTGGTGGAGGAATGGTACAGGGTGACTTCTGTAAGCACCCTGACCATGTTGGACTCTGGGGGTACCGCTCCAGGAGGGAGGGTACAAAGCCCCAGAGGGGAGGACCAGGTTCAGGCTGTCATCCCTGACCTGGTGGAAGGGAGAGTGGTTAAAGGGTGCCCAGCACCTGGGGCTACCGCCCCCCACTCTCCACAGCCACAGTGGTTGGAGAGCTTTGAGAGGCCTGGGGCCTGGCTCTCATCCCTGGCAGCTGTCAGTAATCACTGTGGCTTGCTGTCCGGGTGGACAGAGTTATCCCTGGGGAGGGGACAAGTGTCACACCCCAGGGGTAGAGTGGGCAACACCACTATGTTGGTCATGGTGGTACTATCCTGCTCCTGGGATACATCTGTGAGCAAAGTAAGGTTAGGTGCTGCACAGATGGGATCCGCAGGAAAGGAGAAAGGTTCCCCATGGATGGGCTTAGTGGGCCCTGAGAGTATGGACAGAGGGATCCAATGGGAGTCAGGAAGGCGAAGAACTGGAGCATGCCCCTGCTGTTGTGGGCCTGGGTCCTTGTTCTGTCGCCTCAAACAGGGAAGTACATCAGGATAGTGATTGTTCTCCCCTGGCTTTAGGCTGGTGGGGGGTCATGTTGGACCTGGCTTTTTGACAGGGACATCCCCAAACTTTTTGCCTCCTTCCTCCTATTTTTTCCTGACCTGTTGTTGTTGGCTTTTGACCTCTGAGCACTTTACCACTGCTAACCAGTGCTAAAGTGCATATGCTCTCTGTGTAAATTGTACTATTGATTGGTTTATCCATGATTGACTATTTAATTTACCTGTAAGTCCCTAGTAGAGTGCACTACATGTGCCTAGGGCATGTAGATTAAATGCTACTAGTGGGCCTGCAGCACTGGTTGTGCCACCCACCTCAGTAGCCCCTTAACCTTGTCTCAGGCCTGCCATTGCAAGGCCTGTGTGTGCAGTTTCACTGCCACTTCGACTTGGCATTTAAAAGTACTTGCCAAGCCTAGAACTCCCCTTTTTCTACATATAAGTCATCCCTAATGTGTGCCCTAGGTAACCCCTAGAGCAGGGTGCTGTGTAGGTAAAAGGCAGGACATGTACCTGTGTAGTTATATGTCCTGGTAGTGTAAAACTCCTAAATTCGTTTTTACACTACTGTGAGGCCTGCTCCCTTCATAGGCTAACATTGGGGCTGCCCTCATACACTGTTGAAGTGGCAGCTGCTGATCTGAAAGGAGCAGGAAGGTCATATTTAGTATGGCCAGAATGGTAATACAAAATCCTGCTGACTGGTGAAGTCGGATTTAATATTACTATTCTAGAAATGCCACTTTTAGAAAGTGAGCATTTCTTTGCACTAAAATCTTGTTGTGCCCTTCAATCCACGTCTGGCTAGGTTTAGTTGACAGCTCCTTGTGCATTCACTCAGACACACCCCAAACACAGGGTACTCAGCCTCACTTGCATACATCTGCATTTTGAATGGGTCTTCCTGGGCTGGGAGGGTGGAGGGCCTGCCCTCACACAAAGGACTGCCACACCCCCTACTGGGACTCTGGCAGACAGGATTGAGCTGAAAGGGAACTTGGTGCATTTCTTAGAGACTCTTTGAAGTCACCCCCACTTCAAAGGCACAACTTAGTATAAAACAGGGCCTCTGCCCTACCTCATCAGACACTTACTGGAGAAGAAACCTGAACCAGAAACTACATCCTGCCAAGAAGAACTGCCTGGCTGCTCAAAGGACTCACCTGTCTGCTTTCTACAAAGGACTGCTGTCTTGCTGTTGCCCTGCTGCCTTGCTGAACTCTTGTCTGGCTGTGAAAGTGCTCTCCAAGGGCTTGGATAGAGCTTGCCTCCTGTTCCTTGAAGTCTCAGGACCAAAAAGACTTCTTCCTTTCACTTGGACGCTCCGTGCGCCGAAAAATTTCGACGCACAGCTTGTTTCGCGGCGAGAAAAACGCCGCACACCGACGCTGATCGACGCGACGCCCTCGGGATGATCGAGACTTCGACGCACAACCTCGCAAGGACAAAGCCGCCCGACTTTCCAGGAGAAATCGACGCGACGCCTACCGTGAGTGCGAAACTTTGACGCACGGCCTCGCAAGGACAACGCCGCCCGACTTCCAAGGAGAAATCGACGCGACGCCTACCGTGAGATCGAAACTTCGACGCGCAGCCCCACAGAACGACGTGCAGCCGGAAAACAAGCAGGAGAATCCACGCACAGACCCGGGACATCTGGTAATCCCCGCGATCCACAAAAAGAGACTGTCTGCGCGCCGGAAAACGACGCCCGACTTCCCCGCGTGGAAAAGAACGACGCAAGTCTGTGTGTGCTGAGAGGAAATCGACGCACACACCCCTTTTTCCACGCATCTCTTCACCTGTGGCCCTCTGAGGAGATTTTCCACCAGAAACCAGGTACTGTGTGCTTGAAAGACACTTTATTACCTTCTAAAGACTTAAGACACTTTATATCACTTCCCTGTGATATTTCTACAATTATCCTGATAAATATTATATATTTTTCTAAACACTGTGTGGTGTATTTTTGTGGTGCTATATGGTGGTATTGTATGACTTATTGCACAAATACTTTACACATTGCCTTCTAAGTTAAGCCTGACTGCTCGTGCCAAGCTACCGGAGGGTGAGCACAGGCTGATTTTGGATTGTGTGTGACTTACCCTGACTAGAGTGAGGGTTCTTGCTTGGACAGAGGGCAACCTACCTGCCAACCAAAAACCCCATTTCTAACACTGCACCAGAGGGGGAATCCCTGTGGGTTGGCGGATGGGGGACATCAGGGCTGGCTCCAGCTGGGCACGCAGTTCATGGATAGTGGCACGGTCAAGTCTGTATCGAAGTATTATATGGCGTTCTTCCATTGTCGACAGGTCCACCAGCGGTCGGTACACGCGAGGATTCCTCCTTCTCATCGCAAGTCCCAGCGGACGGTGCCTAGGAAGGACAACATGGAGCACAGAGTCAGCCAAACCACAGGTACGTACAGACAGCTTGCACAGTTAAAGAATGGCAATGGGTTGAAAGGCGTGTATGTGTGGCAATGCAAGGCCTAGGCCTGTGTGTCGCAGTCAAAATTAAGCCATGTAGGCCCTTGAAATGGCGGCTGCCTGACCTGTGAAGTGGGACAATGGGATGTGAGGTCAATGCGCTGGTGGGGCACACCGTGGCGGTAGGCGGTCGAAGACCGCGGCGCAAAGCCGCATTGGTTAACATTGAAGCCTATGGGTTTCAGGAGCCAATGACGATGTGCGCCGGCGGTCGCGGTACGCACCGCCGCGGTACGCACCGCCGCGGGCGTGACCGCCATTTTCTATCTGCTTAATCACTCGAGACCTGATCATCCACAGGAGAGGACCTATACTGCAAGTGCTGCTGTGACCTCGGCCTGGAAGATACAATGGCTGCTGCGACTGGGGAAAGGGCCCCTGCCTTCACGTCTGAAGAGTTGGAGAAGCTCGTGGATGGGGTCCTCCCCCAGTATGCGCTACTCTACGGTCCTCCAGACCAACAAGTGAGTACACCGGGTGCACATGGAATGGGCTATGCCTGTGTGGATTGGGGTGGATGTAAGTTTGTGGGGTGGGGGGCGAATGAGGAGTGAAACGCCCGACAGATGAGAGCATGTGTCATATGGCAAAGTTGGTGGGGGGGGCCACTCACATCTAACATGCAGGTCATTGATGATTTCCTCCTTTCCACCCTGTACATGTCAAATAGGTCAGCGCCCATCAGAAGATCGAGATTTGGCGTGCCATCGCCAAGGAAGTCCGGAACTTGGGGGTCCACAACAGACGGGGCACCCACTGCCGCAAGAGGTGGGAGGACATCCGCCGCGGAACAAGGAAGACCGCAGAAACACTGCTGGGGATGGCCTCCCAACCTAGGAGGGGTGCCAGTCGCACCATGACCCCCCTGATGTCCCGGATCCTGGCGGTGGCCTACCCAGAATTGGATGGGCGCTTTAAGACATCACAGCAGACACAAGGGGGGTGAGTATCAGCACATTCTCCTATCTTTCTGCGCAGTGGAGGCGTCTGGGTGGGGGAGGAGGGCTGTGGGTGACATTGGGCCAGGGCGCTTTCTGTAGTGTAGTCCTCTCCCTTAGGCATGGCCCTGTGCCCCCGGCCCCCACCTCTGTAGGGTGACAAGTACAGCCATTGAAGGTCCAGCATCTCCCATGTGCGCGTTTGACGTCTCTTGGCCTGTTGTCCTAGTCAGTAGTACTGAGTAGTGTACCCCGAATGCGCGGCTTAGTGCATTAGGCTCCTGTGTCTGTCCTCTCCGCCAACGGTGTTGACATTGTATGCACTCAACCTGGTCTTCTTTTTTCTCCCCCCACCCTTTCTCTTCATCTTCTTGTGCATGTGTGCATTAGCATCATCAGGCGGAGGAGATTTGGCATCGGAGCACGAGGGAGCTGCAGGACACAAGGCCCCGGTGGGCCCAGGAACAGACACCGAGGGCACCAGTGATCCGGAGGGCGAGGGGAGCACCACGACGGGGACCGCTGGTGAGAGCAGCGACAGCGACACGTCCTCGAATGGGAGCTCCCTAGCGGTGGCGGCAACATCCGTGCCCCCCGCCTCTACAGGTACAGCCGCCACCCAGCGCACCAGCCCCGCCCTCCCAGCAGCCCCTCAGTCTTCGCTCCGTGCCCGTTCGCCCAGGAAGGCGCGCGTCTCCTTCGCCCCAGGCACCTCAGCCCCTGCCCCTGTTGCCCCTGCTGCCCACAGTGCGGAGCTCATTGACCTGGTAAGGACGCTCATTGTTGGGCAGACGACCCTTTTGAATGCCATCCAGGGTGTGCAAAGGGAGGTGCAACAGAGCAATGCGTACCTGGAGGGCATTCATTCGGGTCAGGCTGCCCATCAACGAGCGTTCACTGCTCTGGCCTCAGCACTGACGGCAGCCATTGTCCCTGTTTTCAGCCTCCCTCTTCTTACTGCCTCCAGCCTTTCTCTGTCTCCTGTTCCTCAGCCTATCCCATCCACACCATCAGACCAGCCTGCACACACCTCAACACCCAAGAGCAGCTCATCCAAACACAAGCACCACAGATCCCACAAACACTCACCCAAGCAACACCCAGATGCAGACATGCCAACAGCCACTGCCACCCCTGTGTCCCCCTCCTCCTCGTCTCCCTCCTCCCTCCCTGTGACGTCTACACTCACACCTGCATGCACCCCAACATCAGCCAGTGCTTCCATCTCCACCTCACCCTCCAGTACAGTCCACACTCGTGCAGTCACCACCCCCACTGCCATTTACACGTCCCCTGTGTCCTCTCCCACTGTGTCTGTCACCCCCTCTTCCAAGACACACAAACGCAGGCAGACACCCACCCAACAGCCATCCACCTCACGACAGCCTACAGCACCAGCACCTTCACCCAATGACAGCACACCTGACTCTCCTACAACCACCTCCTCTACCTCCACTTCCATCTCCACTTCTCCTACCCTTTACCTTGGCCCTAAAAAACTTTTCATGGCTAACCTTGACCTCTTTCCCCCCGATGAGCTCCCCCCTCCATCTTCAAAGAGTCCCAAGAGCACCGCAGCCACCACCAGCCCAGCTTCGGGTGTCACTGTTGTGCATGGGTTCTGGAGCCCACCCTTTGCCAGCAGTGACACATCGATCAGCAGCAAGGACACGTCCAGCCCCCCCCCCGGCAAGAGGACCCGCAAAAACAAGGGCCGCCGTGCGAGGACCGACAGGGCTGCCCCCAAGGAGCAATGTGCGGCCACTTCACCACCCACACCATCTAGGGGAGGCAAGGGCCCGAGAGCCCCATCAAAGGAGCGGAAGGGCAGCAGGAGCGCGGAGAAGGTGGACCCCACATGTCACATCCCAGCTGGGAAGGAGGACACTAAGGAGGCCAGGAGTCCGTCCCCGAAGGGTCCAGAAACGTCACGGTCCGAGGGTGACTGAGCAGGGAGTCCAGGCCAGGTCTGGCTCCCTTGACCTGCTGGATGAGCACCGCTGAACAGGGCCCGCGGGGCAGAAGAGCACCGCTGAACAGGGCCCGCCGTGGAAAAGAGCACCGCTGAACAGGGCCCGCGGTGGAGAAGAGCACCGCTGAACAGGGCCCGCGGTGGAGAAGAGCACCGCTGAACAGGGCCCCGCCGTGGAGAAGAGCACCGCTGAACAGGGCCCGCAGTGCAGAAGAGCACCGCTGAACAGGGCCCGCCGTGGAGAAGAGCACCGCTGAACAGGGCCCGCGGTGCAGACGAGCACTGCTGGACAGGGCCCCGCCGTGAAGATAGGCACCGCTGAACAGGGCCCGCCGTGGAGAAGAGCACCGCTGAACAGGGCCCGCGGTGGAGAAGAGCACCGCTGAACAGGGCCCCGCCGTGGAGAAGAGCACCGCTGAACAGGGCCCGCAGTGCAGAAGAGCACCGCTGAACAGGGCCCGCCGTGGAGAAGAGCACCGCTGAACAGGGCCCGCGGTGCAGACGAGCACTGCTGGACAGGGCCCCGCCGTGAAGATAGGCACCGCTGAACAGGGCCCGCCGTGGAGAAGAGCACCGCTGAACAGGGCCCCGCCGTGAAGATAGGCACCGCTGAACAGGGCCCGCCGTGGAGAGGAGCACCGCTGAACAGGGCCCCGCCGTGAAGATAGGCACCGCTGAACAGGGCCCGCGGTGCAGAAGAGCACCGCTGAACAGGGCCCGCCGTGGAGAAGAGCACCGCTGAACAGGGCCCCGCCGTGAAGATAGGCACCACTGAACAGGGCCCGCGGTGCAGAAGAGCACCGCTGAACAGGGCCCCGCCGTGAAGATAGGCACCGCTGAACAGGGCCCGCCGTGGAGAAGAGCACCGCTGAACAGGGCCCCGCCGTGAAGATAGGCACCGCTGATCAGGGCCCGCCGTGGAGAAGAGCACCGCTGAACAGGGCCCCGCTGTGAAGATAGGCACCGCTGAACAGGGCCCGCGGTGCAGAAGAGCACCGCTGAACAGGGCCCGCCGTGGAGAAGAGCACCGCTGAACAGGGCCCTGCCGTGAAGATAGGCACCGCTGAACAGGGCCCGCGGTGCAGAAGAGCACCGCTGAACAGGGCCCTGCCGTGAAGATAGGCACCGCTGAACAGGGCCCGCCGTGGAGAAGAGCACCGCTGAACAGGGCCCCGCCGTGAAGATAGGCACCGCTGAACAGGGCCCGCCGTGGAGAAGAGCACCGCTGAACAGGGCCCCGCCGTGAAGATAGGCACCGCTGAACAGGGCCCGCCGTGGAGAAGAGCACCGCTGAACAGGGCCCGCGGTGCAGAAGAGCACCGCTGAACAGGGCCCCGCCGTGAAGATAGGCACCGCTGAACAGGGCCCGCGGTGCAGAAGAGCACCGCTGAACAGGGCCCCGCCGTGAGGATAGGCACCGCTGAAGAGGGCCCCGCCGTTTCAAGCACCGCTCCGCTGGGCCCTTCTTCTCAAGCACCGCTCCGCTGGGCCCTTCATCTCAAGCACCGCTCCGCTGGGCCCTTCCTCTCAAGCACCGCTCCGCTGGGCCCTTCCTGTCAAGCACCGCTCCGCTGGGCCCCGCTGTCTCTCCACCTCTCCGCTGGGCCCTTCCTCTCAAGCACCGCTCCGCTGGGCCCTTCCTCTCAAGCACCGCTCCGCTGGGCCCCGCTGTCTCTCCACCTCTCCGCCGGGCCCTTCCTCTCAAGCACCGCTCCACTGGGCCCTTCTTCTCAAGCACCGCTCCGCTGGGCCCTTCTTCTCAAGCACCGCTCCGCTGGGCCCTTCATCTCAAGCACCGCTCCGCTGGGCCCTTCCTCTCAAGCACCGCTCCGCTGGGCCCTTCCTCTCAAGCGCCGCTCCGCTGGGCCCCGCTGTCTCTCCACCTCTCCGCTGGGCCCTTCCTCTCAAGCACCACTCCGCTGGGCCCTTCCTCTCAAGCACCGCTCCGCTGGGCCCCGCTGTCTCTCCACCTCTCCGCTGGGCCCTTCCTCTCAAGCACCGCTCCGCTTGGCCCTTCTTCTCAAGCACCGCTCCGCTGGGCCCCGCCGTCTCAAGCACCGCTCCGCTGGGCCCTTCATCTCAAGCACCGCTCCGCTGGGCCCTTCATCTCAAGCACCGCTCCGCTGGGCCCTTCTTCTCAAGCACCGCTCCGCTGGGCCCTTCATCTCAAGCACCGCTCCGCTGGGCCCTTCATCTCAAGCACCGCTCTGCTGGGCCCCGCCGTCTCAAGCACCGCTCTGCTGGGCCCTTCATCTCAAGCACCGCTCCGCTGGGCCCCGCCGTCTCAAGCACCGCTCCGCTGGGCCCTTCATCTCAAGCACCGCTCCGCTGGGCCCCGCCGTCTCAAGCACCGCTCCGCTGGGCCCTTCTTCTCAAGCACCGCTCCGCTGGGCCCTTCTTCTCAAGCACCGCTCCGCTGGGCCCTTCTCCTCAAGCACCGCTCCGCTGGGCCCCGCCGTCTCAAGCACCGCTCCGCTGGGCCCTTCTTCTCAAGCACCGCTCCGCTGGACACCGCCGTCTCAATCACTGTTTATGGTTCACTGTGCCCACCATGCCTCCTCCTTGACCAGTGGAGACTGTCATCCACCTGATGGACTGTGGCTTTGCACTCCCCAGGATGGTACAGTGGGCAGCCCACCCACTGTAGAGACATTGAGAGACTGTGGCTTTGCACTCCCCAGGATGGTACAGTGGGCAGCCCACCCACTGTAGAGACATTGAGAGACTGTGGCTTTGCACTCCCCAGGATGGTACAGTGGGCAGCCCACCCACTGTAGAGACATTGAGAGACTGTGGCTTTGCACTCCCCAGGATGGTACAGTGGGCAGCCCACCCACTGTAGTGACATTGAGAGACTGTGGTTTTGCACTCCCCAGGATGGTACAGTGGGCAGCCCACCCACTGTAGAGACATTGAGAGACTGTGGCTTTGCACTCCCCAGGATGGTACAGTGGGCATGGTGGCTCCTCGTGGATCTGGCGTCGTGGACTCATGTGGCTGTGGTGCCCCCCCATTCCCTTCCCCCTGAGGTGCCTGTAGTTTTTACATCTGATGCCCCTGCAGTGTTCTCTCCAAAGGACTCAGGTCTCCTGTGTGGGCTTTGCCCTTGTTTCTCAAAACTTTGGCCCACGGACATGATGAATTCGTAGGATGTGCAGGACTTGTTACTTCAGTTATACACTGATGTGTATGTCATTTGTTTTCTTGTGAATATCTTTCATGGTTGTACGATAATTTTCAGGAGCTTTTTGGTACATAAATATTTATTCCAAATTTGATTATGTCCTAGCATTTTTCTGGGGTGTTTGGGTGGTGTCACTGTGACTTGTTGCTCTGCATTGGTGTGTACATAGTTGGGGGGGGGGGGTCGCATATGTGTGTGCCCGTAACCTTTCGTCCTCCCCCATCCCGTGTGTCGTAGGTGCAGTACTCACCGTTGTCGTCTGCGCCGGACTTCGTACTCGTGGTAGATGAGAAGGTAGACGAGAGCAGGTAGGATGTTTAATTCGGGTTCCATGCTGTCCTCCTTCCTCCTGGAGTGCGTAGTGGTGAGCGTTTTCCCGTTCGTAGTCTGTTTCCGCCTTGTTTTTATCAGCGGTGTTCCCGCCCCGGAAAAGGTGGCGGATTGGTGAGTTGTGATAGTGTGGGCGGTACATTGTCTGCCGCCTGGCAGTTGGCGGTGACCGCCGCGCTGTTTGTTTGTACCGCCGTGGCGGGCGGAGTGTTAAAGTGGCTGTCTGTGTTGGCGGTTCCCGCCAGGGTCAGAATTCCATATTTTTTACCGCCAGCCTGTTGGCGGGTTGGCCGCCGCTTTAACACCGACCGCCAGGGTTAGAATCACCCCCATAATATCATAATGCTACATCAGAGAGATACCTGCGTCATTCAATGAAATTATCTAATGGAGTTACCAGATATAGGGGGTCATTACGACCTGGTGGACGGTGTAAAAGGTGCGGTAATACTGCAAACAGGCCGACGGACAAAAAAAGGGAATCATGACCCTGGCGGAAACCGCCAACAAAGACAGCCACTTTAACACACCGACCGCCACGGCGGTACAGACAAGCAGCGCGGCGGTCACCGCCAACAGACAGGCGGGAGACAATGTACCGCCCACACTATTACAACCCGCCAATCCGCCACCTTTTCCAGGGCGGATTCACCGTGGATAAAAACACGGCGGAAACAGCTTTTGCTATGGGAAAATGCTCACCTGAACATATCCCATGAGGAACGACGACTCCATGGACCCCTAACTCCAAATACTACCTGCCCTTGTCTTTCTGCTCCTTTACGACCAACAGCGAAGTAGGCACTGAAGATACCGGTGAGTACTGCACCTACGACACGGGGGAGGGGGGGAGGCAAAAGTTAGGGGGACACCCACCAAACACCCCCACCCTCGCATATTACAACATACACACCAATGCATTAACAAAAATCACAAGTACAACCCACAATCCCCCCGGATGAATGAATACACAAAGCGAAAATCGGTGAAACAATGTAATGTGCCAATATACATGTCATACAAAAATATACAGATATATATTTGAAAATCTGTCATAATTATATACAAGACGAGAAGTAGTGCAGATATGTACACAACAATGTCCGTGCACCAACAGTCCAAAAATGCATGGGCAAGGCCCACAATAGATACCTGACCAAAATCGGAGAGAACACTGCCGGGACATCAGATAGAAATAAAACAGGCACCTCAGGGGGAAGGGAAGGGGGGGCACCTCAGCCACATGAATGCGAAGCCAGATCCACGACGGGGCTCCATGCCCATTGATGTATCCTGGGGAGTGCAAAGCCACAGTCTCTCAAGTCTCTACAATGGGTGGCTTGCCCACTGTACCATCCTGGGGAGTGCAAAGCCACAGTCTCTCAAGTCTCTACAGTGGATGGGTTGCCCACTGTACCATCCTGGGGAGTGCAAAGCCACAGTCTCTCAAGTCTCTACAGTGGGTGGCTTGCCCACTGTGCCATCCTGGGGAGTGCAAAGCCACAGTCTCTCAAGTCTCTACAATGGGTGGCTTGCCCACTGTACCATCCTGGGGAGTGCAAAGCCACAGTCTCTCAAGTCTCTACAGTGGATGGGTTGCCCACTGTACCATCCTGGGGAGTGCAAAGCCACAGTCTCTCAAGTCTCTACAGTGGGTGGCTTGCCCACTGTGCCATCCTGGGGAGTGCAAAGCCACAGTCTCTCAAGTAGATGCAGGTCTCCACTTGTTCTGGAGGGGGACTGGTGCCCAGACTGGATGTGTCTCACTGTGAAAGTTCCTGTCCTGTCACTGTCCCAGCTGCACATGGGATAAGGATGCCTGATGTGGCGGTCCATTCATTCCTACACGGTCCATGCCCTGTTCCGTGGTGCATTGACATGGCGGTCTTTGCCCTGTTCAGCGGTCTTCACCATGGCGGTCTTTGCCATTGTTCAGCGGTGCTTTGCCATTGAGGTTCATGACAGTTCAGCAGTGCTTTCACATGGCGGTCTTTGCCCTGTTCAGCGGTGCTTTGCCATTGAGGTTCATGACAGTTCAGCGGTGCTTTCACATGGCGGTCTTTGCCCTGTTCAGCGGTCTTCACCATGGCGGTCTTTGCCCTGCTCAGCGGTGCTTTGCCATTGTGGTTCATGACAGTTCAGAGGTGCTTTCACATGGCGGTCTTTGCCCTGTTCAGCGGTCTTCACCATGGCGGTCTTTGCCCTGTTCAGCGGTGCTTTGCCATTGAGGTTCATGACAGTTCAGCGGTGGTTTCACATGGCGGTCTTTGCCCTGTTCAGCGGTCTTCACCATGGCGGTCTTTGCCCTGTTCAGCGGTGCTTTGCCATTGAGGTTCATGACAGTTCAGCGGCGCTTTCACATGGCGGTCTTTGCCCTGTTCAGCGGTGCTTTGCCATTGAGGTTCATGACAGTTCAGCAGTGCTTTCACATGGCAGTCTTTGCCCTGTTCAGCGGTCTTCACCATGGCGGTCTTTGCCCTGTTCAGCGGTGCTTTGCCATTGAGGTTCATGACAGTTCAGCGGTGTTTTGCCATGGCGGTCCTGATACTGACATTGCTGTGTGGCATGACGATCTCTACACTGGGCATTGGTGTGTGGCATGACGATCTACACACTGGGCATTGGTGTGTGGCATGACGATCTACACACTGGTCATTGGTGTGTGGCATGACGTTCCATCATTGGCCAGCGGGGCTGTGGCATCCTGTCCCCTCCTGGGCTGTGACTCTGGCGGTGGTCTCTGGACCAGTGACGATACTTGTGCCCTCTTGGGCTGTGACTCTGGCGGTGGTCTCTGGACCAGTGACGATACTTGTGCCCTCCTGGGCTGTGACTCTGGCGGTGGTCTCTGGACCAGTGACGATACTTGTGCCCTCCTGGGCTGTGACTCTGGCGGTGGTCTCTGGACCAGTGACGATACTTGTGCCCTCCTGGGCTGTGACTCTGGCGGTGGTCTCTGGACCAGTGACGACGGTGCTGGCGGTTGTGTCTGGACCGCCGGAAATGATGGCGCACTTCTCCGCCGTGACACTCACAACAGGCTGGGCATACTTCCTCTGGACCTTCCCCACTTTTTTTGGAGTTACAGCTGACTCACCAATCGCCTACGATCCCATTTCACTTGTTGTCCCACCAGGAGTCTTGACACGGTCCCGTCGTCCACTCTCCAATTTTGGAGCCTTTACAGGGGGTGGGCTGCCAGTGCCTTGGCTCCGGGTCCGGGTCCTACTGCCTGCCCTGGTGGACGGTGCACTCCAAAAACCTGGAACACGCACCACTGGTACTGGAGGCTTTTTGGCTGAGGCGCTATGACGGGACTGATGAATTGGAGGGGGGGGGGGGTGGGGGCAAAAAGGTCAATTTGACAGAGGGACAGTTTCTGACAGACACTGGGATGGGTAGCTGGAGGGGGTCTGGGAGTGGAGGGAGAGGAGGTGGTTGTAGGAGGTGTCACTTTAGCTGTTTTGGGTGCAGGTGGAGGCTGTCATGAGGTGGATGGATGTTGGGTGAGTGATTGCCGGCATTTGGGTACTTTGGGAGGGGGCGTCACAGACACACTGGGAGAGGACACAGGGGACATGTAAATGGCAGTGGAGGTGGTGAGTGCAGGTGTGCGGCTTGTGGTGCTGGGTGTCCTGGTGCGAGTCCTAGTGGTGCATGCAGGTGTGTGTGTAGACGAGACTGGGAGGGAGGAGGGAGAAGAGGAGGAGGTGGACACAGTGGAGACAGTGGATGTTGCTGTAGCCGTATGCGGGTGATGCTTGTGTGAGTGCCTGTGGTGTGTGTGGTGCCTATGTTTGCTTGAGCTACTTGTGTGTGTTAACTTGTGTGCATGCTGGTCTGTAGGTGTGCTTGGGATGGGCTGGGGTACAGGGAATTGGGTCTGGGTGGAGGAAGTTGGAGGGGGGAGGCTAGACACAGGGACAATGGCTGCCATCAGTGCTGAGGCCAGAGATTGCAGGGTTTGCTGAAGGACAGCCTGACCAGAATGAATGCCCTCCAGGAATGCATTTGTGTGTTGCAACTTTCGTTCTACACCCTGGATGGCATTCACAATGGTAGACTGCCCAACAGTGAGTGACCTGAGGAGGTCAATGGCCTCCTCACTGAGGGCAGCAGGGGTGACTGGGGCAGGGGCTGAGGTGCCTGGGGCGAAGGTGATGCCCACCCTCCTGGGTGAGCGGGCACGGGGCGAACGCTGAGGGGCTGCTGGGAGGGCGGTGCTGGTAGGGGAGGTGGTGGCTGTACCTGTAGAAGTGGGGGGCACAGATGGTGCCGCCACCACAAGGGAGCTCCCATCGTCGGACGAGTCCGTGTCGCTGGTTGCTGGTCCGGTGGCCGACGTGAAGCTCCCCTCGCCCTCCGTCCCACTGGTGCATTCAGAGTCTGTAGTGTGGCCCTCCATGGCCATGTGGGATGCAGCCCCCTCGTGCTCCGGTGCCACTGTACCTCCGCCTGATGATGCTGATGTACAAAAGGACAGGGAGAACAGAAAAAGGGGGGGAGATAGAAGTAAGAGAGTTTTAGTGCATGGCATACCCCTACCGTTGGCGGACAAGACAGACTCAGTAGCCCCATGCATTACGCCGTGCTACTGGCCTCTGCACATGCAATTTCTGGGATATGGCGTACATGGCAATGGTGGACATCTGCGCACATGGATGCCAGAGGGGCAACTATACCTCAACTTGGCACTCTCCTGAGGTGGGGTAGAGTGCCACATGGCCTACATTACGGAGGGGCCTTGCCTACCGAATTCGCCCTGGCCTAGGGACACCCACAGCCCACCTCCCCCACCCAGAACCCTCCACTGCACGCAAAGTCCGCAGAATGAGGTTGTACTCACCCCCTTGTGTCTGCTGTGATGTGCTCAAGCGCCCATCCAACTCCGGGTAGGCCACCGCCAGGATCCGGAACATCAGGGGGGTCATGGTGCGACGGGCACCCCTCCCACGTTGGGAGGCCATCCCCAGCTGAGCCTCCGCCGTCTTCTTGCTGCAGCGGCGAATGTCCTCCCATCTCTTCCGGCAGTGGGTGCCCCGTCTCTCTGGTGGGCCCCCAGGGTCCGGACCTCCTTGGTGATGGCACGCCAAATGTCCCTCTTCTGGTGGGCGCTGACCTACATGACATGCACAAGGGAAGAGGAACAGTCATTACCAACTGCACCATCAATGTGAGTGGCCACCTCCCTACTCTGACCATGTGGCCAATTTATTCCCATTCTTTACTGTAGTATGAACTCTGCCCCCTTCCCTCTTCCCCCCAGCCCTGTCCACCCAGGCCTAGCCCATACAACGTGCTCCCTGTGTACTAACCTGTTGGTCTGGAGGACCGTAGAGTAGCATGTACTGGGGGAGGACCCCATCCACAAGTTACTCCAACTCCTGTGCAGTGAAGGCAGGGGCCCTTTCCCCAGACGCAGCAGCCATCGTCGCTTCCAGACCGAGGTCACAGCAGCACTAGCAGTGTAGGTTCTCTCCTGTCGAAGGTCAGGTATCTAGTGATTGAACAGATAGAAAATGGCGGTGACGTCCGCGCGGGGCGCATCATCACCGCCAGCGCACCTGTTCATTGGCTCCTGGGACCCATAGGGTCCTATGTTAACCAATGCAGCATAGCGCCGCGGTCTACGACCGCCTACCGTGACGGTGTGTGACGCCAGCGCTGTTACCCCACAATCCCATTGTCCCACTTTAGAGGTCAGGCAGCCACCATTTCACGGGCCCACATGGCTCCATTTACTTCTGTGTCACACATAGCTAGGCCTACACTCAACACACATACAGGAAGTGTTTTGTGAGTGGTGTAGTCTTGTGTGTGACTGTGGGTACATACCTGGAGGACTAATGACTGGTTCTTCGCTGTTGTCCTTCGTAGGCACCGTCAGCTGGGACATGTGAGAAGATGGCGGAATCCTCCGGTGTACCGACCACTGGTGGACCTGTTGACAATGGAAGAGAGACATTTAATCGTCACCTACAGGTTTGACCGTGCTACGACCCAGGAACTATGTACCCAGTTGGAGCCAGACCTGATGTCACCAATCCGCCATCCGACTGGAATCCCCCCTGACGTGCAGGTGCTGTCAGTGCTCCATTTCCTTGCAAGTGGGTCTTTTCAGACAACAGTGGCCATGGCATCAGGGATGTCCCAGCCTATGTTTTCAAATGTGTTGTTCAGAGTGTTGTCTGCCCTGCTCAAACACGTAAGGAGATACATCATTTTTCCTGAGGTGGAGGATTTGCCTACAGTGAAAGGTGACTTCTATGCCCTTGGACATATCCCGAACGTCATAGGTGCCATTGATGGGACCCATGTAGCTCTGGTCCCCCCCCACAGGAGTGAACAGGTGTACAGGAACAGGAAGAGTTATCATTCAATGAATGTCCAAATGGTCTGTTTGGCAGTCCAGTACATCTCGCAGGTAAATGCTATGTTCTCTGGCTCTGTGCATGACGCCTATATCCTGCGCAATAGCAGCATCCCTGATATGATGGGTCAACTCCAGAGGCACCGTGTATGGCTATTGGGGGACTCTGGTTACCCCAACCTTTCCTGGCTATTGACCCCAGTGAGGAATCCCAGGACCAGGGCAGAGGAACGGTACAATGATGCCCATGGGCGGACTAGGAGGGTTATCGAACGCACCTTCGGCCTTCTTAAGGCCAGGTTCAGGTGCCTCCATATGACAGGTGGGTCCCTATTCTCCTCACCGAAGAAGGCGTGCGACATCATCATCGCCTGCTCCATGCTCCATAATTTAGCATTGCGACGCCAGGTGCCTTTTCTGCAGGCGGATGATCCAGATGACGGTGTTGTGGCAGCTGTGGAGCCTGAGGAGCCAGTGGACAGTGATGAGGATGAAGCTGAGGAAGAAGAAAACAACAACAGGGAGTCAGTCATACAGCAATATTTCCAGTGAAACTCAGGTGAGTACATTTTCCGGTGTGACATTACATTGACTTTCACACGTCTACCTCTATCCTGTACCGACATTTCACTCACTATTTGTTAACTGAGTTATCCCCTTCCATTTCAGTTTCACAAATGTGGTAACCTACGTGTCAACTGCTTGCATCCTTGAAGGGCTTGTGATGTGTGACATTGGTATGTTAGCCTTCCAATGGGTAACCCATTATGACACTGTCTTTGATAATAGAAATATACAAATCATAGACTGACTCCAGTTTTTTTAGTGTTTCAAGTGTGTTTATTTAAGTGCTAAAAATGAAGGGGGGTTGTAAAATGGTGAGGGGTGTTGGTGGAGGAATGTCCATGGCAGAGTCCAGTCTATTAGTCTCACAGGTACATTGCACATCTGCCCATTGGAAGTGGAGCTGGGGCAGTTCCGATTGGGACAGGGTAACAAAGTGGGACAGTGGGGGGACAATCAGGGTGGTCTTATTTCCTGGCGGGGGTCTTGCCATCTTGCTCTGTCCTGTTCCTGGATCTCAGGGCCCGCTTGCGTGGTGGTTGTCCGTCTGCAGGGTGTGGGGTGCTGGTGTGTTGGTCCTGTGGCGGGGCGTCCTGTCCACTATCGTCAGCGGAGGCGGTAGGCAGTTCATCGTGGTGGCTAGTGTCAGGGGCCCCTTGGAGTGCCACGGTGTCCCTCAAGGTCTTTTTAATGTCCGTCAGCACCCCTACGATGGTGCCCAGGGCGGAGCTGATGGTCCTGAGCTCCTCCCTGCACCCCAAATACTGCTCCTCCTGCAGATGCAGGGTCTCCTGCAACTTGACCAGGACCGTGGCCATCGTCTCCTGGGAGTGGTGGTATGCTCCCATGATGGAGGAGAGGGCCTCGTGGAGAGTTGGTTCCCTTGGCCTGTCCTCCCTCTGTCGCACAGCAGCCCTGCCAGTTCCCCTGTGTTCCTGTGCCTCCGTCCCCTGGACCGTGTGCCCACTACCACTGCCCCCAGGTCCCTGTTGTTGTTGGGGTGGTGGGTTAGCCTGGGTGCCCTGTAGTGGTGGACACACCGCTGATTGACCTGTCCTGGGTTGGGAGGTTTGGGCCCGCTGGGTGGGTGCTGTGCTGGTGTTACCAGAGGGTGGAAGGTCACTGTTGGGCTGTGCCTGTGCGAGGGGAACCGACTGTCCTGAGGCCCACGATGGTCCGGGCTGGTCATCAAGAACCAGTAGGGCAGAGCTGCTGTCGTCAAGGTGGGCCTCTTCTGGGGGTGGAGTGGTGTTGTCTGGACCCTCTGGTGTGGTGACGTTTCTTCGGGTTCCTGTGGGGGTATAAGTACATGATTATTGCATGTGTGTGTGGCATGGTGTGCAATGGGTGGGTGACCGTGTACCCCAGTGCTTTAATTCCAGTGTGGGACCTTGTGTGATGATGGTTTAGGGGGGTGTATGGGTATGTGCAGTGGGCATGCTTTAGTGATGAGTGTCCATGGTTAGTTGTGTCATGCAGGTCTGGGTGTTGGGATGGGTGGTTTGTGTTATTAGTACATTAGTGAGGAGTTGGAGTGATAGGGGAGGGGGTGAGGGTGGGGGGGGTGTGATAGCATGCAGGTAGGGTGGGGGATGTGATAGTTAAGATTTGACTTACCAGTGTCCGTTCCTCCGATGACTCCTCCGAGGCCCTCAGGATGCAAGATGGTCAAGACTTGCTCCTCCCATGTTGTTAGTTGAGGAGGAGGAGGTGGAGGTCCGCCGCCAGTCCGCTGTACCGCTATGTGGTGCCTGGATACCATTGAACGCACCTTCCCCCGTAGGTCGTTCCACCTCTTCCTGATGTCCTCCCTATTTCTTGGGTGCTGTCCCACAGCGTTGACCCTGTCCACTATTCTTTTCCATAGCTCCATCTTCCTTGCAATTGATGTGTGCTGTACCTATGAGCCAAATAGCTGTGGCTCTACCCTGATGATTTCCTCCACCATGACCCTGAGCTCCTCCTCGGAGAAGCGGGGGTGTCTTTGGCGTGACATGGGGTGGTGTGTGTGATGTGTGGGGTAGTGTATGTGGTGATGAGTGTGGTGAGTGTAGTGGTATGTCGTGTTTTGTGCTTGGATGTTGTGTGGGTGATGGTGTTGTGTGCCTCTGTGTGATGGGGTTGTCTAACCTGTGCTCTCTCTCTCGCCTTCTTTCAAAATTTGTGGTTGTAGGGGCTTGTGGGTGATGTGGGTGTGTGTTTTATATTGTGTTGGGTGTGTGGGAGTGGTGTGTGTATGTGTATCAGGTGTATGTATTTCGAAATGTCCAATTTGGCGGTGTTTTGTATATGTGTGTGTATTTTGAGCGCAGCGGTGTGTACCGCCAATGGAATACTGCGATTTAAAGACCGCCACGTGGATTCGTGGGTCGTAATGGCATGGGCGTGGTTCTGTTGGCGTGGAGGTGGAGGATGTGTTTCCGCATGTTTATCGCTGACCTTTGGTGTGGCGGTATTGTGTGGGTGTCTGAATTTCGGCGGATTCCGTGATGTGTGTCATAATAGCTGTGGCGGTCTACCGCTGCCACGGCGGTGTATTGGCGGTCTTCTGCACGGCGGTAAGCGCCTTATACCGCCAGGGTCGTATTGACCCCCATAGACTTAGTAGTGGATGGATAAAATGAGTCTCTTTGCTGATGTGATTGCAGAAGAGGCAGTGCTAATGTGGACCCCTTAGGCTTCAAATTATTCGAGGGTTGCAGAGGAATTTCAGCAGAAAGTCAATCCAGCTGCTCCAGTGGTAAAAACTTTTCAAATGTGTTTCTTGTCTCAACAGCCAAGCTCTGCTGTGCAACAGCTCTATGGGCAACTACTCTCACCTCAGAGTGAACATAGCCCAGGATTGTGTCCTATAAAAAGAGCCCAGTGGCATAACTTTAATGGAACCTGTGGTCGAATTGTGGGGCTGAAGCCATTGAAGGAGAGAACAGGGGAGAAAAAGTCTTCTAAAATGAATAATAAAACAATCATTCTGTGATTCGTTTGCCTGATTTCCCACCCATGCTGATCTTCTAACCTAGAGGCCTCCTGCTGACAGATCGTCTACCCAGCCTGAGCTCTTTTTGATCCAGTGACCACTCATTCTTGAGTGCAGAATTATCTTCCATTTGTGAGGGGCCCAACAATGGCACATCATTTAACACTACAACGTAAGGTTTGCATTATGGAGAAGGTTGGGGACAGATACTAATCGGCTGGCAGGGTGGTCTAGTAATCACTGGATCAGTGATAAAATATTAGCCCGACGATCCTCTGTTGAGGGGATATTCTGTGTACCCTTATCCCGTTGTAGGGCTATTATATTTTGAACCACCTGACCCTGAGTGCTAGATTGCAGTGAAAGGCATTTTTCTTGCAGATTCCCCTTTTCTGTGCTGGATGTTTTTGGGTTAATGTCTAATTTTGCCTCCACTTACTTTAACTTCGCCATCAGTGAAGTGCTGAAGTCTACAAACATCTCTTGTAATCTATGTAAACTTCAGGAAAGACCTGCAAACTGTACGTTTGTTTTTTTTATTTTACCTTTAACAAAGCATTTACCGTTTAAACAGATGCGAGGAAAGAAGGTGCCAAAAAGCACTTCTGCGCCTGCTGATGAGAATTGTGCCCTTTTGTAAATTAAGTCTTCGCAGAGCAAGGGGGATCTGTGCAATTCCTTTGTTCTCGAGTATTGCTCTTTCAAGGTACATACTTGTATTCTGTGGCAGATCTCAAGCTGGTATCTGTTCTGCATTTAATATGAGTCATGATGTTTACTTAAACACAATATTGCAGGGCACAGCAGTCTTGCACGGGCATGATGGGGCTGCCATTGTGCGAGTGGCTCTGGACAGATGAATATCCTTAGATGGGAGCACACTGTAGGAAGTACAACCCTCACAAAGCATGCATTACAACTGCTTTATATGGGCGTTACAATCACAAGGCCTTTTGCCATATCATTTCTTCTTGTAAGAGTGGTTAGACAAAACAATTAAAAGGCAATCTTCGGAAATACGAAAACGTTTCTCTTAAATTCGTTCAGCAAATTGACCACAGAAACAGGCTCTACCAAATCCAGACCCTATGATTAACAGTAGAACACCGCCTGCCTTCTTGCCAGGACTGGTAAGATATCTCAAATAATTTTTCATCTGAAGAAGGGGGCATCTTGTGGCTTGAGGGCACCAGTGAATTAAAGTATACTTTAAGTTTGTGATGCTTGATTGGTCACTAATGTAGCTGTAATTCTGAGGGGTGTAGAATGTTTATACCAATCTTGTCAAATTTTCCAGGTCATTTGGCGACTTGCTGCACCATTCCAGGTTTTTCTCTGCATTTTGGGACTTGTAGTCTTATTTCTCCCATTAAAAAACATTGCCAGAATGAAAATTAGAAACACTGTCTTGAGCAGATGGTCTTGAATGGACCTGGGAAACCGGCCAACTATGTTCATATTCCTCCCCATTCCATCTTCTTTCTATTTATCACCATCCTTTAGGGTAAGTTTCTACTTTGTTTCTAAAAGACTAACCCACTGCCAACAGTGTGAAAAGAAAGAACAAAGAAACTCCCTTTTAAGTGCAGCAAAGAATTTGGAGGTGGTGAGGGAGGGTTCTTGAGAAATGAAGGCTTATGGGCTTGCACCCATCAGACCTAAAAAATGACAGAAATCAAGGATAATAGTCAGTGCTATTTTGAACTGATAGCAGGGTTTCAGGAAACTCAAGGATTTGGGGCCAAACATGCGCAACTTTGATCTGCAGGAAACATAGACAAACATGATGTCACCTTGATATTGACTACGCATTTGAACAAGGCTGATGTATACCAGGCCATGTTCACTGAAGGATGATATGTGCTCTGAATTCAATTGCATTGGCGACCAAGGGATGTCCCTGGGAAATGATAGGATCTCAGCGCATGTGGCATGTGGTGACCCCTGACCTGTTTTTAAGGTCGGGATTCGCTCCACACGCCGCACAGCTCCACCACACTGCCCCCATGTCCTCTACCCCGCTCTCGCTGCTGCCGCGAGCTTGAGGCCCTCCACTACCCACAGGCCTGTGCCTCATCCCTGGTGTCTAGTGGTTGCCGTAAGTATTGTGTGTCTGTCTTGTAACTGTCTTTCTTTTGTGCCTTTTTCTCTGCTTTATCTCGTTTTTTCAGCATCTTTTCTTCTCTGTTAGCCTTTTTTGCCTTGCGCTCTTATTCCGCCCATTTTTGGCTTCTCCTAAGCCGTTCTTTCTGCTCACTCTTCCTGCCGCTGCGTCCCTGCGGCCCCTCCCCCCCTTGTGCCCCCATTCGCCCACCACTCCCGCCTCCGAGCTGCTCCTCCCTCCCACCTCCCCTTCTTAATGGCGGCCGCTGCGTGGTGCACAGAGTTACCCCTGACAGTTTTTAAGGTCGGGATGCGCTCTTCACGCCGCGCAGCTCCACCAGACTGTGGCCGTGCCCTCTACCCTGCCCTCGCTGCTGCTGCGAGTTTGAGGCCCTCCACCACCCACAGGCACCTGTCTGCACCTCATCCCTGGTGTCTAGTGCTTGCCATAAGTATTGTGTGTCTGTCTTGTAACTGTCTTTCTTTTGTGCCTTTTTCTCTGCTTTATCTCAGTTTTTCAGCCTCTTTTCTTCTCTGTTAGCCTTTTTTGCCTTGCGGTCTTATTCCGCCCTTTCGGCTTCTCCTAAGCCGTTCTTTCTGCTTGCCCTTCCCGCCGATGCGTCCCTGCGTCCCTGCCCCCACTGCGCCCCCATTTGCCCACCGCTTCCACCTCCCAGCTGCTCCTCCCTCCCACCTCCCCTTCTAAATGGCGGGCGCGCAGCAGGCGCACCAAGGCAAGCCCGTCTGCGTCCGTCTGCTCCTGGACCGCGCCCAGCGCCAGACCCCTGGCCCCGCGTTCCCCACACCACCCGACGCTGCTACAATGCCAACAACCTCCAAGCCCTCAACACAGGCCGCTCTGCCACCTGCTTCCAAGCCATCCCGAAGCTCACCCAGAGACCCTTCTCCTGCCAGAATTGCAGCTTCCCCTGTCCCCAAGCTACCAAACATCACACCAGAACCAAACACAACCACCTCATCTGCATCCTCCTCAACACCTGCTCCATCCACACGCATGCCATCGAACTCTAGGACCTACTCACCTCATCATCCCCGGATGTTGCCTTCCTCACCGAAACTTGGATGAACCCCTCCTCGGAACCCGACATCGCCATAGCCATCCCTGAAGGCTATAAGATCACCTGCAGAGACCGCTCCAACAGACCTGGAGGAGGGATCGCCATAGTCCACAGGAACACCGTCAGAATCTCGACCAACATCAATAACGCCCTTGACGCCGCTGAACACTTACATTTCCAGATTCACATCAACACCAACACCACCCTCAGAGGAACCCTCGTCTACAGGCCTCCCGGCTGCCGGCCACAGTTCAGTGACTCCATCGCCGACGTAATCAGCACCCACGCCCTTGCTGCTACAGACTACATCCTCCTCGGCTACCTGAATTTTCACTTCGAGAACGCCAACAACAGCAACTCCACCACCTTGATTGACAACCTCGCCAACCTCGTTCTCAAACAACTTGTCACAACACCCACCCACTCTGCCGGCCACACGCTCGACCCCATCTTCTCCGCCAGCAGCCACGTCACCTTCAGCCATACCACCAAACTCCACTCCACCGCTGTGTCCACTTCATCTTCTAGAAACCCACCACACACCACCACCCACAACAGATCCCCCGCCGCAGCTGGAACAAGATCACTGAAGACCAGCTGATCTCCACCCTTGCCCGTGCCCCGCCACAAATCCCCACCGAAACCAACACAGCCGCCCTCGACCTCAGACAATGGATAGATGACTGCGCCAACAACCTCGCCTCGATCAGGAAACCCTCGGACAACCGCACCAGCACTAAGGCCATCTGGTTCACCGCCTTCAGGCCTCCATGCAGGAGTGCCGAAAGAAGTGGCGCCACAAACAAACAGCGAGCAACCACACACCCCTCAAGATAGCCATCCGCAAGCACCACCAGCTCATCCGGACCATCAAAAGATCCTTCTACAAGGAACGCATCGACAACAACGCGCACAACAGCAAAGAGCTCTTCAACATCGCCAAGGAACTTGCCAAACCCATGTCCTGCTCCATCGACCCCCCTACTTCACAAGACCTCTGCGACTCCCTCTCCACCTTCTTCCACCACAAGATCACGGACATCTACGACAGCTTCAACACCTCGACCCCCACAACCACCGCGGCCACCACAAACCCAGACGCACCCAGCCACACCAACCTCCTGCTCTCCTGGACCCACATCAACAACGAGGACACCATCAAAACCATGAGCACCATCCACTCCGGATCACCCTCTGACCCCTGCCCCCACCATGTTTTCAACAATGCAATCCCCATCAGCGCCCCTCAACTCCGTATGATCGTCAATAGTTCCTTTAAGACCACCACCTTCCCGGAGAGTTGGAAGCACGCCCTGTTAAAGAAACTGAAAGCAGACCCCGGAGATATTAAGAACTACGGGGACCATCCCGGGGATGGTCATCGAGAAGATCGTCAACGGCCAACTGACCCGCTTCCTGGAAGGCAACAACAATCTGGACACCTCTCAATCTGGATCCCATAGGAACCACAGCACCAAGACTGCCCTCATCGCTGCAACCGACAACATCAGGACCACGCTCAACAAAGGCAAAACTGTGGCCCTCATCCTCCTAGACCTCTCAGCTGCCTTCGACACCATCTGTCACCACACCTTTCACACACGCCTCCACGACACAGGGATCCACCACAAAGCCCTGGACTGGATCACATCCTTCTTCTCTTGCAGAACCCAGAGAGTCCACCTCCCTCCTTTCCTTTCTGAAGCCACCAAGACAATCTGCGGCATTACCAAGGATCCTCACACAGCCTAACCCTTTTTAACTTCTACATGGCACCGCTGGCCCAACATCATCCGATCCCACAACCTCAACATCATCTCCTATGCGATGACACCCAGCTGATCCTCGCACTCACCAAGGACCCCGCCACCACCAAAACTAACCTCCATAACGGAATAAAGGCCATGGCCAACTGGATGGAGTGGAGCCGCTTAAAACTGAACTCAGACAAGACGGAGATCCTCATCCTCGGCTCCAACCGCTCCTGGTGGCCACCCACCCTAGGAACCGCACTGATGCCCACCAACCACGCACGCAACTTAGGTTTCATCCTAGACTCAGTGCTCACCATGACCCAGCAAGTCAACACCGTCTCATCTTTCTGCTTCAACACCCTCTGCATGCTCTGCAAGATCTTCAGATGGATCGCCACCGAAACCAGAAGGATGGTCACCCACGCCCTCATCAGCAGCAGACTGGACTACGGCAATGCTCTCTACGCGGGAACCACAGCCAAGCTCCAGAAAAAAATGCATATATACAGAACGCCTCCGCACACCTCATCCTCGACATCCCATGCCGCAACCACATCTCAGCCCACCTAAGAGACCTACACTGGCTCCCCGTCAACAAGAGGATCACCTTTAAACTCCTCATCCACGCTCACAAAGCACTCCACAACACTGGCCCTGCCTACCTCAATGAGCGACTCACCTTCCACACTCCCAACCGTCAACTCCGCTCCGCCAACCTCGCCCTCGCCACCGTCCCACGCATCCACCGAACTACAGCTGGCGGCAGATCTTTCTCCCACCTCGCTGCCAAGACCTGGAACTCTATCCCCGTCCACCTACGACAGACCCAGGACCTGCTGACCTTCATGAAACGCCTCAAGACCTGGCTGTTCGAGCAGTAGCACTTCCCTCCCAACCCCCTTCAGCGCCTTGAGACGCTAGGGGGTGAGTATCGCGCTCTACAAATGACTGATTGATTGACGGTGCCGTTCACTGTGTTATCTGAAGCCTTTGTATCTGTCTTTGTGGTAGTCCTATACATAATCCTTGAGAGTTGTCTAACTGAGAGAGAACGGACACATACACACACAACTGCCCCCCCAGCCCTCGCCCTTGACAACAATGTAGACTTTGCTCTACTAACCCGGCGCTCTGCTCTGGCTCAGTTCACTCACCGGGCCAGAAGGCTTTTCTCCTTTCTAATTTCCTGCTGCTCAGTGTATTACAGCCCTTGCACACACACATTAATAGTGTGCGTCAGAGCACAAAGCCCGAAACATTAGTAATCACATTGCGAATTAGTTTGCAGCACCTTAACATCAGATGTGCTACAGTTATGCCAGGGAGAAGGCCTCAAAAAATGGACAAGTTGCTACGGACAAATGCAGAGATCCGAAGGTCCAGAGTCTGAATACCAGCAAGGCACAATCACCTGTACATCCGTCTGAGGTTGGTAATTTGAGTAACATAAACTGAGTAAAAATAATACCTGCTACTTAAATTGCTTAGAAAGGACAGAAGTGCTGTAAGAAGGTATATGAAACAAGTTGCCATTATTATGGAACTATACAACTAAATGCTGATGGTATTTTGTTTTACAGCATATACATCTTCATGGCCTTATAGTTTGAAAGGCGCAAGCGATAAGCACGCAGTACCGGGCATTGCGTTTCTAGCAGCAGCAATTTTTGTAATTTGATCACGTCTTTCCTTGGTCCATACCTTTCTGAAAGGCACATGCAGTATTTGCTAGTGTAGAGAAAAAAGGCTTGCGACATCTCCTCAAACATTGGCACTTTCCCAAAGTAAACCATTAGCACATTTTGTACGACCTATTTACTAATGTTTTTTTTTAACACCGTGTTATAAAAGCATAGTTTGGTACCATGTATCTCTTAACTGTCATGCAGTGGGTGTAACTGCCACCCCATCCTCATTTCTTTATGAATTGATTTAATTTTCATCTGCAATATCCCTCACAAAATAACCCCAAGACACCTTCTCTTAACAACCGCGTTGTTTTCCGTTTAAGGACAGATGCCTTAGTCTCGCTCCCTCCATGTTGTAAATTAGATGTCGGTATGCATGCTGTCACTATGAATGCAACAACTACTACTACTAATAATAATAGTAATGATAATAATACATTTTCTAAAGCGCTGAGCTACCTCGAATGAGGTGTCCCAGCGCTAGGTACAGGTATCTGTAGCCCTAAATGCAACAACTAAACTCCCCTAGAATCCACACTGAAGAATCAAGTTTAATTTTTTTTCCTGAAAGCACACTCCGACTGAACCTGACGCACCACCAGCGGCAAAGCATTCTATTACTTTGGTGTCAAGTAACTGAAAGTACTTCCACCTAAGTGTGCTCTGTTTATTTTAGGAACAGACGCCAACATCTCCCCCGCTGATCTCAAAGTTCTCTCTGGTACATATGGTCTAGCCAAAGGTTGAAGGTACCGTGGGCCTTTATTAGCTAACGCCTTGCGACAAAAAAAACAGGCTTTAAATGAAGACCTCTGCCTCACTGGAAACCAGAGAAGCTTCTTAAGTGTGGCCCCCATTGACTCACGCTTTGGAAGGTTCAATAAGAGATGCACAGCAGCGTTCTGCACTCTTTGGAAACTCTTAATCCGGCTCTGTGTGACTCTGAGATACAACACATTGCAGTAATCAAGCCTTGATGCAATCAGAGCTTGAACTACTGTTTTTCTTGTTGGCTCTGGCAGAAGGCACACAATTTTTCTCAACATCTTGAGAATTCCAAAGCATTTCCCTGCCACTTAGTAATTTGGCTGTCAAAAGACAGTTTTTAGTCAAACCATATACCCTGGTTCTTAACATTGGGTTTTGGATTTGGTAATGGACCCAATCCCTGGGCCACCATGTGGTGGACCAGATGTTTGAATGATTGCCCAAGTTCAGAAACCTGGTCTTTCCAGCTTTGAGCTTAAGGCAGTCCCAGTTCATCCGCCTGGCAACCTCTGCAAGGCAGAGGCAAAAGGATGAAGCCATGGTGGATGAGTTCTGTAACAGTGTGATGATAAGCTGCATGTAATTTGCATATGAGCATGCTGTACTTTACCTGTGCAGTGCTAACCACTTTGGGGAGCCCACCACTCAGATGCGTGCTAACTCTCACTTTGGGTGCAATAATGTGGTGCCTGGGGCCTTGAGCTGGAGTTGTTCCGTTCTCTGGGCTTTGCTTTAGCATTTAATTTAAAGTAAGTTAAATAATTAAAAGTTCATGCACTGTGTGCTATGTATGCCCTAAAGGCTCATAATGCAGGATGCATAATATTTAGAAACTAGGACATGTGGGTTTAAATTTTACATGTAGTGACAGTGAAAAACTCCTAGAGGCTTTTTTGCCTATCTCTCCAATAGACTAACATTGGGCTATCTTATTACACTTAATAAGTGCTAACTTCAGTTTGGGACCAGACAAGATATGCTGTACACTCAAAGGAATTGTAATTTAAAATTATCTTCGCTTTTAAAGCCAGATTTTAAGTTACTGTTCTGAAAATGCTACTGTTGAGAGTGACTCCAAGGGTCAGTTGGCTGACATCCTTTGTGAGAGCCAGAAACAAAACAAGCTTCTAAAAGCCTCCCTGAAACTGCTCATCTGACTAGCACCAACTAGACCTGCCTGGACCTTCCAGAGTCCTGTTACTGTACTCTGCTGGAGTGAGTCTTGATCCCCAAAAAGGTGCCCCAAATGTACTGGACCCTTGGCTGGCATAAGTAAGAACTCTTCCTGAATAAAAGGTGATGTTAGAGAAGTTTTGGACTCCTCACGTCTGTTTAGTGACCTCTTCATACCAGGGATAGACACCACCAACAATGGCCACCAATGAAAAGCTCCAGTGGGACCTTCTCATTGCACGGACAGTAATGGTCCACAATGACCAAAACGTGAGACCTGCACTTTGCTTTGACATCGCCCACCCACGATGATCACCCAGCACAAAGCTCCAGTGATGATCAGATCTTTGCAATATGGCAACAACAGCCCACAATGTTCAACTTCCCACCAGAAAGGCATCCCTCATGCTGGACTTGATAAGGTTAGTCTTTAGCAGGACTAACCGAGTCCCTCTATCAAAATGCAGCTCCATCGCTGTCAGCCTGAACTTGTGACTTTGTCTCTGCCCAGTACAACCTGAAAACCATGAGTGGCTCTTTCTGGTTCTTTGTGTTATTTTCACCTGAAACATTTAAAAACTCATCTCTTTGGTTTGACCAATGAGATTTTTGTTGTTTTGGTGCTATTTTTTAAATTAAATTTACTACATTGGTTTGATATTTTTCTTATGCTGTGTTTTGACTCCTTTTCTGTTTGTGTGCCGCATAAATACTTTACACATTGCTTCTATATTAAGTCTGATTGTTTTTGTGCCAAGCTACGAGATTGTTAAGCACAGGCTAATTTAGCATCTTTTGCGGTTCACACTATCAAGGATTATGTTTATTGAGTCCGGCTATCACCCCTTTCAACTAATGATCCGATTTCTTTAGACAGCTTCGTCACCATTAAGCAGAGTTATCACAGACATGTAACTAAAACACAGCAGGCATGTTTTACATGCTTTGACACACATGCTTACTTTTTGCCATGCTAAAAGCCAAGACTAGCTGAAGGTGCCATCCATTACATGAGGTCACCTGGCAGCTTTGAGCTCAGTTGGGGCCAGGACCTACACCACATATGAAATTGTTTTTAATCTTTTGCCAGGGGCACACTAAAACCCTCTCACCTTTCCCTTATAATGCAGTGCTATGGTGGATGAAATGTTCTGCACTTTTCATGTATTCTGTTGCTCCTGTACCGTACCTGGAGATTAGTTCACCAAGAAATACTCAGTGCTCAGTTTAATCACCTTTTTCACATGAGGTGTTTTCTGTACTGCCTACTCTGCACCCATCTTTTCTGACACCTACTGTTACCCAGTCACCACTGGCAGATAATATGCGGTAAACACCCACCCAAGCTCTTGGCATCCACCTCTGACACGTCGGACCTGTCGTAATGATGATCACTATAAACATAATACAGGCCTCAATGGTATTTTGGCAGCCTAACCTGGAATAATACTTACATTGAATAATAGTGTTACAGCTTGGCATTTCGCAGGCCTTAATAGAGCAACACTACCCACTTCTAAGTCGCCATGGCTTTTGCATCACAGTGGTACTTTGTGCAATATTGTGCCTATCCTTGTCATGAAGGTTGTCATCCTTAGCATATTTATTTCCATTTTTGATCTGATGTTTTATACCACCACTCTACTCTGTAGTGCTCTTTTTCAGAGTAAGGACATCAAGGACAAAGGAGGTTTCAAACTACACTGACACATTGGTAGAAGAGAAACTAGTAATAGAGGAGCAGAGAGCCAATCATAATTGGGGATGTGGATGAGTAATTTAGGAATAAAAAAGGAGAGTGGTCACAGTGAGTAAGAGGTGGGGACAACGTAGAGAGAGGGGTCAGGGATTAGATGAGGAGGTGTTAGGCGGTGAGGCAATGTAGAGATGGGTGGGAAAGCATATTGGGGGAAGATGGTGTGAGAAAAGGGCTCTTTTTGACATGGTTAGCCCCCACTTTTGCCTAATGTTGATGTGTCCTACAAATTGTAGTGCCCAGGACCCCTGCTAACCAGGTTCCCTGGCCCATAGCTCTGTCCCTAAATCTGTTGTGATGCATTGGCACAATTGGATACACCCTTAGCTACCACTATAAACCCACAGTGAGTGGGCACCTATGTGACCAGGGTATGGGGTACTATGGGTAGGCCCCTGAGGGCAGCAGCACTGATTGTGCCACCCTCAAGGGCCATGCATCCAGATGCACCTAGCACTGCCATTGCAGACTGAGTGTTCTGGTGCAAACCTAAAACACAAACTTGACATGGCACACAACCTGTGTGCCCTGTCCACAATACACTAAATTTACTATGGGCTAGACACCCCCCTTGCAGGTCTTACAGCCCTAAGGCAGGGTGCTCCAAAAGCTAACTATCCTGGCATGCTTGCTGACTGGTTCCATCCAGCATGCAACCTCCAGACTGCCAATATACAAACCTTGGGGGAGAGCCCTGTCTCTCTGGTTTGTAAGACAATGCCCTTCCTGGGTGGAGGAGCTAACACTCTCTTCCTCAGGAATGTGCACTGCCCTGGCTACCGCCCTTGAAACCTAACCCCCAGGTCTGCTGCTGGCAGCAGATGGCCTCTCCTTGTGCAAACCCCAACTTTTGGTGTGAGCAAAGGCGAAAAACCACACAAAGGGTAGGATGAGTGGCTCCACCTGGCATGCACCACCCCTGATGTGTTGCCTGCGAGGTGGACCCTTCATTTCATTTTCCTCTATCTTAGATGGAAGGAAAATAAAATAGCCAATTAGATATAGGGAAGTGACCCTTCTCACAGGAAGTGGTCAATGTAGTGGGTGTATCCACCCATTGGACACTACCAGGTTTCCCCTAAAACGCCCACTAAATTCAGTATTTAGTGGGCATCCCTGGATCAAGAAATCAGATTTGAAAGGACAAAGAAGACTAGCCCAAAGAAGATCCAAGGCAGAAGATCCAAGGCACAAGAACTGTGGACCTGCTGCACAAGAAAAAGGCACCAAAATCTGCCTGCTGCACACAGGACCCAACAATTGCTGCTGCGGAGGAGCTGGACTGACCCCAAGAAACCCAGAGGACCTCCAGGCTTCACCAATCACCCAAGATCACCCTCCAGAGTGGCGGTTCCACTCTGCAAATAAACAAGAACCAGCAATTCAGTGAGGGTCACTTTACTGACCGGCTAATGTCTCCCAAACTGGAAGTCGCAGCCGGACCTGAGGACAAATATGCAAGTGTGCCAAGCTTGGTGGCATTGTACCCTCCCGTGGCCGAGTCGTGCCAATACCCTGGGTATTGGTCACCTGACGCCAGACAACAAGAAAACCAACTCTCCCAGAGCTGAAAAAGGATCAGGGGGAATCCCCAGTTGAGGGACTACAGGAATACTCCGGACCTCCTGCCAGAGTGCCCCGTTGTCCTGTAAGCAACCTTCAAAGAGGCTTATCTCCATCTCTAAAGGGCTCCGCTACGTAGAGCTCCTGGATCACCAACTGGGTCCGCACCCGGCCGCCCTGTGCCCAGCAACGAGGAACCATCTGTGCCCCAAGGGTCCCTCAGGCCTTAAAACTGTGACACTACAAGGGGACCCCCAGGCACCACCTTTAAACCTGCAAGAACAGACCTTTTCCAAGTGGTCCCCCTCAGTGGCCCTGCACCAGCTCCAAGAGACTTTTCAATTCTGCTCCCACCGAAACCAGGAGGAGCCCGAACCTCTCCTGCTGGCACAGTGTGCCTACCTACGACCTCAACCAACCTGCAAAAGAGAAACTCAACTGTGTGATTTTATATGCATTTATAAAAAGTGACTGTCTATTGATTCCTATGGTGCATAATAACGCACAGAAAGACTACATTTATTAAGATTTCAAAAATCCATATCTTAAAAAGTACTTAACCAACTTCGATAATCTTGGTCTTAACAGTTATATAAAAATATCTGAAGTATTTTTATAAATTGGTGTTGAGTTATTCCTTTGAATGTGTGAGATGCATGATTGATACTGTGAGTACAACAAATGCTTTGCACTTCTCCAAGATTAGCCTAACTGCTCGACCAAGCTACCTCAAAAATTAGAGCATTAGGGGTATATTTGTGCCGAATTTGTGTCATTTTTTACACAAATTCAGCACAAAACTAACTCAATATTTATATTTTGATGATAGACCCGTCTAAGGTCAAAATATTGGAGTTTGCACCATTTTTTAGATGCGTAAACCTACCTTGCGTCAATGAGATGTAAGGTAGGCGTTCCCATCTGAAAAATAGTGCTAAACCCATAGCCCCTTATTTATCATCCCTGTGCTAAAATGACGCACTGGTGGGAGGAGGGGCTAAATATTGGTGCAAAGCCTGGGTCGGACCAGGAACTAGAGGACCTGTGGACCCATTTCCAAGGTTAAATGGGTCCACAGGTGCCCTCCTCAAGCCCCATGAACACCCACACCAGAGGGACACTGGAGGATGTGGCAGTACATCCCAGGTAAGTAGGGTAAGTATAGGTAAGTGTTTTTTTTTTCAAATTAAAGTGCCATCGGGGTCCAACTTGGGGTCCCCTGCATGGCACAGGGTGCAATAGCCATGGCCAAGGACATTGGCCCCCTGTGCTGGCCATTGGGGTGGTGGGCATGACTCCTGTCTTTTCTAAGACAGGAGTCGTGGTATGGATGGTTTTGCGTCAGAAAATGATGCTATGCTGGTTAACGTCATTTTTGGTGCAAAACCCCTTCTCCGATACCGCCACCCCCACCCTGCTAACGTCATTTGTTTTACGGTAGCTCACTCTTTGTGCTGGCTTACGCCATTCCATAAATATGGCGCCTGGCTGGAGCTCAGGAATGGTGCAATCTGGTGCTCAATTTTTTAATGCAAAATTGTGTTAGTCCAGTTTTGCATCAAAAAGTATAAATATGCCCCTAGGTGATCTAGTTTTTGACTCTGTAAACCAACATGTCGTTGCCTGGACCCCCTGCACAGTGTGCCTAATTTTGCACACTACATAGAGGGTCAGTCTCCTATAGTGGGAGGAAGGGAGAGGATAGGATGAATAATAAAAAAAACAGCATGGTGGAAGGGTAGGAGGGAAAAAGGAGGGTGGTATAATGCATAATTCTGACCCGGTTGCTAATTCCTATCATAGTGTTTACATTAGTTTCTATATTGTATCAGCTGCCAGCAAATTAAGTTGTGGTTGGCAGGTTGAAGCAATATAATCCAATGTGTGGAATACTAAGGGTCTTAACATCAGATTTGTACAGATACTCACTACCTTGCATATTTATCCAGTCATACACACACTCATTCATTAATTCATACACTCCCACTCAACCACCACATCAAGGCAAACAGCGTTTGTAAGATGACCTAATTCTAGGGTATTATGGCTGCAAGTGAACCTGTAAATTTAAAGTGATGTAGAGTGTTGGCATTTCTGAGATTTAGGGGCATATTTATTAAAAAATCACCTTGTTGCACTGCATGATAGGTAGAGGACAGGAATGTGTCAGATTTAACATAATATGGTGAATTCCTGTCTTTCCCCTGCACTGGTGCACAATGGGCTGCCTAGCACCAACGCAGGCAACCTTGTACCAGGGTGCAAGGTGATTTGTCTTGTAAGCAGGATCCTCTGAGGCAATTCTCTGAGGCATTTTCCTCTTTCTCTGTGTGCTGCATAGAATGAGGAAGTAACGAGGAGAAATAAAGAGATTTGTCCTCATTTCACCTCACCAGGGAAGGAGTAGGATTGCAACGCATTCCCAGGTCTCCCAGTAATGGTAAATCTTTGAATGCAGAAAAATCCATGGGTGGATGCGTGTGAACAGCTATGCTCCACCCATGGAATGCCTTTCCAGAGCTGAGTAATGCAACACAGCGATTTGCATTGCATTCCATTAGTCTAGATTTATCAAGCCTGACAGGTGGCCTTGTGTAGATGATAAATCTAACTTAAGAGTTGGGCCACTCTTGCGTTCCATTGTGTGGTGCAATGGCCGTTTAACTGTTTAATAAATATTCCCCTGAGTATGAGGGCATTTCGCCACTTCATCATATACAAATAGCTTTATTTTGGCCACTGGCCATCAAAGCACAGTTACAGCCACTGTATGACATTAAAAGTGGAAAGGCCATATAACTCTTTCATAAAATTATCAAGTAAACTGCAAAGCTTCCACATTGAACCCAGGAATTTGGCCACTGGGACGACAAGTGAGGGACAGGGATCTGACCTCAAAATTCGTAGTGCTACAAGGTGGCTATGCACACCCAAGCATCTAGAAGTAGGAGCTAGCAATAGGCTGTGTGGTCGCGTATAAAATGGTCAATCAAAGAAAGCATGAGCAACACTTTCTGCAGAGAGAGAGCAGGTAGGACAGACATTGGTTTACCCAGCAGACCAGCCTACAGTAAAAGATCTCAGGGGTAGGGCGCCCACTCAAAACTGAAAGTATAACTTTGGGTCCAGAGGTACAATGATCAGATCCCAGAACAACTCATATGCACTCACAGGTTAAAAATAAAAAAAAAATCATAGGACAATCTAGAACAGGCAGCCTTCCTGAAATCATCCACCGCTACAGTATAGAGTGCCTTCAAAACGTTTATAGGAAAGGATGAAGAAATGGGGTGGTTCCATAGGTTTATTAGGCCGAGATTTAAGTGAGTTTTTACTATTCAACAGCCATGGGACTTTATGAAATTAGTCTGCCGTCATAATATCCTGTAATGCTAGTGCATAATGAGCTAGTTCTGAGGTGGTCCACAACCGTCTCCAGAACAGCAAAGGTCGTAGCCTAGCTTTCCCCACAATGTTTTTCATGCCCATGTTGTGAGAAAGTGGGTGCAAAGGAGTACTAGGGGGAAGGGAAACAATGTTGCAAATATATTTGTTCTCCACACTTGTGAGAGAATCTACATTAAAACAGACCCACAATTTTGCCCCATATAGAGCAGAGGCAAGAGCTTTGGCCTCATAGATACAAAGGGCCGGGGAAACTTGCTTAGTGTAAGAAGAACAATATTCCCTTTAAAGCACACCCGTGCTTTGTCTGAGATTCATAACAGCTTTGTCGAGCTGCGGTTTTCAGGACATGGTTTTCGATTGTATAATGCCCAGGTAGGTCAAACAATCCACCATCTAGAGTAGCCCCTCATAACCACACAACCCTTGAATTTCCTTTGTGAGTTGAATAACATCACCTTGGTTTTATTCGTGTTGATCTCCAGACTCCGGGAGCGACAGAACTCCTCAAAGCATTGGGAAAGCTTCTTTACCCCACTCAGGGTTATGGAGATCAACAAGGTGTCCGCAAACAACGAAATGGGAGTTTTGGATCCAGTCAACGAGGGGACATCTGTTTCAACCGACAATAAAAAGGAAGCAATGTCATTAATATATAATGAGAACAGCTTAGGGCCAAAACACAGCCCTGGCAAACACAGTGCAAAACTGGGATTTCCTCAGTCAATTGATCCTGGTTCCCCCCCACCTCACTTGTACAAAGTTTTCCTTGTGGAGACGTCTAACCAGGGACAGGAGATGTGGTGGCATTTTCATATTGTGCAGAACTTGCCAAAGTGTAGACTTTGGCGCCAGATTGAATGCAGATCAAAAGTGACAGTATGCCAACAAATCAATAAGAAGCAGAACGCCTGGTCCAAGTGAGATCTGTGTCCAAAAGCCCACCTCGTAAGGGCTGAGGGTGACTTCATCAATCATCCAGTCCTGTAAGCTAGCTAGCAGACATCAGGAAAACACATTTTGAATGCAGTCAATTAAACTAATCGGTCTGTAATTGCTGGGAAGAGACCTATCCCCTTTTTTGTGTACAGGAATAATGACTGCACCTCTCCACGATTTAGGAATTCCTGCTGCTGTGGCTATAAGATTAGCAATAATGAGAATATAGTGCACCCACAAGTATATATTACATCAGCCGGGATGTCATTTGGCCCTGCTGCCCTGCCATGTGCAACAGCTGAAAGAGATTTGGTCACATCTGAGATATCAAAAAGTGGCATTGAAGAAGGTGGACAAGATGGAGGTGACATGAGACCAATAGTATTTTGTGTTAAGACGTCTGAATAAAGATCAGAAAAGTAGTCAACCCTGGCTGAAGTAGCAACATTATTTACAGGTTTACTTGGAACCATGGCATCTTTACGAGCTCAAAGTTGCCAGAACAAGATGGTGTCTTTAGCTATACATGCATTGTAAAGGGTGTTGCACATCTGTGTATCCCAGTTCCACCTGACATATGTCATAGAGACTTTGTAAACTTTCCTAGCTTGAGAAATTGTAACAGGGTCTCTGGAATGGATTGCAGGAGCTAGGGAACGCTGTGACTCCCTACTATTTTTATTGAACAACCATGGGTTGCCTTTATAAGCCCCCTTGTGCTTTGCGTTTGACTGGAACAACAAAGTACCCTGCTATACGTTCGAAGGAAACCTCATGAGCACTGATCAGTCTATCTTAGTGAATAACCCCTCCTTCATCAATACCTGCCAATGCATCAGTGATGTCCACACTGAGGGTGGTTAGAAACTCTGGGCGATTAATCTGGTGCCATTTTTGATGGCGCCTATCTGTTGATGCTCTAACTTCCCTGGTTGAAAGAGAAAGACCAGGAGCTGGAGGCACAGATGCAAATAATGTAATTAAACTCAGAGAGGGAAGAATATGATCGCTTTTGATCTGCTGAAGCACAGACATATCGATGATGGAAGACCAGAGCCTAAAATCAATAAGAATGTAATCGATCCCACTAGTGTGATTTAATTTATTAAACACATGAGCCCATTTGCTGTCAGAAGTTGTCTGGCCGTTAGCAGCCCTAATCCCATAATTAATTGTAAGGGCCTTTAGTTGTAGAGCAATTTCTGTCCATCTGCTAACAGGGAGAATACATCATGAGGGAATAGTCTATACCTGATCTTCACTGTGTGTTATACTGGTATTGTCACCATCCAGAGGTTCGAATGACGTATTAAAATCACCTGCCACAACCAGGAATTGAGTCTTAAGACACTAGTCGAAGTGGTTTTCTGATATATTCAAAGTGGGTGAAGTTCCCCTCCCTTATACCCCCTGACGTGAAATTTTAAATAATTACCCTTAAACCAGATTTGCTAGGATATCTGGAGTAGAAATGGACAATTGGGTAATTTGACAGTTTAAGGAAGCTCTGATTAACGTGACTAAGCCTCCAGAGGCCCTACGCCACAGCTGGAAATACCAAGAACAAAGAAACTCAAATAACCGAGTCCGTGGATGGATCAAGGGTCCAAGTTTCTTAGAAGAGACATATATCGTACTCATCCACGAAAGAGGTCCAATCAGGAGGACTAATTTGGACCTTAAGCCGGCCACATTCCATGAGATAAAGGGCAACTTACTAGAGTCTGATTTTATAAGTGGCTCACTGATGGCTTCAGATGGATTTTTCCTAGTTATAGGGAAACGAGGGGGACATGTGTGTGGTTAGTGGGTATTAAAACACTGGAAGAAGAAGATATGGTGGTAATGCCATTGTTATCCCTAGGCATCAAGAAGCCATTCTCTCAAGGAGGTGCAGATGGTATGACAAGATCACCACTAGGAATGAATGTGCTGTTCTGGCTCCAAATATGAGGAAGGGACTAGGACTAGGGTTGGCTTAGGCTAGGACGATTCTATCAGTCAGTCAACTTCGCTAAGCGATGCAGACCTGATGGCCAGGATGTGAATGAGCGCCAGAAAGAAGGTTTGTCCTGGTGTATTTAAATTTAATATAATCACACGGGGGGGTAGTTCTAACGTCAAGTGCTACCAGATTGTGCACAAGGTTTATGTCACTAAGAGTTGATTAGATCTTGTTGAACCTCTTGTTAGAGCCCTTAAGTCTTCTAGCACTTATGATGCAATCGCGTAATACTGAACAACAACCCCTAACATGTCAAATCTAATGGATCACCTTGCTTCTGAGAGTCTTCCCCTTCGACTCTATCATGTGTCCACATCTTTGGGATGCTCATCATCATGATAAAGCCAAGGGAGGCGTGCCTACTAATGCCCATGGGACCAGAATGATTGAAATCACTACCAAAAGTAACCCAGATTTACATAAATGGTGCACGTTAAGAGGGTTAGAGATAGCTGAAGTTACAATCCTAGGAGCCCCTGGCCTATTCACCTGAGATAAGAGGCCACCTAATGGTACTGGCCCACTTTGGCAGGATCATCCTGCTTGTCAGGTACGGCAATGCAAGTAGGGAGACTAGGAGGGGAAACTGGCATCAGACCCACAACTCTGAGCTCCATCCTTGACCGAGGTTGTGACTGCTGTCCACTCAGATGGAGTCTCTGTCAAAGGCCCTGATACAGCAGCGTAGCGATTGCTACATTGAAAACCATAAGTGAGGGAGCCCTGGGTGGTTACTGTGTGGAGACTGGAGTTGGCGGAGAGGATGGCACAGCTTGGGTAGTGGTGTTGCGTTTACATCCCAGCTAACTGAAACAGGTGAATATTCCTGGAATCCTCTTCTGGCCTGCATGAAGAGGTTCAGAAATAGAGCAGGGAGGAGGGGAACTAAACAAAGGAGTACTCAGTTTTCAGATCTCCTTACACTCTGTCAATAAATAGGCAATCCTCTCGAGGACACAGTTGCCCCCAGCGGATTGAAGAGACTTCTTGGATTTCTTTGTTGTAACCACACCCACCCCTTCCATGGCCTTCCTCTTCCCCATGAAGTGTAAAATATAGTCAAATATAAAAAAACGAAGCAACTAACACAGCTTTAAAAAAACAGTCTCAAGACGAGGGCAGAGATAGTTCAGACAGGGGCTTGACAGCGAACACAGTACCTTTAGGGTGGCGTTAGAGGGGTGGCCCAGCCCCACCTCCTCTGGGCTCTGACAGGCGTGGATGGGCCAGCCGTTGGCCCAGACTTTGCCCAGGCACATCCCACGCAGCGCAGTGCTTAATTTGTGCTTGTTATTTTTGAGTGCCGGGGCTTACTCTTCTGCCTCAAGCATTTGCTGCGAGCAAAAGACACATATGGGGAAGACGGAGGAAGAGAAAAACGTAACAGCGTCACCGAGGAAGAAAGTAGAAAGCTGCAAGAGTGAGCTGAAGGAGCAGCGAGTGGCTTTATATGGCTTGAAGAGGCCCGAGATGGCTTCAGAATTACGCTTTCTAAGTATTCCGTGTTCACACACTTAATCGCAGCAGCCACATGTTTAAGAGGAGGGCTTTGGGCACCGGCACCTTTTTATTTACAAATTAAGCACTGATGCAGCTGGAGTCAGTGCAGCACTTTATAGCATGGGTGATTGGTCCTGCCCCCTGCAATGTGTACCAGCATCTCATGGCGTCCTGGGACTTGGAGTCCCATGCTGTCAACAACCACAAGGTCCCGTGCAGTGGGAGTCAGGGCAGCACTTTAGAGGGGGAGTGATTGGTCCTGCCTCCTGAAATTTGTGGCAACGCCTTCTGGCACTTGGTGTCTTGGGACCGTGAAGTCCACCACTGTCAACAACCACAATGTTACGTGCAGCGGGAGCCAGTGCAGCGCATTTTATTGTGGGTGATTTCCCCTGGAATGTCTGGCTGCACCTCCTGGCTTTATTTAATGGCAACCATGTCAAGAAATTAGTAACCATAGAGATAAGTAGGAAAACCACAAACCCATGCAATCAAAATAAGCACATTTAACATGGTTGAATATTCAATTACCAATCAACACTCATGTCAGTCTTTAAACAGGTTGAACATCATTAACACTGCGTCTTCTGCTGCGAGGAACTCCTGCTTGGAAAGGAAAGGACCTCATTTCATTCCTGCTTGTGGTATGAAAAAGGGATATCAGAATCTACACCCGGATGCCACCAATATGAAGTCAGCAGGTAATGCCGTTTTACCATCTAACTCCTGTGCATTTCACCTGTGTATTTCTCATGTTGCACAATTAATCCTTGATGCTTCCAGCCATCCTTTTCCTAGAGATCTTAGGACTCTCTTTGCATATAAGTCCAGAGCCTTATTCTCCAATGCACTGGGCCAACCATATTTACGGATCTGTAAATTACATTTAATGATCCTAAATGGGCACATTTTAGCACAGGGATCCAATGGCATCTCTCAAGAGTAGGACTGATATAGTAAAGGAATTTAAGCTCAACCACCACTGCCGCTACATAGTTTTGAATCTTGTTAGGAGGTCACAAGTCTTATTAGGGGCACCTACAAAGAAAGAGGCACAGTAGTCTAAAATGAAACTATTATTGCTTGAGCCAAAATGCCTCTAGTCTTCTGACAGCCAATCATGGAGGTGATAAAGCAGGTTGAGATAATTAAAGCATTATTTGTTATGCTGGTTGTCCTGTCCCTCTAAACTCATAGATCCATCAAATACCACTTTTTTCCACATCACATGGGGCAATAATAATGGACCAATCAGGCTTTCATTGATGACGAGGGTTGCAAAGCATGGCACCCAAAGCAAAAGACAAAACTAATATTAGTTGAGTCTTATCAGAGTCAAGAGCAAATAACAATGCTGCATCCAAATCAGTCTTTCCTCCAGCTGTTGAGAAAGGGCCAAAGAAGTGATGGATACATCTGCACTCAATAGCTTTTGGAACCTTAACAGCCGGAGCTGTCAGCTTTGGAACTAGGGTACCAGTCTGGAGTCTCGGGTTGACTCAACATCCTGTAAGTTTTGGCAAATCACTTAATCTCACCATGCCTAAAAAGGAATACATGAATGTGTCCTTGTGTAATGTAACTCGTGCTCCTGTAAAGTGCTTCAACATCTTTGGATTATGTTGACAACTCTGTGTAACATTGGAAAAGATATAGAACCCTTCTTCCCATGCCTCAAGTAATTTGTGTAAGGCTTTAATATACATATTAATCACAGGGAATAGAATAAAGTTGTATCTTTCTACTTTGATGTCAATAGAAGAGCAAGACTTAGTTACCTGGATAGTTTGGTCAGAGGGCATTCATCTGAACCACTGCAAGAAAGGATGAGACGTTCCCATAACATGATGTAGGTGGCTCATCAGGAGGATGTGATCAACGGCGTCAAATATGGCTGAGAAGTCTAGCAACATTAATAGTGCTGTAGAACCCCATCCACTCTACAAACCAGAAGCGTTTTTTCCAGGCTCTGATGAAGGTGGAATCCAGAATACAGGTCACCTAAATGGTACTTTTCCTCTAAACTCTCATCCAGTTTTCAGATGACCACCTTTTCCTATATGACAGCCAGGAAAAGGACCCAACGATGGGCCTGTAACTTGCTAGCTAGGTATGGTAGCTGGGTCTGATCACCCTCCAGTAACCTGCGACAGTACTTGCTTAATGCCGTCGAATTACATCCTTAATCTGAGAAACTATCACTTTGGGAAATGAAAAGCCTGCATCCGGGTATATTAAGGTCACAATCCAGGCCACGATCCGAGAAGAGAGAGGGAGGTGCAGTGTCACACACTTCCCTTTCATGATCAAGTGTAAACCTCTCTTGGAAATGGCAGATCTTAAATACTCCTCAACAGCAAGATCAGAAACAACTCCTTGTAAGGGGTCGGTAGACTCATTAAATTGGGATTTCATCAAGATTCTAAAAAACATATAGCTGCCCTTGTTGGTTGATCAGCTAGTGTAATATTGGGACATTAACAGCTCAATAGCCCAGGGATAAGTTGATCTCTGGAGGTCGACATCTTTCTTGAGCTCCAGTTTTGACTTTGCGTTTTCCTGGCAAATGTTTGTAACAGGGACTTCAGATGGTCACAATGCCACGGTTCGGATCAGGGACCTCTTAAGGATTTTGGAGACCCTGGGCAAATCATAATTTGCGGGGCCCTGTTTAGTACAGCTTTGAATTTCTGATCCAATTTCAGCTCTTTCTTGACCTCTTTGTCAAGGTTACTGACAATGTACAGGCACACTCGTCCACATTTTAAATGTGTTTACCTCTAACACTTATGGATAGTGATATGTATTTCCAATATTGAACCAAAGCAGAAGCCTGCTAATATTACTGCAAATAATCTATGCATCACTCTCCCATTTCCTATATGTGAGGTCCTCTTTTAATCTAAAAGAAACTTTTTTATGGCTGTTGCATCAAACAAACAAAACATTTCCCTGCAAAATGTCTGTACTAGACTCTCCACAACAAAAATAAATTAAAGGAAAACGGTATTTAAAACAATCTGTTTAAGAATTATTCAAGATCATGGGCGGAAGACTCTGCAAAACAGAGCTGGCTCTGTCAGGGGTCGCACCCAAAGCCACAGGCCACTTTGCCTTAAAATGTCTCCGGTTGGGATGCGTGGCCCATATCAACCACCATTTGTGCATTTCCATCTAAGTTCTTAGTCGTATATGTCACCCCATACACGCACTCAAGCACTCTCGCATTCACCCATCCACACATACGTACCAACTAGCCAATCAAATAAGTACTTCCCTTAAAAGACAGACCTACTACATTTTCCAATTATCTTAACATATTTTTATGTTTCTTTGTGTGTCAAATTTATATGGTGCAACAAGAGGAATTTAGGGCCGAGCATGATTGAAACAACCAGAATGCCTGTCAGAATGTATGTTTGTGTTTGCTCCTTTCATTTGTGTCATGGTGCATGGGAGCAATCACGAGCACTCAATAACAGGAATTAGGTGCTTCCGAGTTCATACCGTGAAGTTTCTTGCTTTGAAATATAACAGTGACGCAATTCACTTTTGCTAACAAACTTTTAGTTTGGACCAAGGTTACCACTGGCAATAACATTTTCTGAGTGAATGCAAGACTCATGATTGAATTCGTGTTCTGGCAGGCAAAAAACTATTTGGAAAAGTATTTCTTCTGACGTCCGATATTTGAGTCAAGAACACTCCACAGCTGAACTTATTTCACATGAATTTGAAATCTCTGGAAACAAACTGAAAAACTAGACATGACCCAAGGGTACGTAAAACGTTGTCCCACAGTAATTTGTTTATGTCTTTTTTAAAGCCAGACGACAATTTATTCTCTGAGACCTGCATGCAAGAGATGTCTAGAACTGTATAACAGTGCGTGCAGACATAGCAGGGTTACCATATACCAAATCTATTTATGAGTCAAATAGCAAATATTTTGTGTATAGCTTCGTATCTCTTAGTAGGAAGCCAATGTCAGGGCAGCAGGCCTGCGATATCACGGTAGTGCACAGTACAATTTGTGTACTGCTGTGATATTACTGCAGCGTACGTTCAGGTTCCTGCTGTCTGTGCCCGTATCGCACAGAGGGAGTACTGCAACTTCGAATTTAGGACACAGTCTCTGCCACTCCTTTGGGCTGATTAGTGTCTCAAATAGTTAAAGAGCAAGAACAGCGCTAATTCACCAATTTAGACAGTGCTAAACGATTGTTTGTCGTAGAAACGGTAAAAGTATGCTACTGTATTTTGGAAACGTAGCAGCATTTGTTGAAATCTTTAGTAAAGAGAGAAGAACGCAATAATATAAACACAACAACATTACAGCACAATTAAACACTACAAGGGACAACACAACAAAACAGTCAAAACATCATAAAACATCATAACCAATATTCAACACACAGCAATATTTAAAACAACTAATGCAGGGCCACTGCAACAAAATGCATCAAAACAATTACCAGCTCCAGAAGCCTGCTTTTATAATATGACGGTAAAAGGTACGTCCACCAAGCACTGCCTTAACCTATTACCAAGGACATGAACCAGCACATGCCAAGTGTTTTGTGATCCAACCCCAGGGGTTCCTGAGTTCCGCCCTCTGTCTTATATATCTGCAGACCCAAGAGGAGGGCATCGAAGAGCAAGTGATTTTGCAATGCTTGCCATGGGTGCACTCCTTGAAGGTAAGCTTGTGACCAGGTATTTTACGATCAATATCAACATACCAAATCATTCTTCTTATATTATAGTAAGGTTTCATTATTCTTTTTATTTTTACTTCCTGTAACAAAGATTACTATGGCCCTCATCATGACATTAGCAGGAGGCCAATGCCATCCCGCCATTAGGCAGGCGGACTAAGTCTCGCAGGCCCTATTATGGCTTCCAGGGCCTTAACATTGCAGCCAGATCCTAATGGAGCGGGCAGCAATGTGGAGGTGCTGCGGGTGCAGCAGCACCCATTGCGCATATCACTGCCCATAATTCAGGTAGTGGAATGCGCAATGGGGCTGTGCATGGGGACCCCTGCACTGCTCATGCCAGAAGCATGGGCAGTGCAGTGGCCCCCAGGGCCCCTCGAGTCCCCCATTCCACCAGCCTTTCCATGGCAGTGTTTATCACCATGGAAAGGCTGGCGGATGGGGACTCGTAATCCCCAGGGCAGCACTGCTTTGCAGCGCTTCCCTGGTGGATTTGCAACTGCTGGGACCGCCGGGCTGCAGGCTGGCGGCAACCTGGGCGCATCAGTGGTTTGACCGTGGCGGCTTCCCCACAGTCATAATGTTGCGGCCGGCCCGCCACTTTGGCAGCGGTCTGACCGCAAACTTAATCCTGGCAGTCTAGTGACCGCCAGTGTAATAATGACCCCCTATGTCTTTTTATGATGATAATTGTTGGAGTACATTGGAAACATTCTGAGCAATACACTTTGAGTATGTGAATGAAAATCCATATTAAAATTATCTCATAAACTCCTTAACACGTCCTGCATCTATATAGTATACAATCAATAGCCTGGTGCTAATTCATTTCTGTAAAGTTATACCCAAAATTTGTCATCCATTTTAATCAGTTTTCTGCAAAATGGGACCTTGAATAGAGAAGTAATCTTTCAAGGTAAACGTAGCGTTCTATTGTCTATTGATAGATTAGCCTGAGAGAATCAAACTACTGCAAACACTACGGCCCAGATTTAAGAAAAGTGGCGCTTTATGTCATGAAGAGCCACTTTTCTTGCGGCTCATTGCGCCCCGCAAACGCTACCATGTGTGCACCGTATTTATCATACGGCGCACCATGGCGCAGGTTAGGGACAATAGTGTCATAATTTTTGACGCTATTGTTGTACTTAGCAGGATTAGTGCAACAAAATGTTGGCGCTAATCCTGTATAGTACATAGAGGCCTGTTAAAAATGCCGCTAAAAATAGTGCAGTGGAATTTCATAGATTAACTGTGCCATTTTTGCGGGCCCCCTAATGTATGAACACCCTCCTTGCATACATTATTCCCGGTGCAGGCATAATGTGGCGCAAGGGTTTACAAAGTGAGGCAATGCAAGCAATGCATCACTTTGTAAATATGGCGCATCGTTTTTGCCACACTATCGCCACATTATCGTAAAAAAAATGACGCTAAAGTGGCAATAGTTGGTGCTAGGCCCTTCTCAAATTTGAGCCTAAATCATTCCAAAAGGGCCAGTTATGTATGAAAATGGATGCCCAGCTTAAGCGTGTTGAATGGAATGATTTTCACATTCTGCAGTGAAAGTGTATTTATTCTCATTAGTACTTACAAACTGGGCATTAAGAGATTGCACTTCAGCACTGGCAGCAGTGGAGGTTCTACCATGATTGTACCACTGATCAATTTAGAGGCACACTGATGGTGGCATGTGCAAGTTTAGTTGCAATTCAAACACCCATGAGATAACATATTACAAATTAACAAATACAATGTCTCTGTGTATGTAAGCTTTTAAATTCTCACAGTTTTTTCCTGGTATTGTTCTATTGTTCTCAATTAGTAATACCCCAGGTAAGTGCAACTTTAATGTACAAACACTAGTGTTTTAACGACTCACAATGTCTTGTTTAGGAGGCTTGAGACGTTGCTCCCAGCCTCCCCTAACAAGAGCAAGGGGACCCCTAACAGGGTGCCCAAACAGAAGTTCAAATGGGCTGTAGCCCACACCTTTTTGAGGGACCTCCCTATACGCGAAGAGGAGGCATGGTAACAGGACCTTCCACCTCCTTCTGAAGTCCCATTATCATAACCTTGAGAGTTTCGTTAAACCTCTCAACTAAGCCATTTGTTTGAGGATGGTAAGGAGTGATGAACTTCTAAGTAACACCACATTCCTTCCACATGGCTTTCAAGTAAGCAGACGTAAAGTTTGCACTCCTATCTGATACCACCTCTTTAGAAAAACCCACCCTTGAAAAGATACCAAGGAGGGCTTTTGCCACTGCAGGAGCTGTCGTGGTCCTGCGAAGAATGGCCTCTGGGTACCTGGTGGCATGGTCCACTACCACCAGTATGAATCTGTTCCCAGAAGCTGTGGGAGGGTCCAGGGGGCAAACAATGTCTACCCCAACCCTCTCAAAAGGAACTCCAATCAAGGGAAGTGGAATTAAGGGGGACTTTGGAGTGCCACCTGTCTTGCCACCGGCTTGCAGGTGACACAGGAGCGACAAAACTCCTTTGTGTCTTCAGACATGTGGGGCCAGTGAAAGTGTGGGACAAGCCTGTCACATGTCTTGCTTTGCCCCAAGTGACATGCCAGGGGGATGTCATGTGCCAAGGTCAGCAGGAACTCCCTAATCTTCAGAGGGATCACCGATCTCCTGCTGGCACCAGGTTTGGAACCCTTGATTCTAAATACAGGAGACTGTTTTCCCAGTACACCTAATGGGTGCCACTGACATCCCCTGCCTCTTGTGCTACAGCTTGCTGCCTTAAGCTCTCCAGTGTGGGACAAATCTGTTATGGGGCTCACGCTATGGACACCAAGTACACTTGACATTGTGTCCTGGGTTGGAGTCGTTCATGAAGAAAGACACATACACAGCTATTCAACAAACACCTCCTTTGGGCAGGTCACTGACCACACTCCACAATAACACGTCTGCTCATCTTTGGCACATGGGTAGTCCAGTGTACAGAACATTGTGTCATGCAACACCACACCAACATCACATCTACCAATTTAACTGACACCCTCACATTGCTCATATGCCATGGGATGTTGTCAGATTGAAGACACATGTGTAAGGGTGTGTCATAGAACACAAATACCCCTCCCTTGAAACCTCCCTGTAATGGACGAACACATCACCCAATTGCAACACAATGAAAGGTCACTGGGATGCACAATAGTTTGAGAGACAAATAGCCAAAGCTCACAAAGCAACAATACCTACACTCATTGAAGGATGTTGCCCTGGGTCACATTTCACTTTGCACATGCCCTAAAAACCATCTGCACAGGAAATGGCCCTTCATGTATCTAATCAACAAACAATAGCAGAGCCACGTGACATGACTATCTGCATTATGTGTAAGTACAAGTCAAGAAAGCAAATACAACAGCAACAGCATGGGCCATACATCTAGATGAAGTAGCTGCAAGGTACACACATCACAATAGACACATGGTCAGTCAAATGCAAAGACGAAGGTAGCACAACTGAACACCCTCCATGTTTGGAAAAACAAAATTCTAGCTCCCACACATAAGACAAATGTACAATCCATATCAGGGGAACAAATCTAACACCATACATGCTGACATTGGCCAACACAAAATGAAATACTTAGAATAGCAAACATAACATAATGCAGTGACACCCCAATTGGACTAACACCCATATCCATACAGTGTACATCTGCCCGTGTCTTGAATGACACTAGGACTGCCCACAAAGTCAGCTATTGCAAATAATAGCAGACAGATCAGCAATCAAGGTGAAACACATACAGCTGTATTCATACAACACAAGTTGCTCAGGAACAACAAAAAGGTAGAAAAGTAATGGTAGGACAAAATGTGTGCCCAGCAAAACAACATATTGGGTTTTTTAACTCAAAATGATGTAAGTCAAAGGCCATTGGCCAGTCCATATGAGTCCATACACAGTACTGTGCCCAACCTTGACTCCAATCACTGCCAGGGAATCTCCACAGGAAGAGGCATCAAGTGGGCAGACAGCACCTCAGGGATCATCCTTGGGTGGGGTGGGGGATGGATTTAGGAGGGGTGGGTTTAGGGGGTGAGGGGTTTCTTTGGGGGTTGGGCTTCTTCTTTGGGGGGAGGGGTATAGGTGCTTGCAGAGGGCAGGTGTGATAGGGAGGACTTCGATGTGGAAGGGATGTGTTGGGATGTTGAGGGGGCCTGTTGGGTTTAGGAGGGGGTGTAGGGAGCAGGGAAAAGGGCAAGGTGAAAGAGGACACTCTCCTTGGGTAAATGGGTAGGGTCATCAGAAGAGGTTGTAGAAGATGAAGGAGTGGCAGTCTTGTTTGAGGGTGTTGATACTTTGGGTTTGTGCAAGTGTGAGGTAAGCCTGTGATTGGGTTGTGTCTGTTGCATGTGTGAGTGTAGGTGTTTGCATGTCTTTAGGGGCTGGGAGGTGGAGGTGCTGGGTGATGTGGGAGTAGTGAAAGTGTCTGTTGGGGTTGTGTCTGTGGGTATGGTGGATGTTGTGGATGTGTCTGTGTGTTCCGGGTGTGGTGTCTGTGGGTATGGTGGATGTGGTGCATGTGTCTGTGTGCGCTGGGGTGGTGTCTGGGGACATGGCTGATGTGGTAGATGTGTCTGTGGGTGTTGTGGTGGTGTCTGGGGGTATAGTGTCTCAGGTGTGTGGGTCTGTGGATTGTGAGCTGTTGTCTGTGTCTATGGTGGGTGTGATGGATGTGTCACTGGCTGTTGTGGTAGTGCCTGAGGATATGGTGGTTCTGGTGTGTGGGTCAGTGGGGATGTTTGTTGAAATGGTGGCTGATGTGGTGCCTGTGGGTGAATGTTGAGTGCCTGCCTACCAGTGTGTCTTGTGGTGTTTGTGTCGATGTGTACTGCTTGTGTGTGTTGAGGTGTGTACATGTGGATGTGTCTGTGTGTTTGGAAAAGGTAGGGGAATAGGGAATTTGGATTGGGAAGAAGGAGGTGGTGGGGGGATAATTGTGGGGGGCGGATGGCTGCTGTCAGTGATGAGGCCAGAACCTGAAAAGATCTCTATAGGCCAGACATGTCAATATGAATGCCTTCCAGGAAAGCATTTATCTGCTGAAGTTGGATTGCCAACCCCTGGATGACATTCACAATGGCAGTCCGCCCAACAGAGATACTCTTCAAGAGGTCAATAGCCTCCACACTCAGGCAGCGGGGGGAACAGGGGCTGAGGCTGAGGTGCCTGGAGCAACGGAGATGCCCACCCTCTTGGGTGAACAGGCACGGACAACTGGGTAGGCAGCAACAGGGATGGTGGCAATAGAACTGGGGGTGGCGAACAAGGATGATGCAGGAGCAGGTCCTGATGGGTCCACCACCATTAGGGAGTGGCCACTGGAGGAAGAATCTGAAGATGATGAGGTTGATCCCATGTCCTCTGTAGCACTCCCCTCACCCTCCGGGCCATTGGGACCCTCTGTTTCAGTGGTGTCATGATTGGAGGTAGCGTGGCCAGATGCTTCCCCACTTGGTTCCGCCCTGTCTCCTTCGCTTGTCTGGGAAGATGCTTGCCTGGGCTGATGCCGCAAATACAAAGAGAAAAAGGGTCACCACATGCTCGTAATCACACTTGAACAACAGCTCTGATCAGCAAACATTACCATGACATCAAGTCGGCCCCAGCAACAAACTACATCAAAGTGGCTCCAACAGGTACCACACCATATGCATGCATTCCACATGAACTATCAACAGTTACCCACAGGTAAATCAGAATCACAGACAACTCCAATTGCATCTGTGAAGTTGTAAGCACAGTAACCATTGAACAAGTAGGACACCTTATCACCTTTAATGCTTTGCCTCATGGAGCATACCTCAGTTACCTGTTGTCATACAATAGTAGGCCAAGGCCAATGTCAAGTTCATTCCCCCAGATCCCACACAAGGTGATGCATGCATTTATTTGTCACATACACAATAACACAACAATAAAAAATGATGCTCCAAAATCCTGCCATGTTGCTGACAGTAGTACAGTAGCCTGAAGGTGACATAGACACACCCATGTCACACTGGAAACATATAAACAACACATAGTTCACCATGTGTAAATTGTCCCAATAGAGTCATGGGGGTAGTGCTCAGATATTCCACACATTTGACATAGAAATGTGCACTGTAGACAAAATGTGCAAATTGTCAGGGAGATATGTCTCTAAAATCCATGAATCAGCTAGCACCAGGGGAATCGCCTCTATTGTATAGCACCCCATACAATTACATACTCTGATTGCATCAGTAGAAGCCATTAGTCCATTGTATGTTGGAGAGGCCCAGGGATTCACAAGTACTTGAAGAAGGCCCTCAACATGTTGCCCACTGGGAAGCTACATCACAGTCTCCATTTTGGTCCTGCAAACCCAGATGTCCGTGAATGAATGATTGTACCCAACCATATATGATTCCAACATAACTGCAAGTCACTCCATGATGCATTTCAACAGTCAGGTAATTAACCTTCCCCATTTCACATGTGCAGAGCACTTTGCCACATGAGGTCACATCAATGCACATTGTGGGTAAAAACTGTAGTCCTACCTGCATGTCCCTCTTTGCAACTGCAGTTGTACATGCCAAATTGCATGCAATGACGGGTAAGGGTATGTGTACAGTCAATTGTGACACACTCCTGTCTGTGGCATCATATGAAATGTAGCCCCATTATATATGTCCAAGTTAAAACATAGGTTGCCATGCACGTACATGTGCGGGAATACAATAGTTATCAAATGAACACAGGTAGACCATGCACGAAACATCAGTGTACAACTTTTGTCAAAAAAGAGAGGGGCACAGGCTACCATGTAGGCATAAGGAATGTTGGCAACAGTGATGACACATAAATCATGTCAATGGACATTCCCCACTAACCAAGGAAAAGTATTGATCTGTAGCTGCACCCCAAGAACAATGTATGCTCTGTCACATGTATGATGGCCACCTTCACATCGCAGAAAGTAGTGAGGCACCAGCACTCTCCAGACACTAAAGACAAGTCACCTCCGGGGGACAGATGACAATTTGCTCACTTGACCAGACACATGGCTGAGGATAGTGACCCATCACTTCTTTTTCTTTGGGCTGTAACACTGAAGAGTATTGGTCTGCTGCATAGATTTTAAACCCAATACAACAACAAACATTACTTGATTGATCAATGTACATAGCCATATGTTGTCTTTGAACAGCAAAATGTTTGTGGATTGTACACATTTGTGTCTTAGGTCCCTGGGCCAATATGCAAGGCACATCAGTATGCACCACATAACATGTCTACACAAGCAATCGCTCATCCAGTGTGTTACACATGACATCCCTAATTGTCAGGAGGAGCATGCTCTGTACTCACCTCCTTGTGGCTAGTGTGCTCCCCTCAAATGCCCATCAAGGTCCTGTTACACCACTGCCAAAATGTGGGCCATTAGGGGAGTCATGCTCCGATGTGCGCCATGCCCATGTTGGGAGACCAGCCCCAGCTGGATCTCTGTGATCTTCTGGGCCCAGCGTCTCAGGTCCTCCCACCTTTTGTGGCAGTGAGCGCTCCACAGGCTATGGACCCCCATGGACGATGACTCTCCAAATCTCCTTCTTCTGATGGGTGTTGACCTGCATGGATGCAAGAGACAAATAAACAATTACAAACACAAGTTTGTGCACAAATGACTGTGTTAATGCATGTCAAAAACACCAAGCACAAAATGGGTGATTTGTCAACATACCACAAGTGTAAAGCATACATGCCAATAAGCGCAGGGACACCACTAAACACTTTTAGAGTCATCTGAAGGCTAACCCACTTCTCTGCTCATGGCCTACAATGTCTAAGCAAGCCTAATGACATCAGGTAGTCCATGCTCCAGCAATATGTACTGTGTTTTGAGCCTCAATGAAAAACTACACACCAATGTGGCTTCTGAAGGGTAAACTCCTGAGACCTGACTGGACAAACACATTTACACTGCAATATTGACTTAATACATACAGTACAGACTTTGCCCTTATACTGGAGTGACAATGAAAGGACTGGCATGGTAGGTACAGAAAGTGTCTTCCCTGTGCATGTGTGGACATGTGGCCTGCCAAATGCAGACTAATGCCACTTCAGGGTGGGTATTTGTGGTGTGTACCTGTACCACAGAACACACTTCTGCCATCTGAATAGGCAAACAGTTGATATATGCCATCAATTGGAGACAGATCTGATGCCAGCTTACAGTAATCCATTCTGCGTACCACTCATTGTTCAAGACATGGCCACAGGGTGTTTCCAACATAGAATGGCCCTATCTGGTGGTATGTCGCAACCTATGTTCAGTCTGGTGTTGAGAGATTTCCTCTTAGCAATGTTGAAACACATTGACACCTATATCAGTTTCCCCCGACGTGAGTATTTAGCCAATGTGAAGGCTGACTTCTATGGTTTTGCCCACATCCCACATGTGGTGGGGGCCATTGATGACACACATGTTGGCTTGGTACCACCTCAGGCCACTGAACAGAAAAAACTTCAATTCCATCAATGTGCAAGTTGTCTGGTGGATCACACACAGCTACTTCTCATGAGTGTAAATATGTCATGTGATGTCATGACTGTGACTGTTCAATGAACTGTAGTTGTAAGAATGTGTGGAGTTTAGTGTTTTTAAAATAGTTAGGGAGCTGATACTCTGCAAAAATAAGCCAAAGACTGACTGATTAGATAGCTTTGGACACATCCCCACCTTGATGATGGTGCTTTGGTTGTGTCAGATATATTGCAACGTACTTTGTTTTCCAGATGCTTACTATGTGACTTGGGTCATATGTATGGTTTCAAGCCTATACTCTTTGTACAGGTGCCTTCACCATGACATCTTCATGTGGGCATTTTAGAGTTGTGACATTGGCAGTTATGTGATGCTGTTCTGACATACAAAGTGGACATGGATTGTTCCAGGTAAAGTAGGTCACATAGTTTGGGTGTAGGAAACCTGTGCCAAGACAGCTTGCACAGAGTTTGGATGGAAGTTCATAAGTGCCCATTGGATTTGTTTTGTGTACTGTGGTGGGCCTGATGCATCATGTGTGTCATCATTGTAGGAGGCTGGCCTGGCTTGTAGTGGGTACCCAAGGTACTTACACCTTGTGCCAGGTCCAGTTGTCCCTTATTAGTGTAGAAGAGGTGTTTCTAGCAGCTTAGACTGATAGTAGGTAGCTATGGCAAAGCAGCTTAGGCTGAACTAGGAGACACGTAAAGCTCCTACTATACCACTTATACCATATGCACAATATCATAAGAAAACACAATACACAGAGTTACTAAAAATAAAGGTACTTTATTTTTATGACAATATGCCAAAAGTATCTCAGTGAGTACCCTCAGTAAGAAAGTAATATATATACACAAGTTATATGTACACAAACCAAAGTTAGGTAAGTAATAACAAGAAAAGTAATGCCAACAGTGTAGAATTACAGTAGATTGCAATAGGAGCACATAGGTATAGGGGCAACACAAACCATATGCTCCAAAAGTGGAATGCGAACCACGAATGGACCCCAGACCTATGTGAGCTTGTAGAGGGTCGCTGGGACTATAAGAAACCAGTGTGGGTTAGAAAAATACCCGACCCCAAGACCCTGAAAAGTAGGAGTAAAGTGCACCTACTACCCCCAGAGGGCACAGAAGTTGTGATAGGGGGATTCTGCAGGAAGAACACACACCAGCAGTGCACTGACAACGGATTTCCAGACCTGAGTACCTGTAAGACAAAGGGATCAAGTCCAATAGTCGCAACAGTGTCGAGAAGGGGCACGAGCCCAGGAAATGCCAGCTGAAGGTGCAAGGAAGCTGCCACTGGTTGGAAGAAGCTTGGAGTTCTGCAAGAAAGAAGAGGACTAGGAACTTCTCCTTTGGAAGACGGATGTCCCACGTCGCGATGAAGCTTGCAGAGGTGTTCCCACACAGAAAGACCGCAAACAAGCCTTGCTAGCTGCAAGGGTTGCGGTAGAGGTTTTTGGGTGCTGCTGAGGACCAGGAAGGACCAGGATGTAGCCTTTTGGAGGAGATGACAGAGGGGTGCCCAGCAACTCAGAGAGCCCTCACAGAAGCAGGCAGCACCCACAGAAGTACCCCAACAGGCAGTTAGAAGAAGAGTGAACCGGAGTCCACCCAAAGTTACAAAAGGGGGTCCCACGACGTTGTAGGACAACTCAGAAGGTTGTGCACTGCAGGACCGAGTGCTGGGGACCCAGGCTAGGCTGTGCATGAAGGAAATCCTGGAAGAGTGCACAGGAGCCGGAGCAGCTGCAAATCACACAGTACACAGCTTTGCAGTCTACCGTGGGGAGGTAAGGACTTACCTCCACCAAACTTGGACTGAAGAGTCACTGGACTGTGGGAGTCACCTGGACAGAGTTGCTGTGTTCCACGGACCACGCTCGTCAGGATGAGAGGGGACCCAGAGGACCAGTGATGCAGTCTTTTGGTGCCTGCGTTAGCAGGGGGAAGATTCCGTCGACCCACTGGAGATTTCTTTGGAGCTTCTGTTGCAGGGTGAAGGCAGGGTACCACCAGAGCATGCACCACCTGGAAACAGTCAAGAAAGCCGACAGGATTAGGTGCTACAATGTTGCTGGTAGTCGTCTTGCTACTTTGTTGCGGCTTTGCAGGCGTCCTGGAGCAGTCAGCGGTCAATCCTTTGGTAGAAGGTGAAGAGGGAAATGCAAAGGAAGTCTGGTGAGCTCTTGCATTCGTTATCTGAAGAATTCCCCAAAGCAGAGACCCTAAATAGCCAGAAAAGGAGGTTTGGCTACCAGGTTAGGAGGATTGGCTACCAAGAGAGGTAAGAGCCTATCAGAAGGAGCCTCTGACGTCACCTGCTGGCACTGGTCACTCAGAGCAGTCCAGTGTGCCCCCAACACCTCTGTTACCAAGATGGCAGAGGTCTGGGACACACTGGAGGAGCTCTGGGCACCTCCCCTGGGAGGTACTGGTCAGGGGAGTGGTCACTCCCCTTTCCTTTGCCCAGTTTCGCGCCAGAGCAGGGCTGGGGGATCCCTGAACCGGTGTAGACTGGCTTATGCAGAGATGGGCACCATCTGTGCCCATCAAAGCATTTCCAGAGGCTGGGGGAGGCTACTCCTCCCCAGCCCTTCACACCTATTTCCAAAGGGAGAGGGTGTAACACCCTCTCTCAGAGGAAATCCTTTGTTCTGCCTTCCTGGGCCAGGGCTGCCTGGACCCCAGGAGGGCAGAAACCTGTCTGAGGGGTTGGCAGCAGCAGCAGCTGCAGTGGAAACCCCGGAAAGACAGTTTGGCAGTACCCGGGTTCTGTGCTAGAGACCCGGGGAATCATGGAATTGTCACCCCAATACCAGAATGGTATTGGGGTGACAATTCCATGATCTTAGACATGTTACATGGCCATGTTCGGAGTTACCATTGTGACGCCATACATAGGTAGTGACCTCTGTATAGTGCACGCGTGTAATGGTGTCCCCGCACTCACAAAGTCCGGGGAATTTGCCCTGAACGATGTGGGGGCACCTTGGCTAGTGCCAGGGTGCCCACACACTAAGTAACTTTGCACCCAACCTTCACCAGGTGAAGGTTAGACATATAGGTGACTTATAAGTTACTTATGTGCAGTGGTAAATGGCTGTGAAATAACGTGGACATTATTTCACGCAGGCTGCAGTGGCAGGCCTGTGTAAGAATTGTCAGAGCTCCCTATGGGTGGCAAAAGAAATGCTGCAGCCTATAGGGATCTCCTGGAACCCCAATACCCTGGGTACCTCAGTACCATATACAAGGGAATTATATGGGTGTACCAGTATGCCAATTTGAATTGGTAAATTTAGTCACTAGCCTGTTAGTGACAAATTTGGAAAGCAGAAACAGCATAACCACTGATGTTCTGGTTAGCAGAGCCTCAGTGAGACAGTTAGGCATCACACAGGCAACACATACAGGGCACATACTTATGAGCACTGGGGCCCTGCCTGGCAGGGTCCCAGTGACACATAGACTAAAACAACATAAATACAGTGAAATATGGGGGTAACATGCCAGGCAAGATGGTACTTTCCTACAATCATGCATTCATAAAATATGCTGTTCTAGGTCATGACCAAGTCAGTTTCCATTCGTACTGGCTAAACACTCTTTTTCTATGACCTGTATATACCTGTAGATGTGTTTCATCATTGTAGTCCACAGTGCCTGTGCCAAAACACTGACATATGTTTGTGTCATACCACCATATGCATGAGCATTTGATTAGAGTGGGCCTGTGATCAGGAACTGTTGTACTGCCATCTGTCTCAATCTTGGATTATATGATGTTGAGTTACTTTCATGTGGTATGTGACAAGGTGCAAGCTGGCAACATCAACACCTTCAATGTTTGCCTATTCTACAGGACGATGTCTGGCAAACCCCCTCCTTCTGTGGTCTGGAGGTCCATACCTGTAAATACGTTAATTTACTCAGTATGAGTCAATCATTTATGATTTCCAATATTTCAGACATATTGACAACCTATGTGCTGAACGATGTAATAACATTTTTAGTTTGACCAAACACTTGTATGTATGTGTTTGTGTGGGATGGTTGTAATCCTGATCTGGAAATTGTGTACATGAAGCATATGCCATCTTGTCTAAGTACCTAGGATCATTATCGTATGGTTCACATGGTTTGACATATCTACATGGCTAAATATGAAATCAAAATCAGCAGACAATGAGTCAGTGATGGGTGATTTTATTGTGAAACTATGACTAACAGAAAATATATGTGACCTGAATCAAAAAAGAGAAATGTGAAGAGGTCAGTCATGGTGAATGAAATCATTGGAGTAGATGCCATAGAACTGGAAGTCCAGATAACTCTTCCCATTGGACATGGAAGGTGGTTCAGGATCAGTCCACAGAGTGAATGGGTAACACACAAAAGAGGACCATAAGGAAGAGGGTTATTTCTGGCAGTGGTGGGTGTGTTGCCATTCACATCTCCCGGATTCCTTGTTGGGCTTCCTGCTAGCGGGAGGATCAGTTGCTACAGAGGCAGGGGTTTCTGGCTGGTTGTTCCTCTGGCAGGGCCTCCCTTCCTGTGGCTTGCACCGATGTTGATGAGTCAAAGGAAGGGGAAGATTGATTTAGAAAATCCCTGTTCAGGTTTACATGTAAATCCCTCAGCACCCCTATTAAGGAGGCCATGTTGGGATTGTGGGTCTCCATCTGCTCACGCATTTCCCTTCCATGTGCATCTGTAGCTGCTTGATTTCCTGGAGTTCAGTCAACCTGGCCCATCAAACCTTGGGACCCCAAGACATGGCTCATGGTGTCCTGGCAGAGAGCAGCTCCAGTGGCCTCACCCGCTTGCCCACAGTATCTCTCCCACACATCCTACCCCCACAAACCTGTACCTTGGCACAGCATATGCTCTCCAACTTAGTCCTGGAACCTCAGTGTCTGAAGTGTTGAGCTGCACCTCAGGACCCAGGGCTGGGGTGCACAAGATGGTGGAAACTGTGCTAGGTACGCAGGTTGGGGGGCACATGGTTTCCTGTGATGTTGAAGCAACATGTATGGTAGGTGACATTGTGGACACAGTGAGACTCACTGTTGCTGTCTGACCAGGTTGCCCAGATGGGCCAGAACTGTCCTCCACATCCACAAGTCCAGGAGCGCTGTTGTCACTGAGGGCTTCATCCAGGTGGGTACTGGTAGTCTGATCTGTGGCCTCTGTGTTCCCAGATCTACATGTGGCTGAAAAACATACATTGTTACTGATTGAATTGTGACATCTACTGCCAAAGGTTTTGTGTTACAGTAAGCAGAAACCTTGGACTAAGTTAAGTTGTGTAATTCAATTGTGCCAAGTAAACATGCTATTGGGTGATTTCACATAACATGTTTAGAGCATCCCAAATCGATTTGACTCAAGCAACTGATGAGATGTGGAGATCAGTTGCACTTTGGAAGATGGGCCTGAAAATGACATCTTACTATCAGCACAACCAACATAGTTGAGCGGCAACATATGACTTTGACCATTTGGAGGGCCTAGTTGAGTGGGATGCAGGCAAACCCAGGACTTTGTTGTATATGTGACTGCAGTCATCATGTACACAGTGCTGTGTCAAAGTGTCTGCTGCCATACCAATCTGGTGATGCATCTTGAGGCTTTAGGAATGCTTGCTGTACACACTGGGTAAGATGTCATTCCATTCCTCAAAAGCTCAATCTTCGGTTAACAAGTCAAGATGGAGCTAGGTAGACAGACGCATCTCTGAGTTGAGCATGATCTGTATCTTACTCACTGCGAGGTGAGTGCACTTCAAAGGAGAGTTAAGACACAGGGGTATTTGACAAGTGACTACCCGGCTAGTGTTTAGAGTTACTGTAACAGGGCCTCCTGAGAGTTGCAGTCAGATCACAACCTCTACTACAAGCACTATACAAATGGTATCCTCACAGGTGAGTATAGTTCAATTAAGAGTTCACAAACAGGGGTATTTGGACAAGTGACCACTGGGCTGGTATTGGTAGTTACTGAAACAGGGCCCCCTGGGATTTGCAGTCCAGTCACTCCCTCTACTACTCACACTATACAAATGGTATACTCCCAGGGGAGTACACTTCAATCAAGAGTTACGACACAGGGGTATTTGGACAAGTCACCACCAGCCTGGTGTTTGGAGCTACTAAAATAGGGCCTCCTGGTTTTCGCGGTCCGGTGACACCCTCTGCTACACACAATATACAAATGGCATCATCACAGGTGAGTATATTTCAATTGAGAGTTCACAAACCCGGGTATTTAGACAAGTGAACACTGGGCTGGTGTTTGGAGTTACTGAAACGGGGCCTCCTGGGAGTTGCAGTCAGATCACTCCCTCTATACACACACTATATAAATGGTATCCACCCATGTGAGTACAACTCAATTGAGAGTTCACAAACAGGGGTATTTGGACAAGTGAACACTTGGCTGGTGTTTGGAGTTACTGAATTAGGGCCTCCTGGAAGTTGCAGTCAGATCCCTCTACCATGCACACTATACAAATGGTATCCTCCCAGGTGAGTAAACCTCAATTGAGAGTTCACAAACAGGGGTATTTGGACACGTGACCACTGGGCTTGTGGTAGGAGTTACTGAAACAGTGCTTCCTGGGAGTTGCAGTCAGGTCACTCGCTCTACCACACACACTTGACAAATGTTATCTCCTCATGTGAGTACACTTCAATTGAGAGTTCACAAACAGGGGCATTTGGACAAGTGACCACTGGGCTGGTAGATGGAGTTACTGGAACAGAGCTTGTTGAGAGTTAAGATACAGGGGTATTTGGACAAGTGGCCACTTAGATTGTGTTTGGAGTTACTAAAACATGGCCTTCTGGATTTTGCAGCCTGGTCTCGCTTTCTACTACACACACTATACATATGGTACCCTCCCAGGTGAGTACACTTCAATTGAGAGTAGAGACACAGCTATGTTTGGACAAGTGTACACTGGGCTGGTGTTTGGATTTAATGAAATAGTGCCTTCAGGGAGTTGCAGTCAGGTCACTCTCTCTCCTCCCCAACACTTGACAAATGTTTGGTATAACATATCTGAATGCAATCTGCATTTAGGTTTGAGCATAAATTTACATTTTGGGACATACCATGAATTGTTTTGGGTATAGTGAAAGTTACAGGCACCATTTGGACTGGACATATAGCATGTGATGGGCCTTTGTAGCTGTGATGTTAGATCCAATTATACACACTGACAGTGGTAAATCTCAGATACTCTGGGTATTGAATGTTGGCAAAGCACATGAACAAGACAAAGCAAAGTCTGAGCTGTAAGCATGCATGACATTGAATTTTTATGATGGTTTTTGTGTTGTAACTTACCAGACTCAACTCCCCCAGGTACTCCTGTCAAGCCCTTAGGATGCTGGATGGCCAACATCTTCTCCTTCCAGGGAAAGAGCCTTAACGGGGTACTGGGAGGGCCACTGACAGTTTTCTTGGCCTCCAGATGCTGCCTGGAGACCAGGGAATGGATCTTGCTCCTGAGGTCATTCCACCTCTTCCTAATGTCCTCCTTTGTATGTAGGGTGGTACCTACAGCATTCACTTTATCGACTATCCTGCTCCACATTTCCATTTTCCTCCTGAGAGGAGTGTGCTGGACTTGGGCTCCAAACAATTGTGGCTCTACTCTAATGATTTCATCTACCGTGACTCTCAACTCATCCTCTGAAAATCGTGTTTTTTTTGCCTGTGACATGACTGAACATTAAAGGGGATGACAGTGACTAACTAAACAAGAGAAGTGAATATGGGTAAAAAAAAAAGCATTAGATGATGTGTGTGAAATGTGTAAAATGGGATGGGGGAATAAAGCGCGCCTTATGAAAAGAAATGGAAGAAATTACATATGGTCTGTCTTGCTGTGCTACAGTGCAATGCAAAGTACAGTGATCTGTGAAGGGATATGTTTTATAGTGTCCTTTGCAGGTGTGTCCACTTGGCCAATGTGCATCAGCTGGGTTGTTTTTGAATACATCCAATGTGCACTTATATCTCGCTTTGCTGGACGCAGACCACGGTGGTCGACGGCCATTGGCTGACTGCCCACGAGGAGACCCCCCAAAGCGACTGTGTGTTTGTAATAGGCTCAGTGGGTGGCCACGGGGCTGATGGCACTGGAGGTTGGACCGCCAAGATCCAAGCTGCTGGAGTTCTGCCTTTATTACTTGGCGGACGGCCGTCCTGTCTGTATGAATCATAATACAGCAGTCTGGGGACCGCCAGTGCAGTAGTGTTTTAGGGACCATCAATATGGCGGTCCGGGTGTCCGACCGTCAAACTTGTAATGAGGCCCTTAGTCCTTTTCTTACATTGCTTGTGTTAAATTTGAATGTTATGACAGTTGTTAATTTATTTTTATAGAATAAGTTCTCCATGTGAATAAAATTAGCATATTTTATCCTTGTTTTTGTCTCCCTTAGGCAGGTTTATTTATTTTGTCTTATATTGCAACTCTGCAGACGTCCTTAAATACTGATGCCCTCTCTGTCTTTTTTAGCTCATTTTACAAATTACCCATTTATGTAGTTTTTCAGTCTCCACACTTTTGACTTGTACTGTCTCTATTTTATTTATATTTTTTCCCCTTTCCCTTGCTCCCTCCACTACTACTCTACTACTACTAGCCTCTTTTAATTCTTACGTCTCTATCCTTTCTTTGTGTATCTTTCATTCTCACATCTTTATATTGTGTCTCTATTTATATTTATTATGGTTCTATGTTCCTGGTTTCAGTAGGTGTAGACTTAAATGTTGTGTGTATTTAATAATGTCCTTAATTGAGGGTTGTTTCTTGTAACGATTAAGGATTAGTGAATTCTGGTAAATGACAGTGAGTACTTTGAGATTTATCTAAGGTTAAGGCTAATATACCTTTGTTTCAAGCAACAAAATGTCCTGAAGACAAAGCTTTAAAACGAAAGACATGATTTTTGGGAAAAATATTTAAGTCTCCTTTAAAGTAAAAGAGTGGCACACTTATTATTCGTAATAAAAATTAGGATGTCAGTATTACATCCAAGTAGAATGCTAAGAAGGATAAATGATGTGCTATAGAATTACTTCTCTGGGTACTGATTGCCATTTGTAATATTTATGCTCCCACAACAGTTGACAATTCTTTCTGGGATAATCTTGAATAAATGACATTACAGTAAGAGGGAAGATATTTTATATTAGGAGGTGAGTGCAACCGAACTGTAGATTTTCTATTTAAAAAATAATTCACAAGTCAAATATAACCAGAAGAGGTTGCATAAACACAATTGTGTTCTGCCATTTTCAAGAAGCCTTTGGTGGATGTCTGGAGACCGTACAGCCCACATTTGAGAGAATATACTTTTCACCAACTCATCATTCTCAATCCAGGGTAGATTATATATTCATGACTAAGAGTTTGATACAAAGGAAATACTCAGATTATAGTTATTTCTGTTTCTGACTGTGCCCCAGTAATTACTCATTTTAATTTAACCCCTTATTTGTCACGCCCACGACAATAAAGATTTAATAAATCATTATTAACTGACCAGTTATTTAATTCTGAACAACAAATATTCACTAATGATTTTTTACTCTGAATTCCTCACTTTCCCTTGATTTGTCTGTCCCAAGTATCCCAGATTCCTTCAAAACATAGCAGAAAGCAGAGAGGGAACTTAAATCACTCCTGTTTAAATAATGAAAATGCAATGTCATTTTCATAATTAAAGAACTGGAGTTTCATTAAATTAACTGATTATAGCCAAAATACAGTCCAACAAAATTTCTACTGAGAGTGTGTCATCCTGTTGTGTTTGGCTCTCATTATACTAAATGAGACTGCTGGATTCCGGCAGCAGCACCTCCAGGCTATGGGAAACTGAGTCCAGTTCCACTCTGTGTAACAGCTGTCGGCCTACGCTCACGGCCAGCTAGCTGTACCTCACCAACACCTAAAAGTGGCAGTGAATTGTGGCAACCGTGCGCATGACATTCTGATTTCTCAGGGAAATTGTGGTGCAACAGATCTCATCCTTTTCTCTCAGTTACATTCAGCTCACAAATGCAAAGACAAACAGAAGCAGAAATTGGTTCAATATATTTTATTGAATCAACTGCGATCCAGATAGAATAGCATGTACTGCAATGATTAGGATGATAAAACAGAATAATAGCAATGCGGTGACAAGGAAAGTTAAACACAAGAAAAGCATACCATAGTGTCAGAGTGCTAAGTGCCAGGATTCCTACCTACTGTACTAAGGTACTTCTAGAGCACAGCAGTGTTAGACCTAATACACCTTTTAGGTTTCCTGGTAAGACACCATACCTGAATATGACAGTAGTGAAGCGGGCTGTTGGTCTACTGAGAGTCCTCTCTCATGTAAATAGAAAGATGCCATGTGTCAGCAGAAAGCTGCACAGAAGTGACAGCATGCAGTGGCAGTTTTCTGGCTGGAACTCTCCCTTTTACATATATTGGATAGAGGAATGTTTTCTAATAAAACAGCTGGTGTTCTGAGAAACCTGCTCTAACATAAAAACATGTATGTTTGTCGTGAAGGGACAAAGACTGCGGTGTTCCACTTTGTACTGGCAACATATTGGAGACAGCCTTGAGAAAAGCACAGAACGAGAATGTTCAAGTAAAGGAAAATAAAACATCACCACAGAAGAGAGCATCTGCTCAGAAAATAAAATTAATTGTTACTACGCTAAAGGACACAAGCTGCAGGCCTATGACTAAAAACCCATGCCCATCAAAACTACTAAAATAACTTCACAACAGTCCTACCACTTGACAGGTAGTGCAATATACTATGGAGATCAGAACAGGTCAGGGAAATTATGATCAAATTACATGAAAGTAAAAAAGATCAAATGTAAATTGAATGTATAATACATAAAAAAACGGCATACCTTTGTACAAAGATGAAAATGTCTAATAAGGGTTTAACCATTTTTCTAAAGATTTATATGCCCTAGAGAATATTCCAAAACAGATTGAGAGAACTAATTATATGCAATACATCAATTCAATTAGCCCCAAACAAATGGAATACATTTACATCTCTAAAAAACAGATATCTTAATTGAAGAAATAATTAAAGCAATTAATTAACCAAAGAGAGGTAAAGCCCTAAGACCAAATGGAATATTACTTTCTAATTTTCTAGAATTGTATTCCCGAACTCCTCATTTGTTTGAACTTGTTTTTTTCAATTCTATGTCTGCTCAGTTCCAGTTCATGAAGCAATGATATGCTGTATTCCTAAAGATAACCATGATTCAGAAGTATATAAAACTTACAGGCCAATTTTTAGGGGTGCATATTTGCAATTGATTTTCTTCTGTTTCTGTTTGATGTCATAGAGATTTGGTCAGGTGAGCTTTCCTTGTCTGTTGGTTAAAAATGATTGCTTTAGTTACATGTTAAAGATATAGGTTTGGTTTAGGTTCGGTTAGTTTTTTATGGGTGGTGGGGTTTTAGTTTTAAGTTTAATCTACACAGGCTGCTTTATTAATTATAACTTTGTTTGTTTTATTTACTTTGAAAGTGGCTTTGTCCAGTTTTACAAGTGTGAAGTGTTTCATTGTTGATGAAGTGTTTCTTCCTTATCAAAGGTTTAATATATAAGAAAAGAGAGAGTTTAGTAATGTACTTTTAGATTTGAATTTTAAAATAATTTTAAGTTATATTGTACTTCATTTAATTTGTAAACCTACTTGTTATTGCATCTTTACATTTTCTTGGTCCTTCATCTGGCTTTTCTTTATGCAGTCCGGCAAAGTGTCATCAAAATATATACTTTATTTTAAACAAAATCCAGTCAGACAAAAGTAAAAATGGCCCAAATTAGTATTATTAAAATAAGTAAATAGTAAGCCACACACATATCTTTTAACATCACAACACCTAATGAAAGAACTAAAAAATAAATAAAATGCATAACAAATTATAAAACAACATAACCACACAAAGAACTTTAAATCACAAAATAATTTCCCAGTGATAAACAAAAAATAAAATATTACTTATGTTTTTGTAGCTGAAGTCTGATAACTGGAAATACACAAAACAGCAACCCAGATAAAACGTGTACCACAAATTGCAGCAATGCAAACAAGAAAACTAAATATCCAATGTGAGAACTAATACTCCATGGGAAGCATCCAAAATCTGAAAAACAACTTTTTTATAAAATGGTACTGCTATGGCAACAGCATCGGCATCACCTCCACAGCATTGGCAGTACGACTGCCGAATTATGATGCAAGCAGTTACACAGACGAAAGACCGCCATCTGCTCAGAAAATAAAATTAATTGTTACTAGGCTAAAGGGCACAAGCTGAAGGCCTATCACTAAAAACCCATGCCCATCAAAGCTTCTAAAATAACCTCACAACAGTCCTACCACTTGACAGGTAGTGCAATATACTATGGAGATCAGAACAAGTCAGGGAAATTATGATCAAATTACATGAAAGTAAAAAAAGATCAAATGTAAATTGAATGTATAATACATAAAAAAACAGCATACCTTTGTACAAAGATGAAAATGTCTAATAAGGGTTTAACCATTTTTCTAAAGATTTATATGCCCTAGAGAATATTCCAAAACAGATTGAGAGAACTAATTATATGTAATACATCCATTAGGCCCAAACAAATGGAATACAGCCTCTCACCGCCCCTATCAACAGCAGTCACAGGCTACAACGGCTAACCGCTGTAGTCCAGCCCCTGTTCCCGCCAGCGGTATTACGATGTGGCTCACTGCCAAGCTGACTATGGCAGGAAGACCTCCATACTCGACCCGGCGGAAGCAAGAGAAATAAGGTAAATACTCACCTTATGTCCAGTTTCCACTCCTCTTCCTGTCAAGCAGGCCCTCATCAAGCTCCTCCCTTTGCTGAAGAAACTTGCCCATGGAGAAAATCCACACCGTGGGGGTCAACCCCTAAGGAAAGGCACTCGTACATTTCATATTTGTTACAATGACTGTGGACCCGTGTTGTTGGACAAGGAATGTTTTTCATAAGTGAGATACATAGGCGCGTATTTTCATGTATTTACATACACACTTATGTATTAGCACTGTGGAACAATAACTACAAAAAGTGAGCTTCCTTGCATGATAGTTCACCTTCATGGGAAGACCACCAGTGCAAGACCACAGGCAGTAGACAAAGCTCATAATAGGGTGGGCAGAAGACCCGCTAGCTCAGTGGTCTTCTTTGGACCGCCGCCACTGCGGTACCACGGTGCGACCACCAAACTCGTAATCAGACCCTAAATCTGTTGTACTCAAATTTTTGTGAAATAAGAAAAAAAACTATATTAGTGCTTTCAACATTAAGAAAGAATAAGCAGGAAAGAGGAGTCATTTTTCCTAACTTTTAACATTTTAATGATGCATTTTGTTTAAACCAAGCTGTTCATTGGCTATTTTCTGAAGCAATTTCCTGAAACCTTTTATGGGTAAATATAGAGATTATCTTAATATACCCGTTCACATTTTAAGAGTTTATACCTTTCACTAAGATACCCTCTCAAGTATCTTTGCTCATTGTTTATACATTCAAGATTTTAAGAGCTTTCTTATAATCTGATACTTCAAAATGGTATAATAACATTTTAAAATGAAAAATTAATACGTTTTCAGGAAATCATAGAGCTAAAGGAATTATATCAATTAATAAGTCAATAAATAGCTAACTATGAAACTATTCCCTTTGTTAATATTCAGAGCACATTTTTTGTCAAAATAATTTGAGAGGAAATACAACTTGTTAACCAAAGATATATCAGATACTCTCTTTATTTTTGGCCACAGGAGCACTATTACTACAAGGAACCAAGATGACTATTGTATTCAAAAGCCTCACTATTTTATACATCTTTAAAATTGAATATTGTTAACAGACTCAAATCAAAGATTGACATGGGAGAACGATCTTCATGTGTGTTGACCTATAGACCTTAGGAGTAAGGTATAGCTGAAGCTATGTAAATCATCTCAAGCAACAGATACCACCCACACTTTGTATTTTCTGTTCAATTGTTTTAAATGTTTGCTAATAAAACAAGTCCTAGCAGTTGAAATTGAACAAGAATGTAGATGCTAACTGGAAGTCATGTAATGCTATGAAAAGTGATTTAAAACACAAGATATTTACATATTTTAAAATATACACAATTTTTGAAAGATAGTCTGGAATTAAATCAAAACAATATTTCAAGCTGCTAATCCATTTCAATGTAGAAATATATTTTGGGCCAGATACAGATCTAAGACAGGAATCGGTCTCAGACTTGTATCTGGTAAAAGAGTATGTGTATAGTATATGTAGGAATAGTGTGTCTACGTTCACACTATAAAATGTGCCTCTAAATGTCCATGAACATAGATACATGAATAATGGCAGCAGCTAACAATTACTGGCTGTATGGTCTGCCTGTGCCCTGTGTTATGAATTTTTTGACTTACCGTCCCTCATGTAAGTCGACCTTATGCATTGATCTATTTTTTTTATAGAATATTAATTTCTTAATTATTTTTTCATGGAAACCTCCACACAGTTTCGCAGAAAAGTGGTTCAACTTTATGAATTTGTGAAGTTTTTACTTTCTCCTACCTATGCATGAAAATTGTGACCTTTCTGCCAATTTAAGTAGCAAAAGGTAAAAATGCACTGCAAATGTTTGCATATATTTGTTATTATGTATAGAAAGTCTTTGCAAAAGGTAAACTCTACATGTTCAATTCTCTGCTAAAGTTGACTAGAGTAAAACGCATTACATACACCCTTTACCTACAGTTTGAGCTCTGCTCTGCAGGACAAAAACATTTGCACTGCTCTTTTGTATGGTTATATGATTAAGGGCCTCATTATGCAGAGAGGGTGTGGTGTAACGGCCTGAGCTTACATCTCGGGAGATGGGGGAACCAGGTTTGAGTCTCAGCGTCGGAGTCAGCTCAACATTCTATAAATGTGGACAAATCAATTAAACGCCCTGTGCCTACAATTCAGTGCCTTGAGAACTTCACAGGTGATTTGCAACACTTTACAAATCCCGGATTATGATTATGATTATTATTATTATTATTATTATTATTATTATTATTATTATTATTATGACATTGACAGCCTTAGGACTGCCGATGCCATGGTGGCTGTCAGATACCCGCACTCCATTATGACCCTGGTTCGCAACAGGTTGACCGCAGTCAGGGTCATGGTCAGCCACAGTGGCGCTGAATTCAGCGCCGCTGTGTGATCACAAGTCCAGTTTCTACCAGCCTTTTCATGGCAGGGACCCCACCATTAAAAGGCAGGTGGAAGCACAGTGCAGCAGACACAGGGGGGGACCTGCACTGCCCATGTCAATGGCATGGGTAGTGCAGGGGCCTCCTTGCCCAGCACCCTCGGAATGTGCACTATCTGCTTGGCAGTGAGCATTCCGATGGTGCTGTAGTGCTAAGGTATTAACATCGGCTCGCTTGGGGGAGCCGAGTCCAATACCGTAGCACTGTTCCTGCCAGGCTGACGGTCGGGAACATCATAATATGATGTACCTGCCAGTCAGCCAGGTGGGGACATTGTAATACGACAGGGGGTGAGTCAAGTGCCAAACTCGTAATGAGTCCCTAAATCTGTCTCCAATATCTCAGCACCCTTTTTTCTCACCGAATTAAGAGAGAGAGAGAGAGTATCCTGAAGTAGCTTTTTATATCAATGAAGTAAATATTGCTATTAAGATCAGTTAAGCCAAACTTGTTTTCTCTTGTATTTAACTCTTACTGGTACTACCAAGTTTTTGCCAGTTGAAAATGCAAGTGTGACATATGCAAAACGACCTATCAAACCATTTGAATGCAGTAAGTAGAGGAGATCTCTATTTGGGTACTAAGGCAAAATATTTATTTGTGCCTGGATGGACTCAATGGTCCCTTAAGAGGCTGAATTATGACATGAAATCGGATTACATTATAAAGATTAAAAAATTACAGAATTCTAATCTGATTACGGCTGCTCATTTATTGATCAGTTTATAGCTGCCTGTCTCCAATGCACCCAATAAAGCCCATATAACTTAATGGGATTCGGCCATATCAGAACCAGGATTGACAAGGATGTTCTGTTTTACCCAAACAAATAAGTAGAGTGACGCTCCTTGATGATTGTAATGCTCTCTTTCCACAATCTTTAAGTGGTTAGAGACCATCTGCGGGAAGCCCTACTGGCCTATTTCTTATAAATCGCGCCTATTCCAAACACACTAAGGAAAAACACCTTTTTTCAATTTTAATGGAAAACAGGATCTCATGGAGTCTCCGAAACACTAGCAATAAAGATTACTACCCTCAATCCAGTCAACATCACTTTCAAAGAATAGTTCAAACAAAAGCAACTTTATGTTGAAATTAACGTGATGCTCATGTTCTACAAAATGTCGTTTACATTAAAAAAACAAATTACTTTGAATACATGTTGCCTAAAGAAAGACCGTTTATCAAAATAATGATGTGCACTTATATGCTATTAGAACTTAGTTCAAATTGTAAAAAAACATTTTCCAAGTTCCATGAGATTCTTATAAAATGATGACACGGTAATGATAGCGTTCTCAGAAGATAAACTGCTCGCCAGTTAACAAAGCAACAGAGAGCACTTACAATATCTGAGTGCGTCTGTGGTATTCGCAGGAAAACAAGACAACAGGCGCAGGGCAGGGCCAGACTAAAATAGCTTCCCGGGTGGGGCGTTGCCGGAGAGGTGAGTGAGAATGGCTGCTATTCCTTTTCACTGACTGAACAATCGCATCACCCCATCACTGAAAACAGATCTGTGGCGTGTGTAAGGTCGCAAGCTGCATGAACGACTCGGACTCTGGAGGCTTATTAACGGCAACTTTATTACTGCCACAGTACGGGCTTGAATCCCTTTCCCGCCCTGGCTCCTACTATAAATACACTTGGCCAAGTCATGTCAAGACGCGGCCACAATGACCATCCGGGGAGGAGGGGAGCCTCAATAAACACCTACGAAGTCGTGGGGTGACCCGAACACGGGCCAACACGAGCTCTCCATGTAATTACGTTTATACGTCTCTGAATAGAGCACTCCAAAAAGTGACCACTTTTGAGAGATTTATTTTATTCCTGCTATCAAAATTTCACCGAACAATTTATTCTGACCATATAAAGGACCTGCCACCCATCCACATTTAAATTACATGATTGTTAAACATTGTTGAGCAATAACCAAGTGCATACTTAGTTATTGACAAAGGAACATTTATATTAGATAAAAGTCCGGGGCTAGATACATATCTTTTAAATAACGATTCACTATTACAGCACCCGAAGAAGGTAGTATTTTGTTGTTGTGCATTATGATGATTTGCAGCGAATAATTTACAAAAATTATCCAGTTATGTTTTTTGTCATGTGCTGAAAAATCGTCCCCCAGATGGCTTGCCGTGGCATTCCGTTTGAGCTAAACAGACTGGCGTAGATTGAAAATGTCACTTACCCAGTGACCATCTGTTCGTGGCATCAGTCGCTGGAGATTCACATGTTCTGCATAGCTCGCCATCTGGTGTTGGGTCGGAGTGTTACAAGTTGTTTTTCTTCGAAGAAGTCTTTCGAGTCACGGGACCGAGTGACTCCTCCTTCTGTCTCCATTGCGCATGGGCGTCGACTCCATCTTCGATTGTTTTCCCCGCAGAGGGTGAGGTAGGAGTTCTGTTGTAGTAATAGTGCCCATGCAATGGAGTGACTAAGTATGTACCTATTTAAGGCTAAAATAATATATATACAAATATACAAAGTTGAAGCTAACTTCCGAATTGCTACAGGCTCCCGGGGAGGTGGGTGGGCACATGTGAATCTCCAGCGACTGATGCCACGAACAGATGTACACTGGGTAAGTGACATTTTCAGTTCGATGGCATCTGTCGCTGTAGATACACATGTTCTGCATAGACTAGTAAGCAGTTATCTCCCCAAAAGCGGTGGTTCAGCCTGTCGGAATGGAAGTGATTTGAAATAACGTTCTTAACACAGCTTGACCTACTGTGGCTTGCTGTGCGGATAGCACGTCTACACAGTAGTGCTTGGTGAACGTGTGTGGCGTAGACCATGTGGCTGCCTTACATATTTCTTGCATTGGGATGTTTCCTAGAAAGGCCATGGTAGCACCTTTTTTTCTGGTTGAGTGTTCCCTTGGTGTAATGGGCAGTTGTCGTTTTGCTTTAAGGTAGCAGATTTGGATGCATTTAACTATCCATTTGGCTATACCTTGTTTTGATATTGGGTTTCCTGCATGAGGTTTTTGGAATGCAATAAATAGTTGTTTAGTCTTTCTGATGTTTTTCGTTCTGTCAATGTAGTACATTAATGCTCTTTTGACATCTAATGTATGTAGTGCCCTCTCAGCCACGGAATCTGGCTGTGGGAAGAACACTGGTAGTTCCACTGTTTGATTTAGGTGGAACGGTGAAATAACCCTTGGTAAAAATTTAGGATTAGTCCTTAGGACGACTTTATTTTTGTGTAGTTCTATAAAAGGTTCTTGTATTGTAAACGCCTGAATTTCGCTTACTCTTCTTAGAGATGTAATGGCGATGAGAAATGCAACCTTCCAGGTGAGGAACTGTATTTCGCAAGAGTGCATGGGTTCAAAAGGTGGACCCATGAGTCTTGTTAATACAACATTTAAGTTCCATGAAGGAACAGGTGGTGTTCTTGGTGGTATAATTCTTTTAAGCCCTTGCATGAATGCTTTAATGACTGGTATCCTATATAGGGAAGTTGAATAGGTAGTCTACAGGTATGCAGATATTGCCGCAAGGTGTATTTTAATGGAAGAGAAGGCTAGGCTAGATTTCTGTAAGTGAAGCAAGTAACCCACTACATCCTTTGGAGTTGCGTGTATAGGTTGGATCTGATTATGATGGCAGTAGCAGACAAACCTCTTCCATTTACTTGCATAGCAGTGCCTAGTGGACGGCCTTCTGGCTTGCTTTATGACTTCCATACATTCTTGGGTAAGTTGTAAGTGTCCGAATTCTAGGATTTCAGGAGCCAGATTGCTAGATTCAGCGATGCTGGATCTGGATGTCTGATCTGTTGGTTGTGTTGTGTTAACAGATCCGGCCTGTTGGGCAATTTGATGTGGGGTACTACTGATAGGTCTAGCAGTGTTGTGTACCAGGGTTGCCTTGCCCAAGTTGGTGCTATTAAAATGAGTTTGAGTTTGTTTTGACTCAATTTGTTTACCAGATAAGGAAGGAGAGGGAGAGGAGGAAAAGCGTAGGCAAATATCCCTGACCAGTTCATCCATAGGGCATTGCCTTGGGACTGCCTGTGTGGGTATCTGGATGCGAAGTTTTGGCATTTTGCGTTCTCTCTTGTTGCAAACAAGTCTATTTGAGGTGTTCCCCAGAGTCTGAAGTAAGTGTTTAGAACTTGGGGGTGAATTTCCCATTCGTGGACTTGTTGGTGATCTCGAGAGAGATTGTCTGCAAGTTGATTTTGGATCCCTGGAATAAACTGCGCTATTAGGCGAATATGGTTGTGAATTGCCCATCGCCATATTTTCTGTGCTAGAAGACTCAACTGCATTGAGTGTGTCCCCCCCTGTTTGTTTAGATAATACATAGTTGTCATGTTGTCTGTTTTGACAAGAATGTATTTGTGAGTTATAATTGGTTGGAAAGCCCGCAATGCGTGAAAAACTGCTAGCATTTCTAGGTGATTTATATGCAGTTTTGTTTGATGTACGTTCCATTGTCCTTGTATGCTGTGTTGATCGAGGTGTGCTCCCCACCCTGTCATGGAAGCATCTGTTGTTATTACGTATTGTGGCACTGGGTCTTGGAATGGCCGCCCTTTGTTTAAATTTATACTGTTCCACCATAGAAGCGAGAGGTAAGTTTGGCGGTCTATCAACACCAGATCTAGAAGGTGACCCTGTGCTTGTGACCATTGTGATGCTAGGCACTGTTGTAAGGGCCTCATGTGTAGTCTTGCGTTCGGGACAATGGCTATGCATGAAGACATCATGCCTAGGAGTTGTAATATCATCTTTGCTTGTATTGTTTGTGTTGGATACATGCGTTGTATGATCTTGTTGAAATTTTGAATTCTTTGTGGACTTGGAGTGGCTACTCCTTTTGTTGTGTCTATTATGGCTCCCAGGTATTGTTGTATTTTGCACGGCAAAATGTTGGATTTTGCAAAGTTGACGGTGAAACCTAGTTTGTAGAGGGTTTGTATGATTTGATTTGTGTGTTGTAAGCACTTTGTTAGGTAATTGGTTTTGATTAGCCAATCGTCTAGATACGGGAATACATGTATTTGCGGCCTTCTGATGTGTGCAGCCACTACTGCTAGACATTTTGTAAAGACGCTTGGTGCGGTTGTTAAACCAAAAGGCAATACTTTGAATTGGTAATGTATTCCTTTGAATACGAACCGTAGGTATTTTCTGTGAGATGGATGTATTGGTATATGGAAATACGCGTCTTTGAGGTCTAAGGTTGTCATGTAGTCCTGTAGTTTTAGCAATGGTAACACCTCTTGTAGCGTGACCATGTGAAAGTGGTCTGATTTGATGTAGGTGTTTAGTATTCTGAGGTCTAGGATTGGTCTCAGTGTTTTGTCCTTTTTTGGTATTAAGAAGTACAGTGAATAGACTCCTGTGTTTGTTTGTGTGTTTGGTACTAATTCGATTGCATTCTTTTGCAATAGTGCTTGAACTTCTATTTCCAGAAGGTCGGAATGTTGTTTTGACAATTTTTGTGCTTTTTGTGGTATGTTTGGAGGGAATTGTAGGAATTCTATGCAATAACCATGTTGGATAATTGCTAAGACCCAAGTGTCTGTAGTTATTTCCTCCCATGCTTTGTAATAATGACCTATTCTTCCCCCCACTGGTGTTGTGTGGAGGGGGTGAGTGACATCTGAGTCACTGCTTGGTTGTAGGGGTTTTGGGGCTTTGAAATTTTCCTCTATTCCTAGGGAATTGCCCTCCTCTGTATTGGCCCCGAAAGCCTCCCCTGTACTGTCCCTGGTAGCTGGACGGTGTTGCCTGCGAGGTGCTGGCTTGTGTGGCCTGACCCCGAAACCCCCCTCTAAAGGGTGTCTTGCGGAAGGTGCTGTAGGTTCCTCTGCTCTGCGGGGAGTAGAGTGCGCCCATGGCTTTAGCAGTGTCAGTGTCTTTTTTAAGTTTTTCGATTGCCGTGTCCACTTCTGGTCCGAACAGTTGTTTTTCGTTGAATGGCATATTGAGCACTGCCTGCTGTATCTCTGGTTTGAACCCAGACGTTCTTAGCCATGCGTGCCTTCTAATGGTCACAGATGTATTAATTGTTCTTGCAGCTGTGTCTGCTGCGTCCATAGAAGATCGTATCTGGTTATTTGATATGTTCTGTCCTTCCTCAACCACCTGCTTTGCCCTTTTTTTTAAGTTCCTTGGGTAGATGCTCGATGAGGTGTTGCATCTCATCCCAATGGGCTCTGTCATAGCGCGCAAGTAGTGCTTGAGAGTTAGCGATGCGCCACTGGTTTGCAGCTTGTACTGCGACCCTTTTCCCAGCTGCATCGAACTTGCGGCTCTCTTTATCTGGGGGTGGTGCGTCCCCAGATGTGTGGGAGTTGGCTCTTTTCCGAGCTGCTCCCACTACGACGGAATCTGGTGGCAGCTGTGTGGTGATGAAAACAGGGTCTGTAGGAGGTGCTTTATATTTCTTTTCCACCCTTGGCGTTATTGCCCTACTTTTGACCGGCTCCTTGAAGATTTCCTTTGCGTGCCGAAGCATACCTGGCAGCATAGGCAGGCTTTGGTAGGAGCTGTGGGTGGAGGAGAGGGTGTTGAATAAAAAGTCATCCTCGACTTGTTCTGAGTGGAGGTTTACGTTGTGGAATTGTGCTGCTCTAGCCACCACTTGAGAATATGCTGTGCTGTCTTCAGGTGGTGAGGGCTTTGTTGGATATGCCTCCGGACTGTTGTCCAACACTGGGGCGTCATATAAGTCCCAAGCGTCTTGATCTTGGTCACCTTGGCTCATGGTGGTGTGAGCCGGGGAATGTGACGGAGTTTGCGTCGGTGAGACGTTAATTACAGGTGGAGGAGAGGGTGGCGGAGTCACCTTTTTCACCATCTTTGTTTGTGGCGCCTGGTCTGTTTGAAACTCCAGTCTCCTTTTTCTCCTAATAGGGGGAAGGGTACTTATTTTTCCTGTTCCCTGCTGTATGAAAATACGTTTTTGCATATGGTCCACTTCGGTGGATTGCAGCTCTTCCTCAAACCTATGCTTTCGCATCTGAGAGGACAGTGATTGCTCCTCTGTATAAGAGCCTGGACCTGGGTCGGTTACGGGTTGTTTCGGCACCGAAACCCTGCCTGTATCTTTTTTCGGCTCCGAGGTGGCTTTTTTCTTTTTTAGAGTCGAAACCTCTCGGCGTCGATCTTCGTCGGTGCCGCTGTCTCGGCGTCGAGCCGTTTCTACACCGCTATCTCGGTGTCGTTGCTTCTCTCCAGCACTTTCTCGATCCCGAGAAGGCTGCGTGCCGGTGTCTCGACCGGAGTCGGACGATCTCGCCACTGTTTGGGCCTTTTTCGGTGCCGATGGTCGGTCACCGAACTTATGGGTGGAGCCATGGCCTGGTGGCAGTGGCGTCCCCTGGGCCTTGTCACTTTTCTTATGTGTTGTTTTCGACGTCTTACTCACGGTTCTTTGATCGTCGAATTCCTCGGAGTCCGATTCGTGGATCGAAAAGGTTTCTTCTTCCTCTTGTTCCTCGAACTCTCGGTGCGCTGTCGGCGTGGACGCCATCTGAAGTCTCCTGGCTCGACGGTCACGGAGTGTCTTTCGGGACCGGAACGCGCGACAGGCTTCGCAAGTCTCCTCACTGTGCTCAGGTGACAGGCACAGGTTACAGACCAAATGTTGGTCTGTATACGGGTATTTGTTGTGGCATTTGGGACAAAAACGGAACGGGGTCCGTTCCATCGGCGGTGTTGGACACGCGGTCGGGCCGACCAGGCCCCGACGGGGGATCGAAAAGTACCCCGAAGGGCACCGGAGCGCGTCGATCTTCGATGCGGTGTTGAATCTAACTACGCCGATCCCGAACGCAACAATACCGACGAAAATCTTCCGAAATCTACTAACTTTCCGTTCCGAAACTCGGAGCGACAGGAACACGTCCGAACCCGATGGCGGAAAGAAAACAATCGAAGATGGAGTCGACGCCCATGCGCAATGGAGACAGAAGGAGGAGTCACTTGGTCCCGTGACTCGAAAGACTTCTTCGAAGAAAAACAACTTGTAACACTCCGACCCAACACCAGATGGCGAGCTATGCAGAACATGTGTATCTACAGCGACAGATGCCATCAAACTTTAATTATCTAGGGGGCGATTTAAAGTTGGGTGGAATGGGAAGCCATCTAAATCAGCAGTGCCGCGCCAAGCCAAACGTGCAGTTTTCCTATTCTATTTTATTCAGGTGATGTTCTGCGTTTCCGTTGGTGGGGACATCGCTGGCTTCGCTGTGAGAGACCTCTGACCTGACAGCCAGTCCAACAGAGGGCCACCAGGTCACAGTGATAGTTGTCCGGATTATTTAGGGTTGGACGACGGTCACTAGATTTCCCAGTCTAGGAATGACATGCAAAGTATGGTGGTCCCAGGCTGGAAAATCCCTCACTAGCCCCTACATGCAAGGAGAAAGTACCATGTCTGTCAGGATGATTGATTTTTGCTTTAAAAGAATGAGCTTCTGCTTTGCGAGTTTACTTTACAGAGTAGGTGCATCAAACATAGCAACCAGATGGCAAAGCGTCAGCCCCTTTAATGCAGCGCTGTCGTGTTGGGCCAAGGATGACAGAGAGTTTACCGTCTGCCATTGGGGACTTTTTAAATATGACAGTTGTCTAGTTCTGGGATGGGAGAGGTGATGACCTCTGCTGACTTGGTGGCCTGGCGGACTGTCTGCCATACTTTAACTGTGCCCATTTATTCAGTGCAGTTTGTTCCAGGGCCTTCTTTTTCATAAATCTTACAGTTTTAAAAGTCTAACATATTTATATTTAGGTACAATTTCGAAACACCATTCACATTTATGGAGTTGCAAATGTCAAATGTGTGGCATCCCACACATTTAAAATTAAAAAAGGGGCCAGGTTTGATTAATAATTGAAATAATGAATGCATTAATAATTATTATAGAATAAAAGCAGAATGAGGAAGTGAGGGATAACAAAATTAAAGTTTTTGAAAGGAGCTGTATCCTTGATGATCAAACAATGTACAATGTAGCCAGTATAGTTGTTCCTGGGAAAGTTCAAATTATGGTGAAGAGACATGCGGCATGGTGCAATTTAGTGGTAAACCCCTTCTATGTGTTGATAAGAGGTTGATTGTGCAGTAAAGAAAGAAAGGTTGCATCAAAAAAACTGATTGCTGTCATTGTGTTGTGTTCTACCTTGTAAATAAGCTGGTGGAATGCTGGGCAAGTGACAGAGAGCTCTCTCGCTCATGAGGTTCTTTGTGTATGTAATAAGAACTCTGGAGAAGGAAGTTCTAAGGCAGTTGATGTAAGCCTTTGGACTGTGTTACCTGCTCCGGTTGGTGGTATTTAAATAAACCCTTCTTTACCTGGCCCTGCAACAGCATTTTCTTTACAACACTGGCGACGAGGAAGCCTGGCAGGAGACAGGCGTTACCACCAACCTCTCCTTGAACCCACGGAACTTACCGATCTGCACCCTCCAAGTTGTGCAGGCTTTGCAGTCCTTTTGTGTATGCTGCTGTTTTGGGCGCCGTTTGGAGTCTTATTGGTCGGATTCCTCCTGCTGTGCGAATCTGGTTTGGTGGATCGGCTGACCCGGATTCCTCCTGCGCCTCCACAGCCTCCCTCCTGGTGAGGTCTTGCCGGGGAGCGCCAACTTTCAGCCGGCATTGCCATTTATGTGTGCTGTGGAGGTGTTCCTGGATTTCTTTTCTTTTTTGGAAAGCACTTGAAGATTTCTGTTGGCGCGCGGAACGGACTTAGCACGCGCAGTGTACTATTTTCAGATTTAAACGCGTGCATGCAAGCAGGCGCGCACGCGTTATGAGCAGTCTTTAACATTCTCCTCGCGTGTGTGCCGTGTCGTGGAGACACGCTCACTTCCTGTTTGGAGTGTATCATAGGGGCTTGCCCAACAGCTGAACCGTGTCATGGGAGACACGTGTACTTCCTGATAGCGGAACGTCCGCTGGTTGCCGCCATATTACTAGTGTATTTATTTTCACGTGTATTAAACAATTTTACCGACTCTCGCGTGTTGGGTCGCAGGTGACACACGTATGTTCTTATTTTCCTGGGAGTGTATCCGACATGAATGCTCTTGTGGTGAAACTACCACACATATTCTCCCTGGGTACGAGGCAACTATATTGTGTTGGGTGCCACATTTTTGGATGTGTGCTGAAGTCCATAAGAATCCTCTTCATTGCATCAGTACATATTGACCCTAATTTGTTTTTCTCTTCATTTTCCATTTTTTTCACACTTGCTAGCAGTTTGTATTATCACAATGGCTACAACTGCTATGTCACAACCACCTGCCTTCTTATCTGATAAAGGTGAGCCAATCCTGCCATGGAAACATTGGAAAAACCTATTTGATTCATACTTAATAGCAATTGGGGGTGAACATTTTTCTCCAGTGAGAAAGCAAGGTGTTCTTTTACATAATTTGGGTGTGGAAGGCAGGAACATTTATGACAGTCTCGAAACATTGCCCATTGGAGGGGCTGAAGGAGAGCAGAGAGTTGTTTATGAAATGTCTGTAACAATGTTAGCAGAACACTTTGAAACTAAACTTAATGTTGTTTTAGAGGGACACAAATATTTTGCAAGGATTCAAGGGAAAACGGAGAGTGTTAGGAACTTTGTTGCTGCCTTACGTACTTTGGCAGGTATGTGTTACTTTGGGGACATCACTGATTCCCTCATTCCTGATCAACCTGTACGTTGTACCAACAGCAAGCGGGTCCAGGAGAAACTAATAACAAAAAATCCTGATATGAGGGAAGCTATTGCTATAGTTGAGGGGATGGAAAGTACCAGTAACTGGATTAGAGAAATGAATGACCATGAAGTGTGTAGCTCTAGTGTTGTGAAGATGACTCAGGCTCAAGAGGAAGTTTTAAAAATAAGCATTGACAACAAAGCATCCGTTTCCTCACAGGAAAAGAGAAAGGAAAACAAAGGCTCAGGAGCACGGTGTTACCGTTGTGGTAATCCTGGGCACATGGCTAATAATTCAAACTGTTATGCTCGTAATTCAGTATGTAGGAAGTGTGGGAAGAAAGGCCATTATGCGAGAGTTTGCAATGGTGACAAACAATGGTGTGTGGATTCTGTTACAGAAAATGTAAATAAGATGATTTTGCGTGTGAAACTGGATGTTAACCAAGTGGGGGGAAGTGTTGAAGCTGGTGATGAAGGTCCCATCGCCATGCCTAAATGTTCTATTAAGTTGGACGATAAAGTTGTCAAAGTTTTAGCGGATTCGGGGTCTCCTTAAACTATGGTAGGTTATAAGAATTGGCAGGTGATTTTTGGTGATGATTGTGGTCTCCTAGTAAAGCCCGATATCAATCCAGTGAGCTATGGAGGGACTAAAATTGATGTAATTGGATACAAGGTCATGAGAATCCAATTCCAGAATAAGACAACGGTTGGTAAAGTTTATGTGGCAAGACAATCTTCTAGGTTGACGCCACCAGCGGGACATGGGTATCAAGTTGGACCCTAACTCCGATTGTTAAGTTATGGTAGTGAACAATGGAAATACAAACTTTGACATTGTTAATGAATTTCCCAAAGTTTTTAGTGATAAGTTGGGATGTCTAAACAACTTTGAACATAGGATAATACTCAAGAGTAATGACATTTCTTCTGTACATAAGGTGAGAAGAGTTCCAAGACTGATGATGGAACCTCTCAAGGAGGAATTGAACAGATTATTGAATGAAAGAGTAATTGAAGAAATTGAATCCTCAGAATGGTTGGCCCTGTGGTTTTTGCACCCAAGGAGGGCAGGAAACAGATTTGTATGTGTGTAGATCCCAGGGACCCCAATAAACACATATGGGTGGCTCGCCAAACCTTACCCAACATTTCAGAAGAGTTATCTAGTTTGTGGGGGGTTCCAAAATGTTCAGTGTTTTGGATTTGTCTTCAGCTTACCACCAAATTGTCTTGCATCCTGAGTCCAGGCATCTAACCTCATTTGTGACACCACTGGGGGCATATCAATTTCTGAGAATGCCGTTTGGGCTGGCCTCAGCAGCTGCCTGTTTCCAACGCGTCATGAAGAAAGTTTTGGAGGGAATTTCTGGTATTTTGTTCTTCCAGGATGATATTTTGGTGCATGGTAAGACCTTGAGTGACTATAATAAGATTCTAAGGGAAGTGTTGAGTAAATTAGCCCTATCTGGCTAATCTGACTGTTAAAAAAGAAAAATGCAAGTTCAGAGTCACTACCGTGAATTACCTTGGCCATACCATCTCGGGTGAAGGGATTAAACCCAAACTAGAACTGATCAATTCCATTATTCAGGCACCTGAACCTAAGGATAAGGATGGTGTAAGATCCTTTTTGTGTTTAGCTGAGTATTACTCCAAGTTTATTGCAAATTTTTCAAGTATAGTTCAGCCCCTGAGATCACTTTTGAAGAAAGGGAGTGAATTCAATTGGTCGAGTGATTGTATGTCTGCGTTTGCTTTCGTTAAAGATTGCATCAGCAAAATGCCCACCTTGGGACATTTCAATGTGTTTGCTAAAACCGTCTTGTATACTGATGCAAGCATTAATGGGTTGGGAGCAGTTTTGACCCAAAGAGTAGATTGTGAGGAGAAGGTGATTGCCTTTGCATCCCGATCTCTCAAGGGAGCTGAACAGAACTATTCAGTCATAGAGAGGGAAGCTCTTGCGTGTATGTGGGCAATCAAACATTTCAGGTTCTATTTGTGGGGTTTACCTTTTGTTGTGAAAACAGACCATAGACCTCTTGTCCAGATCTTTTCCTCGAAGAAGAGTGAAGAATTAACACCTAGAATAAAAAGGTGGGTGGAGGGTTTGATGGAATACAATTTCTTAGTGGAATACGTACCTGGTTCAAAGAATGCCGTGGCAGATTTCTTGTCACGAGCCTCAATTGACAGTGAAGATGAGCCAGAGGACAGATGTCTCTTGACCCCAGGGTAGGTCGCTCCCCTGCCCTCGCGGCGCCACCAGACCCTCTGTGCCTGCCCTCTGCTCTGTTGTTGTGCTGACTGTCCCCCAGAGTGTCTGCCTTTTTCCCCTGGGTGTGATCGCGTCCCCTTTTGCTTTTTTGTATCCCAGAGTGCCTGCTTTCACCGTGTGACTGCGCTCCCCTTGCCTTCTGTATCCCTGAGTGCCTGCTTTCCCCGTTGTGATCGCGCTCCCCTTGCCTTTTGTATCCCTGTCTGCCTGCTGCCCCTCGTGCCCCCGCCGTCCCCCTCCGTCCTTCCGCCGCTTTTTGTCGTTCTTCTCTCGCTTCTCCGGCTTTTTGTACCCCTTCTAGGTACTTTTCCGCTTTTTTGGGCCTCCTCGCCTCCCCGAGGCCCTTCGCCGTTTTTCCCGCTCTTTTTCCCCCCTCCTCCCGCCTCCCAGCTGTCCCCGTCTCCCCGGCTACCCCTTATATGGCGGCCGCTGCGAGGCAGTGGTAGCGACCCTTGACCCCAGGGTAGGTCGCTCCCCTGCCCTCGCGGCGCCACCAGACCATCTGTGCCTGCCCTCTGCTCTGTTGTTGTGCTGACTGTCCCCCAGAGTGTCTGCCTTTTTCCCCTGGGTGTGATCGCGTCCCCTTTTGCTTTTTTGTATCCCAGAGTGCCTGCTTTCCCCGTGTGACCGCGCTCCCCTTGCCTTCTGTATCCCGGAGTGCCTGCTTTCCCCGTTGTGATCGCGCTCCCCTTGCTTTTTGTATCCCTGTCTGCCTGCTGCCCCTCGTGCCCCCGCCGTCCCCCTCCGTCCTTCCGCCGCTTTTTGTCGTTCTTCTCTCGCTTCTCCGGCTTTTTGTACCCCTTCTAGGTACTTTTCCGCTTTTTTGGGCCTCCTCGCCTCCCCGAGGCCCTTCGCCGCTTTTCCCGCTCTTTTTCCCCCCTCCTCCCGCCTCCCAGCTGTCCCCGCCTCCCTGGCTACCCCTTATATGGCGGCCGCTGCGAGGCAGTGGTAGCGACCCTTGACCCCAGGGTAGGTCACTCCCCTGCCCTCGCGGCGCCACCAGACCCTCTGTGCCTGCCCTCTGCTCTGTTGTTGTGCTGACTGTCCCCCAGAGTGTCTGCCTTTTTCCCCTGGGTGTGATCGCGTCCCCTTTTGCTTTTTTGTATCCCAGAGTGCCTGCTTTCCCCGTGTGACCGCGCTCCCCTTGCCTTCTGTATCCCTGAGGGCCTGCTTTCCCCGTTGTGATCGCGCTCCCCTTGCTTTTTGTATCCCTGTCTGCCTGCTGCCCCTCGTGCCCCCGCCGTCCCCCTCCATCCTTCCGCCGCTTTTTGTCGTTCTTCTCTCGCTTCTCTGGCTTTTTGTACCCCTTCTAGGTACTTTTCCGCTTTTTTGGGCCTCCTCGCCTCCCCGAGGCCCTTCGCCGCTTTTCCCGCTCTTTTTCCCCCCTCCTCCCGCCTCCCAGCTGTCCCCGCCTCCCCGGCTACCCCTTATATGGCGGCCGCTGCGCCCGTCTGCGCCCGTCCGCGCCTGGACCGCGCCAAGCGCCCGAACCCCTGGCCCTCGTGCCCCCCACCTGACCTACGACTCCGCCTTCCTCGCCAACCTCAACCCCGGCCGCACGCCGGGCTGCTGCCGCGCCACCCCGAAACGTACCCTCGGACCCTTCACCTGCAGCAACTGCCGCCTCACCTGCCTCCGGACCCACTCCGCTCCCACCAAGAACTACTCCCCCGGAAATAACCTCCACTGCATCCTGGTCAACACCCGATCCATCCACAGGCACGCCATCGAACTGTGGAACCTCATCAACTCTACGAACCCGGACATCGCCTTCCTCACCGAGACCTGGATGAACCCCACCTCGGCACCCGACATCGCCATAGCCATCCCCGACGGCTACAAAATCATCCGGAAAGACCGCACCAACCGCATCGGAGGAGGCATCGCCATCGCACACAAAAACTCCATCCGCATCTCGACCGACACCGACAACTCACTCCCCGACGCCGAACACCTCCACTTCACGATCCACAGCGACCCCAAAACCACCCTCAGAGGCACCCTCATGTACAGACCACCAGGACCTCGCACCAAGTTCAGCGAAGACATCGCAGACTTCGTCAACCCTCACGCACTCTCATCCACCAACTACATCCTCCTAGGAGACCTCAACTTTCACCTGGAGAACCTCACCGACAACAACACCACCGCCTTACTGGACAACCTCGCCAACCTGGGACTGAATCAGCTAGTCAACACCCCCACCCACTACGCCGGACACACGCTCGACCCCATCTTCTCCTCCAGCAAACACATCACCTTCAGCCACACCACCGAACTCACCAGGTCGGACCACAGCTGCGTCCACTTCATCTTCAAGAAGACCACCGTGCTCCACCACACCCAGCAACCACCAAGAAGACACTGGAATCGTATCACCACGGAACAGCTCGCATCAACCCTCTCCCAGAACCAACCCACCAGCACCACCGACCCCAACGTAGCCGCCAACAACCTCACAAACTGGATCTCCGACTGCGCCAACCTCCTGGCCCCCCTGAAGACTCAAGCCAGCACCAACAACCACAAGAAAAACTCCTAGTTCACCCCCGACCTCAAGAACTCCAAGAAAGAATGCCGCGCCCGCGAGAAGACGTGGCGCCTTAACCAGACCGAAGAGAACATGTCAGCGCTCAAGGACGCCACCCGCCAACACCACCAACACCTCCGCGCCGCACGAAAAACAGCCTACCGGAGCAGACTTGACAACAACGCCCACAACAGCAAGGAACTATTTGGCATCGTCAAAGAGCTCTCCAACCCGGAAGCAGAAAACAACTCCATCCCTCCCTCACAGGACCTCTGCGACTCCCTCGCAACCTTCTTCCACCACAAGATCACCGACATATACAACAGCTCCCCGACCACCGACACGAGCCCCCCCCCCGGAACCCGCCACCGACACCACCACCATCCTCACCTGGAACCCTACCACCACCGAGGAGACCACCCGCGTAATGAACTCGATCCACTCCGGATCCCCATCGGACCCCTGCCCGCACCACATCTACAACAAGGCCGACGACATCATCGCACCGCACCTCCGAGACGTCATCAACGCCTCCCTCACCGCCGCCACCTTCCCGGAAAGCTGGAAACACGCAGAGCTCAACGCCCACTTAAAGAAACCTACAGCAGACCCCACCGAACTCAAGAACTTCCGGCCCATCTCTCTCCTGCCGTTCCCCGCCAAAGTGATTGAGAAAATCGTCAACGCTCAACTCACCAATGCCCTGGAAAACAACGACTCCCTCGACCCCACACAGTTCGGTTTCAGGACCAACCACAGCACCGAAACCGCCCTCATCGCAGCCACGGACGACATCAGAGCCCTGACCGACAAGGGAGAGACCGTGGCCCTCATACTCCTGGACCTCTCTGCAGCCTTCGACACGGTCTGCCACCCCACCCTGATACGCCGCCTCAGTAACGCCGGCATCAGAGGCAAGGCCCTGGCATGGATCATCTCCTTCCTCTCCGGAAGGACTCAGAGAGTCCGCCTGCCCCCCTTCAGATCCACAGCCACGGAGATCATCTGCGGCGTACCTCAAGGATCCTCCCTCAGCCCCACTCTCTTCAACGTCTACATGACCCCCCTGGCGAACATCGTACGCAAACACGGACTCAACCTTATATCATACGCCGACGACACCCAGCTCATCTTATCCCTCACTAACAACCCCACATCAGCCAGGACTAAACTACATAAAGGAATGAAGGAAGTGGCGAACTGGATGACAGACAGCCGTCTGAAACTGAACACAGACAAGACGGAGGTCCTCATCCTCGGCCCCACTCCCACCGCATGGGACGACTCCTGGTGGCCCCCCGCCCTAGGCAGCACTCCCCAACCCACCGACCACGCGCGCAACCTCGGCTTCATCCTGGACTCCTCCCTCACCATGACCAGACAGGTGAACTCGGTGACCTCGGCATGCTTCAACACCCTCTGCATGCTCCGCAAGATCTTCTGCTGGATCCCCACCGACACCAGGAAGACCGTCACCCACGCCCTCGTCACCAGCCGCTTGGACTACGGGAACACCCTGTACACCGGCATCGCCACCAAGCTGCAGAGGAAACTCCAACGGATCCAGAACGCTGCCGCAAGACTCATCCTGGACATCCCTCGCCACCACCACATCTCCGGACACCTGAAAAAACTCCATTGGCTACCCGTCAACAAGCGGATCACCTTCCGACTACTCACCCACGCATACAAAGCCCTTCACAACCTTGGACCCAAACTCATCAACAACCGCGTCTCCTTCTACACCCCTCCGCGCACTCTGCGCTCCACCGGACAGGCCCTGGCAGCCGTACCCCGCATCCGCAAAGCCACCGCCAGAGGAAGATCCTTCTCTTTCCTGGCAGCGAAGACCTGGAACTCTCTGCCCAGCCACCTTCGCGCCATACCTGACCACCTCTCCTTCAGAAGGCAGCTCAAGACCTGGCTCTTCGAGCACTGACCCCCCCCCCCCCCAGCGCCTTGAGACCCTTGATGGGTGAGTAGCGCCTTTTATAAATGCAATTGATTGATTGCGATTGATTGATGTGTGATCAATTGGGTGAGAGAGGTGGCCATATCTGAGGAAGAGTGGAAGTGTGCGACAGAGCCAGACTCTGACAAGAAAGTACTTGAGGAATTTGTTGTGAAAGGCTGGCCAAATTTTAAGGATGTTCCTGATTCCCTGAAGAAGTTTTGGAATGTAAGAGAGGAACTTTGCTTTTGTAAAAGTGAGCTATTCAGGGGTACCAAGACTATACCACCCTCTGGTGTGAGGGGTAAGATTATCAACTTAGCTCATGGGGGCGATATGGGCAGGAATTTAACTAAATCTAGGCTAATAGAAGTGTACTGGTGGCCGGGTTTGGATCGAGAAGTAGAGGCTGTTGTGAAGGATTGTGTATCCTGTGCATGCAGTGACAAGAGCAAGACTGTGGTGAAGGCTCCACTTTCTCCTGTAGAAGTTCCTGAAAGGCCTTGGTTGAAGTTAGGGGTAGACTTTTTATGGATCCTTTCCAATTGTTGCCTGCCAATGAACGTTATGTCATACTGCTGGTTGATTATGCATCAAAATGGGTTGTGACTAAATGTGTGGGCACCTTAGATATGAGGACTGTGATTGAGTTCCTTAAAGAAGAGTTTTCGCGTGAAGGTGTACCCAGTCATTTAGTCACAGATAACAGTGTGCATTTAACGTCCCAGGAAATGCAAGATTTTTTTAAATCGTTAGCTGTTGTGCATTTGAGGATGGCTCTGTATTTACCTCAAGCCATTGGTCTTGCTGAACGTGTGAAGAGGATGGTAACATTTTGTGTCCAGGAGGCTGTTGAGACCAGAGTTCCGTTATCTGATCTTCTCAGAGATATGTGGTGGGCACACCGCAATACTCCTAATACTATTACTGCAATTGCTCCTTTTGAGTATATGAGATGCAGGACAGGGTGTACCAAAATGAATCCGGCATGGATGAAGAGTAAGCTGTGGCAGTTGGGGCATGGAGGTGAAAAGTTTAACAAGGCACCTGAACTCAGGGAAAAGTATCAGCAAATATATAAATCGTAGTATGATTCCAAACATGGTGTTTCTGGAGTTAAATGGGTTGTAGGTGACATGGTGTTGGTAAAAACCCTGGGTTTGGAAAGAAGGGAAGATCAAGTTTCAAGGGCCCGTTCTGTATCAAAGAGGTGAGGAGGAATGTGGTTGTTCTAGATAATATGATGTGTGGAGCATGTCTCGGATCGTGAGATGGAAAGATCCTGCTGTTCATGGGGACTCATCTTACCCTTCTGATGATCTCAATGTGCCAATGCATCGATCTGTCAAATTTAAGGTATCCAAAGTTCCAACTAGCTTGGATAGAGGTTTTAGAGTTCGCTCCAGACCTTAATGGTTGAAAGACTATGGGGGTCATTCTGACCCTGGCGGTAAATACCGCCAGGGCGGAGGTTGGCGGTCGCACCGCCAACAGGCTGGCGGTGCACCGCCGGGCATTCTGACCGCGGCGGTACAGCCGCGGCCAGAAGCGGAAAGCCGGCGGTGTACCGCCGACTTTCCGCTGCCCATGGGAATCCGCCATGGCGGCGCAGCTTGCTGCGCCGCCATGGGGATTCTGACACCGCATACCGCCATCCTGTTGGATGTCCGCCAGGAACAGGATGGCGGTATGGGGTGCCGTGGGGCCCCTGGGGGCCCCTGCAGTGCCCATGCCAATGGCATGGGCACTGCAGGGGCCCCCGTAAGAGGGCCCCACAAAGAATTTCAGTGTCTGCTTTGCAGACACTGAAATTCGCGACGGGTGCAACTGCACCCGTCGCACCTTCCCACTCCGCCGGCTCCATTCTGAGCCGGCGTCCTCGTGGGAAGGGTGTTTCCCGCTGGGCTGGCGGGCGGACTTTCGGTGGTCGCCCGCCAGCCCAGTGGGAAACCCAGAATGACCGCCGCGGTCTTTTGACCGCGGTACGGTCTTCTGGTGGTTCCCGCTTGGCGGGCGGCTACCGCCGCCCGCCAAGCTTAGAATCACCCCCTATGTATCTTGATTCCTTGTAATGTACAGTCTTAGTAAGTTGTGATTTTATTATCCTTTTTTTTTATTTTTGTTCCTTCCAATTTTATAGTAATGTGAGTAAGGGGGGTGTGTTGTGTTCTACCTTGTAAATAATCTGGTGGAATGCTGGGCAAGTGACAGAGAGCTCTCTCGCTCATGAGGTTCTTTGTGTATGTAATAAGAACTCAGGAGAAGGAAGTTCTACGGCAGTTGATGTAAGCCTTTGGACTGGGTTGCCTGCTCCGGTTGCTGGTATTGAAATAAACCCTTCTTTACTTGGACCTGCGACAGCGTTTTCTTTACAACATATTGATAATTGAAGGCTCCATGGATTGGTCCCCTAATATTCCTTGGTGAACTCTATATGGTAATCCATCTACATCAGCAACAAAGACTGGGTCCTCCTAAAGTGTGACACATCAACAGCAAATTATACTGGCTCATATACTCCGCTTGCAGACCTATTTCTCACACTCCCTTTGCATTCTGCTTTTTGCATAGGGCCCCATTTCAAGTTTGGATCTCACCATCTAGCTATCACACATTACATCAAAACACAATACAGATGACAACTCAATGAACATCTTTCCTGTAACCATACACTGAAAAGTTGGGTATCATCCTAATCTTTCACTTAGTGTTTAGAACCCTAGCAAGAGGTGGGAAACCCTATAGAAATGTAATAAATACAATACAGCACAGGAAGATAAAGGGGTTCAGAATGAATACAAAAGACACAATGTCATGTTTGTAAGTCAGTCACTCTGCAGCAAATTATCATGTCTGAAACAGCAGCGATCTGACTGAGAAATACCCTATTTCGCTCTTGGAATATGTATATACCTTAGAAGTGTCTGCTTGTGTACCCAAGTACAATTGTCCATGTGTGAAATAAGATCGGGGAGGAAAATAAGTTATACAAATCAAGATAAAATGGATTTTACTACGAACGTGGTAGTAAAAAAACAGCACAAAAATAGAAATGAGTGATGAAAATTCTAAGAGCTATGAATTGCACATGGTTTCAGAGAACATGTGAATTGGACTTCTATACGGAAAAGTGTATTGGACTCTGACTGCAGACACGTTCCTTGATGCAAAATCAGGCTGGAATTTTAGAGGCGCCATGAAATTTCTGAAGATGCATGGATATAGTTGATGTTCCTGAAGTGTGGCGAACAAGTCCAGATTTGTGGACGAACACATGGATGTTACTGTGGCTGACAGGGTATGTTGTCTGAGACAAAGTCTAAGAGAGATGAAAAGTATAGCTAACCAACAGTGCAATGCTTTATCTATGAATTAAAGTTCTAAGTGTTCAGTCAATGTGCAACTGGACTTTACCAGGAACTGCATAAGAAAGACCCTTTCTGCCTCCCAAATCCAAACATTGAAAGAAACACAAAACACAAATCTCACCTCATCTTTGCGGGAGTAAAATATAAAATCAGCCACTCCATCAGTTTTTACTGCATGGAGGTCACCGCCACATACATTATGCCAGTGGCCACCCTCTGGTATGTTCCCTACTTATGTAATTTAAAATTTCCTTCACACTCTCCCACCATGTTCTTTTCTATTCTCTGTCTCTATACACCATATTTCTACTTTTTGCTGGGAAGAGCGGCCACATCCAGGCGAGAAATGAAGGCAGACTGTAGATCGATCAGGCCTGGATTCACTATGTGACCCCTCTTCATTGTATTGCCTGCTTCCTCTGTGCTCTTCCTTTCCCTATGTTTTTTGTTTTTACTCTTCCACTTTTACCCCATGTACTCATATAGCAAAATGTTTTTTATTTGGAGACGCCCATGACAACATTTTATTGGAACCCTCCTTGCACGATCAGAGAAAAGGACTCTACATATGAGACCAATTGTACCATTACTACTTCTTGAACCATTTTACTAAACCTTCATGACTGCCAACACCGACTTGGGCATATTTCTGTGATCCACACAGGTGTTCTGTTAACATGCTTTCTAATTTTTCTAGACTATGTGCCATCACATAACTTTGAAAAGAAACATATTGGCAGAATTGCTTCAATGCAGCAGGACTTTTCCCATTGCCGGGCCCAAGGGAATAGCAGATGATTCAGTGTAGTGACTTCCCAATATGTTATGGTCACCTTTCATCTAATGAGTAGAAAAGTGTTATGCAGACATGTGGTTCAATCAATCAATCAATGCATTTATAGAGCGCGCTACTCTCCCGAGAGGGTCTCAGGGTGCTGGGGAGGGGGGGGTTACTGCTGCTCGAAAAGGCATGTCTTGAGGCTGTTCCTGAAGGCAAGATGGTCCTGGGTAGTTCTTAGGTGTGCGGGGAGGGAGTTCCATGCTTTGGCTGCCAGGTAGGTGAAGGATTTTCCTCCTGCAGTGGTTCTGCAGATACGTGGGACGGTGGCGAGGGCGAGGCTGGCTGAGCGGAGCTGACGGTTGGGCGTGTAGAATGAGAGGCGGCTGTTGAGGTATTCGGGGCCCATGTTGTGGAGAGCTTTGTGTGTGTGGGTGAGGAGCCTGAAGGTGATCCTCTTGTTGACGGGGAGCCAGTGCAGGTGTTTCAGGTGGGCGGATATGTGGCTGTGGCTGTGGCGAGGGATGTCGAGGATGAGGCGTGCGGAGGCGTTCTGTATGCATTGGAGACGTCTTTGTAGCTTTGCGGTGGTCGCTGCGTATAGGGTGTTTCCGTAGCCCAGACGGCTTGTGACGAGGGCATGGGTAACAGTCTTTCTGGTTTCGGCGGGGATCCATCGGAAGATTTTTCGGAGCATGCGTAGGGTGTTGAAGCATGATGACGAGACGGCGTTGACTTGCTTGGTCATAGTGAGGAGGGGGTCCAGGATGAATCCGAGGTTGCGTGCGTGGTCTGGGGGGTTGGTGCGGTGCCCAGAGCTGTGGGCCACCAGGAGTCGTCCCAGGCGGAAGGGGATTGTCCGAGGATGAGGACCTCCGTCTTGTCTGAGTTCAGCTTTAGGCGGCTGAGCTTCATCCATTCCGCAACATCTTTCATTCCTTCCTGTAGGTTGATTTTGGTGGTGGTTGGGTCTTTGGTGAGGGAGAGTATCAGCTGGGTGTCGTCGGCGTAGGAGATGATGTTGATCTTGTGTTTGCGTGCGATGTCGGCGAGGGGGCTCATGTAGATATTGAAGAGGGTTGGGCTGAGCGAGGAACCTTGGGGTACGCCGCAGATGATCTCAGTGGGTTCTGAGCGGAAGGGCGGGAGGTAGACTCTTTGGGTTCTGTCGGAGAGGAACAAGATGATCCAGTCAAGGGCCTGTCCTAGGATTTCAGTGGAACGGAGGCGAGTTATTAGGGTGCGATGGCACACGGTGTCGAAGGCAGCCGAGAGGTCCAGGAGGATGAGGGCGGTTGTTTCTCCGTTGTCCATCAGAGTTCTGATGTCATCGGTGACTGCGATGAGGGCGGTTTCTGTGCTGTGGTTGGCCCGAAATCCTGATTGGGAAGGGTCGAGCGAGTTGTTAGCTTCAAGAAAATTGGTCAGCTGCTTGTTGACGGTCTTCACGATGACCTTGGCCGGGAAGGGGAGAAGAGAGATGGGGCGGAAGTTCTTCAGGTCCTTGGGGTCAGCCGTGGGTTATTTCAGGAGGGCGTTGACTTCCGCGTGTTTCCAGCTCTCGGGGAAGGTGGCAGATGAGAATGAGCTGTTGATGTGCCCAGTGTGCAGTTTTAACACTTTCAGAAGGTCTGCCTGGAGCATCGTAAGATTTCTATTGCTTGAGATAGACACATGTGAAGGGCCTGTATTCAGAGGTGACAGATATCCTGTATCCTGTTCTTTTAGGGAACTCCTGCAACCAGTCCGTAAGCAGATTGAAAGCCTGTTTTTCACCGTATCTGATTAAACAATTGGATTCTTCCTGCCTCCAAAGGTGAGAAACATGTTGATGCCCATTAAGGGATTGAACAATGGTGATCTTCCTACATCAAGATGAGACACCTGCAGTATCTGAGTGAAACAAAGCATGTGTGCATCTTCGTTCTTAGCAGATCTTCTCCTTTTAGGATTAGCTACATTTGCATGACTCTTCCAATCTGAGAATGATGGGTGATTCCCAGAAGGAGAATTCCATTACACTCCTTCAAAAGAATGAAAATGCTCTTCACTTGCTTGACTAGAGTGCTGCTCATGAAACAATTGTTCCAGTGACGAGGATTGTAACGAGGAAATACTTAGTGCAGAAGTATTGCAGATAAGGGAACATTATACGATGCACTTTGTCCCTGAATTAAAGATATTAGTCCAAAATTCCATAAGGAGTTATAGAGGACTTATGCCCTCATCATGACAATGGCGGCAAATTCTGAATTCCCCCGCAGTGACTGTCGCCAACATACCGCTGCGGAGGCGAACATTCGTCCACCAGATTATGACACACACACAAAACCGACAGAAAATAGCCAAAACCACAAATCCGCCAGACCCACTGAACGTGATAAACTGACGGAACGACCACCCATATCGTTACGCCACCAATACTGCACCCTCCAAATAATTACCCACGAATCACCACAGCGGACATTCAACAATGGTAAACAATTGGCGTGAACACCGCTGCAGCGGATATGGCCACACAAATACAAAACAAGACAACATTGGCCAGAACAAAAAAAACACCCACCAACAGCACTATAAAACACACACTTACACTACCCACAACCCTTTGCAAACATAAAAAAAACGCAACAGCTATCCACGCAAATCACAGAGACAACTTCAGACACACACACCACAACTTCTCATTCATCAGTCACGCACCACACCCCCACGCTCCACCACGTTACTCAACACGCTCTGCACAACACACACCCCACAACACCTATGTCCCCATAAAGGCACCCCCGTTTCACTGATGAGGAGTTGCTAATCATGGTTGAGGAAATAGTCAGGGTAGAGCCACAGCTGTTTGGAGCAAAGATCTAGCATATATCCATTGCCAGGAAGATGGAGCTATGGCGGAGGATCGTGGACAGGGTGAACGCCAAGGGAAAGCATCCACGACCAAGGGACGACATCAGGAAGAGGTGGAATGACCTACAGGGAAAGGTGCATTCCATAGCAGCAAGGCACCAGCTCGCTATCCAGGGGACTGGCGGTGGACCTCCACCTCCTCCCCCACAGCTGACAGCATGTGAGGAGCAAGTCTTGGCAATCCTGCATCCTGAGGGACTCACTGGAGTTGCCGGAGGACTGAGTCTATATATACTAACTATCACCCCCCCACACCCATACCTGCATGCCACCACCACCCCTCACCCTGACACTCATCACCCCACTCCATCCCACACAGTGCACCACCACAATTAACAAACCTAAATGCCAAGGTCTGCATACCATACTCACTGCATGCACATTCCTTCCAGCACTGCATGTACACCCACCACCAATGCATGCACATCATGGAGAACTAACAATCCCACAATCCATCACCATACACAAACAAAGGTGTCAGGGCAACAGCAATAATATAGGGGAAGATAGGGATGCAGAATATGTCACAGACATGTTGCATAATACACCACCTACATCCCCACAGGTGTCCCAGCCAATCTCAGCGGCGAGGAGGTGCCATGGATACCCAGTCCCCCACCAGGAGATGCCCCCAGTGATGACAGCAACTCTGGAGTTCTGGATATGGATGAACATCCTGGCCCATCCGGGACCACTGGTCAGTCAGCTACCTCAGCCCACACCCAGTCCACCACAGAGCCTCCCCCCTCAGTATCCAACACCACAGCAGCCAACCAACGTCCCCAGACCTCTGTCCCCAGGACACGTCAGTCAGCAGTGTGCCCGCCTGTACAGGGACCCCAGTCTACACCTCACAGGCAAGACAATGAGTGTCCCTGGGTCAGTGGCAGTGGGCACACCGTTCAGGGGACACAGGCACAGGAGGCCAGGGACGGTTGGAGGACAGCTGTGCGGCAGGGGGAGGACAGGCTCAGGGAACCAACTGCCCATGAGGCACTCCCTAATGTCCTGGGGGCTTATCAACAATCCCAGGGCAAGATGGGTCAGGTGATAAACATCATGCAGGAGAATCAGCGGCAGGAGGAACATCACCAGGAGATCAAGAAAGAATTGCAGGCCCTGAACACCACCTTGGTCTCCATTGCAGGGGTGTTGGGTGATATGGGCAACATCATGAGGGAGTACACATCAAACCAGCGGGCCCCTTCCACTAGCCAGTCGACTGACCAGCCCTCCACATCTGCTGCAGCTAGTGGACAGGAAGCCTGCCACAGGACCCACAGGCCACCAGCACCCCTCCCTCTGCATAAGGTGAAACACCCCACAAACGGTCCCTCCGACCCAGATAGACACCAGAGACATTTGCCAAGACAAAGACTACTGTCAGGAAATGAGGCCCTCCTGAATGTCCTCCACTGTGTCACCTTGTCCACTTTGAACTGCCATTGCTTCCCTTCCTATGGCCCCTTGGACACTAGACCTGTGCTACAAACAGACTGGCCCATTACACTGGACTATTCCCAACTATCACCCCACTCTATTGCGCTTTCCATTGTATACCAATTTTCAATAAACAACCTTGGACACAACTTGAGTAATAGTGCTTTATCTACAGGTAATGTGCAATGTATGGAACTGTAATGAACTGCATGATCCTGTGTAAATGTCCAGTAACATGTTGATCCATCCAACAAATGTGTCTCAGCAGTCTTTAAACATCACAGCAGTACACTGTTGGAACAACACCAATATCTGCATAGGTGGCAGTCAGGTGGGATGCAAGGTAAAGACTTGCATTACGCTGCAGTCACACAGCACAACACTAAAATGTAGAAATCTTTAGTTCAATAGTCTTACCTGAGGGTCATTGGAAGTACTGCAGGATCAAATGTGACCTGTTGTCCACACCCTCCCCTCTTCCTCCTCCTCACTGTCCTCAGTGTCCACTGCTCCCACAGCTGCATTGCCACCCCCTCCTCCTGCAGATAGGGTGCATGCCATCAGAGGGCCAAACTGTGCAACATTCACCACACAACAACAAATCTGCAGACCTTCTCAGGGGAGTAGGATAGGGAGCCACCTGTCAGATGGAAGCACCTGAACCTGGCCTTCAGGAGGCCGAAGGTCCTTTCTACAATCCTCCTGCAATGCCAGTAAGCATCATTGTACCTATTTTCAGCTCTCATTCTCGGATTTCTAACAGGGGCTAAAGCAGGGGTACTGGTCATGTGTGTGCCTGATAGGGAGGTAATGCTTTTTGTGGGCCATATGTGTGACAGGCTAGGTTGTCTGGTTCATGGTGTCCCACCTTCTGTGTTTCCTCTGCAGGTCAGCACCCATCAGAAGAAGGGGTTGTGGTGTGCCATCACCAAGGACGTGCGGACCCTGGGGGTCCATAGCAGGCGGAGTACCCACTGCAGGAAACGGTGGGAGGTCCTGAGACGCTGGGCCCGGAAGACCACAGAGGCCCAGCTTGGGATGGCCTCCCAACGAGGGAGGGATGCCTGTCAGAACCTGACCCCCTCTGATGGCCCACATACTGGCGGTGGCCTGCCCAGAGCTGGATGGGCATTTGATGGCATCACAGCAGCCACAAGGGGCTGAGTACAGTGTGTTTGTCAACCAACTTTGTTGCATGGCATGGGATTTGGGTGCAGGGTACCAGTCAATGGATGCCCCAATATGCCAGTTCAGACATTGCTGTGTGGTCCAGCTCAGGTTAATAGGGTGGAAAGCATGTATTAGATAGCTAGGTAGGTGGCTTCCCATCTCAGACAGGGCTTAGCTGGTCCCAGTTGGTGTGTAGCCCGCAGTGTTTGGCTCCTACCTGCTGTGGTAATTAGCCAATGGTATGCCAGTGTAGTCCATACTGCCCATGCTCACTCTCAGTTTGTGACAGTGATGTTTCTGCCATCTATGCTGTTGGTACTGAGATTGACCCTGTGCTCCCTTTCTCTCTCTCCCCCTCTCTCTCCTTTTTTCTACCTGTCCTTGTGTGCTTTAGCATCATGTGGCCAAGGAGCAGGGGCACCAGCGAGTGAGGAAGCTGCAGTCCATGGGACCCAGGAAGCACAGTCCACTGACACCGAGGGGACCAGTGGGATGGAGGGTGAGGGGAGCACCACAACAGGAGGTGAGGATGGGAGCTCCTTGGTGGTGGCGGACCCCTATGGGACCACCCCAGCTACAGGTCCTCCTTCCACCCCCGTACCAGCACCAACGTCCCAGTAGCCCCCCACCAAGTTGCTGTGCCTGCACACCCAGAAGGGTGGGCATCTCCTTTGCCCCAGGCACCTCAGGTCCTGCCCCAGTCTGCCCTGCTGCCCTCAGCGAGGAGGCTATTGACCTCCTGAGATCCATCTCTGTAGGGCAGTCAACCACAGTGAATGCCATCCAGGGGCTGGCATCCCAGATACAGTAATGCAATGCCTTCCTGGAGGGCATCCATGGTGGCTTGGCGGCCCTACAAAGATCGTTTCAGGCTCTGGCCTCTTGTTTCATTCGTCCCCCCTCCAAGTACCACTAACCAATATCCTCACCCCCAACCCATTCCACACACACATTCTGACAAGCATGCACCCAAAACAACACACAAGACTCGCACAGACAAACACAGGCAGATCAGTTCAGTCCACAAGCACTCACACAGCCAACATACGGATGCACACAACATCCTCCACTGTGTCCTCCTCTTCCTCCTTCACAGTCATATGCTCCGTCACACCTGCATGCACTGCATCAACAGTCCCTGAACCTGCCACCTACACAGCCTTGCCCACAGTCACCACAACAGCAGAACCGCAGACATGCACCCCACACACCACATGCGCAGTCACCACCACCTCATGCAGCACACCCACCTCCTTTGCAGACACATCCACAACATCCAGCCACACATCCTGTTTGTTTTCCCCTACCCTGTCTGCTCCCCCTCCAGAGACACACACACCCTTGCACTCAGACCCCAACAGCCATCCACCTCACACACGCACACTGTCCATGCCCCTGCACCCAAGTCCAGCACTCCTCCTCCTCCTACAACCACTCCCTCTACCTCCACTCCCATCCCTCCTCCCACATCCCACCCCCTTGGCCCTAAGAAGCTTTTCCTTGCCCGCCTTGACCTCTTCCCTCCTCCTGCCGGTAAGAGGAAGGTCCCACCACCCCAGACCAGTACCTCAAGCACCCAGTCTGACACAGCTCCACCCCAAAGTCTCCAGCTGCCACTAAGGGGCACATGAGTGCGACACAGGCCCCACACACCAAGGACACTCCTCCCCCCTCACAATGAAGGGCTAAATTGCCACCCCCTCCCAAACAGACTGGCAAGACCATGGGGCCACCTCCAAAACCTAGGGGCAAGGAGGCCACACCACATTCCTGATCAAGGAGGCCCCAAACAAATCCAAGGCCCCAACCAAATCCAAGGCCAAGGAGGTCCCACCAAAATCCAAGGGCAAGGAGGCCCCACTCCAAACTGTGCCCATGGAGCCCCAGCTGGAACCAGAGACCAAGAAGCAGCATCCCGATTCAGATGCCATGGAGCAGCATCGCGAACCAGAGGCCAAGGAGCACCATCAATAACCAGTGGGCAGGCAGCCCCCTCCAGAACCAGTAGGCAGGAAGCTCCCTCCAGAACCAGTGGGCAGGAAGCCCCCTCCAGAACCCAATGGGCAGGAAGCCTCCTACCAATGAGTGCCTCCAGAGCCTCCCACCCCCTGAGGTGCCTGCTCATTTCCAACATGATGCCCCAGAACAGTGGAGTCCTGTTGTTGTCAGGAGCCAAGTTGGGGCTTGGACTTTGTCCTGTGGGCATTTGTGACTTTGCACTGGCCTTTAGGCCTGCATGTATTCATTTCTGCAGCTGTGTATGTTTTTGCATTTTACTGATTTATACAACAGGAATACAGTGGTTGGAACTATGTATGTGTCCTGGGTTTCTTTACTCCGGGGTTCTGTTACTGTTATTTTCCTCTGCATCTGGTTCTGGGTGTGTGATGTGTATATGGTGAGTGTTGTGCGTGTGTGTGTCACTCTCTCCTCCTCTCTCCCTCCCGTGTGTGCTAGACGGCTGTACTCACCGTCGTCATATTCATCAGCGTTGGTGCTCCAGGACGGCCATGACGTGGTACAGCATCTGGAAGACTTGCAGTTCTGGTTCCATGGCGGCCGCTGACTCCTGTGTGTTCCTGGAGGTGAATGTCTCCTTTTATATGATGTGCTTCTGCCAGGCTTTTGGTGGCGTTGGTACCGCCCCGGACATCCTCGCAGTGTGCTATGTCATAATATGATGGGCGGATCCTTGTCTTCAACCTGCTTGTAGGTGGCTACCACTGTGTTCGGTGTTCATACCGCACCGGTGGTTGGTGTGGTACATTTGCTGTCTATGGGATGGCTTAAAGCCATGGTCATTATTTTGCATAATTACCGCCAGCCTGTTGGCGGTGATACCGCCACATTAACCCAGGCGGACAGAAGACTGCCAGGGTCATAAGGACCATCTTAGTGTTTTTGAAGGGAATGGTTCAAACATTGTGGTGATTTGAAAAGTAATACTGACAGTCAAGAGCAATAGTGACAATCAAGAGCAATAGTGACAGAATGGAGGAGTAGCAGTGATAGGGACTCTCAAACTGCAGAAGTGCTGTATTTGATGAAAGATCTAGTAACAAAGAGATTTGAGATGTTTGTGGAAGGTTAAGTGAGATTTGACTGCACCCTCCGAGTGACTAGCAGCCGTAGCTTTCAATGCCAAGATGATGGTGAAAGCTGCTTATGTTTTAATCTTAAGCATAACATCTGGTTGCGTAACCATTTTCTGCCACATTTGTTAGAATCCTTGGGAGATGCCAGTGTGTTCTGAGTGGCTGACATTTTTTGTGGTGGAAGATTCATAAAAATTGAAGAACAGGGTTCAATAGCCCATTGGATTCTTGGTTTTCACACCTCATGGATGGAGGATCACTTGGAATCTTTGAAGATTTACAAAGAATGAACTTTTGGGTTTAAAGTATCAAATTGATCCTTACATTCATGGACAGTTATTCATTTTGCAGCATTGTTTTTGGGTAACTCTTATGTGTTTTATGATATTAGGATAGGATATTTCAATATATTGCACAATGTATTTATAGCTAATTTACTATTAAAATTGTGGATAACATATACAATCTCAACACCTTAATGATTTGTTCTTCAATTGTTTATGTTTTTCATAGTTGGTTACATTTTGATCTAATTCCCCTTTACTATGGCTTTATTGATTATTATAAGACGGTCCTAGATAGATCTTGAGTGCTCCACTATATTTTCTTTTTCTTATAACAATAGTGCTCCCAGGCTCACTCTTCAGTTCACTGCTGGACTGGCGGAAGGACTCTCAGAGGACTGCCTGCTGCTGTGACCTGCTGTGCACTCTGCCAGACTGCTGCTGTACCTGAAAGGACTGCTTTGCTGTCTGGAGCCTGCTTTGAGCCCTCGAAGGCAAGCCCTGCTGTTGAACCCTGCAGCTGCATCTGCACCCAGGACTTGCAGATGTGACTCCAAGGGCTAGTTTGCTAGCCTCCTGTTCATAGCCACAGGGACATAACAGGCTCCCATCACCTCGAACCCGCACCTGGACCCAGTCTAAGTGAGTCCTTAACCCCCAGAAGGTCTCCATACACTCCTGGACTCTTGGTTGTGGTGCTAAAGGTGCCCAGATGTACACAGTTGGCGTTTATCTTTTAGGTGCTATTTTGAACCTTAAACTTTAAAAATGCATTACTCCGGTTCTACTGATTGGATTGTTGCTGTTTTGGTGTCAAATAATTTATTGAAAACGTATTCTATTTTTTCTAAATTGGTTTGTGATTTTTTGTGTTGTGTTTTCACTTTACTACTGTTTGTGTGCTGCATAAATACTTTACCTCTAAGTTAAGCTTGACTGCTTTTCGTTCCAAGCTACCCAGGGGTAAGTACAGGTTAATTCTGTGACTTTTTGTGGTACGCCCTAGAAGAAATTGTGGCTGGTGCTTGACAAGAGGTCACACCCCAGTAAACCAATACAACAACCCAATTTTTCACAATGTGCAACAAGAACACTATCTGTGGTGACATCACTACAAGCGTCTATGTTTTCAAAAGGAACATACTTAAAAATGTTTATTGATTGCTAACAATCTCCATTGTTGACAAAGTTGCCATATAGGACTACTGCTACTACTAAAATGGGTTACTGCCAACTAGACCACCAACTTTATCTCAACATATCGAAAAATTGCTGGCTAGAATGCTGGAACCCTCTTAATGGATGATAGTACCAACACCACTACAGATATGACAAACACTACTCATACGATTATGACAGAAGCAATAGGAGGAGCAAATAGTATCAGAACAACTATACTTTTATAACATGCTTTCCAATAAGTGTGAGAATTACAGCTTCTACCATCACCGCTACTGCATGGTTATGCTAGCTTTAATATTTCATCTACTACTAATACACTTGCAAATGTTACAACAGCCACTTCATTGGCTACAGGTGTGACACTTCCTACAGCAACTACTAAGCCCATTACCAGTGTGCCATTACACATAACACACATGCTACTTTGGAAAGAACATCAGCTTCTGGTACATTTGTTGAACTAAACAACAGCAAACATTCAACACAAAACTGATGTGTCAACAGGTTTCAGGGATGCCTCAAGTTATGACCGCAAATCAAAGAAATGGGGTAGATGGAGAAGACTGTGAACTAATGTTCTGATGGATACTGGAGATCAGGCATGAGTGATGGCTATCCTAACAGTATAAAAGATGACTTTATTTCACCCGAGTTGTGTTGAAATGTGTTGTGAATTCAGGGATTAGTACCAATGCTGAATGAGACCACAAGTAACACTAAAGTAGAACACACAGCAGTGATGGTAAAACACAAACACTAGAAAATTATAACACCGCTGGCAAAGGGATCTGTCCACCCAAGATGATCCCAAAATTATTTATGAGTGACACATCTCTCCCTTTCATTATCTTTGAATTGCACAGTGTCTTTGTAAATCTGGAAAAACGGACAGGCTTAGTTGGCCAAGTTGTTCTGAATGAATCATTATAAAACCTTTGTAAATTATAAGCCACAAAATCAGTTTTATTTAGAAGGTATCTGAGGTTCGAGGCATCTCATTAGGAGCAATCTGCTTCAAGATTTTCATCTTATTCTAAATATCTCTTCTACCGCAGAATCTTTCTTACGTACACTAACTCCACTTGGAAGAAGTGATAGATGGTACCAACCATGGAAACTGACAGTCCCACTGACAGTCCCACTGCTTGGCTCAAACTAGTATTTTGTCCTATTTTAAGCATTTTGTCAGCTGCAGAATCACATTTTTTGGAATTTTCAGCAGCTATGAATTCTGCCATTTGCGCTTGTAAACTTGCTTTACCAGCAGGGGTCTGCAGCAGTTGGTATTGTCATTCCTACTGAACCAAACCATAAGGTGATAGGAGGAATGCTTGAATTATAATCAGCCACCTCCTTTTGCTCAGGGCCGCAATCAAGTCCATTGTTTTTCAACCACTATACCACTCAAGGCAGAGACCAGCCATGTGCAAATCAGTCATGGTAATGCTCGAACAGAGAGAGCCAAGCACAATCTGTCTGGCCGCGTCTCCTCTAGACACAAGTGGGAACACAGAGTCAAACCAAATTAGTTTCAACCAATTTAGGCCTAGTCAATGAGGTATCATTTGAGACCTGTAGCACAGAGACATCTAAGAATATCCATCATACTTAAGGCATGTACTGCAACAAACATCACTGTGATGGAAGGAATGCTTGAGTTAATCTCAGGCACTGGTAATCACTTGGGCATTCCAACCCATTGTTTTTCACACTTTATGTAACTTTAGACAGAGACAAGATATACGCAAAGCAGTCATTGTCTGCTGTAATAGGAACAGTGTAGACTGAACTGCCAGGCTAAGTCCCCTCCGGATAGGAAAACAAGCAACAAGTGACATAACGTTTGACAAGACCATGCTGTTAGCTTGGTTTTTTTTGTAACAGCAACTGCCCTATTTAAAAAATAATGTGTTTTAGACCCAACTACAGCACAAAAATTGCCCTCATCGCCAACACAGATGACAGTTGCTTGACTCTAGACTGATAAGACATGGCGGCTCTCATCCTCCTAGACCTCCCTGCAGCATTTGAATCAGTCTCCCACCCCAACCTCTCAAAGTGCCTGCTTGACATCGGAATCCAAGAAGCTGTACTCTGATGCATCTGTTCCGTCCTGACTGGAGGACCCAGTCAGTCAGAGTTGTACCATATACCTCGGATGCCTGCAACCTCATCTGTGGATTTCTGCAAGGATTCTCCCTGAACTCAACCCACTTCAATGCATACATGATCTCTCTAGCCAGCATTATCCTTCTCACAACATCAATGACCTTTCCTAGGCTAATGACACGCAACTCATTCTCTCCCTCATGGACATAATGCTCAGTAACCGGATGAAGTCAAATGCCATCATGATTGAAAATTCCAACTTAATGAAGACCAACTGTCTAAAGCTCAACACGACAAGACCAAAACTGTGATCTTTGCAAAGAGCACATCACCATGGAATTCCATTTGGTGGCCAACAGAGCTACGACCAAATCCCACCCCTACCAGCCACACCTAGAGCCTCAGGATCATCATCGACAGCTAACTCAACATGAACCCCTAAGTCAACTCTCTCCTGCCTCATGCTTCCATACTCTGAAGATGTTGAGGAAAATGTTCAAATGGCTCCCAGTGAGCACCCGTTAAACTGTCACACGCGCCTAGGTCACAAGCAAGCTGGACAACAGAAACATCTTCTTGATTTCTGCAAGAAGCTGAAGTCTTCCCTTTTCTAGTAGTCTGATTAGGCCCAAGGTTTGGCTAGGCTCACACCTCCTTAGCAGCAGGCTACCCTACGGGATGATAGTGCACTCTGCAAATCTGCATTTCTTAACATGTGAGCATTTTTCACCTAGGTCCTCCAAGTCCCCTGGACAATTCTTGTGCAAACTGTGGAAGTATAGAACACCAACCAGCTGCTTGCACAAGCAGAGATGAGAAGTAACATGATATTTCTTTGTCCCAATTTCTACTTAATTGGGCACAAGTTGTGTAGCCTCTAATTTCTAAACTCTTGCTATCTGAAATGTGCAGCTGCACAACTTGCATGACATGTTAACAATGTGTAGTAGAAAGAGGCTCATTTTAGTACTTGAACCATTTCCTATGTGATGTTTCACCTTGGACAATAATCTCAGGGTGAATGTCCACATCTCACAATTCGGAGTCTCTCCAGAACCACAATGATCAGGTCTGCTAACTCTAGGCCCAATAATTCCAGGCCTGGAGACCCCGGGCCTTGCTTTGTGTATCGCTGCCCGGGCTGTGTGCAGCATCTCAGACTGTCCTCACCTTATCCCTGTAATAATATGGTGGTAACAAACAATGCTCCGTTCACAACAGACACAAGCCAGCCCTGTACCCCATCCCAACCTCCTGCCCACCACCAGCCATCCTGCTGACAGCTTACGCATGCCCAGACGTAGAGAAAAGTGTCAGCACTTCTCTCCCAGAAACGGAGAAAACAGACTGGAAGAGAAACCAGTTTCATCTGATCCGAGTAGTTATTCTCCATTCTGGGAGACAAATTTATAATCATCGAAATGTGATGCAGAGATACAGGCAGGAACCGTAGATTATGGCGCCCATGAGACCCCTGCACCAAGGTCCACGATACTCATAATGCTCAGACGGATGGCAGAAGCTCATTCAGTTAACGGATATTGTAATTGTATTTATATAGCGCTTACTACCCCTAACGAGGCGTGGACGCGCTTTTCGGCGAGTGGCACGCTATTCTGGAACCCAAGAGGAATTAGTGGTGGTTTGGTATAGGTCTTGGGGGTCAGAGGCAGAGGAATTAGGGGTGGATTAGTATAGGTGTTGAGGGTCAGAGGCAGCCAGTAAAACAGTAGAATGATATTGACTTCAATGCGCTCCATGCATATTTTCACACACAAATAACACCCTCGTGTGTAATAACGTAAGCATCATTAAAGCGTACCCTGTGCAGTTGCTCACTATTATAGGACTAATGTTACTGAAGTCCTCAGCCCGCTCTCAGCACACTGGAGTGGCTATAATGCATCTCTCCACTAAAAGCATTTATTTCCTCTTTGGAGTCTTATGGAGTCAGATAAAATAGGGATGCAACAGGAAGCAGCGGATATAACAATACCGTGATGTACCGTGCCACCACGCGTTCTGCAACCTAGTCATCAACAACTTGATCTGCTTCAGGCTCGACGTGTCACAGGACTTTCTGTTTCGAGAGCGAGGCTTGAGACCAAAACAATCTGTGCTTCATCTACGGAGGCAGCAGGAAGACATTATCCTGTCGAATAGAACAGGACGAGCTATTTTGAGAGGAAGTAGTAAGCAGAAGGGGAGGGGCCTTTTTGCATTTCTGGTCATTGCTATGGTGCCAACAATGCCCAAACTACCTGAAAGAAAAAGGTTATTAAGTCAAAAGCTGACCAGTTCTGTACTATCAATATAATAAATATAATATAATAAAGGAAATATGCCTATGAGACAATCAACCCATTTTTTATTCGTGATAATGTTGACATTTCTGATATTTCAACAGAAAATAAATAGTGCGTTGTTGCCTATGTTGTTCAATGTGTTTTAGTCATATTCTGTGTCCATGTTTTCATTTAGTCGATTTTGTTCCAGTGGACACCTCAAATGTAATAACAATTACATTTGTAGTCGTGCTCTACAATCGGGATACTGTTGTACCCATAAAAATGTAAACGGGAGACCCCCCATGCCAGTTTCTTAAGGTGGTTTGTGAAGTTTTAAAATGTGTACACGCATTTGCCATAATGCGTTATTAACCACCCAGCCTTCTGTTTAGCTACATTTAGTGACCGGATGAACCGAGTGGAAGTATGCGTTATCCATCAGCGATGGTTACTCGGATAGTTGTTCAGTAGTTGGTGATCAGGGAAGAGACTAGGACAGTGGTTCTTACCCTGTGGTCTGGGTACCCCTGGGGGTCTGCGAGACTTATTCAGGGGGTCCGCAAATGTTCTAAAAAATTTGATAATATTACAATTAATCAATTAAACTTATACACAAATATGGTTGTAACACTGAAAATTTGAAAACTGTTTCTACATCTGATTGTGAATTTCACAAAATATTTGAATATTTGAGCATTTGATTGGTTTATGCTTGTTTTTGTATTATTGTGCAGTGTTTTGAGGTCCAAATCATAAAATTTGCTTAGGCCAGAGTCACTTGTTTATAATTATGAATCAGTGGGGATCCCCGGATTCCAGTAATAATTCACTAGGGGTCCACGGATGTCAAAAGGTTAAGAAACGCTGGTCTAAGGAATATCCAAGGGCAAAGCCGCCATGCTAATCCAATCAATATCCATGCAACATGAAGGCTATCTGTTCTGGCATCATTATAAACATGTATGTTCCTAAAAGAAACATACTTTGGAATGTTTTCCGATTTATGTGCAAACGTATCATAGTTAAAAGACATATTTTGATATTTTTCAAAACATTTGTTCTAAACATTAAGGGGTAGATGTCCGTAGAGTAGTAATAGCAAAACCAAATAACATTTTTTTTTTTTTTTGCAGAATACTATTTGGTAATCGCTATTACCAAAGTACAAAAATAATATCTGGCCCATGAGCAAGTAGTAGCGGTACGTAAATAGAGACCATCCTCATCAATATTAAAGTGGTAGGTCACAATTTGTGATCCACTCGGATTCACTACGATCACAGGGATGGTGGGCTGCTGGAGTCAGTAGACCACCATGTTGTGATTGCTTTTCATTAAAGCTTTTTTTTTTAATGCTGCCCTTTTTCCTTAAAGGAAATTTTGATGCATTTAAAAATAAAAATAAAAAACTTTCAAGGTTTTTTTTAAACATTCGCAAAGGGTAAGGGGTCCTAATAGAACCCCATTCCCATTTGTGAATGGGTTACCACCAACTTTAGGTTGGTGGTAAAGTGTGAATGTTCTGCAACCGCAGTTCGATCACAAAACATTGATACATCCCATTCTGATTTGGTATTTAGAAGGGGAGCTCTAAACAAGCCCCTTCCAAATACCGAATCGTTATGTATTCACAATTCCAAATTGCGATTCGGTAACATGTTACTGAATCTCAATTTTGGATTAATACATACCAAAATGCATTTTTGCAGGCGGAAATGGCACGATTCTGTGAATCGGGGCGTTTGAGACTACAAAAATGCTTCATACATCTAGGCCTCAGTTCTTTCTTTGCAACTCTCAGTTGCCCTCTTCCTCATGATCGTGTGGTATATTGTTTGTTAACCATCCTTCCGTTTATTGGTATTCAAGTATTTGTTGTTGCCTTGCTGTAGTTTCCCTTTATTTTTACTTTATCAATGGTTATTAATTGTTCGCCACTTTTCAAGTGATATTTTAATACCTTTTTAGTTTTTAGGATGTGTCTTTACATTTACTTTCTTTTGTAAGTTAAGTTTTGTTATGCATATCTACTACAGGTGAGATTTCTTTTACACAAAATGTGAAGAATAACATTTAAAAAGTGGAGTTTGATTCAGTTAAAAAGAACAAGGCTGGTGGGAACAGTCAGTAAATTTTATGACACAACAGTGATTACATTGTGTTAAAGATGTGGGCTTTGAATAAGCAAAACAGGTCATACCTGTTACCTGCAGAAGTACACCTGACTCAGAACTCGTTACTCAATCAGCGTCAAGTCATATAATTCTAAGCCTCATTAAGCCTAGTGGCAATTTTCATAACATTAAGATAGATAACATACACGTTCGGGAATGCTAAGTTTCTTCTTGCAGATTCGTCCAACGTGGGAAAACAAGAAGGGTGGTGAAAACCCCTTCACTAGTTTTTGAGACAAAAGGTGCTGGCCAGGATTAAAAATATGAATAAAAGTATATCTGAATCATTATTTCACACAGTTTACAAACTCAAGTTCGCTCAGTCAGCTTTGAAAAAAATAGATCACATTGGATAGGAGAGTGTTTTCTTCCATATTCGAATGTGGTTTCTGAACCCATTCTTGTGTCTGTTAACCTGAGCAACCACATTGGCTGATTGCAACTTAAAGTTTTGATTCCAACAGCTTTCACAGGATGCCAGACACAGGGGCCGCTCCTTCGCAATGGTGAAGGAGCGTCGTCCCCCTGGCTAAGAGCCAGGAGCTGTAAAATAAAACAATATATAATTACTGTTTTATTTTACACCTGCTGGCTCAGACAGGCTGGGCCACGGGAGTGGGGAGGGGGTGGGCGGAGGAGAGAGTCCACCTAAATAGGCATGTGTGTTTGGCCAGCTGTCTTAGGCCGGCCAAACACACATGCGCTCTTAGGTTTCTCCAACCTGGCTGTGTTGAACAGCCGGGAAGGAGAAACTGCACAGACGCCAGGGTTGTGTCTGAGAGGCCAATCCTGATGCTGCTTTTATGCTAGGTTTAGCATGAAAGCAGTGCCAGGATTGCTGGGGAGCCTGTGCTAGTATCCCAGTGAGTGCTGGGACATTAGAAGAGAAGAGGAGGACAAGGTGGGTGGCGGCGGCAGTGAAGATACATTAAAAAAAAATATATATACATTATTTTATTTCCCCCCTGTCCCTGTCCCTATCCCACCCCTCCCCTCCCCTTGAGATTTATGGCCGCTGCCACTGGCCAGACACTGACAGCCGTGTATTAGAATAAGTAGCAGGGAAGGTATGAGGGAAAGGATAAAAGGGAGGCATCTGTTCATCAAAGTGAATGTTTGAGTCATCGACGTCCCAATACTGCCCCAAATATAATAAAATAACCTGCCATTGCTACAGTGTTCATGGAGTCTTACCCAGGGTTTCCGACCAAGTTCCAAACTGGTGACGGAATATGTGATGTCATCAGTGATGTAATTGGTTGTGTCATTTGTGGTGTCGTCTGTAACCTCATGTGTGAGGTCCTGAGCAGCGAAATGTAGGATGATTTATGATTTAACAAGTTAACTATTACTGGCCACTCTAGTGTTTTTTAAGTTTAGTGTCAGTGAATATGTATTTTATGTCCTGTTGGTAAAAAAAAAGTCACCTAATAACTGAAGTTACTTACAAAAAGTGTACTAAAAAACACAGACTCAAACAATTATAGCAACAGTGCAAAAGTATCATTACCAATCTACAGCATAACTGCCCTGAGGAGACTCTACTTTATGTTTAGAAATGTCATTATAGAATCAAGTTCCAGAAGTAAGCAACACCTACAAGGCCTAGCTATTGTGATGTTACCTCACTGCACAGATTTAAATCCTTGTGTTTTGTTTCTGTTTTGATTACTTGTGTTCATAACTACTGCAAATGGAAAAAAATCTACATGTCATAAACCATACTGGCAGCACTGATGAGTGCAATATTCTACTGATTACATTTTTGAGGAAAGAGAGAGGCATCATGACTTACAGGATGCCTCTTGCCTATTGTAAATTGCTGTGCCCCTCAATCAACAATAGTAATAAATAGTATTCTATCTCTGCACATTTGCATATTTGATACCTAAACCTTGTGTGCGACCCAGAGTTCCCTGCTCTTTACACACACACACACACACACAATTATATGTATCTGTATGTGTATTTGTGCTGTTGTACATATACACACACACATATACATTACATGTGATATATGCAGATGTGCAAAGTATGTAATATGCTATTTATTACCATTGTTCAGTCTGGGGAGTGGTTATGACGAGAGGGAAATCCTTAAGTGGGTCATGATGCCACCCTCAACAACGGTAATAAATAGAATACTGTACATCTGTATGTGAGGTGTAATCATATGCTTGCTTTAACAAAGGCTATTCAACTGAAACCAGGATGCAAGAGGATAACTTGGTACAGTATAGTAAAATCACATTGAAGAGACCTAGTGAATATTTGGAGAGATGTAAAGTAACTAACACATGCAATCTGGGAAGTAATAAAAACGTGGTCTGACCTTTGCACTGCAGTAACAAATGTGTGAATTTGTATATATTCCTTAATCATACGTTTTCTTTACCCTTTGATATTTTTGAGATTTTGTTTGCATATACATCATGCAACAGTTCACTGCACCCAACAAACCACGGGCAGCCAGCCCCTGCTATGCTTTGCACAGTGGAGGTTATCCAAACAACCTTTCCTGCTGTAAGGCCATGAGCAAAATCCTTCATGGGTGGTCAAACCTCTCTGTGCATGGTCTGACCTTTGCACTGCAGTAAGAAATGTGTGAATGTGTGTTTATTAGTACAGTTGCTCTGATCTATCTATCTATCTATCTATCTATCTATCTATCTATCTATCTATCTATCTATCTATCTATCTAAATAGATATACAAAGATATATAACTGTATTCATTTTCTAATCACTGTCCATGGTAAACCTGAAGTTAGCTATAAAACATTTTTATATTTTTACATGCCTTACCAACCACTAAAGCTGGGACTGGATGAATTTTTAATTCTATCGCCTTCCTCTAATAAATTTGGGGAATTTCGTAGTTTATTTGCATGAGGCAATTTAGTTAAAATTGTCCAAGGCCCTGAAGCTTGATGGACCCCATAACATGGGGAGGACATCAGGCTATAAGGCTTGTTTCAGAAGCCCCACCCCTTATCCGTTCCTTTATCCCTGAAGGCCCAAGGTAGATACTGGGACGGGAAAGTGCTCTGCATGGTAAAGACGTGTACCCCTGCCTCGAGTGACCAGCTGTACTGTTGTCTAGATCCCTAAGGCTGATTTGTTGTCATAGGCATACACAGAACATGTGTGTCCACAATTACATAGGTCGGTCGCACAAATTGCACTATTGTTGGACAAGGAGGGGCACCCAAAATGCTATCCTCATAGTCCTGGAAGGGTACTGCCTTCACTAGGAATGAAGCAGCACAAGCCCTGTGGTGGCAGTGTACAGTGTAGTGATCAATAGTAGTGAACAGGACCTTTTTCCCCTGTGTCACTGGAGTGAGCCCTACAGGTTCAATCACTGTTCTAAAAGTGCATCTGCTAAGTGTTTAACCCAACCATGGCCTAAATTAGGTAGATGTGGAGTTCTAATTAGCGGAGGAGTGGTGACTCTGCACTGGTTGTATGTGTGCCTGGGAAGGGCAAAGTACATAGATGAAGCAGTGCTATGTAGTACATGTGAGATTAGTGCCTCTGCTGATTGTATGTATGCCTGTGACATAAAAGATATAGGGGGTCATTACAACCCTGGCGGTCCAAGACCGCCAGGGCTGTTTCGACGGAAGCACCGCCAACAGGCTGGCGGTGCTTCCTGGCATATTACGACCGTGGCGGTAGCCCCGCGGTCGCACCGCCGGGGCCGGCGGTTTCCCACCGTTTTAGCCCCGGCGGTGATAATCCGCCAGCCTGTTTCTGGCAGTTTGCACCGCCAGGAAGAGGCTGGTGGTAAGGGGTGTCCTGAGGCCCCTGGGGGCCCCTGCACTGCCCATGCCACTGGCATGGGCAGTGCAGGGGCCCCCTAACAGGGCCCCGGCCAGCTTTTCACTGTCTGCATAGCAGACAGTGAAAAGCGCGACGGGTGCTACTGCACCCGTCGCATGGTCGCAACACCGCCGGCTCCATTAGGAGCCGGCTCCTATGTTGCGGCCTCATCCCCGCTGGGCCAGCGGGCGCAAACTTGGTTTGTGCCCGCCGGCCCAGCGGGGATGTCGTAATGGGGGCCGCGGGAGTGCGGCCGCATTGGCGGCCGCACGGCGGTTACCGCTTGGCAGGCGGCGGTAGCCGCCCGCCAAGGTCGTAATGACCCCCATAATGCCATGCAGTACGTGTGCACTGAGAGCATGAGCTGGGTGTACATGTACATGTGTGAAGTACAATATAAGAAGGGTGAAGTGGAAAGCAGCGTGCACTTGATGAGTGTGTGAATTGGCAATGTGTATGTTTGTAAATAACATGCCCAGGTTATATATCGAAAAGCTTCAGTGCTGAACAGTGTGTGCACTGCATGCAAGTGTACATGTTCTGGTACAATGCATGGAGGTACTGGTGCTGAACAGTAAATGTGCTGTGAATGCACACAATGTAAATGTGCCTGCAATGGTACATTATATAGAGGACCCTGGGTTCTATTACGGGACTACCTGGATTACCTGGTGAGGACATGAGGAGTGGCATTCCCCCAGACAGATGTTTTTGTATTGCTGCATTCCTGTGAGCTAAGTGGGGCACACACTGGAGGGAAAAGGAAGAGGCTTCCTTTACACTTCAAAAGACTGCTCAATGATTCAGTGATAGATCTCAAGGAAGTGGCCTGGACATATCTCAGGAAGAGATGGGGCTGATAATGGAGTCATAAAAAGTAGGACTGAGGGTGTGGAATTAACCTTTAGATGCACATATCACTGTTGTTGACATCCAGGTGTGAACTCTGGTCACTCACATGAGTGATTTTCTGGGACAATTGGCTTCGGAGTCTTGCCTGCTATGACAGATATCTTTCATTGGTAATGAAGAAAAGGAGAAGTGTCCACTTCAAGAGGAAACATAGCCCAAACATAAAACTTCAAAAAAATCATACCCTAAATCACATTTGGTGTCTGGAAAATGCCTATAAGTGGGGGTTGTGTTGCCAAAAATTGGACATTTGCCAAGCAGCCAGACTGGCTGTGTGAAAAGGGGAAGCTCTACAAGACGTCTGCCTGTGACCAGGACTGGCGGCCAAGGCCTGCTAGTCTCACCCGTAAGTGAAAGGATATCGCCCAGAAAAACCAAGACCATCTGCCCTGAGGATGAAGAACAATCCACCTGCCTGCTGTACAAGACTAGTGTGCCCTGTGAGGAAGGTCAGAGCTCTGAAGGGAGTGAGGTCCATTGGGGAGCCCTATCTTGAGGACTCCCTGTGTGAGGTGTGATGATTTTTCTGTGCACCGATCCGGGCGCATCCCATGTGCAGAACTGTTTTTGGCGATCCTTGTATGCCAGGAGAGGGCTGTCATAGACTGAGCCAAGTATGGAGTACTGTGCGGTGGGTCCAAGCACACACAGCATTGTTGCATTGACCGCATATGCCAGAGGAGATCACAGTTGAAGCAGTTGTGTGGCCACTGTCCCAGGGCTCATGAATGCCTTAGCGGTGATCCCTTAATCCAGGAGGGACTGCTGTGGTGTGGGCAATTGCAGCTGAGCAGTCCACATTGCATCCAGAAGGTACTGAGTCAATCCTGTGTGCGATGAGGAGCTGCCAAAACTTGATCTAGGGCCTATGGGCCCAGGGAGATTCACTGCTGAAGGTGCGGTGGCATCAGAGACACTTTTGACTAAAATCCTGGTGAGTCAAAGGGAACTCTTGAGTATGTCCTAATAATGTGCATTCCCTGTATGTGGCCACCAGTGAATGGGGAATAACCCCAAACAGGTTACCAGAAGGAGGGTGGGACAGGAATTTGCCTGACAACTACTAGACTGGCAACCTCAAGGGGATTGTGTTGTTGAATCTGAATGTCACATTTCTTTGCATGTGTAGAGCTAGAAATAAAATACTATTTTTTCTTCCAAAGCAAGAATTTGACTGGACATTGATTTATTGTTCAAACTGTTTGCACTTTGATTTACGAGTTTTGTTCACTGACCTGTATCTACATCCCCCCTAAACAAGGGAGCCTTGACTGTTCGAACACAGTTACCACTGAGAGTCAAGTACAGAAGGGGTGCTTGGCCCAGTTCAGCAAGGTTCATAGTAGGTCGGGCCCTGGGTGCACCAGGAGTAAAAGACACTAACCACCATGGTTGGGTCCAACAACCGCTGTGTGCCTGTTGTCTTCTGAAAAGGATTCTGACAGTAGGCCTTTTGGGACTGATATGGAAGCACACACAGCTGAGCAGCTCCTATTGTTATTTCCTGTTGCCTCCAGGTGACACTTTGGAAACACAAACGCAGACATTGGCCTGTGTCATTTTTTTCCTATCCCTGAGGTCCTGCTCTGGCGCTTCGAGGATTGGGCAACAGATACGCAGGGTAGGTCTACCAGTAATATGGTAAGTAGCTGCTACTCCCAGCCCTTTGAGGTAGATGTAAATGACTGGCTTCAGAGCAGCACTGCTTTTTTTTCAAACACTTAAAAAAACCAATACAATGTTAAATAAAAATCTGG